>NC_090649.1:238455005-239655005 GCF_040937935.1 Hyperolius riggenbachi
GTTTGAAAGTCTATTAGTTTGGCACTAAAAGACATTCAAACAACAAGTTTGTACACATGTATAAACCTAACTGTCGTTTGAATTGACAGTTCATGGAACGGCCAAGCGTATCAGTCAAAACTGTTGCTATCAGTCTTACGATTGTTCGTACACATGCCAAACTGTAGTTCAAACGACCAGTTTGAACGCCAAGTCATTCAGAAAGATCAGACGTGTGTACGTACCTTTAGCTTTGGTGCCGCTTTCTGGCTGAGAGCCAAATTGAATATGGTTTGTGTTTACCTCTATTGGTAAATGCTCCCAGGGCTCAACAGATATGAGCACTGATGAGGTCTTTTTACATTTCAAAGGAGGTAAAACTGTGTGACATGTCAGACTGAGCCTAGAGAATCATATACACGTCTCTGTATATTACTTTTTGGTTCTGATCCAGTTCTGTATAATGCCCGAGGAAGAAACTTAACACAAGAAAATCTTGTACATGTGAATTCAAGGAGGTGATTCTAGAGAACGACAGAAGGAGGTTGTGCGCAGAGCAAATGTACTGGGTAGAGAGATTATGGAAAGCTTTGTAGGTTAAAAGTTAAGTCATCAGTCAAAAAAGTTTTTAAAAAAATTGGTATTTTAAAATTGTGCTGCAGCATTATGCTGCTCCGTTTGCAATAGCCATTTGCCATGGGAACCTGGTGACTGTGCCTCTTGCTGTGTGGCTGTCATCTACTTAAGCCACACCTCTCTGGGGTCCTCTCGGTGAGGATTCCTCCAAGATCAGTGTGACAGTGTCACACTTAAGCTAGTATCAGCGCCAGGGGAATAAGCAAGGGCCAACTAACTGAACATATTTAGAGGCAACCCCAACCAGCAGTGACCTTATTCAAAAACGGCTGTCCCTACCAGTTGGTTCATTCTAGTCAAATGTCAGATTGTTACATGACGGATTTAAAGTGATTTAGTGGTAACCTTTGAGCATTTTATAGTGGAAGTAACTCTTCATTTGCAATTTTTGAAGTTTTGAATTTTTTTTTAACTTATATGACTGATGTCCTTTTAAGAGTTTGAAATGGATTATCTGGTTAATTGGCAACCAATGAAGAGAAAGAACAAATATGTCGAGCAGCCAAAGCAACACTTTGGTGGAGATTCTGCATCTAAAATGGACACATGGGGCCCTATGCAATTACCAAACTCGCCAGCGCTAAGTGCTGGCGAGTTCTTAAATTAGGCGTCAGCAAGGTTGCCTAATGCAATTGCATTTAACACCCCCCCAGGGCGGAAAAGAACTCGCTTGGGCGATATAATCGCCCAGCAAGTTCCTTTCCCCCTATGCAATTGCATTTTGCACCCCCCAGGAAGGGATGCTTCCCGCCAAACATAGGTGCTAACTTTTCACCTGCTCTGAGCAGGCGAAAAGACCTATCGCTGCTGTCAGCGGGCTGGGCTGTTTTTGGCATCTGGGAGCCTCCTTTACTAAGGAAACCCCAGATGCCAGTGATTTAAATAAGTAAAGGAGTCAGTTGACTCCTTACCTATTTAAAATGTAACAAAACAAAAAAACCAACATACCTCCATCGTTCCCGTCTCGCCGCATGTCCCACGCTGCTCCTCCGCTCATCTCTGTGACTGTTTAAAAATATCACCTAGGAGAAAACTAGGTGGCCACTAGGTGGCCCAATGAGAATCATCCTGATTCTCATTGGTCCAATTAGAATCAGGATGATTCTCATTGGGCCACTTAGTGGAGGAATGGGGAGCCCCGGCGGGAGACTCAAAGATGCTTTGCCGTGCTCCGAGAACACTAGACAGTCACAGAGATGAGCGGAGGAGCGGCGTGGGACATGCGGCGAGACGGAACGATGCAGGCATGTATCTTCTGAAGGCCCCGCTGTAGCAACGAGCGGCAGGAGGCGACGGGCAAGAGCTTTGCGACGATGCGCTGGCTCTTGCGACAATGCGCTCGCATCTTCCGGGGAGCGAGGCAGCAGTGTTGTGGTGCTGAAGGACAGCTCCACAGCACAAATGCCTCACTCCACATTGCTGGCCACACAGGAGCATCGCTCAGCGAATACCTAGTATTCGCATGAGTTATGCACCTTTACGCAAGGACATCGCTCAGGTGAAACTGGCAATTGAATTTGCCGGTAAATCCTGAGCGATGTGAGGAGATAAGAAGCTCGCAAGTTTTCAGCTTCTTATCTCCTCGAATTGCATATGGCCCCCGGGCCCATACGCAATTCACTTTTTCACCTGAGTTTTCTCCTAGGTGATATTTTTAAACTTGTCAATAAAATGCCCTTTAAACCACCAAAAAGCAAAAGATACTCAAAATAACTTTGATATTACCTTTTCACTTACTTTTTGGTACTTTTTTAGTGGAAAATTGCTGGAAAATTTTAAATCGAAGATGAAAAATTATCTCCTAGGAGAAAAGTCAGGTGGAAAAGTGAATTAGATATGGCCCATATGCAATTCACTTTTTCACCTGACTTTTCTCCTAGGAGATAATTTTTCATATTCGATTTAAAATAACATTTTTTAGCATTTTACAATGGGAAAAGTACCAAAAAGTAGGTGAAAAACTAATGTCAACATTATTTTGAGTATTTGTTTCGTGGGGCACAGCGCAGGATTGATGGCCCTCAGTGTTGCACTGCATTGAACAGAAAAACACTGGGGGTCAATCAATGCTTAACCACTTCCCGACCGCCGCATGTACAAATGGCGGCCGGGAAGTGGATCCCGCAAGGACCGCCGCATGTACAATTGGCGGCGGTCCTTGTACGGGCATGGGCGGAGCGTTCGCGTCATTCGTGACGCGATCCTCCGCCGGGGACTGGCTCCGCCCCTCTCACGCTGTAACCCGCCGGAAGCGCCGGCGGGTTACTAGCACCCGGATCGCCGCATACAAAGTGTATAATACACTTTGTAATGTATACAAAGTGTATTATACAGGCTGCCTCCTGCCCTGGTGGTCCCAGTGTCTGAGGGACCACCAGGGCAGGCTGCAGCCACCCTAGTCTGCACCCAAGCACACTGATTTCCCCCCCCCCTGCCCCCTGATCGCCCACAGCACCCCTCAGACACACCCCCCCCCTGCCCACCCCCCAGACCACTGTTTGCACCCAATCACCCCCCTAATCACCCATTAATCACTCCCTGTCACTATCTGTCAACGCTATTTTTTTTTATGCCCTAAACTGCCCCCTGCTCCCTCCTGATCACCACCCCACCCATCAGATTCTCCCCAGACCCCCCCCCCCCAGATATCCCCTCCCCCGGGTACTGTATGCATCTATCCCCCAGATCACCTGTCACTCACCCGTCAATCACCCCCTGTCACTGCCACCCATCAATCAGCCCCTAACCTGCCCCTTGCGGGCAATCTGATCACCCACCCACACCAATAGATCGCCCGCAGATCCGACATCAGATCACCTCCCAAGTGCATTGTTTACATCTCTTCTCTACCCTAAACACCCACTAATTACCCATCAATTACCCATCAATCACCCCCTATCACTGTTACCCATCAGATCAGACCCTAATCTGCCCCTTGCGGGCACCCAATCACCCGCCTACATGCTCAGATTGCCCTCAGACCCCCCCCTTATCAATTCATCACTGCATTATTTACATCTGTTCTTCCCTGTAATAACCCACTGATCACCTGTCAATCACCCATCAATCAGCCCCTAACCTGCCCCTTGCGGGTAATCTGATCACCCACCCACACCAATAGATCACCCGCAGATCCGACGTCAGATCACCTCCCAAATACATTGTTTACATCTGTTCTCTACCCTAAACACCCACTAATTACCCATCAATCACCCCCGGTCACTGCTACCCATCAGATTAGACCCCTATCTGCCCCTAGGGCACTCAATCACCCGCCCACACCCTCAGAACGACCTCAGACCCCAGCCCTGATCACCTCGCCAGTGCATTGCTTGCATCTATTCCCCCCTCTAATCACACCTTGAGACACCCATCAATCACCTCCTGTCACCCCCTAGCACCTACCCATCAGATCAGGCCCTAATTTGCCCCGTGTGGGCTCCTGATCACTCGGCCAAACCCTCAGATCCCCCTCAGACCCCCTTCCGATCACCTCCCCAGTGCATTGATTGCATCTATTTTCCCCTCTAACCACCCCGAGACACCCATCAATCACCTCCTGTCACCCCCTAGCACTCCTATCCATCAGATCAGGCCCAATACAACCTGTCATCTAAAAGGCCACCCTGCTTATGACCGGTTCCACAAAATTTGCCCCCTCATAGACCACCTGTCATCAACATTTTCAGATGCTTATACCCCTGAACAGTCATTTTGAGACATTTGGTTTCCAGACTACTCACGGTTTTGGGCCCATAAAATGCCAGGGCGGTATAGGAACCCCACAAGTGACCCCATTTTAGAAAAAAGACACCCATTTTAGAAAAAAGACACCCCAATGTATTCTGTTAGGTGTATGACGAGTTCATAGAAGTTTTTATTTTTTTTCAAAAGTTAGTGGAAATTTATTTTTATTGGGTTTTTTTTCACAGTGTCATTTTTCACTAACTTGTGACAAAAAAAATAAAATCTTCTATGAACTCGCCATACTCCTAATGGAATACCTTGGGGTGTCTTCTTTCTAAAATGGGGTCACTTGTGGGGTTCCTATACTGCCCTGGCATTTTAGGGACCCTAAACTGTGAGGAGTAGTCTAGAAAACAAATGCCTCAAAATGACCTGTGAATAGGACGTTGGGCCCCTTAGCTCACCTAGGCTGCAAAAAAAGTGTCACATGTGGTATCGCCGTACTCAGGAGAAGTAGTATAATGTGTTTTGGGGTGTATTTTTACACATACCCATGCTGGGTGGGAGAAATATCTCTGTAAATGACTATGGTTTGATTTTTTTTTTTTTTTTTTTATTTACACACAATTGTCCATTTACAGAGAGATTTCTCCCACTCAGCATGGGTATGTGTAAAAATACACCCCAAAACACATTATACTACTTCTCCTGAGTACGGCGGTACCACATGTGGCACTTTTTTACACCCTAAGTGCGCTAAGGGGCCCAAAGTCCAATTAGTACTTTTAGGATTTCACAGGTCATTTTGCGACATTTGGTTTCAAGACTACTCCTCACGGTTTAGGGCCCCTAAAATGCCAGGGCAGTATAGGAACCCCCCTAATGACCCCATTTTAGAAAGACACCCCAAGGTATTCCATTAGGAGTATGGTGAGTTCATAGAAGATTTTATTTTTTGTTACAAGTGAGCGGAAAATGACCCTTTGTGAAAAAAAAACAATTAAAATCAATTTCCGCTAACTTGTGACAAAAAATAAAATCTTCTATGAACTCACCATACTCCTAATGGAATACCTTGGGGTGTCTTACTAAAATGGGGTTCCTAAACTGCCCTGGCATTTTAGGGGCCCTAAACTGTGAGGAGTAGTCTTGAAACAAAAAACGACCTGTGAAATCCTAAAGGTACTCATTGGACTTTGGGCCCCTTAGCGCAGTTAGGGTGCAAAAAAGTGCCACACATGTGGTATCGCCGTACTCAGGAGAAGTAGTATAATGTGTTTTGGGGTGTATTTTTACACATACCCATGCTGGGTGGGAGAAATATCTCTGTAAATGGACAATTGTGTGTAAAAAAAAAAAAAAAAATCAAACCATAGTCATTTACAGAGATATTTCTCCCACCCAGCATGGGTATGTGTAAAAATACACCTCAAAACACATTATACTACTTCTCCTGAGTACGGCAATACCACATGTGTGGCACTTTTTTGCAGCCCAACTGCGGTAAGGGGCCCAAAGTCCAATGAGCACCTTTAGGCTTTACAGGGGTGCTTACAAATTAGCACCCCCCAAAATGCCAGGACAGTAAACACACCCCACAAATGGCCCCATTTTGGAAAGTAGACCCTTCAAGGTATTCAGAGAGGGGCATGGTGAGTCCGTGGCAGATTTCATTTTTTTTTTTGGTCACAAGTTAGCAGAAATTGAAACTTTTTTTTTCTTGTCACAAACTGTCATTTTCCGCTAACTTGTGACAAAAAAATAATATCTTCTATGAACTCACTATGCCTCTCAGTGAATACTTTGGGATGTCTTCTTTCCCAAATGGGGTCATTTGGGGGGTATTTATACTATCCTGGAATTCTAGCCCCTCATGAAACATGTCAGGTGGTCATAGATGCTACAAAATGGGAAAATTCACTTTTTGCACCATAGTTTGTAAACACTATAACTTTTACCCAAACCAATAAATATAGGCTGAATGGGGTTTTTAATCAAAAACATGTTTGTCCAAATTTTTCATGCTACATGTATACAGAAATTTTACTTTATTTGAAAAATGTCAGCACAGAAAGTTAAAAAATCATTTTTTTGGACAAAATTCATGTCTTTTTTGATGAATATAATAAAAAGTAAAAATCGCAGCAGCAATCAAATAGCACCAATAGAAAGCTTTATTAGTGACAAGAAAAGGAGCCAAAATTCATTTAAGTGGTAGGTTGTATGAGCGAGCAATAAACCGTGAAAGCTGCAGTGGTCTGAATGGAAAAAAAGGGTCTGGTCCTTAAAGCGGAATATAACCCTGCATTTCAACTTTGCTCTAAAACATTATTTACAGCATATTATATGCAACCAGCATTTTTTTTTTTTTTTTACTAGACCAGCATTGGAAGGGTTACACAGAGTTTTAAAGTTCCTGGAGATTTCTGCAGACGCATCCGAAGCTGAAATAGATACATTTTGTTTACATAAATGTATCATAGGCCTAGTGCACACCAGAGCGGTTCGGCTGCGGTTTGCGATCCGCTTGCGGGTGCGGATCCGCTTGGGTAATGTATTTCAATGGGCTGGTGCACACCAGAGCGGGAGGCGTTTTGCAGAAACGCATACTCCCGGGCTGCTGCAGATTTTGGATTGTGGAGGCGTTTCTGCCTCAATGTTAAGTATAGGAAAAAAACGCAAACCGCTCTGAAAAACGGCACTTCAGAGCGGTTTGCCAGGCGGTTTTTGTTACAGTAGCTGTTCAGTAACAGCTTTACTGTAACAATACATGAAATCTACTACACCAAAAACGCTTCACAAAACCGCAAAATGCTAGCTGAAACACTACAGAAAAAGAAGAAAAAGCGTTTCAAAATCTGCTAGCATTTTGCGGATCTGCTAGCGGTTTTTGGTGTGCACCAGGCCTAAGTGTTGAATGTGACTCACTCTCTCTGACTGAGCTGGAGGACAGCCAAAGTGTGTAACATTCAACACTTAGATACATTTATGTAAACAAAATGTATCTATTTCAGCTTCGGATGAGTCTGCAGAAATCTCCAGGAACTTTAAAGGGGTTCTGTGGGGGTTCCTGAGGAGAAAAACTGCCAATTACCTGGGGCTTCTATCAGCCCCCTGCAGTGGTAATGTCCCACGCCGTCCTGCTCCCATCTGCCGTTCCCCGCAGCCGGCACCGGGCTATTATTCGTCTGTCACACAGACGAATAATGCGCGTTGCCGTGCCTCCGCTCGCGTCATCTGAGGCTTACTGCGCAGGCGCAGTACAACGGAGCCTTGTACTGCGCTTGCGCAGTAAGCTTCCGATGACGCAGGCGGAAGCGAGCGGGTGCGCGGCCACTGTAGCGCAGCCGCAGTTCGATCCCATGCCGCTTAGACCGGGGCCGGCGGCAGAGAACAGCAGATGGGAGGAGGACGGCGTGGGACATTACCGCTGCACGGGGCTGATAGAAGCCCAAGGTAAGGGTCTGTTTTTCTCCTCAGAAACCCCTAACAGAACCCCTTTAAAGCTCTGTGTAACCTTTCCAATGCTGGTCTAGTAAACAAAAAAAAAATGCTGGTTGCATATAATATACTGTAAATAATGTTTTAGAGCAAAGTTGAAATGCAGGGTTATAGTCCGCTTTAAGGGGGGTAAAGCCCACGGTCCTCAAGTGGTTAATAGACTTCTGCAGAAATCGAAAAAAATTGAGTTCACTGTGAACTGAACGGATTCCACTTGAATAGGGGTTGATTGGCTAGGCATACTGTGTTGTAAATCAGCCTATGTATGGTTAATACTGCAAAGAGCAGAATCTATACAAGCATGGGATACATCCTTCAGAATATTGTTGTACTGGGAAGTCCCATTCACAATAAGTTCTACTATAACAGTATTTCAGTTTTTAGAAATAGACATTTTAAATGCATATTATTCTTACCTATTGTATTAAAAATTTTGCGCACTGCTACAGTTGAAAATAGCAATCTTTCCCTCATAAAGTCTGCAATATAACCACTAATTACCATGCAAAGCCAACAACCAAAGTAAGGAAGTGCAGAAAGAAATCCATTCTGTAAAACAGACACACAGGTGAATCTTAGTTAGTAATGAAATCATTTTCATAGTAAGCAAAAGGAAAGCACAATGCATAACCACAGTGTTTATAACAAAATCATCACATGCCCTTTTTGTATACCACTTCCAGTTATGTAGTGTGTAATATAACCGTCCAAAGGCCAAAAAGAGGTTTCAAAACCAGACCAATTACCGGTAGTACAGTACTGTCATCCACAACCAGAATGGCATCAAGGTAGTATTCAGCATCAACTATACTCCTATTTTACAAATCATTAAGGGCCTGTTTCCACTAGAAGCGGTGCGATGCGCCTATAGCCGCATTGCACCGCGGGTATGCTGAAACACATGCACGGCAATGGAATAGCAGCTGATAATATTTGTGATTTATAACTTTTCAAAAAGTTTTAGTCATTCAAAAAGTTTTCTCAATCCGCGTAGTTCTCCTTTCCCATCTCAGGACAGACCTTGCTATATGGAAAGATTTCCATAAATACCTCTTATTCACAGTTGATATTTAACTGCACATGGAAGATAGTGACTGCAAATAGAATGCAGGTGCTTAAAGGGGAACTGAAGAGAGGTATATGGAGGCTGCCATGTTTATTTCCTTTTAAGCAATACCAGTTGCCTGGCAGCCCTGTTGATCCTCTGCCTCTAATACTATTAGCCATAGCCCCTGAACAAGCATGCAGCAGGTCAGGCGTTTCAGCCTTTAAGTCAGATCTGACAAGACTAGCTGCATGCTTGTTTCTGGTGTTATTCAGATACTACTGCAGAGAAATAGACCAGCAGGGCTGCCAGGAACCTGGTATTGATTAAAAGGAAATAAATATGGCAGCTTCCGTATACCTCTTACTTCAGTTCCTCTTTAATGGAAAGGCTAGCAAGTGAAAGTGTACCAGAGACGAAGGGGCATGAAAGATTTATACATACCTGGGGCTTCCTCCAGCCCCTTCCACACAGATCGTTCCCACACTGCGGTCTAAAGCCTTCTGCATCATCCGGTATCAGTCCCATTTTCCCCGGCCAGTCAGCGCAGGCGCAGTGCTCCCAAGCATGCTCCCCTTATCACTCCCGCGGCTGGGAGCGTTCTGAACGCTCCCGGTGACGGGAGCATGGTGAGGCGAGCGCGCACAGCCGGGCATTGCACACTATGCAATTACTGGCCGGGGAGAACGGAACTGATACCGGATGATCCAGAAGGCTATAGACCGGAAACGATCTGCATGGAGGGGGCTGGGGGAAGCCCCAGGTATGTATGAATCTTTTATGCCCCTTCGTCTCAGGGTCACTTTAATAACTTTGTTCTGCAAATTGTAGAACAGACAAAAAAAAAAATGTATTGTGTCAAAACCAACCACACTGAACATATCCACTTATTGCAGGTATTTATGGATAATCTTATTTCAGCTGCCTGCCAGCATGTAACCAAGTTACAGTTACTACTCAGGGCTCCGAACAGATTGTGATATGGAAATGTTCTAGATGGTCACAAGTCAATGGATCAGTCTAGGTATGGAATATAAACAGCTCCTACTCTGTACAGCTAATTACCCCTGCAGCAAAATGTGAATTTTCTAGGCCGTCCATACTCCATAAAGAGTACAGATTCCAGGCTGGCAAAAAGAAATTTCAAGCACACCTGAAATGAGAGGGATATGGAGGCTGACATTTCCTTTTGAACAATGCAAATTGCCTGGCTATCGTACCGATTCTCCATTGAAAATGGGTCTTGGATGGTCATTCCAAGAGGACAATGACCCAAAACACACAGTCAAGGCAACAAAGGAGTGGTTCAGAAGAAGTATGTGAAGGTCTAGTCCAGGGGTGCCCAATGCGTCGATCGCGATCTACCGGTAGATCGCGAAGGACTCCTGGGTAGATCGCGGCCGGGTGTTTTAAAGTAGTGCGCCAGACACTGCCGCTGCGCCTGTGTACTATCTAATTGTGCTGCTCTGCTGCGCTATGCAGAGCAGCACGTGGCCAGAGGAGAGGAACAGCCAGCGAAAGTCAGCGTCTGTGGCCCCTCCCTTTTCAGGATGCACAGAGGAAACAGTGGTGAAGAGTGAATGCAGGAGACAGCGTGGTGTTTCACGGAGCTCTAGGAGGGGCTGAAGGGAGACTGGGAAGGCTGTCAAAAGAAGCTAAGAGCTTCCTGCAGAGAAGGGTGAGGGAGTCTACATGCAAATATCTCACCCTGGCTGACACAGGTTTGCAGCTGCTGGCTGATCACACTGTAATTAGTCTTTAACACCAGCCAGCAGCACACTGAGATGGGAGCACAAATGTGGTGTTTAAGACTGCTTTCATGTCTCACTGAGTAAATGAGTAGTTAATGGATCCTCTTTGAGAAGGATCTCTGATAACATTGTAAATAGTTCAAAGGATTCCAAATACTGCATATCAGCTAGCTTGTAGATTGAACCCTTGTCTATACTGGACATACAAGGACAATCCTATTTACACTTACTGACTTGCTTTTAAAGGCCCATACACACGTCGGATTTTCCCGGACGGGTCGTTTGAACGTCCCGTCGTTCAGTCGTCCGCACGCCAAATCGGGCGTGTGTACAGTCAGTCATTCGGGCGATAAGACTGATTTTGACCAGTCTTAATCACCCGAACGACGGACTGTACACACGCCTGATTTGGCGTGCGGACGACTAAACGACGGGACGTTCAAACGACCCGTCGTTCAGGAAGATCCGACGTGTGTATGGGCCTTTAGAAATCAGGATGGGGGATTCTGCAGCTGCCCAATTATGCTGCAATGTTTTATTTGGGGGGGGGGGGGGGGGGGTGGAAGTTGGTAGATCTCTCGGGCTCTGTAATTTTCAAAGTAGCTCACGACCCGAAAAAGTGTGGGCACCCCTGGTCTAGTCAGTTTCCAGACTTTAATGTAAGAGAAAAATCAGTGGAGGGAGTTGAAGGTTCGAGTTGCAAAACATAAGCCTCAAAGCCATACTGCCTTGGAGTGGATTTGCAAAGAGTGGGACAAAATCCCACCAGGTGTGCAAACCTGGTGGTCAAGTACAATAAATATCTTCTCATAGACACGATGGCCCATATGCAATTCACTTTTTCTCCTGAGTTTTTTCCTAGGTGATATTTTAACTTGTCAATAAAATGTCCTTTAAGCCACCAAAAAGCAATACAATAATAATACAATACAATAACATTTGTAAAGCGCTTTTCTCCCATAGGACTCAAAGCGCATAGCTGTGTCTCAGATTAATACAGGGTTGCAGGCTGGGTTGAGTTACAGAGGAGATAGTCAGATGTTCATGAATGCCAAACTGAAGAGGTAGGTTTTCAGTTTAGACTTAAATGCTTCCAGAGATGGAGCTGTCCTGATTGGGTGTGGCAGGGAGTTCCAAAGTGTAGGGGCAGCATGACAAAAGGCTCTGTCTCCAAAGGTTTTGAGGTGGACTCTGGGGGTGACCAAGGTGTTACGTCCTTTTGATCTAAGATTGTGGGGGGTGTGATGCAGTTGCAACAAGTCCTTCAGGTATCCAGGTCCCAGATTGTGCAAGGATTTGAATGTCAGTAAGCCAATCTTAAACAGAATTCTCCATTTTATCGGTAGGCTGTGGAGTGAGCACAGGGTTGGTTTTATGTGGCAATGGCGGGGTTGGCTCGTTAACAGCCTTGCGGCGGCATTCTGTACTAGAAAATACTCAAAATAAATTTAATAGTACTTTTTGATTTATTTTTTGGTACTTTTTTAATTGAAAAGTGCTGGAAGGCTATTTTAAAAAGAAGATGAAAAATCATTACCTAGGAGAAAACTCAGGTGAAAAAGTGAATTGCATATGGCCCGATGTCTCTTAACTGATGTCATTTGGCGCATTCAAAGTCTATGAACAGTTCACATTTCATCACTTCCAATGCTACACATTGCGTTGGTACAACGCAGAATATGCAGTGCATTACTAGGAGCAGGGCTGTGGAGTCGGAGTCGTGGAGTCGGGGCAATTTTGGTTGCCTGGAGTCGGGGAAAAAAAATGCACCGACTCCGACTCCTAATGAATTTAAACTGTAGTTAAAATAGAAAATATGATAAAATGTTCTATTTCTCAGATAATAGTTATCATAAATAATTTATACATACAGTAATAGCTGTGCTTAGTCCACAAATATGAAATAAACCAATCAAAATTAGTTACTTGTGCTGCTTCAATAAAGCAGTCCCCGTATTTTTAAAGTCAGATATACACATCTGATTGTGACTGTATATATGATGTGTACACAGGAATCTCTTATATATACTAACATCTATGCTGTAAGAATAAAGCCTGATGTGTAGCCATGTCACTAATAGAGATGGTCAATGAGATGGAAATAATTATGCGTGGATTCTGATTTATGCAAATGTACGCACTCTTTGCTCATGAAATCAAATCATTTGATAAGTTATTAAAATTTGGTTTGGGGACTACGAATTAAATGGTACCCGAGAAGGATGAAAAGAAAAGTTTTATACATACCTGGGGCTTCTTCCAGCCCCCTTCAGGCTAATCAGTCCCTCGCTGTCCACCTCCACCACCTGGATCTTCTGCTATGAGTCCTGGTAATTTAGCCAGTCAGCGCAGTCCGGCCGCATGCTGCATCCACAGCCAGGAGCGTTCTGCACCTGTGCAATAGTGCTGCGCAGGCGTAGTACGCTCCCGGCGGCAGAGTGTGTGCATGCGCACTACGCCAGCCTGGCTCAAGTAACTGGACTCATAGCAGAAGATCCAGGTGGTGGAGGAGGACAGCGAGGGACTGATTAGCCTGAAGGGGGCTGGAGGAAGCCCCAGGTATGTATATAAAAAAAAAAACAAAACAAAAAAAAAAAAACCTTTTCTTTTCATGTCTCAGGTTTACTTTGTTACACAGTAGTACTATACTCTACATATGCACTCTCCACAAAGCTGCAGGGAATCCACTGAGAATGTTGTGCACATAGGTGTTGTCTATCACTCATAAACCTGGTTCAGACTGTGCATGAAGAATGTGTAATAGAGGAAGAATCTCCTTATTCCCCTGCAGAGTACCTGCACATCACTCTTACATGTACCCACAGTTACATTGCCTAGGGCCTGATAGATGTTCTTTGTTCCGGCCTGTACCTTTTACAAGTACTCTTACCAAGGATTAGTTGTAGTCTATGACTAAAGTGAATAAATATGTCAGTCTCCATATCCTAACTTCAGTTGTCTTTTAAAATTCCTAAGCGTTGGCAGTTAAGAAACAAATTTCATGTTACATACTTTCAATCAACAAGATTGTAATATGCAAATTAGAGGAGTCTGAGTCGGTGGAATTCTAAACTGAGGAGTCGGAGGATTTTTGTACCGACTCCACAGCCCTGACTAGGAGCATACACATTGATGCGTACAATGTTACTAATGTGATGCACTAAGCAACTGACTAATGTAACGCACATTAGTTAGTTGCTTATTCACATGTGGTACATCATAAGCCACTGAAAATGTAATTTTTGGTTATGACATGAACAAGTTACAGAACACCACATTGCAATGCCAGATTGAGAAACTAGCCTAAAATAAAGGAAAAATACAGAACCAACAGACAGGACTACCTACATTTCTTGCTTTTCTAAGGTTTTTAATAGTCATTAGACATACAAATCATCATTTCAGCTAAATCAAATAATGCACGAGTGGAACACTTGCCAAGCTGGTCAGAATAACAGTTAATATAGATTGTAATTTTGACATAGGATAGCCAAGCAACTACCTGAGATGGTATTCAGTGGCGTAGCTTAGGAGCTGTGGGCCCCGATGCAAGTTTTACATTGGGGCCCCCCCAAGCACTCTATACATAACTGATACAGCACACCAAAACCTGCCAATGGCAACCACAGGTGCAAGAAGGGGATGGGGAACAGTTTGTTAATGATTAGCACTATTCAAAGTATCTATAGAAGTCATTATTATGAGCACAGGACCAATAGAGAGCTAATACTGTAGTTGAGGGAGGGCCCTTCGGGGCCCCTCTGGCCCAAGGGCCCCGATGCGGTCGCAACCTCTGCAACCCCTATTGCTACGCCCCCAGGTATAGTGATACCAACCATTTACCAAACTGGCAAATGAGAGCTTCTGCATATGAAATATGCGGAATAGCATGCAACAGTTCACACCTTTCAAAACATGTTGATACATAATCATAGCTTATCCAAAAGGTTAGGCTGTAACAGTATATTCCAGCCTTGCTTACCTCCTGTGCGTTAAAACGTAAAATTTCCTTCATATATGTAGGCAATAAAGTGAGCAAAGTGTAAAAGGTCCAGTTGTAAGAAAAATGAGCAACAATAATAGCCCACAGAGGTAAAGATTTCAGCATGTCACAGACAGGAACTTCTTTTCCCTTACTGACCTGAAAGGAAAAAAAACAAAAAAAACAATAAATCACAAGTTAATAGAAAACTGAAATAAAGATTTCCTCCTACATACACATACATATAATTATCAAACACCATTTTACTACCGTACATAGTCAATTCACTTTGCTGGCAGAAGCTGCAGAATGTGCAGTCAGTGGCTCATGGGACGGTCATCTTGCCTTTTGAAAAGGTTGGAATTACTTTACCTGCACCACTAATGTTGCTGAGCTATATCTGACAGCTGCTGCAGACACTAAAGCCAAGTACTAAAGTTGGATTAAAAACTTGGCCAAGGTGCAGGTAACCTCCATGGCGGTATGATTATCTCCAAATGTATTGTCTAAAAGCAGTGCAATTTTGTCACAAGCTTTTAGACCCTAAAAATAATACTGCTAGATAGATCCGTGGCAGGCCTGCATATTCCACACCTCCGATGGATCCAATTCGGGATTACTACTCTGAGATGCGGCTTTCCGGCCTGAGCCTGACTCGGGGTTACCACTAAGAAGGTTTTAAGGACTGTCTTGGCCAAAAATCTAACGTGTACACACGAGCCCCACCTCAATGTTACCCAATTATCCGGCATATCAGATGTATACCGACACCAATGCCTGACCAACCCCCTTCTCAACCCACCACCCAGAAGCCACTCCACACATGCACTTCCATAGCAAGAGATGCGTTACTAGCCGCCAGGCTAGTACAAATGCTAGATGGTTCTCGGCTGAGGTAGCTAATCGGGGCTCTAGCACGTCTACAGTGTTCTTCGATCACCCTCGATGCATCTGCCTGGAGGATCTTCTCAGCAAAGGGCATTGTTCTACTCACTCACCTTGCTCCGTGCCTCTCTGTCATGACCTGCATTGTAGGTCATGATTTCTCCCATAGCAACAGAACAAATAGCTAGTCTACAGGCTAGTAACGCTCCTGCACAAAGTTGCCTCCGAACTGTGGCCTGAATGATCCAATCCCGATCCCTGCTGGGCAGCAGTCCTTGTATATGTACAGTATACAAGCCTTTAGCCATAGCCATTTGCAATATAGGAGAGTTCATGAGTTCAGGTACACCTTATAAACTCATCAGTCATAATATCAAAGGGTAAGGTTTAAACAGGCTTATAAAAGTAAAGAAGGGAGCCAATAGTCTTATCTACAGTAGAAACAAAATTGTATAACTACGATTAGATGTGCCTATAACAAGATCCTATTTTATTCTTGGATAGTTGTGTCTCAGACTAGTGCCCAACAGCACACCTAGGGTTAGAACATGCTGTTGTACAGGGCTTTCTTAACATCAGAGTAACCAAGCAGCTTGGGGAAGCTAGGAAAGGATAGGGGACTAAAAGACCGAAAATCCCTCCAACTAAAAAGCAATGCCCCGTGTGTATTGCAAATAACTTCTGTTTTAAGTGAACATCTATGGTTACCCACAATGGACCTCTACTGAATATGTTAATGATCTATTTATGCCCCCAAAGCCAGGCTTGCATCCAGAACCACTGGCATACAGCAAACCTATAGCTTGAACATCAATAATCATATACATACAAAAGGTGTATCAAATTATAAAATAGCAAAAAGTTAAAGCAGTATTCAAATCAAAAATATTATATTAATTACTAACATCAATGAAAATATGCAGGTTTACATTAGTTGTTCTAGTCTTAAAGAGACTCTGTAACAACAAAAACCTCCCCTGGGGGGTACTCACCTCGGGTGGGGGAAGCCTCCGGATCCTAATGAGGCTTCCCACGCCGTCCTCTGTCCCACGGGGGTCTCGCTGCAGCCCTCCGAACAGCCGGCGACAGAGCCGACTGTAGCTTCAATATTTACCTTTGCTGGCTCCAGCGGGGGCGCTGTGGCGGCTTTCGGCACGGAAATACCCGATCTCCGTCGGGTCCGCTCTACTGCGCAGGCGCCGGAAACTTGCGCCAGTTGTTCCAGTTCCTCTTTAAGGTGGGTACACACATCAGAAAAAAAAAGTCTTTGGAAAATGAAAGATCACAGACCAATTTTACCCCCTTCCATGTAGTATGAGAGCCATACCTACACAGTCTATTCGATTGAGCTGCACTCCCCATCAGATAAAAAAAAATCTTTGCAACATGCTGCACACAAAGATACTGTACACATGCAAAAGATCAGTATCTGCAAAAGATCCGTTCCTGCAAAATACAGTCATAGACATCAATTCACTAAGCTTATCTCCTGTCTTTAATAATGTTTCTAGAGTGATCACCATGGTGATGAGGTATGTTGTATTCAGGAAACATTTTACCTCAAGCAAACCTAAAGTTAACCGTTTTTAACTTAACTCTTCAATCCTTAAAGGGAAGGTTCAGGCACGACCTAAAAAAAATAAAAATGCAAATACTCTTACCTAAGGGCTTCCTCCAGCCCGTGGCAGCCAGGACGTGCCCTCGCCGTGGCCCTGCAGGCTCCCGGTCTTCGGTGGCCGACCCGACCTGGCCGGCTGCCAGGCCGGGCTTCTTCTGCGCTCCAACGTGCGTCTCACGGGGGCGCGCTGCCGTCATCGGACGTCCTCCGGGCTGTACTGCACAGGCGCAGTAGTTCTGCGCCTGCGCAGTACAGCCCGGGGGCGTCCGATGACGTCAGCGCGCCCCCGTGAGGTGCATTTTGTAGCGCAGAGAAAGCCCGACCTGGCAGCCGGCCTGGCTAGGTCGGCCACCGAAGAAGACCGGGAGCCTGCGGGGCCACGGCGAGGGCACGTCCTGGCTGCCACGGGCTGGAGGAAGCCCTTAGGTAAGAGGATTTGTATTTTTATTTTTTTAGGTCGCGCCTGAACCTTCCCTTTAAAATAACTCCAGAGTTAAAGACAGGCTGTTTATTAACTGCGTGTGAAAAATAACTACAGAGGAGGGGTAAATTAACTGCAGAGGAGGTAACTTAAGGAAAGAAGAGATAAGATAACTCGCTCACTGTGTGGTGGTAACTTTTCTCTTGCCTTATTATCTCCAGCATGATCTTAGTGAATGGAGGCAAGAGAAAAAAAATAAAACCTTACCTCCACACAGTGAAAGAGTTATCGTTTCTCTTCATTCCTTAAGTTACCTCCTCCGTAGTTAAGTTACCTCCTCTGTAGTTAGACAGCCTGTCTAGAATTCTGGAGTTATTTTAAGGATTGAAGAGTTAACTTAAAGACAGAAGAGTTAACTTTAGGTTTGCTTGTGGTAAAATGCTTCCTGAATACTACATGCCTCATCACCATGGTGATAACTATAGAAACGTTATTAAAGACAGGAGATAAGCTTAGTGAATTGAGGCCAAAGTCTATGATATCTGCAGATCTCATACACACCTTGTTTAATGGACATTCATCTGCAGATCAGACAATTATCTGCAGATCCATCCTGGTGGATCTGATCTGCAGATGAATGTCTGTTAAACAAGTTGTGTATGAGATCTGCAGATATAGACTATGAATGCATTTTACCGTCTAGATTGTAAGCTCGCAAGGGCAGGGACCTCCTCCTAGTGTTTCTCATACTGCTGTAATTTTAACATATGTACATGTACCAACAACACATCAAACTATGTATGTATCTGTATTTATTCTATTCAATGTCATGACTGTACAGTGTCTTGTATTTCTTATGTATATTTGTTCCCCATTATGTTTGTACTACGTACAGCGCTACGGAAGATGTTGGCGCTACTCCGTGCCACTCCGCACTCACCATCGCCCACACCAGTGGAACAGTACCCCGGTGCCGGTCTGCCACGCGGTACAGTCCTTACGGCACAGACTATATGCATCCCTTCCTGCACCGAGAGGTGTGCTACACCACTGCCCTCGGGAAGCAAGCTCCACTAAGAGGATCAAACATGGCCTGCAGTACTATGCCACTGCCCCCGGGCAGGGGAGGAAGGCAGACAAACTCCCCTGCACCTCCACACCCTTTCACCTTGTCCAGGGAGGACCTACTTCATTGGGAGACCAGAGTGCGCACCAAACTATTCGACCAACTGCGGGACATTGTCAACTCCCACATCAACCACCTGATGGTTAGCGTCAACAGTGCCTCGAAGAAACGGCGCCACAGGGGATGTAGAGCAGGTGCCCTTGTGCATCTAAAGAAGAAGGGTCTCCGCTCCCCCATCCCTGCCATTATTCTAGGGAACGTCTTTTCTCTCACTAACAAGGTGGACAAGCTGCTCCTACTTCTCTACAGCAAACTGGCGAGCAGCAGGAACACCCCAGTTCTCTGCTTCACAGAGACCTGGCTGAACGATGGCATTCCCGATAACCACCTACAGGTGCCAGGCTACAACCTCCACCGTGCCGACAGTGATCCCACCCTCTCCGGGAAAAAGCGAGGAGGAGGGATATGCTTCTACATAAACTCCGTCTGGTGCACTGACACCACCATCCCCAGCACTAACTGTTCCCCTGATGCCGAGATCCTAGCAATCAATTGCAGGCCACAGTACTCGCCCAGAGGGATCACATCCTTTGCGTCGGGGGGGGGGGGGATGTAGACTCAGACGAGTACAAACACCAAGCAGGCCCTACGTATCCTAAACCACTGCATCTCTAGGTGCGAAACCCTCCTCCCAGGGGCCCTCCTCATCATACTGGGGGACTTTAACAATGCAAAACTGAACCTAGAACTGCCTCAGTACAAGCAGCATGTGACCTGCCCCACCAGGAACGACCACTGTTACACTGTCCACAAGAATGCGTACAAGGCTGCTCAAGGCGCTGCCCTGGGGAACTCAGACCATTGCCTAATCCACCTGATCCCCACCTACAGGAGACACCTTGACACAGTCAAGCCTGCCATCCGGTCATCCAAAAGGTGGTCTGAGGAGGCTAAGCATGAGCTCCTGGCATGCTTTGATTGCACGGACTGGTCAGCCCTGGCGGCCCCCACCCTGGAGGAATGGACTGAGAACATCACCTCCTATATCAGTTTCTGTGAGGACACATGCATCCCAACCAAGACCTTCAAGGTGTACCCCAACAACAAGCCTTGGTTTAGCAGCAAGCTGCGCCGGCTCAGGAAACTGAAGGAGATAGCGCACAAGTCTGGCTCCCTTGAAGAGTTCAGAGCTGGCAGGAATGCCCTAAATCGTGAACTGAAGCATGCAAAGAGGGCCTACTTGGACAAGCTGAGTCTGAGCCTTCAGTCCAACAACTCACGTGAGGTCTGGAGAGGCCTGAGGGCAGTTACAAACTTCAAGCTCCCCCCCCCCCCCCAGCAAACGCCACCTAGCACCCAGCTGGCTGATGAACTCAATGACTTCTATTGCAGGTTCGAACAAAGTCCCAAGCAGCCTGGAGTCTCTGGGGCCATGGCTACAGAGGCGCACTCCCCTCCACCTAACAGAGGACAGTGGTCCTGCAGCTTCAGAGGCAGTCCAAAAAGTGGAGGTGCTACGTCACCTGCGCAAACTCAACCCCAGAAAAGCCTCAGGCCCGGATGGCGTGTCGTCAATCTGTCTGAGAACGTGTGCAGTCCAGCTAGCTCCTGTCCTCACCTCCATCTTCAACAGGTCTCTAACAGAAGGCAAGGTCCCCTCCTGCTTTAAGAGATCCATGATCATCCCAGTCGCCAAAAAACCGGGGAACACAGATCACAATAATTTCAGACCAATAGCCCTAACTCCCACCATCATGAAGATCTTTGAGCGGCTCATTCTTGCCTCGCTGAAACTATCCACGAACGCCCTCCTGGACTCACATCAATTTGCCTACAGGGCCAATAGGTCAGTAGAGGACACGATCAACATCAGTCTGGCATACATCACGGAGCACCTCGATAATAGACCTGACACTTATGCTAGGCTCCTGTTCCTGGACTTCAGTTCTGCGTTCAATACCATCTGCCCAGACATCCTGCTTGCCAACCTTGCACAGCTGAGAGTAGCCCCCTACCTCTGCAGGTGGATTAGAGACTTCCTTTCAAACAGATCGCAGAAGGTTAAGCTTGGCAATTGCTACTCCAGCGAGCGAACAACTAACACAGGAGCACCGCAAGGGTGTGTTTTGTCCCCGCTCCTGTTCTCATTATACACCAACAACTGCACCTCAACCGATGACTCTGTCAAGATCATTACATTCGCAGATGACAACAATCATCGGCCTCATCAGCAGGAATAGCGAGCATGCCTATCGTTATGAGATAGACAGGATCTGCAACTGGTGCAAAGACAACAATCTCGTCCTCAATGCAGCAAAGACTGTTGAACTGATTGTGGACTATAGGAAGCGCCTGCCCCCCTCCCTTCCAGTTCACATTGGGGAGACCGAGCTCTCAAGGGTTCCGTGCGTTAGGTCATTAGTAATGGTTGTGCCGAGGAATCTAAGATGGGGGGAGAACACCACCAAAATCCAGAAGGCGGCACAGCAGCGGCTATTTTTCTTGCGCCAGCTGAAAAAATTCAGCATCCCGTGTGAACTGTTTAAGAGCTTTTACACGGCAACCGTGGAATCCATCCTGTGCTCCTCTCTCATCGTCTGGCATGCAGGGGCATCTGCCAGGGACAAGTACAAACTGCATAGAGTAATCAGCACCGCAGAAAAGATCATCGGAGTGCCCCTGCCGCCCCTTGATCTTCTCCACACTACCAGAATCAGGACAAGAGCCATCAAGATCTCACAAGACCCCTCCCACCACGGCAACAGCTTCTTCAAGCTTCTCCCACTGGGCCGCCGTTTCAGAGCCATCCCCTTCCAGAACCACCAGACGCTGGAATACCTTCTTCCCTCAGGCGGTACACTTTCTGAACTCAACCTCGAGCCCCCCATGACCAGTTCAGCCATCCCCTGGCCCTTGCCCTGAATGCATGTTCCCTAGGCTCACTCCATGTGTGTTATGTTATTTTTGATGTAGTACATGCTAGGTTTGCTATGTTTGTATATGTTCGACTGCCATGCCATGTGTACCAAAAACAATTCCGGGTACGTCATTCCGCGTAGACTAATAAAGCTGATTCTGCTATATAAATAAAATAATAATAATAATAATTTTGCAGGAACGGATATTTTGCAGGAGCTGATCTTTTGCAGATACTGATCTGTTGCATGTGTACAGCATCTTTGTGTGCAACATCTTGCAAAGATTTATCTGATGGGGAGTTCAGCTCAATAGAATAGACTGTGTAGGTACCTACATGCATTCATAGTCTATAATATCTGCAGATCTCATACACACCTTGTTTAACAGACATTCATCTGCAGATCAGATCCACCAGGATGGATCTTCAGATCTGCAGATAATTGTCTAATCTGCAGATGAATCTCCATTAAACAAGGTGTGTATGATATCTGCAGATATCATAGACTATGAATGTATTTTGCAGGAATGGATCTTTTGCAGGAAGTGATCTTTTGCAGATACTGATCTGTTGCATGTGTACAGCATCTTTGTGTGCAGCATCTTGCAAAGATTTTTATCTGATGGGGAGTTCAGCTCAATAGAAGGTGTGTAGGTATGGCTCTCATACTACATGGAAGGGGGTAAAATTGGTCTGTGATCTTTCATTTTCCAAAGACTTTTATCGGACGTGTGTACCCACCTTTAGGATTTCCTGTCTTGCACGTTAGGAAGCCCAGTTGTAAATGTAATGACAGACAAAGCAGGAAGACTCAAACACTTGGAAACAAATACTGCTGACAGTACATAAATGTTGTTCTATATCGAGACATACCAGACCTTCTGCAATTAAAGGTGAAACTAACTCAAGTTAAAAACACTTGATAAATACCATGAGCACAGTGGGCAGTACACACACACACACACACACACACACACACACACACACACACACACACACACACACTTAGGGTACCAGGTGCAAATCTTAGCTAGAACACTATCTGCATGGAGCCTTCATGTTCTACCCATGTTTGTATAAGTATTCCTTCGAATACAACAGTTTCCAACGTCGGGGGGAAAAAAATAAAATAAAAATAAAAGCATGCTGAGGAGTTTCCGACACACCAAAAAGGCCCTCAAATATAGTGGGGATTATATTGTGAGCATCCCTGCAGGACTTTGTACTCTGCAAAGTGCCGCATATACCGCCAGTGCTGTACAAGTGTGTAATATAAATTTGTACTACACACCAAATCACCTTCACGGTTTATGCAATTTGAAAAAGGGCTACTAGGCCCGAAACAGCGTCTGTCATTCCTGCTATTTGAATAAAAGTACTATTATTCTACTGGTGGTGCCGACCCATCTTTGAAGTTAATATACATTTGTAAGCAGAAAATGAAAAAGGTTAATCATTAGGTTTATTACTGCCCTGCTTCTAAAATTCCTGGTGCCTCTATCCTCTAATTTTTTTTTTGGGATGTCTTGTACCACTTCCATCACAATCCCTTAGGCTGCTTTCACAGTGGGACGTTACAGGCGCACGTTAGAGCAGCCTGTAACGCAGCCCAACTCACAGCAATGAAAAAAATCAAAGGGCTGCTCACAGTGCCCACGTTGCGTTACATTGTAACGCTGCGCGTTCTATGAAAGTGCAGCATGCTGTGCGTTATACGCGGTTTTAGCCGCGTTAGACTGTTTGCACATGCTTAGTAATGTTGTTTTATTGTTTTTTGTGTACAGGAGAGGAGGAGGGGAGAGTCTGCTATTTTGCCTAGCCACATGGCTAATTAATATTCACTGCACGGCATTGCGGTTCTCTTCCTGCTAGCAATGATTCATATGAATTATTCTCTGCCTGCTAGCAATGATTCATATGAATCATTGCCGGTTCTATCAAACGAAAACGGCGCACCAAGAGCCGCATAACGCGGCTCTATGTAGCGTCCACCTTTAGCACAACCGTGCGTTGCGTTAGTGGAACGTTATGAGACCTTAACGTCCCCTGCAACGCAACGTCCCACTGTGTAAGAGCCCTAAACCTACACTGAATACATAACCTGCACCAATGAAGGTCACCGCCCTGCTGCTTTCTTCTAAGAAAGGGGAGCCGAGCTGTGGCTGCTGTGAGCAGTACTCTTCTGTCTTGTGTCCTTTACCGGTACATAGATAATGGAAAACTTCTCATTCACTTTTTAGCACCCTTTTCAGTATTTCAGGTAAGACAATATAGGTTTATCAGACAAGATTTCTTTGCTTGTTTGCACAGCCCATTTGGTACTTAAAATGCATTATATAGACACAATGAAAAGGCAAAATTTAACACAAGAAAAGCTAGGTGCATAGTCAGGCATAATTTCCTCTAAAATCTGTGTGACCCTCCAGCATCGAACTTGATCCTGCGAGTGGCACTACATGGGCCCAATGCTGTACCGACACGTTTTGTGCCTATTAATAAGGGAGGAGGGATGACAGCACTGGTAACGATGGAGCAGCTTCCATGGGCAGGGTAAGGAGGTGAACAATGGACTTGGGCACTAATTTTCATAAAGATCCAGCATTACGTAACCTTAGCAGACACCTGAACACACACTGTAGCTTCTCAGCCGAGACGCCCCCCTTGGCTGAGAACAGTCTTGTGTGTACGAGGCTTTCAGTGCAAATGGCAATGCTGGGGAACGCTGAAAGGCCCCAGCATGAAATCCTTTTTGACTATAGGCTCTCTGATAACAGATTGTTAAACAGCAAAGGTCACAGTACTGTGCAGAGCTGCACTTTATTGGGAAATTGGATCTGTGTGTAAAGCCTCATACACAAGTATGGGTACTATCACCCACAGGGGTCAGAACAGTTCAGGGTCAGTTGCTGAAAAGATGCATTGATAAGCCTAGAGACTAGTAATGTGACTGTTGCAATGGGGGGGGGGGTCGGGGGAGGAAAGACAACACATGGCACGCAATGGAGCAACTTCGAATGGGCATGAGGAGGAAAATAATGCACTTGGGGTCGGTCAGGTATCGCTAATGATCCAACATGCCTCAGCAGAGATTACTCCAGCAGGTGTTCATAGCTTTCGTTTTACGACGACATTTATAGTAGAGAAAGTCAAATAAAAAAAAAAAAAATAAAAAAAAAAACCATATCTTTATGATAATCTATTTCTGAACTTACAAACGTAATAAATCCAATGATGTAAATTAAAGGATCAGAATATCACAACTTTTTTTGCAGGCAATAATTTGGAAAGACTAACATTTGGTGAAGAAAAATCTGCAACTTTAGGCACATTGTATTTTCTTGAAAGTATTACCCAAACCAAAAAACCTTCATACTTACTTCATTTTTAAGTGTAGACAAAATATATTCTTTCTCTGTATCCGAGATTGTGCGATGCGTTTGTGGATTATCACTAACTAAGACATACCATAATATAAACCATAATACGCCGAGGGTCCCTGTATTAAAAAATAAATACATATGAGGATTAGAGTCTTTTGGCGGCAACAACACAATAATGATCTCGATTCTTCATATGGTCAGAACGGGCAGCCATAGGATGTAGAAATAAGCCATTTATGGAAGTGGCAGCAGCACAGAGCAATAGAGGAGCCTTACTATCCAAAACAACAATAATGGTGATGCAGAAGTACATACAAAGGGCCAGATTTACTAAGTGCTCGTTGACACTATATGAAGTGAGCACAAACGCAATTTAGTGCATGCTGTTTTTGACATATGGTATGTATGGTGAGGTGCATTATTTTCCCAGGCGCGTTACATAAACGGGAATGCAGCCTGTACTGTGAATGATAACATGAAAGTCTATGGACTGCTATGTTACCATGCAGATTGCACCCAATGTGTGGCAAGTCAGAACTGACAGCACTGCACATAGTGTAAACAAGCACTAAAGCCTCATAAGAACGCTAGAAGAAACTCCTCAGATAATGACCACCTCTGCCCAGAATCTAGCAAGTGTATAGCAGCCCCCAAGGTCCCTTCACTCTTTGGCCAGCGATCAGCCTGATGGATAGATTTGGCTGAGCACCGGCCAATAGCATTGTTCTCCACACTCTCCCCTGCCAGGTGACATCACTCCCACGCTGCTGAGTTAACCCTCCCCTCACATAGCAACAGAACACGTCGCTACAGTACCGTGTTGGCCCTGCAATGTCATCCGAGAGATTGAATCCCAATCCCTGCTGGCGACATGCACCCAGCTAAAAGAACCTGGGGAGAACACTGGAATACAGGAACACTGGAATACAGAGTTGCTCGCCCGCATCTGTACCCACCACCAGACGTCCGCTCATCAGACGCAACAGGACGGATGATGCGTGTTTTTCTTCTTTCATGAGGTTGAACACTGTTATAGGTTGCTAGAATTTGTCATCATATCAATATCAGGTTGTAAGCCAGGGCCTATCCCTAGGTGGTAAATAGAGAGGTGTGGCCAAAGTGGGCATAACAGTTGGACCCACCAACCTGTTACTTGAATCACTTTACTACAGATAAAACAAGATATGCAGGGGCTGAGTTCATACGGCCAGGGAGTGGATAGGAGAAAAGTGGATTGTTTTTAAGACATTAAACCTTCTTTGAAATATAATTGTTAATGCATTTTTTAAATGCATTTACTAGCAAAAACATTGAAAAATTATGGCAATTTAGGGTTTTAAATAGCAAAAACTTAAATTGGCTTTAAAATAATACTACGTAAACATTTTAACATTGCTAAAGAAGTGTACAAAGCCACCATTCAAAGCAAAACTTTATATACTGCATATGAAGTGTAAAAATTGTGACCTCCACATTTCCCATTCTCATAGCATAGTCAGTCACTGTAAAGATGTCCTGAACTGCACTCTCTGCCATCTGCTTAATAAACCTCAGCAAGATACAGGAAGGAAGGGTTGAGGATGTAAACTGTTTTGCTGTACAAGCATTATTGTTTAAAGCCATACTGCACAAATAAAAGATTGTATTTTTTTCTTCTAATGCTCAATAACTAAGATGCTTTAAAATACATATTTAAAGCAAACAAAATCATTACATACCAAAAATATAGAAAACATAAACCCAGTCCAAATAATAGCAGATTATGCCAGAAACAGGAAGAGAAACAACTGTTCCAAGCTGTGCCCCTAAAAGACAAAGAATAAGATTTATATATAATTATATTTAAGTGCTAGTACTGTATATTACACACACTGTAGCCTAAAGCATGGTGAACTCTATGAACCATAGTAATTACACAATTACAAACATATAAAGAAGGAGGCCATAATGCATAATAACGGAGATGTGAGCAATTTGGCTATGTGACTGCTCCTGTATAGTCAAAACATTTAAAGTAATGCTGGCAGTTGATGAGGGGAGGAATAAACAATGCTCGGGTCAGGTATCCCTTAGGCCCTGTTCAAACTGGCAATTTAGTGGCAAACGGATCAGTTTTCACTCCGTTGCCACTCAGCTGTTTCCGTTCTGTTTTCCCACATCCCCAAAGTGGATTTTTTGTCCTTAGAACGATCCGGTTCGTCACTAGTGTGAAGAAACGTTCAGTTTTCTTATTGCCCCCAATGCAGTGCTTCAGCTTCTGTTCCGCTGAGCTCAGCAGTATGGCAAAAAATTGCTGCAGGAGGAAACGTGGTCCGTTCAGCGTATCGTGCGGAATGGATTATTTTCAAATGGATGAATGTGAATGGATCCTTTATATATAGATAGCATTATAAAGGATGGTTAACATTAGATCCATTCCAATCTGTTCCCTCCCGTTCCAGGAATGGACAGTCTTGTAATGATAATGTGAGCCGGGCCTTAAAGAGGAACTCAGACTAAACAAACATACTGTCATTAAGTTACATTAGTTATGTTAATTAAAATAGATAGGTAATATAATCTCTTACCCATCCTGTTTTAAAAGAACAGGCAAATGTTTGATTTCATGAGGGCAGCCATCTTTTTGGTTGAAAGGAGGTGACAGGGAGCATGAGACACTGTTCCTACTGTCCTGTGTGCTGATCATCCCTCCCAGTTGCTAGGCAACGTGAACATAGGAAATCCCATCATGCTTTGCACAGAATCAGGGGAAAAAAGCCCGGGCAGTTTTCTTTGATGGGTGGAGCTTAGCTAAAAATACAGCTAAAAATGATGCTTTGGTAAGAAAAACAAAGTTCTGATGCTGTGAAACTGTTAAAGAAACACCAAGCCTTTTCAGTTCTGCTGAATAGATTTTTAGTGCGGAGGTTCACTCTAAGGTCTACACACACGTTTTCTGTGAGGTTTAATTAAAGCCCTTGAATGGCATGGAAAAGGGGTAGAAAAATATTTGAAGGTTTTACTGTGGGTCCATGTTCCCACTAGCAAAATTGTCTTACATTTCTGACCTTGGACCTCCATAGAGCTTTGAGGCTTTAACAAGTAAACTGGTAGTTCCTCGAGATTCGAGCAATAAACCAATTGGGAATTTGTAACTCTTCTCTACTGTACAAAACGTTTCATTTGTTGCTGCATATGTCTGGACAGGAACTGATGGAAATTCAGGTGGAGATAAAAAAGTGAAAAGGGTGAAGAGCTGCTGATGCTTATCACGACAGATCAGGAGGGCTGGCTCCAACAAAAACACGAATTGCCTGACACGTACAGGACTGTAGAACTCACATACTGCTGCTCGCCTGTATCCAGGTTTTGTATGGAGTGTGACTTGCTGGTGTCATGTGGGCTGCTGCTAGGGCTTACATTCGGGGGATGCCTTATATTTCAAGCATGCTAGGAATTCCTGCTAGGTCTTATTCTAAGGGGATGTCTTACTTTAGGGGAAACACTAAATAATACTGTTGAGAAACACGGTCCTAGAAAATGTTCCATTCTGCTAACGGAGCATCTTTTTCAGTTCCAATGAGGTGAACAAAAATATCCAGACAATTATGTGTTCAGGTAATCCACTCACACCAGCCAGTTTAGATAATTCATACTCATGAAGATCTTAAATTATTTTAAAGTTCTCCAGCTGTAGAGGTGTATGGTCTTGAAAACAGTCTAGGGATTAATCTGTGATGAGACAATGAGAGACTTGCCTAGAAGTTATCAGTAGACCTCTCAGGTCTTCTTAAAGGGAACCAAGCATTTTTAGCTCCCAGGGTATCAATAGCACATGTATGCATGTTAATGTAGTTCATTAATAAAACAAACTTCCATTCTACCTCTTTACATTTAAAAGCTTAGCAGAGGCTTTTATTATACTACTTATGTGGACGGCAGGGCCTGTCCAACCACAGAAATTTCAGGCAGATAATGATTGTATTGCAGATGTTAGAGAGCAAACAAAAGCTTTCATGGGGAGGGTGGGGAAATAGGACACTGTGCTTCAAAGAGTGTAGAGATGTCAAACATGGTATATTCACACCTGCCCCTGAATAAATAAGGGCATCTAGAAGGGGAGGGGGGACATGGCAGCACCTATAGCTATTAGAAACCAGAAGAAGCTGCAGGCAAAAAAAAATGATGTTTGGTTCCCTTTAAGAGAGTCTTATGGTGAGAATGCTGACAGATAACAGATTACAGTCCCCAGTCTATGATCAAGAGCAATGAAACAGACAGACAGGAATTGGCAGCATAAAATGATGCATCATTAGTTACTAGGAGTAACTGGCAGCAGGATAAGGTCAAAAGGCAACAAGTTGATAATTGGAGGTCAAGCAGCAGAAGGTACACATAGCGGTCTGGGTATTTCCTTCGATTTGCTAGAACTAAAGCAGCTGTTCATTAGGCATGAAGAGTTGTCTTTTAAAAATGCAAAAAAAAAAAAAAAATAAGTGTTCAGTTTAGGCTACTTTAATGTCACCTTTGTATGTAGTATAAATGTGAGCTGTCACAGAAATAAAACAAGAGATTCAGCAGACAGCTGGGGAAAGCAGCTCCATATATCTTCCATCATATGTTTATCATAACTTATTGCTGATAAATTAATATTTATACCACCAAAATATTTGGTAGAAAGTAAGAGTCTGCTGAGTCTTTATATACTGACCTGCATAGGAGAGACTTAAGAGTCTTGTACGTTCCAGAGGTGGAGCCCATAAGGACCACATAGCATGCATGGCTGGAAAAGTCACACCCTGTGCACACATCAAGTCACATTATTCAGTTATTACAAGTTACACAAAACTGCTTTATTTCAACACTATGGCCTCAATTCACTAAGCTCATCTCCTGTCTTTAATAACGTTTCTATAGTTATCACCATGACGATGCATGTAGTATTCAGGAAACATTTTACCTCAAGCAAACCTAACTTTTACTCTTCTGTCTTTAAGTTAACTCTTCAATCCTTAAAATAACTCCAGAATTCAAATGTTAAAGACAGGCTGTTAATTAACTGCGTGTGAAATAACTACAGAGGTGGTAACTTAAGGAATGAAGAGATAAGATAACTCACTGTGTGGTGGTAAGTTTTCTCTTGCCTTATCTCCAGCATGATCTTTGTGAATTGAGGCCATTATCTTAACAGTAATATATGCCAAACATGTTCCTCTTCATTGATTTACCCCACAGAACTTGACCTTTGCCATGTTCAAGACACCCTAATTAATGTTTATATAAAAGTTCATATACTTCAAAAATGCATTCAGGTCTCCTGATGATATAGATAAAAGATTCTGTCAATAAAATCAGTTACCTCTCCCAGTCCTTCAAGTGCTCGAACAGCTATAAGGTATCCTGCTCCTAAATCAGCAGCTAATGGTGTTAAAAGGGTGAATACTGCAGTGCATAAAATGCCAAATCCCAGCAGTAGTTTGCCACCTATTTTACCAGCTAGGTATCCACCAGGAATCTGCGTAAGGATGTAGCCATAGAAGAAGGCACCAAGTATCCAGCCTTGGGTGTCTGAATCCCAGTCATACTTTCTTCCCTTCCAGAAAAAGAAGAAATAATAAAAAAATAACAGATCACATACCGGTACTTTAGTCTTGCTTGCATCCTCTATAAAATATCATTTACATTCTCTTGCTCTTATGCAATTCATTTTTTGCTTTTAGGAGATAAATTCGCATCTATTTAAAATAAACTTTTTAGCACTCTGCAATGGGGGGGGGGGGGGGGGGGGGGAAGTAGGTGAAAAGGTGCTACCGAAATGATTTTAAGTATTTTCTTGCTCGCTGGTGGCTTAAAAGACGCTTAAAAAGTATAACCTGGGAGAAAACTCATGAGAATAAATGATTGCATATGGGCCTCTGTGGGTAAGGGGTTGTAATGGTGAGGGATAGCACATCAGAAAACAATGATTTAATTATTAGTGATGATCAGAAAATTCTCCTAACATGGAAATCACCACTGGACCAGGGATAGTGAGAATGTTTGCTACTAATCAATTAGGCCCAGTGCACACCAAAACCGCTAGCAGATCCACAAAACGCTAGCGGTTTTGGGTGCGGATGAAAGAGTTTAGTCCCAGAGCACACCGGGCGGATCTTGATGCGATCCGCCGGCCGCATCAGCATAGCTAATGTATCTCTATGGGCTGGTGCACACCGGCGTTTTGAGGTTTTAAGCAAACGTGCAGCAAGAGACACGTTTGCGGCTTGCTAAAAACCTCAAACCGCCGGTATGCACCAGCTCATAGAGATACATTAGCCATGCGGATTTTCAGGCGGATGCGGCCGGCGGATCCGCCCAGTGTGCACTGGGCCTCAGTTGGCAGTTGGTTAATAAACCTTAACCCCCTTGCCGTTCCAATTGTTGCGGCAAGGGGGCAGCGCAGCACTTTTTTATTTTAATTTTTTAAATCATGTAGCTAGCCTAGCGCTAGCTACATGATAGCGGCTTCCCCCTATCTTCTTCGATCGCCACCAGGGATCTGCGCAAGCTGGAAATCCCGTAGAGAACGGGATTTCCTGCAGGGCTTCACCCGTCGCCATGGCGACGAGGCGGGACGACGTCACCGAAGTCATGGTTGTTGGGACAGCAGAGGGAATCCCGATCCACCCCTCAGCGCTGCCTGGCACCGATTGGCCAGGCTACGCAGGGGTCTGGGGGGGGGGGGGGGGTGTGGCTCGGCGAGTAGCGGCGAATTGACGGCGATCGCGTACCACACGCAGCTAGCAAAGTGCTAGCTGCGTGTAGGAAGAAAAAAAAATTATGAGTTCTGATCATTCTGGATGAGCTTAAGGCCACTATCGAAGCATCCTGGGCCTCCATAACACCTGAGCAGTGCCACAGGCTGATTGCCTTCATGCCACACCGCATTGAAGCAGTCATTTCTGCAGAAAGATTCCCGACCAAGTATTGAGTGCATAACTGAACATAATTTGAAGGTTGACTTTTTTTGTTTTAAAAAACACTTTTCTTTTATTGGTCGGATGAAATATGCTAATTTTTTGAGATAGGAATTTTGGGTTTTCATGAGCTGTATGCCAAAATCATCAATATTAAAACAATAAAAGGCTTGAACTACTTCAGTTGTGTGTAATGAATCTAAAAAATATGAAAGTCTAATGTTTATCAGTACATTACAGAAAAGTATGAACTTTATCACAATATGCTAATTTTTTGAGAAGATCCTGTATTTTTTGGACTATAAGACTCACTCTTTCACCCCCAATAGTGGGGGAAAAAAAAAAAAGTCACTGCGACTTCTAGTACAAATACGAACCTCCAACCCGCCACAATGTCGAGGACTCCCTGTACTGTGCTAATGCAGAGGAGAACACAGGGGGACAAACTGAGGATACAGGGAGACACAAAGGGGCATAAAGGACGACACAGGAGGATACAAGGGGGACAAAGGAGACACAAGAGGTACAAAGGGGCTTAATCCACAAGATGCCCCTTCACCATGGATGCACCAGGTTTAGCATATACACATTTCTTCCCCTGGTTTTTGTACGGTACATAATATTTGGTTTCTAGTCGACCAGTTCTATCATTTTACAAAATGACCAGTTCTTTGGACAAGTCAGTGCTAGAGGTTTGTGCATAGTTGACAGAACTGCACTATTCACTAAGAAACTCTTCCTGCACTGAGAAAAGCAGACAGACCTGAAGAACAGCCTTTTTCATTACATTACTGCTTCATTGTGATGTGTCCAGGACTGCCTTTTGCCCAGGGCTGTGGAGTCGAAGAGTCGGAGCAATTTTGGGTACCTGGAGTAGGAGTCGGTGGTTTCAAAAACTGAGGAGTCAGATGATTTTTGTAGACTCCTCAGCCATGTTTTTGCCCCACTAGAACCCCAAGATGCTTGCACTAAGGGTGTATACACATATCCAATTTTGATTGGCCAATTTTACCATGTTCATGTAATATAAGAGCTTACCTATACAATCTTCATAGTATTCAAAATCTGTTGACCCTCATTCTACATGGAGGTGGTAAAATTGGTCAGTGACTGACGAATCAAAATTGCATATGTGTATGCACTCCAACTTCCTAGGACTGCTTTTTATTAAAGCCCTAGTTTACCCACACAATTTTTATATTTGATACAGCCATTCCAAATAAGTATTTTTTTTTATTTTATTTATTAAGGAAAAGGGTCTAATCCCAGCCAGTACCAAGAGATCTGTGCACAAACCGTATTTCCCAGTCACCTGACCTCACCCATCTCCTCCCTTGGATCCCAAGAACAAGGGGGTCAGCATCAGTTTTGTGCTCAGGGGCCAAAACTAGGTGGTACTCCTTGCCCATCTCCGACTACTTACAAGTGGGTAATGATTAGATGGGGAGCTTTCTTTTCTCCTAGGCAGTCAAGCAAGATCTGATATTAGCCCAGAAAGGCAGCTCTGCAAACCCAGCCAAGAAATGTATATGCACAAAACTTTGCACTGCAAATTATAATATACAGTCCACAAATTATTCATAACAAAAACGCATGCCTGGACCACAACATGGAACGGCTTTTCACTCATCAAAACTAGCATTTAAGCGGACTTACCGTGGAATTATGAGGCACAGCTGGACGAGCTGTATGGTCGGGACACACATTGGCACTTCTGTTTTCTTGGTCATGTGAGGTTGAGTTTATCATATCCACCAGAGCTACGCTCAGATTAACCCGTAGTGCATACACCATAAAGAATCCAAGTAATGCCAACGCTGCTAAGTTGTAACGAGCAGAACAGCAGACCGGCACTGAAACACAAAGAGACATGATTCTTGCGGACTGTCACAAGAGAGAAACACGTCGGAGCTTAGGGAAGCCAACAACACACAAGACTGCTTTATCCCTAACCTTTTAGTATTGTTTGCTTAGTATGCTGATGAATTTGCTTTGCTCGTGTGTTTGCTCAAGCTTACCAGTCTTCCCTGACCAACAGAGATGTTGCTAAAGGCGGAATGACAGCAAGAAGCATTACTCACGTAGTCTAACACCATAAAGGACCAAGATCCATTTAATGCTCATTTACTGTAGCTAGAACAGGTTAGCATTTACTTTTAATGCCATACAGCCTGATGCATGTGTTTCTCACTTTATTTTTTTGAATTAATAATAGTACCCGAACCTCTATGTCGTAGCAGCAATCATGTGACCCCTGCACTCCACCGAAGCTGGCCCCTTACTGGCAAGGAGGGGGGCACTGCATATCAGGTTAGTGGTGCAGTACTTCTCATTTTCCCACAATGCCTTTGGTGAGAGGGCTGACATAGGCCTCCATGTGTCCTTACTACACCATAGATTGCCTAGTCCAGCTTTGTTTATCATTCACATGACTGTTGCTGGGCAAGCTTGACTTGACAGATTTTTATTAGGTCTCCTGATGTTACCAGCAGTGTATGTAATTTACTGAAGAAAAAAAAAAGTGCAATGAGTCTTTTATTATGTGGGTTTCACAATATTTAGTCAGGTGAGGAGACAAAAAGAAAAAATACTGCCAGTTTGCTGCTCATATTTGAAGTGGTCAGTGAAATGTCATGGTTCTTTACTATACTTTTTTCTTAGGGTGGTCACCTGTTTCAAGAACCGCAAGGGCCGATCCTTGATTGGGTCAATCGCTCAGAGTTAGAAACTCGGTCTCGCTGTCACTTTGCTCATAGATGCCCATAGGTGGATTCGCAATCTATGAACTGACTAGCCGAGGGGAGTGTTCTGACTCCAAAGGATTCGCCACACACATACAATTCAAATGCTTGCTACCACGTGCGAGTCAGCGCATGACTGCAACTATATTAACACACTGAGACCACTGTAATTTAACCCTTAGCTGTATGCAGGGATCGTCGCCAGATCTGTCTATCTGTGCCCGATTTAAGCTTACAGGTTGTAGATGCAAAATACTATAGAACACAAGGTAACGCTTTCGGAGGAGTAAGTACAATTGTGTATGTTCAGGAACAAGTCATAACCGTTAAACTGATTTTTAAACGTTTTAAGAACAAAAATGCATTACACACATTTATATACACTAACAAACACAAAGCTTAAAATAAAAAGGGGAAAACTGTGAAAAGTTTACTTAACTACCGTAAATGCTGTCTGTGTGGAATAGAAGCAAATAAAGTTTAGGTCAGATGCAGGCATTGATATTACAAGTCCTTATATGGCATGCGTCCCGTCCTCCTTGGACGCATGCATGGAGACAGTTTCTGGTCGGTGGAATTTGGAGAACTGGGAGGGGTCGGTTCTGCCCGAACTTTTATACTATCTGAGTTTTGGGACTGGCTTTAGTAAAACATGGGCGGTTTTTACCTCCTGCAGAGTAGGATAGGCCGGAGTTTGTAGAGGCACAGAATGACACAATTTACCAATAACCTGCGCCATTTCTGTCTGGCACACAGTGAACCAGAGGGCAGATTTGTAATCTGCGGCCAATGTTTGATCAAATGACACCAAATAGCAGTAAGGTAACATGTGCCCTCAGCAAACACTGAATAACTGTTTCCAGAGCCACTAGACTGCTATAAATTGGATGAGCTATTAGGCTGATTTTTAGGAACCGGGAAATATATGTCTTTTGTCTGCGATAACCACATCTTTAATTATTAATAAATGGGATCTCCCTATTGTTATGATGCAGCATTTCAGAGGAAAGTTTTGAGAGGGAACCAAAAGGGACTGATCGCTATCTGCTTATTCTTCTACAAGGCTAGCATTTGGTCATCACACCTATATGTGAATAGCTAGAGCGTGCCCTAGTGGCTGCAGCTCTGGCGCTTTGAGTCCGCCAGGAGAAAAGCGCGATATAAATGTTATTTGTCTTGTCTAATTTTTCTCTTGGATTGAGCATAAATGGTACATTCTAGGCTAGCTTCAGCTAGTAGTGTTGGTGGTATAATGGATATGTTAATTACCTACCATACACTGAGACCTGGGTTCAATTCCCAGCCACGGTATGTAAGCTGGCTTTTGAAATACTATAATTCCCTGGCAGATGAGGTAGTAGGGAATAGGTAGAAGGGTGGAGGGTGGACTTCCTCCAGGTATTAGATCTCTTGAAATATGTTTTATATCATTTTTCCAGCCAGTAGAAATGTTTCTAAATTTTTAAGTTCGCCTCCCCATTGAAGTCTATTGCGATTCGCGAACCAAACTTTCCGGAGGTTTGCGAACAAGGTTCGCGAACCGAAAATCGGAGGTTCGCGACATCACTACTTGTAACATGCATAGGAATCACACGCAAGCATTCTTTTACATCAAAAAGAGAATTATTTTATAACAAAGACCCCAGCTTTTAACTTAGCTGAAGTGGTTCCTGGATCATTGATTAGGAATACAGCATTTGCATTGTCAGTATGCAAAGGGTTAACTGAGTTTTCTCTTTTTTTTGGCCACACCCCCTTTAGCACCCCCTCTTAGGGCTGGAACCTACTAGAGTTATTTCCCGAAACGCTCAGCTAATGTTAATGGATGGGCCAAATTCCACTGGAGCGATTGCGAATACCAAATCGCAAAACATGCAGCCTTTTTTCCCTGTTTAGCATTTCTGCAATGTAAAGTATATAAAAGCTGGCGTAATCGCTCATCAAAACCTACACAGAGTGATTTTGCTAGCGTTGTAAAATGACTGCAAAAAAATTACATTGAAAGGACCAATCAGAAATAAAAACACTATTCGCTACACAATCGCTAGCAAATAAAAAATGGACACCATTTTAAAAAACGCTACCAAAATCGATCATGAAATCGATTACAAAACGCTGCGATTGCTATTAAAGCTAGCGATTTGTAGTGGGTTCCGGGCCTCATAACTTATTTAGAAATGTCCCAACTTGAAGTGATGGGTCTGGATCTGTGGGTTTTTTCTTCATCAATCATGTGACAAGTGCTTTGCGATCAGTTTATTTTCCTAAGATAATGACAACAGTCTAACCACAAGATTGAAGAATTCACTGTATGTCTTTCTGAGGACATATACAGTGTATCCGCTATTCACAGCAGATCACTTTGCCCATATTGTTATGTTACAGCCTTATTCCAAGATAGCTTAAAAACAAGAAGAGAATCGAGAGCCCAATATGGTGCAGTATTGTCAGGTAAAATGAAGAGTTCAATACAATTTTATGTATAATATATATATATATATATATATATATATATATATATATATATATATATATATATATATATATATATATATATATATATATATATATATATATATATATATATATATATATATATATATATATATATATATATATATATATATATATATACATATATATACATATATACATACATATACATACATATACACATATACATACACACTCACAAACACGGGTTACCAATAGGCAACCACTTTAAATGCAGGTGGGGAGCATTAGGACCTGACCCCACTCAGGTTAAGAAGTCGCTCTCTGTAGATAGTAGATGGGGATGCACCCCTCCACCCAGGGTGGACTAGAAGATCAGCAAAAACTCGGTATACAGAGGCGCCAGAGTAGAGTAAAACGTTTTAAAAACCGCTTAAAAGGAGAGGCGCTCAAACTTATTGCTTGACCCACTGAGTTGTGCTCCCATTTTTGCCTGAAGAAGCGGGGTCACGCCCGCGAAACGCGTTGCATTTGTGGAGTTGAATAAATTACTTGACAATTCTATTTTATTGAGACTCAAGTGAGTTTTCTTTTTTTGTAAGAGGGAGGTGAGTCCACCTTAACATCCCCCTCTCCTTTTAAGCGGTTTTTAAAACGTTTTACTCTACTCTGGCACCTCTGTATACCGAGTTTTTGCTGTTATTCCAAGATAGATTAAATGTATTTTTCCCTCCAGAATTCTACACACACACAGAAAAGAAAGTTTACTTGGTCTTGGCAAATTTATTAAAAATAAAATAAAAAACTGAGAAATCACATGTACATAAGTATTCACAGCCTTTGCTCTATACATTTTTCGATGCACCTTTAGCAGAAATAACAGCCTCAAGTATTTTTGAAAAGGATTTCACACGCTTGGCACACCTATCCTTAGGCAGTTTAGCCCATTCCTCTTTGCAGCACCTCTCAAGCTTCATCAGGTTGGATGGGAAGAGTTGATGCACAGCCATTTTAAGATCTCTCCAGAGTTGTTCAATCAGATTGAAGTCTGGGCCACTAAGGACATTCAGAGTTGTCCTGAAGCAACTCCTTTGATATCTTGGCTGTGTGCTTAGGGTCATTGTCCTGCTGAAAGATGAACTGTCACCCCAGTCTGAGAACAAGAGCGCTCTAAAGCAGGTTTTCATCCAGGATGTCTATGCACATTGCAGCAGTCCCCTTTCCCTTTATCCTGACTAGTCTCCCAGTTTCTGCCACTAAAAAAAAAAAAAAACATCCCCACAGCATGATGCTGCAACCACCATGTTTTGCTGTAGGGAAGGTATTGGCCTGGTGATGAGCAGTGCTTGGTTTCCTCCTCATCAGACCAGAGAATTTTGTTTCTCATGGTCCGAGTCCTTCAGGTGTCTTTTGTTAAACTTCCAACAGACTGCCTTTGCCTTGTACTAAGGAGTGGCTTCCGTCTGACCACTCTACCATACAGGCCTGACTGGTGGATGAACTCTTAACTGCAGGATCTTCTATAGACAGGTGTGTGCCTTTCCAAATCATGTCCAAACAACTGCATTCACCACAGGTGGACTCCCAATTAAGCTGCAGAAACAGCAAGGATGATCAGGAGAAAGGCCTAGTGCACACCAAAAACCGCTAGCAGATTTTGAAACGCTTTTTCTTATTTTTCTGCAGCGTTTCAGCTAGCGTTTTGCGGTTTTGTGTAGCGGTTTTGGTGTAGTAGATTTCCTGTATTGTTACAGTAAAGCTGTTACTGAACAGCTACTGTAACAAAAAACACCTGGCAAACCGCTCTGAAGTGCCGTTTTTCAGAGCGGTTTGCGTTTTTCCTATACTTAACATTGAGGCAGAAACGCATCCACAATCCAAAATCTGCAGCAGCCCGGGAGTATGCGTTTCTGCAAAACGCCTCCCGCTCTGGTGTGCACCAGCCCATTGAAATACATTACCCTAGCGGATCCGCACCCGCAAGCGGATCGCAAACTGCAGCCGAACCGCTCTGGTGTGCACTAGGCAAAACAGGATGCATTGGAGTTCAATTTTGAGCTTCATGGCAAAGGCTGTGAATACATATGTACACATGCCCTCTCATTTTCTTGCCATCTTAGAATGCTTCTTTCCCCTCTTCACAAGTACAATACAAGCTCCATTTTTGAGCCAATCATGCAAGTATGTATCTATGGGAATACTTCAATAAGGACACAGGAACAGAAACCAGACAAAACCGGCATGCACAGAGCTTCCCAAACCCCAAGAAATCACACATTGTTTATGTATGCACATATGCTACACTAGTCAAAGGCAAACTATTGTGAACTGTATGCCCTGCTGGACTAACAAGTTCAGCCATAGAACTGGGATGGTGTCCTAAACTTGAAAATCCATACCATCGGCAGGAGTATGATTCACTGCCTATTACTTCACACAATGCACGTATACTAAACCCATCGTGTTCTGCACATCAGACAAATCAAAAGGACTTTATACTACTATATTCCAATCACTCATAATGTACCATTCCCTGAAAATCACAGAACACAAGAATAGTCAACATTACAATGTAGTAAACAGTCTACCACTTATTTGACAGGTCATGATACAACATACTAAGTTGCCTTTATCCTAATCAGTATGCAGTAACCTGCATACTTTTGTCACACCGGGATGCTGGCAATAATACCAACATGTCCTTGCTGTCCTGGGGTCCCATCCTTTCCATGCACCACTGTTTGATGCTGGGGGGGGGGGGGGGGGAAGTTTTGCACCAAAACAGTATAAAAGAGCTCTTTCAGGCATTGCTCAGTGCTGTTTGTTCCCACAACTAGTGGTTACACCTAACCGTACCTCTGGCCTACCCCGTACTTGTTCTGTCTGCCTTTTATCAACCTGGTTCACCTGCCTTTTCTTGATCTCCTTGGTTTTGAATCTGGCTGTTTACTCAACTTGATTGATTGCCACCTGCTCTGACTCTTGGCTCATGTATTGGATTCCTCTGTCTGCCATCTGCCTCTATCTTGGACTGTTTTCCCACTCAAGCCTGTCTGCCCTGACCTCAGATTGCTTAACCACTTGACGACCGCAGTGTTAACCCCCCTAACGACCAGGCTCTTTTTTGTTAAGCTGGTCTGTGCAGGCTTTTCAGCCTCCTGCACAGCCCAGCAATCGGACTCACCTCCTTTTATTGTCCCTATTGTCCCTAAGGGGACATGCCGCCTGAGGTGTCCGATCGCTGTGGCCGGTTTTTGGTTTTCTAAGCCTCTATGAGGCTCTCCCTCCCTCCTCCGTGAACTTTATGGAACTGGACAGCGATCCGTCCTGTTCCGCCTCTCATCGGCATCCGGCAGCGCTGTATGAGATTGGCGATCCCCGGCCTCTGATTGGCCGGGGATCGCCGTCCTCGCATAGACACCGTCCTGTTCCGGATGTAAACAAGGGGGATTTCTTTCCCCTTTCATTTACAAACAGCCTGCTAGCCACGATCGGCAACTAGCAGGCTAATCACAGAACTCCGTTCCGTGAAGTGGCAGGAAACAATCGCGCATGCGTGCGGCCGTTCCCTGGGAAACTGCAGCCCCAGGACTTGATGCCAATTGGCGTTAGGCGGTCCTGGGGCTGCCGCGCCCATCGGCGTTAGGCGGTCATCAGGTAATTAATGAGTATTCTTGTCTGCCGCAGATACCATATTGTTTAACAACTTGTCTTTCCTACTGCCTGCCAACTGCCCCTTACTCTCCACCACTTGTGAGGTGATCCCAGTTTGCGACCTGGTGGGCACTAGGCGGCTAAGTCCAGGGCGACCCCCTTGGATCATTATTGGTGAATTGTTGAATTATTGGTCATTTAGAATCCGCATCTAAGTAAAATCCTGTTCCCTAGTGGAAGGGTCAACGCATCACCGATATACAATCAAGAATTTGCCAAATCACCAGAATAACACCGACATGCCCTGTCTCCATCCTGGAATTCCGCATTGTGTGCCAGGATAATCACTCAAGAGAGGTGGACGAGTAGAACAGTGTTGGACTGCCTTTTCATGCATATAAAAACAGCAGTTCTACAATTTTACTCAAACAAAAAGCGGTGTTGCTTTACTGCCAAATTAGCTTCCATATACTTTTTGTCTATGCTGATACCTTTTCAATTATCAATCTGCCTTTAGTACTAACAATATTCCAAATTGTTCTGACCAAGCTCTTACATCTAATGCCAGTGGCGTAGCAATTGGGGATGTAGAGGCCCTCCCTCTACCCCAGTATTAGCTCTGTATTGGTCCTGGGGTTTAAGCAGCAGAAGTCTGCCAGGCAACTGACTTGCTATTAAGCTTCATTGTTTTGCTATCCAGTGGAAGAGGACTAATGGAGCGGCGCATGAGGAGCGTCATTTCGCCAGGTTGATAGCTCGCCAATGCATTGGGGATGCTATACACACACACGCTAAATCCTTAGCAGCATCAGTTATTGGCTTTCTTGGCTGGGTTCATTATGTAATTAGTTTAAATTACAGAGCCTCGTTACGGTCAATACAACCACATCGTATGGCAGATGTACACTAAACAAATAGTGAAGAAAAAAAAAAAAAAAAAAAAGTATTTTGCTATTGTTCAAAAAGCTGATAAGAAGTCAATCCAACAGTTGGATTGCCATCTTATCAGCTTTTTGAACAATAGCAAAATACTTTTTTTTTTAGCTGTTTCAAATTGTTTCACAACAAAAGTTGTTCAACAATTGTGCTGCATAAAAGACCGCTGTTGAGGGTGTGTATGGGGCTTAAGCACTGAGCATAGACTTGTGCAACTGGAAATGCAGCAACTAATATAGCTACTAACTGGAGATCTAGTGTTGTCACTTCCCATTAAATGGACTGCACCACAATTTCAGAAAATATTAATGCCAAAATTATAGACAGATCTGACTTTCAAACACCATGGCTTCCTTGGATCACTATAGAGGACATGCTACCACTGTACACTGTCATGTCCTCATTGATATCAACCATGGTTTATGTTCTGTGACTATTACTGTATGTCCCACATGCCCATGTTCTCATTACTGAATGTTGTGCTACTGTAGAAGCCTTTGAATGTTCTATATGTTAAAGGATACCACAACTGACATGTGGCATAATGAGATAGACATGGGTATGCACAGTGCCTAGCACACAAATAACTATGCTGTGTTCCTTTTTTTCTTTCTCTGTCTGAAAGAGGTAAATATCAGGTATGTAAGTGGCTGACTCAGTCCTGACTCAGACAGGAAGTGACTACAGTGTGACCTTCACTGATAAGAAATTCCAACTATAAAACACTCTCCTAGAAGAAAATGGCTTCTGAGAGCAATAAAGAGATAAAAAAGGGGGAAATTCTTACCAGTGAGGGTCACACTGTAGTCACTTCCTGTCTGAGTCAGGACTGAGTCAGCCACTTACATACCTGATATTTAACTCTTTCAGGCAGAGAAAGAAAAAAAGGAACACAGCATAGTTATTTGTGTGCTAGGCACTGTACATACCCATGTCTATCTCATTATGCCACATGTCAGTTGTGGTATCCTTTAAATATGATCAGCACATGTTTCTATGTATTTCATCAATGCATACTTGTTACTTTGATTTTGGTCTATATGTTGAAATTTTTTTTGCATCTGTCCTCTACAATTTGATGCAATTTCCTGTACCATTACCATTTTTACTACAATAAAAAGAGAAAAGTTGGAAAACTAAGAGAAAAAAGGACCTTTGCAATGCTGTATATGTTATGCTACAGTGAGTGAGTATTCAGTGTATACACTAATATCTCAACTGTAGTTCTGCTTTAAAGGGCACCTTAACTGAACAGGGGGGGGGGGGGGGTTAAGAGTCTCAATAACCTGGGGCTACTACCAGCCCCCTGCAGCAGTCCTGTGCCCTTGGAGCCGCTCTGGAATCCTCCAGTCCCCAGTTGTCATTTACTTTCATTTTTGACGACTCACCAGTCGGCCGCCATGCGTATTATTGGACGCATTCCCTACTGCAATTAGCGCTGTTGCGGACCGCAACGCGTACAAAGATACGCGTTGACACATATCTACTCGTACGGAATGCGGCAAACGCGTATTTTTGTACGCGTTGTGGTCCGCAACAGCGCAGTAGGGAATGCGTCCTATAATACGCATGGCGGCCGGCCAACTGGTGAGTGGTCAAAAACGAAACTAAGTGACAGCAGGGGACCGGAGGATTCCAGAGTGGCTCCGAGGGCACAGGACTGCTACAGGGGGCTGGTAATAGCCCCAGGTAAGTGAAACTCTTTACCCCCCGTTCAGTTAAGGTTCCCTTTAAGAAAAATATCCATAAAAACATAAAACAGCAACATCATTGACATCAAAGGATAATGGCATCACAAGGATTAAATCTGTGGAAAGTTTCACACTGCAGTGTGTTTGTCTCAGATCTTCCCTCATGACTGCCCTCGCCCTACTGGCGGCTTACATGGTAAACTTCATCAAACACAGATTCAGGGTAAGGCTGAAACCGGATTGTCCAGGCCATTTGGCTGGGGATTAAGAAATGTTGCAGTGCGTTTGTTATTTATACACATCAGTCCAGAGCTATTGTAAGGGTAAAGGCCCATACACACGTTGGATTTTTGCGAACGACCCGTCGTTTGAACGTTCCGTCGGTCTTATCACCCGAGTGATAGTCTGTACACACGCCGGATTTGACGTGCGAACGACGGAACGTTCAAACGACGGGTCGTTCGCAAAAATCCGACGTGTGTATGGGCATTTACAAACACATCCAATTTTGATTGGCCCTTTTAAACCACATCCATGTAGTGTGAGAGGCAGCAGATTTTGAATACTTTAGATTGTGTAGGTGAGTGCTTGTTAACACTACACATTGCTGTGTGCATTTCAGCAAAGCAACATCATAAGTACATAGTCGGCACTGTGAGATTCCCACTTATGTGTTGCGCAGTACTGAGTTATATGCAAGATTTTTTTTTGTCTGTACGCAGCACTGTCCTATTCAGGGTAGGAACACACTAGGCAGAATCGCATATAAGTTTTCCATAGCATATTTTCCATAGCATAGCTTCCAGCTATTGCTGGTGGAAGAATTACAGTGTTTTAAAAGTAACTTCAGCTCAGTCTTCTGACAGCGCTGAAGTTACTCACTGTGCGCCGCTATAGCCATAATTTCTATTACGGTCTATGGTGGCGCCGGCTGCACCCAAATCTACTGCGCTGGATTCCTTGTGTTTGCATGTCACACCTGTGGCTGGATAGTGTACTGGTTAAGCACACTGCCTTTGACACGGATCACCAATGTTCAAATCCTGGCTAGGGTCAGTACATATTCAGATTTCAAGGCAAGACTCCCTAACACTGAAGGTGCAGATGTGCATGCATGAAACCACCGTCAATGTTGGACACTTGCATGCCTCCTCTCCAGCAACACCTTCCCAGTGCATGCCTGTAACGCTGTCCACTACTTTCTATTTATGGATGCTGCTTGAAAAAAAAAGATCACATACGATACAAAAAACAGACAGGTTCCTTCACAGTTACATTTCTGTGTTTTAGGATTGAGCAGACCACTTTCTGTTCTGGATTGAGGATTGTGACAATGTATTAAAGTGTACCCGAGATGGGAATAGTGGTGTATTTATACTTACCTGGGGCTTGTTCCAGCCCCATGTGGTCTGTGGGCTCTAAGGCCACTCTTTTCTTGTTATCACCACAAGTAATCTGGTCAGTTGTACTCTTCTGCACATGCACAGCCGCATTCAGGAGGGTTATGCACCTGCGCAGGGGCAGAATGCTCCCAGTTCTGTGACCGCCTGGCCGAGCATGTGGAGAAGAGTGAGACTGGAGCAGCCTGGGAGGACAGCGGAACACACACACACACACACACACACACACACACACATATATACATACATACATACATACATACATACATACATACATACACGGGGCTGAAGAAAGTCCAAGGCAGGGCTGGATTTCTGGAAAGGTCAAGGAGGAATCTGAAGAGGTGTTGCTACATATAAAAAAGTAGGCCGATATTGGGGAGCTACACATGAAATAGGGAAACTGATGCCCAAGGGAGCTATTAATGAAAGAGAGGGGCTACAGTACATGGATGAAAGGCAGGGAAGAGGGGGCTGTACATGGAATAGCACATGAAAGCGAAGCCACAACATACTTGGCCTAGGGGCACAAAAACTATAAATCCGGTCTTGGCTTCAGGCTAGTATAAATACACCACTATTAACCATATCAGGTTTCCTTCAACATGTGTTCCCTCGGATCAATAAAATTGCCGACTGCTAACAAATGTACACAAAGCCTACAAATTTATTGCATTTGAAACACCCAGCAAATAAACAGAAACAGCTGATAAGCAGTTAAATATGCGAATATTATGTGTAGGAGCCTCTAGCAACCAATATGCCCCGTGCCACAGCTCCATTGTCCCTTCCGTTACTGATGCTGACATCGGCTGGGGGCGGAGCTGCGGCGAGGGACAGATCGGCTGCTGGGGGCTGGAGGAAGCCCCGGTTAAGTAGAACTTCCCCTCCGATCTTTCTTTTAAAGCAAGCCATTAACTAAAGGTACATACACGTTGGATTTTCGCAAACGACCCGTCGTTTGGACATCAAATCGGGCGTGTACAGTCCGTCACTCAGCTGCTAAGACTGGACTTGAGCGATCCGCTTGGCAGATCATTCAAATCCAATCTTATCAGCTGAACGACGGACCGTACAAACTTTAAATTTTACGTCCAAACGATGGGTCGTTTGCGGCTTTAAACTTTCATTCACTTTTTTGTTGTCCGTTGCATAAGGGTTGCCATATTGCTACAGCGGAATTTGAAAAATTGTGAGTCCTTTAAAAAAAATTTTTTTTAAATTATTCCACAACATACTATCTCTGTATTAAAGCGGAATATAACCCTGCATTTCAACTTTGCTCTAAAACATTATTTACAGTATATTATATGCAACCAGCATTTTTTTTTTTACTAGACCAGCATTGGAAAGGTTACACAGGGCTTTAAAGTTCCTGGAGATTTTTGCAGATGCATCCGAACTTGAGATAGATACATTTTGTTTACATAAATGTATCTTATGCTACGTACACACATGCGACAACGATCGCTCGTTGAGAACGACGAACAAACTTTTAATTGATGAAAGAACGACCTAAGTAAAGTTAGTTTTAAAAAGGTGTGTAACGATCTGATCGTTAGAACGAACGTTACATCACGTAAAGCAACTATTGCGCCTGCGCATAAAAATGAGAAGTTTCACGGAGAAATTGTGAAATGCGCATGTCAAGCCTAGTACGAACGATCGTTTCCAACGATGTACTACTTTTGCAGACGATCGTCGTTGGTTAAAATCCGCTGAGACAGAACTTTCTTTTGTAGCGATTTGGCTCGTTCATCGTTTGCCTTAATAGTCGGTGGTTCGTTTTTTGTAACGATCGTCGTTGGTAAAGATCGGGGAACGATCGTTACAAACGACTATAGTCGCATGTGTGTACGCACCTTAAGTGTTGAATGTGACTTATCTCTCTCACTGAGAAGGAGTTGGAGGACAGCCAAAGAGTGTGTAACATTTCTAAATATATACATATAACTAAATAGAATGTAACTATCTGAAGGTCTGCATATCTCTCCACGGAACTTAAAACCTCTGTGTTTAACCCTTCCAATGCTGGTCTAGTAAACAAAAAAATGCTTTTTGCATATAATATGCTGTAAATAATGTTTTAGAGCAAAGTTGAAATGCAGGGTTATATTCCGCTTTAATAGTAAGTGAATCCTGCTGTCAGTGTTTGGTGCAAACCCCCCATTCTTTGGAAGAGCAACTTGTGTGCTAATAACCATTGGCTTGCTGCATGATCACATGGCCCCGGGAGGATTTTTTTTTTATTTATTTTTTTAAATAAAATTTGCTCTATATGTTTAAGCTATCACTTGGCTAGCTAACTATATCCCCCAAGTCCCTCCGCTCACCCCCGATTGCCGCCGTAATACGTACCCCCCCCCCCAGGGATCCCGCGATGGCGCAGCCTCCCAATCAGCTCCAGGCTTCGCTATGGGGAGGATCGGAACTGTGCATGACGTCATGTCCGATCGTCACCATAGCGACGAGTGAAGCTGCGGCTCTCGCGGGATCGCGGAGGAGTAAATATTGCCGGCGGCGATCGGGGGGGGGGGGGGGATTAGAGAGGTGTGGCGGGGCTTGCGGCACATGGTTAGCTAGCGAAGTGCTACCTAAAGCAAACACTTTATTTAAAGAAATCCCTCCCGCGGACGCAGCCTCTGAAACTGCATACCGCCAAGGAGGTTAATCAGATACAGTTTATGAATAGCGGCCTTGACCTTTTCCTTTAAGGTGGCCAAACACTTATAGATTTGCAGCAGATTTGACCATCAGATTGCTGTCAGATGCCTGTCAAGTCAAATCTGACAGGAATCTGATGTGTGTCACACACTAGGAACAGATTTCCAGGAAATCGATCAAAATGCATTATTGGACCATTGGATTCAATGCAACTCTGTGGGCCATCAATCGACCTACATTTTCCATCCTGTCAGACAGATCAAAATTGATAGAATCGATTTCTGATCGATCGCTGAAATCAACCAGTGTATGGGCCCCTTTAGATTTGTGGCATTCTACATTCATTGATCTATCAATAATTACCTAGCTGTCCAGGCTCTGATGCAGCAAAACAGGCCCAAACCACTACACTCCCACAACATTTTAAAGTTGGGATAAGGGTCTTATGCTGGAACGCAGAGAGTTTTTCTTCCTTCAGATATAACACTTATCCAAGTCAAACACTTCTATTTTGGCTTTATCTCTATACCATATTTCAGGAACCAGTAGGGTTGGGGTCTGAATTTGGAGTTCCTCTTTAAAGTCTGAGGTCTCTAGGAGGTGGTTGGAGTCCCTGGGACTCCTCATGTACTTCTAGAATGTACTCTCCCCACACCACGAGTTCCGACAATGGTAGTCAAAGTATGATGAGGGGTCCATGGTATAAATTAGCCAATTTACCCCCCTTCAATGTGTTTACCCAGAACTCTGAGCAGCATTATGTGATCTACCCATGGTTTGGGGCATTCACATAGAAAGAGGACATACAAAAAATCATTAGTGTAGCATAACTTAACTTAACAGCTGTGGAAAAGTATTAACATAGGAAATATACTGTAGTCAGCATGCCTTTTACTTCAGGATGCAGATTTTAGTTGAAGTATGCTAAAGGGAAACTGGGGTGAGAGGACTACATAGAGTGACATATTCATTTCCTTTTAAACACCGCATGGCTGTCCTGCTGATCTACTGTCTCTAATATAGCCATAACCCTGAACCAGCATGCAGATCAGAAGTGTCTGACAAGATTGGCTGCATGATTGTTTCAGGTGTGTGATTCAGACACTACTGGCCAGAAAGATCAGCAGGACTGTCAGTACTGTTAAAAAGGAAATAAATATGGCAGCCTCCATATGACTCACAACCAGAGTTCCTTTTAAGTAAATGTTTCCTTTTGTAAAATGGTAGTTACACTCATTTGCGAGAATAGCACAATTTGCATTGATTCACTGTACACCCACTACATTGTATTGTAACAGTAGCCAATCAAGAGACAGTGCTTTCACGTGGGCCCTGTGCGTTGTGGTACAAAGTAATCAAGCAGTGAATGTATAGCTATTGATTTCAGGGATGGCACCCATCTGCACCTGGATCACAATGGACACAAAATTACCACTTTCATATTGGGGGTTGTGCTGCACATTCTGCAAGAAGCAGGATCGCAGCACAATAAAAGAGAAAATGTAATTCACTTTTTCTCCAAGGTGATACAGTTTTATCTTCTGCTTAAAATACATTTTAGCACTCTATAATTGAAAAAGTATTGTCAAAATTATTCGGAGTATTTTCTTGCTTGCTGGTTTATCAAAAAGGTATTTTATTGATAAGGAGTGAAAATATCACCTGCGGGAAAAAGTGAAAATGCAACGCATACATTACATAAAAAAAGTATACGGTTTCCACCGAATGCCCTAGTATGAAAGTAGCTATACACACATATATGCATTGAACGTAAGCGTCAGTGTAGCAAATATATGTTTCATGTGTAGCTCTTTTCTATTCAAGCACTTTATTCCCATTGTGTAACACAAGAAAAATGACTTTTCCCCACAGGGCATATTTTCTTATATGCTTGGAACTAACATGGGCTGTAGTACCAGGTTTACCTTTATTACAAAAGGATCCCCATATGTGTGCCTCCATATACAATATATACTGAGGCAGGAAGAAAAAAGTCACACATCCAGCTGTGATTACATGAATAGTCAGAGCAGGTCTGCTCCCTCCCATACATTACAGCCAGTGACAACAAAGATAGCCTCTGCTATGTCAGTCGTTACCTTTAGCAGCAGGAGGGTATTGCTGGATGCTGCCCTGGGCCGCCCCACGCTCTGCCAGCAGAGGGCTCTCATCCTCCTGCTCCTCCTCGCTGTCACTCGTCCACCTCCTCATGTTAGAGTGTGAGCTGTATGTACCCTCCACCAGCACAAAGCAGCCTTCAGCGCCCTGTCATCCGGGTCCCGTGCAAGGAAGCCCCATTCCTGAGTCATCAGAGGTAACAATAACAAACACAGCACACTCCTCCCCGATGCTGCGGTGCCCTCCTCCTCTCCTGTCTGTCTGTCTCTGCACCTCCTTCCGGGACTTCCTCCTCCTCCACCACCACCACCACAGTAATAAGTGTTTGCGGGGAGGACAGGCGCAGCAACCCGTGACTACATCACTCGTGCCTCAGGCCGTCCTCCCTGCACTTCTGCCTCATACGAGTGTCGTGTCAGCGTGTTATTATTCCGCCTACCCATCTGCAGTGCACGGGCGACTCGTAGTGGAGAAGTGCGGGTATAACACCAGCTGAAAGACTGCAGTTATAACTATTTATACTTGTAAAAGCATATTTTTTTCCTTGATTTTTTTTAGTGTGGCTCATGCTACATAGTTGATGTAGTCTGCAAGTTGTCAGCTCATCTTTTTTACCTGTAGATAGTGCCTTTTCGAATTTCAGCAACTCTTTCTCGGGCATTGCTAATTCTGCTGCCTGTCCCACCTACTCTCAATTCAGTCAGTACCTTTATAAGGGGTCTCTGATAGGCACGTGTGCTCCACCCACTTTAATTTAAAGAAAGATATGGAGGCTGCCATATTTATTTTTAAAGCTCTAGATTAGTTTCCTAGATGTGTGCTTGTTAGTAAGCTGAATATGTGTTCATGTTTGGTCCAGCCACTAAGTCCCTTTGGCTTTGGAACAATCAGTCATGTGATCCAGAAATCTACCCAGCAAGCATGGAACAGGGAGTCGAGTTTTTTTTTTTCCAGTTAGGCGAATTATGCTAGATCCTTGCAGTGCAAATCCACAGAAATAGGATCACAATGCGATAGGATAGGATCACACGTTTTCAATGCGATACAACACATGTGGTGCAGCATATAGTCAGCAAAGCTACCAGTGTGAAATATAATTGCATCGTGTTTGCATGCCATTTTATTGTGCACCACAACACAATGGACATAAGCCCATATATGCAATTAAAGTTTTCTCTTAGGAGATAACTTTTCATCTTCTCTTTAAAATAACTTTTTAACAATTTGCAAGTACCAAAAAGTAGGTGAAAAAGTTCTATCAAATTATTTTTTTGAGTATATGTTTGCTTGTTGGTGGTTTAAACTAAGGAAACATCAGGGAAAATAATATAAAATAGATTTACCAGCCAACCTCCCTGGGTCGATGGTTGTTACGGAGGGGACCCCGGGCAACTTGCTGAGAGCGTAGCTGTGGCGAGGGACTTTTAAAGGGAACCTAAACTGAGAAGGCTATGGATTTTTCCTTTTAGGCTGGTTTCACAGTGGGACGTTAAAGTCCCACCTTACAGCAGCCAGTAACGCAGCCTAACTCACAGCACTGTAAAATCAATTGTGCTGTTCACAGTGCCCACGTTGCGTTACATAGTAACGCAGCATGTTTAAACAAAGTGCTGCATGCTGTACGTTATACTGGGCTAAGCAGCGTTAGACTGCTTGCACATGCTCAGTAATGTTGGAGGAGGAGGTCTCCCCTCCTCCTCAGCGGCCAGCCACATGGCTAATTAATATTCACTGCACTGCAGAGACTAGTGGTAGGACTGTAGTGTTGTCTGGATCATGAACGAATCGTTCATTTGATCCGGATCTTTTTTGTGAGTCGAATCATCCGGATCATCACAATGAAAGATTCGGTTTACAGTGGATGTCTGTCTGGAAGAAACAGGAACATACAGAATGTACAGTGCAGGGACTTTTTTTTTTTTTATTAAACAAAGCTTAGGTAGCATACAAAGGAAATAAATAAGGTAAAAGTATGCCAATAAGTCAAAATAAACATCACATAGCATACAGTAATAATAAATAAAATAAAAGTATGCAATACAAATAATAACATAAAGAAAACAGGGAATAGTCTATCCCAAAAATTACATAATTCCATTGGCATATAATATCTTACAATCAACATAATATAAACTGAAACAATGTGTGCCATATAATACTGCACAAAGAAAACTTAGGAACAGGCTGTTCCATATGAAACAACAATCAAAAATACCCAAATAGCCGTTGAGGGAGCAACATACATTCACATACAACCAACTGGACAACCAGACAAAAAATAAAAATAAAACCATATAACATCAACCACCACCCAAAGACATAAGTCAACACCTACATCACAACATCCAAACAACAAGACACACGAAAAAAACCACCTAAAAAGTGAAATACAGCACCTACACTACACCATACACTCTTCATGCATACCTTTTACGCCCGTCAAGAAAAATAATAAACAAACACATAAGGACTAAAGACACTACATAACCCGAGACTAAAAATAAAACAAAACCCACAGAACGGGACAAACCACACCAACAAATAGAAAGAAACACAAAGGGACACTCCCCTTGTGCCTGCGGCCATAGCAATAGGGGGTGCAGAGGTAGCGACCGCATCGGGGCCCTTGGGCCAGAGGGGCCCCGAAAGGGCCCTCCCTTAACTGCAGTATTAGCTCTCTATTGCTCCTGTACTCTAAATAATCACTTCTATAGATACTTTGAACAGTGGTAATCATTAACAAACTATTCCCCATCCCTTTCTTGCACCTCTGACACTGTAGTTGCCATTGGCAGGTTTTGGTGCACCATATTAATTGTTATGTATAGAGTGCTTGGGGGGGGGGGGGCCCCATTCTAAAACTTGCATCGGGGCCCACAGCTCCTTAGCTACGCCACTGGCCAGACTTCAAAAAATACTAATAAAAATCAAAAATCTACTGTGAGAAAGAGAAGAGACAGACAAGCTCACACCCGGGAAAGGACTCCACCGGTTCAAGGAGGCTTGATGTTCTGCCACGCCAGAACCCAAGCCCCTCTCCCCAGCTTCTTCCTCTCCAAGAACCGAATATTCCATACCTCACCCAGAATGCTGTTCACCACCACCTGGACGGGCAAGTCTTGCTTCCTAATGGCTAACTCACACCGTGCCAACCACAAGTGTCTCCTGACCACTAGACTAACTACGTATAACGTGCATAAATCATAACCCTGGCGCTGATTGAAAGCCCCATAAGCCCATTCGGCATAACTGAGATGCGCCAGAAACGGGATATTGAGGGCCCTCCCCACCTGTTTATACACCTCCACGTTGAAGGGGCATGACATCAGGAAATGGTCCATGGTCTCCTCAACAGCACACCCCTGCCGAGGACAACCACGTTCTGCCACGTCCCGACACTTCATGTTCCCCCCAACATAGAGTTTGCCCTGGAAGGTGAGCCAGGCGATGTCTCACAATTTGTTCGGTACCCGCGGTGAATTCAACAGACGCAAGCCCTCCTCCAAAATTGTGCCTGGGCAATCCCTCAAGGCCAGTGAGTCAGAAAAGTAGGAGTCCACCACTCTAGTCAACAGGACTTTCCTGTCGACCGACCTGATGTCCTCCACCATCAATCCCCACTGCCATAGCTTCTTCATGCAAGGCAAGACATAGGCCGGAAGATAGCCGTGACGTGCCCTCAGATTCTTCACTGGGCCACCGCTCATCCATTGTCTAAGGAAAGGCTCACACCAGGTCTGGAAGATACCTACCCAACCAGGCGGGCTCTCCAACAACAGGCTACCAAGATTGTGTTTGATGAAGATTAGAGAGAAAAACACAATTGGGTTGACCATACCTAAGCCACCCTCCCGCCTGATTTTGTATGTAATATTCCTACGCACATGGTTCAGCCTGTTTCCCCATAACAATAGGAAAAACAGGCTGTTGACCCTGGTGTACAGGGATGCTGGCAAAATCGCGACATAGCTGACATATAACAATATTGGCACCAGATAGGTTTTAATCAGGTCAACCCTTTCCCTGAAGGTCAAACTCCAACCTTTCCAGCGAACTACTTTCCTGTCGACATCAGACAGCTTGCTCTCCCAATTTCGCAGGCCATAATCGCCTGGGCCAAATTTGATGCCGAGAATTTTGATTTCTTCTTGAGGCTTGGGAAAAGGTTCGGGAAGTCTAAAGGACTCTCCAACTTTACCCATCCAAAACGTCTCACATTTATCTGGATTGATCTTTGAACCAGACGCCAACGAGTACCTAGTGATCTCTTCAGCAACCACCAACGCCTTCTCTGCATCTGAGACCACCACAGTAACATCGTCGGCGTAGGCCACCACCTTCAAAGATGAGCTACCAGAGATGCCAGCCGGAACCCCACTAAGCACGCTGCCCTCTAGCCTCCTTACGAAGGGGTCGATGGCAAACACGTACAGCAGGGAACTCAACGGACATCCCTGGCGGACCCCCGAGCTCACCTCAAAAGGCCGGCCGACCCATCCATTGATCAACATAAAACTTTCTGCCTCCCTGTATAAAGTTCGCAGCCAATCAACAAACCTCCCCTGCAAACCATACACAGTAAGTAGTCACCATAGGTACTCATGATTGACCCGATCAAAGGCCTTAGACTGGTCCAACGTCAGCAGGTACTTTCCCCAACCTTCAGCCCTACACCGTTCCAGGACCTCCCGGACAGCTAACAGTGCTGAGAGCGTACTCCTACCCACAACAGAGCAGTGCTGATGGCGAGAAAGTACATCTGTCACCTGGGACAACCGCCAGAACAAAATTTTCGCCAGGATCTTCCTGTCGACGTTGAGAAGGCTGATGGGACGCCAATTCTTAATCATCTCAGGGTCACGACCTTTTGACAGCAGGATCACTGCAGATTGCCTCATGGAGGGTGGTAACTGGCCCTCGGCAAGGCAGTCATTAAAAGCACCAGCCAATTGAGGGGCCAAGATGGACACGAAGGCCTTGTAAAACTCGGCCGTCAGTCCATCCGGACCCGGAGTCTTTTTGGGCGCAAGGCCACCAATGGCTCTCACTACTTCATCTGCAGTGATCTCTGTCGTCAAGTCTATGGCAGAGATATCAACATCTTCCAGACCCGGTGTGGAGACCAAGAAGTCTTCCATTCTCGTCTGGTCAAGTGGCTTCTCCCCAAGCAGGTCAGCGTAAAACCCTCTAGCAATGTCTAGGATCTCTGACCTGGACCTTGCCAGAGACCCCGAGGCATCCCTGAGACCGATGACCGTCTTAAGCGCTGCACTTTGTTTAAAGCTCTGGTAGGGATCCGGCGAGCGGTATTTACCATGATCCCTTTCCAGAGCCAAAGAAGCCAGCCGGTCGTACTGCTGCCGCTTAAGGTGAAGTTTGATCTCGGAGATCTCCCCCGGATCCCCGCCCTCAGAGACGAGGACAGTCAACCTCTCCCTTAGACGCTGGTAAGCTAAGTTTCTATCAAGACTCTTACGGGACGCTAGACCCTTGAAAAATCCAACAGCACGTTTTTTGACCTCCTCCCACCACTCAGACCTATTATCAAAGCAGTCCAGGATGGAGACCTGTGCCTGAAAAAACTCCTCAAAGTATTGTCTCACCTCCTCTTCCAGTAGCAAAGTCGAATTCATCCTCCAAATACCCCGGCCTCTGGGTGGAGCATCTGAAGCATTCAAGCCTACCGACAGAATAAGGTGATCCGAGAACTCCACCGCCAACAACTTGGGAGTTGAAGTGATGAGGCCCTCTGAAACAAAAAATCTATCTATCCTAGACCTAGCACTACCTCTGTAAAAGGTGAACCCCGTGAGATCTGGGGAGTGACGAACGTGCACATCCACCAGATCTGCCTCACTAACTAACTTAGCTAAGTACTTACCATCTACACCTATCTGGACCTGGGCCCTTGCCCTGTCCTCGGCCCTAGTGACGGTGTTGAAATCACCACCCAGGATCACAGGATAGGCTGAAAAAAGGAATGGCCTGATCTGCATGAAGAGACGCTTTCTCTCTCCCCGAGACCCGGGGTTGGCATAGATGTTAATTAGCCTGAGATCCTGCCCCCTCATGCAGACGTCTAAGACCAGACACCTACCCATCTCTACCTCAATTACTCGCCGGCACGTTACCATGTCGGCCCTAAAGAGGACCGCCACACCACTACCAGGCTCTCCCGCAAGAGACCAAAAACTCGGACCAGACACCCAGTCCCTCTCGGCCAACCAGAGGTCAGCCACAGAGGTGAGCCAGGTCTCCTGCAGGAAAAACACATCAGCCTCATGGGCAGCCAAAATCGAGAAAGCCAATTTTCGAGCTCTGGTCATTTTAATGCTGGCAACGTTGATCGTTGCCAACATGAGTGGTGGGGGAACTGCCATCAGAATGATTAAGGTTTCCCTTCATACTTCTTTTGACAAGTTACAAAAACCAAAAGCAAATAAACATCAACAAGAAAAATAAAAAACACATAAACACACGGGACAATGCCCCCTCAAACAGTCTCTGTGGCCTCGACTATCATCTCCTCCTCTTCCGAGGAAAGAGGGGAGGTAGTCAAGAGATCAAATCTATTCGAGAGTTTTAAACCCTCTTTTTTCTCCAGTCTCCTATGGGCAACCTTCTGCCTCAAAGACCCTCTCTCTACCTCAGTGTAGGCACGAGGCAAAGTCTTAGGCCCAGCTTTCTTTTTCTTGGTCTTAAATCTTTCAGCTAAATATTGCCTCTCTTCAGCCGTCAGGTGTTCCCTTCCACGTGAGGTAGAAGCGGCACCCATTGGCTCGGGGGGGGGGGGGGGGGGGGGGGGGGAAGGCAAAGGCAACCCCAGAGGGTTTAACAGCAGGAAGGTAAGCATTTCCCCCATCAATGGGAGAAATGAGGAGAGGGATAGGGGAGGGAAGGGAAAGGTCAGGAGGAGGATCACCAGAGGGGGCAGGAGGGGCGGGAAGGGAGGGGAGATGATCAACGGAAGAAAGGGGGGGAGGGGGAAGGCCCAGGGCAGGGGAAGAGAGAGAAGAGGGCTTGGCAGCCTTAGAAGGATTATGCCTCCTGGGCAGAGGAATAGGAGTATTAGTTGGGGGATTTTCTGAAGTAGGCGGAGGGGCCTTAGTTCCCCCACCTCTTCTATCCCCCCCCAGACCTGGTAGGCCTGTGTTATAAACTGTTCTTATATCACCTTGCTTCGACACCAGTAACTTCTTACAGTTACGTCTCACAGACTATTGAGATCACTTGACTCTCCACACCGCAAACAGGATATAGACTTTCTCAGGCTTCTTCAACGTTTACGTTATTTATTCAGGAAACAGGAATACAGATAGATACATTCATCATATCCTAGCCATGCCAATCTTCATGTTGCGTTACAAGCTCGTGATTAGACTCCCTGCTGAAGTCTATCAGGTACCTTCTTCCTAACTACGTTACACTAAACTACCTATGTACAGCATACATTATATCAGATTACAGAAAGGAAGAACATGCTTAGAAGTCCCAGTCAGCCTTGCGAGCTAGTGTGAAAGTAAAGAGCAGAAGTGAGCTCTCATAGCTCCCTCAGCCTTTAATACCGACTAGGAAAGAGTTAAATATGACATCATCTTCGCCACCCCCTAGACCAGATTATTGGTGGACCCACTCGTGGTGTCATCATACACACCTACTTGATTAATAATCAATGAGGCATTTGACCCATATGCAGGAACGTGGATGTTTAGTAAATATGGCCAATGTTTTCTGTTCCTGTGGTGTAGTGTTGAGGTCAGAGTAGTCCGATGGCCTTCTTTTAGGAACATGTTCTCAGTATCTGCGGGTATCCTCTGCTACACGCAGACCCTGAGATGCCTCTGCCTGCATCACAAAACCTCTATTTATTTTAAAGGCATACACTGCGGACAAGCCTTTTACATAAAACTCAGGCCAAGTAACTGAGGCCTACTTAAATTATAACAATCCCCCCTAAAACGGCTTGACCCGCAGATCCCAGCGTCTGAACCTCCCAGTACCTGGTTTCTTTTCTTTTATGCTTAACTTTTCGATGTTCGTGCTCACACAACTTCTCTGCTCTAGGCAATTACCCCTGGAAGAGAGAGAGCAAGACCTCTTGGTCTTCCTGTAACCAGGCTCTCTGGGGAGGCCCTACTTCTAAATCCCTCTATACCACATGCTCAGCATTTGCGTCACTTGCGTATAACTCACAAACTTGCATGACCACAGAAAAGTGAAACTCGTTTGGTTGTTACAAAACGGAGCAGTGCCAGGTGCCTTCTAAAAGAGCGCCTTTATACAATCAGCTCCATCACAGGTACTACTAAACCTATACCCGTAACCCTGTATATCCCTTAATTTAAACTATTGGTTCAGGAGATTGTTTATGAGGCACCAATCTCTGGACCAGGTTAATTTGTTTTACGTAATTTTAACACGCAACCTCACCTGGATAATGATGCCTAACGTTGTCATCCCCATCCAGACGACCAGTGGGTGTAGAAAGAACTTTGGAACTGCAGAGGCCCAGTCCGAGTGTCCCTGGAACATCACCGGAACTTTTGTCCACCAGGTCAGACTGGAACTCACCTGCTCATTTTTGTGTTCTACCTCGTGAAGATCACCTGTATCATGGTGAAATCTTACCTCTAACTTAGTGTACTGTTTGTTTAACCTTTGTAACAAAATGTGGTCGTCTTGGATCAAAACCTGTTCCCCTTTGTCCCATGTCGTGTTCTCTTTCAGGACGGGAACTACCCGTGAAACTTTGAACTTTAGATTTTTCTTACCAATTTGAAAAACAACGTCATCCAACCTGGATGACAGGATCCATATGGGATCTCCACTCACCCAATATGTTCCCCTTGGAAACTCCCCCTTATCGGAACAATTATGAGAATATACCTGAATGTATCATTAGAACTTATATTAAAAAACCAAACCTTTCCTTCAGCCACCGGAACTATCGGTTGGGCTTCAGGGTGGATCTTTTGAATGGTCGCCTCGCATTCTGCGTTATTGAGCCTGCAGGCTTCTTCACTAAATTTGACTTGCCCCGGCCAACGCAGGTACTTCTGCAAGAATTGCCCGCATGAGGACAACTCTACTTGCTTCACCTCCCCGTCTAGCACCAAAAAAGGTTGACCTCTCAGGTCCTGGTGTAAGACACGGGTTAAGGTGGGAACTAAGGAAGTAGCGGTGCCTAAAGGAATGTTGCACCGTTTCCATTTGTTCACCCAAACATCTCGAAGCTGCCATGCAAAAGATCCTTCTCCAGAAAAATTAATATACCTCCCCTTGTCCAATCTCTCGCTGACAAAATATGTCCCCAGCTGTCCTGATTGGACCTCTTCCCCCCTTATGTCCTGAGGCACACTATGTACCTGAGGTCGGGAAGACTGTACTCTCTGCAATCGTTCGATTAAGAGTACCTCTTCACTTACCCAACTATCCTGAGGATAAGCTGTTGCATAGGGACTGTGTAATATCGTCCCCTGTTGTGACCCGTGTGGTGTGAATGGGGTTCCCTGTGTGGGCTTTCCCTCCCCCGGGACCGCTCTCCCCACCCTCTTTGTCACCTGGAAATGTGGCTTAATCTCGATTTTTACTTCTTGTTTCGAGAACCACCCACTCTCGGCTTTCCAGCCTTTACGTGTGTATAGTTGTTTCAGAGGCACTCTCTGTTGGTAGCTCCAGAGTGTGATGTTGTCCCCTGCGTCTCTCTGGTAAGAGAATTGACGCCTCCTGCTCGTTCCTCTCCAATCTGGAACCATCTCACTCTGCATAACCAAGACAAGGTACCCCTGAATCACACACTCCACCTTTTGCATGTACCCATTGTACTGCAATGTACCCTTTAACAAACCTTTGGATCGGTGCATCGATTCTGGGAGTGTGACCTTCAATAGCAGATTTACACTGCCTTTCCAGTCACCCTGCCAGCACACCTGACCTTTCAGACCTTTCACCCACATTGTGCCATGAAATTTGTTTTCTCCTGGCACAAGTGCTCTTTCCCTCCATCCCTGCTTGGTCCATCTGTGCCAATCAGAGGGAGGTGTGAAAGGATCAGTACCTTTGTCACCCAACATCAACATGTTTGGGCCTTGCATTCTCATTAACCCCTTATTATACATGAGAATGTCCTCTCTTCGTTCTCCTAGGACGGAATGGCAACCTAGGATCACCATCAGCACGGTACTCTTCATTATAAAAGCACCACCTTGGGAAAGAAAAACATTAGCAATTTGCACTATGCTTTGCTCAGACAGTTTTGTTAGTCTCTTTCCGATCTCCGAAATCTCGTGTTTTAGTCTCTTTCCAATTTCAGGAATCTCGTGTTTTAATCTCTTTCCAATCTCAGGAATCTCGTGTTTTAGTCTCTTTCAGATTTCAGGAATCTCGTGTTCCTCCAAGCTTAGATTGGCATCTGGAACCTTTCGCTTATCCGACTGACATCTCCATCTTTGCTGCCAGCACTGCAGCTGTCTCAATTCCATATTGCCAAACACCTGAAATCGAAATACAAACAAATCAATTCTTATTAATGATTTGGGATTCGCCCTGCGGCTTGTACTCTTTACCCTTTAAAATGATCAATATATACCGTAATTGATCTCGTTGTTTTATGGTTCTCATGAACTCTGTTTACTCTTATTGGTAGATTGGAGTTAAACTTCACCCCCCTACCTCAGTACTATCCTCAGTACTTACCTGTTTAAAATATGCTCCCGCGGACTTCACCTTTGGAAGCTCGCTTCACCTTTGGAAGCTCTCACCCCATTGCAGCTCACTCCACATCCCCCCCTATATGTCCATGCGCGGCCGTCGCATGCACAGATTCCGGATGCCACACCTGTTGCTGCTTTGCAGGTGAGCCTGCAATGCTCTTACTCATTATCGCATTTACTTATCTAGAACTTCATCGCGATACCAGCTCTGCTAGAAGTTCTGTGTGTTGTACCCTCTGACCAATGTTTGCCGTGCCACTACCTAGACTACCAAAAAAAACGGCTGCCTCCCTGTAGGAAGGAGCATTTAAACAACACAGGGTGCAGGGCTAAGCATATCAGCGTCACATGCCCGTATGCAGATCCCTGAATGCCCACGTGGTAGGTAGTCACATGGTAAACACCGTACTGATACACTGTCACTCTGTACATGGCAATTCTATCATCTGTATAATTGCCCCATGAACTGAGGTCAGTTTTTGTTCTTTGTGCTACAATTGATAGGAACTGGAAAAAACATATTTGACCAATCAGTGGACGAAAAAAAACGCACAAAAAAAACCAGCCCCAGCCCAGCATAGACCTCTCAGTCAAGCTCTGGCCCTGTCCACGACAAAAACCGGAAAAAAGCGTTACCACTCTGCAGCAGCGGCGACGGAAACCCGGATTGGTCAACTCCCTTTTTTCCACCTCCGGCACCCCCCTGATGCACTGTCCCCCCCCTATACTCTATTGGGAACTCATGCTGCACCACCCATTAAGGTGCCCCACTTACAGGAATAATCCCATAAGCAACTCAGTACAGACACTTTCCTGACCTGCACTGCTACGTGTGTCCCTGCACCTAGCTGGGACACACTTCCTATCTGTGCTCCTGCTAATCTGACAGTAATAGCTTGGTGCACGTATCCTGGCATTCCTTTCCATGGACTCAGGGAAAAACTCTGGGGAAATACTTTGAGACCCGAGACACACAGTAGCATGTCTCTGTATTTCTACCCCCCTCCCTTTCAGCTGCTCTGCCCGGAGCCGCGAGCACAGCCTGACGTGACGTGGATCCCCCAGCCCCTCCTCCCCCCTGCCATGACGTGTGGGGGCCATGACTCTCGGGGGCGGGCTCTCTCCACTGCCGCCATTTTGAGTCCTGGACTGCCAGCTAAGATGGCTGCTCCCATAGCAGCCTCTCGTTCCTATATCTTAGGAGAGAAAACAAAATACACACAGAACAAACATTTTTATGCATAGTTACACACAGCATCGATACATTTTACCGAGAGTCAGCCTTCCGCTACCTATCCTCTCTGGGATGCTTGCCAAACTTGAGACAAACCGTGTCACAGCTGCAATGCTAAATATTTTACATCTTAGCATCACCCAGGAACGTAGAAACCTCTCTCTCCTCACCAGGGCCGGCCCTAGACTTTTTGCCGCCTGAGGCAAATTTAAAAAAAAATTATTGCTGACGCCGCCCCCCCCCCCCCCCCGTGGGGGGCGCCGCCGCCGCCGAGCTGGAGGGGTAGCGGGCAGGGCGGGGGTATTGGGCCTAGCGGCGGGGAGGGGGGTCGGACCCCCCCCTCCCTCGCCTGGGTCCCCGTCCTCCGCTCCCCTCCAGCCTTAAATACATCACAACTAGCGCAATTCGTAAGAGGTAGTGGGCGGGGAGGACTCACCTCTTCCTCGCTCGATCCAGCGTGCGCTCCACTGACGTCCCTTCCTGCAGCGCCGTCCATTTACAATACAGTGGGCGGCGTGCAGGAAGTGACGTCAGTGGAGCGCACGCTGGATCGAGCGAGGAAGAGGTGAGTCCTCCCCGCCCACTGCCTCTTGCGAGTTGCGCTAGTTGTGATGTATTTAAGGCTGGAGGGGAGCGGAGAACGGGGACCCAGGCGAGGGAGGGGGGGGTCCGACCCCCCTCCCCGCCGCTAGGCCCAATACCCCCGTCCTGCCCGCTACCCCTCCAGCTGGGCGGCCGGCTCCCCACACCCTCCGACGGGCGGATGCCGCCCCTAGAAATTTGCCGCCTGAGGCAAAAGTTTCACCTCGCCTCATGAGCGGGCCGGCCCTGCTCCTCACAAATCATCTGCAGCTTATCTCTGCCATAACTCAAACCTACTCAAACGCGCAGCGTAACTCTAAACCATATTAACAGCTAGTACTGCTGAAACGCACAACAGACAAACTGGCTAAACAACATAACAGATACAGATATTTACAAGCATGTTAGCAGCTCTGACTGGAAACGCACGGAGGAAAAACAAACAAAAACCTCACCCATTATCTCAGCTGCAACTATAACTTACTTAGAAAAACAACCAGCTCACCGAGAAAAAACTTACTTCTAAGTTTTACAACTGTTCTCTCCTTCCCTCCCTCCCCTGTCCACCACTAACACTGTTGGTTTCCCTCTGCCGCGGGGGACCCCCCCCCCCCCCCCCCCCCTGCTCTATCTGGACATTTTTCCCAGCCTCTGTAGAGACGGGGAGAGAAGAGAAGAGAAAAAAAAACCCAATCGACTTCTTTCCAGCAAAAACATGCCTGAGACAAATGCAGAGATAACCACTACATAAATATACAACACAGGAAGCCTGAATCTGAAGAAAAAAAAAAACCAAGCACATAAACTCTGAAAACAGCCTCACCCCTCCCACCATGCACGGGAGAGATGAGAAGCCCGCAGCCACCACGCTGCAATTAACACAGAATGTACACATTAACACATTATCCTCTCCTTGTTATAACACCAAATACAACACAGATGACGCCATATAACAACGTAAATCAAACTTGCCTGAGAGGACTTCGTACGCCTGCCAATTCGACCAGCTTGTGGCAACTCTCCGAAACTGAGTAGATCCCTGGAACTACTGAGCGTCATCTCTGTGTACCCACACTGGCTCAGCGGATCGATCTCCAGCGGCAGCTGCCAGCCGGCCTCGGAGCCTTCCAGTCACCTGCGATCCGGTTTAGGCTATGACTGCGTGCACTTACAGTCAAAGTTTAACATCCACGAGTTTCGCCGCTGGTTTCCTCGAATTGCAGCCCGTGTGCTCGCTTGGCTCACGCAATGCACACCAGCTTATCAGTCTCAGCTTGATAAGCTTTACAGTCCGCGTCCGTCTATTCCGCTTGTCTTGCTGTGGAATATCTTGAAAACTTCTTCTTCGGCCCCGGCCCCTGTCTGCCTGTTTTGCTAGGCAGGGAAGGGTTTCAGCACCACTGTTATAAACTGTTCTTATATCACCTTGCTTTGACACCAGTAACTTCTTACAGTTACGTCTCACAGACTATTGAGATCACTTGACTCTCCACACCGCAAACAGGATATAGACTTTCTCAGGCTTCTTCAATGTTTACGTTATTTATTCAGGAAACAGGAATACAGATAGATACATTCATCATATCCTAGCCATGCCAATATTCATGTTGCGTTACAAGCTCGTGATTAGACTCCCTGCTGAAGTCTATCAGGTACCTTCTTCCTAACTACGTTACACTAAACTACCTATGTACAGCATACATTATATCAGATTACAGAAAGGAAGAACATGCTTAGAAGTCCCAGTCAGCCTTGCGAGCTAGTGTGAAAGTAAAGAGCAGAAGTGAGCTCTCATAGCTCCCTCAGCCTTTAATACCGACTAGGAAAGAGTTAAATATGACATCATCTTCGCCACCCCCTAGACCAGATTATTGGTGGACCCACTCGTGGTGTCATCATACACACCTACTTGATTAATAATCAATGAGGCATTTGACCCATATGCAGGAACGTGGATGTTTAGTAAATATGGCCAATGTTTTCTGTTCCTGTGGTGTAGTGTTGAGGTCAGAGTAGTCCGATGGCCTTCTTTTAGGAACATGTTCTCAGTATCTGCGGGTATCCTCTGCTACACGCAGACCCTGAGATGCCTCTGCCTGCATCACAAAACCTCTATTTATTTTAAAGGCATACACTGCGGACAAGCCTTTTACATAAAACTCAGGCCAAGTAACTGAGGCCTACTTAAATTATAACAGCCTGGGTCGCTGCTCCTTGGGAGGAGAGTCCCCGCCACGAGCAGCACCCCAGACGTAAGTTGACGACCCGGGTCCAGATTGCCCTACAAGGGCCACGCTGGCTGAAGGAGGAACAGAGGAGGGAGCAACAGAGGATGGGTCGACAGCATACTCTAACACATCAAGGAGAGACATGGACTGGGGGGAAACACTAGGATTAGACGCAGAGACATTCTGCCCCTCTTCCATACGAGCCAACATGGCCCTCTTGAGATCCGAGGGCATAGTGTTCCAGGAGACCGGGCACGCCGTGTATGGGTGACCATACTCGAAACAAAAGTTGCACTTTATGCGTTTGCATGTAGAGGCCATGTGCCCGAACTCCTGGCACCTGCTGCACCTCGGATCCGGGCATCCGCTCGCCAAATGACCCCGCTTGCCACACTTATTACAGGTCCTGGGCTGACCGGGGTAAAAGGTGACCACCTTGTCCCGCCCTATGAGGGCGGAACGGGGAATATGGGTGACGACCCCCTCCTTAACGCGGAGTTTGATCGCCACCTCATACTCCCCCCACCAAATCCCCAGGTTATCCAGGACTCTGTGGGGCGGGGACATGAGGTCAGCGTAGTGCTGGACCCAAGTCATCAAGTCACGTACCGGGATGCTCTCGTTCTGTACCACTATGTGTGCCTTCCTTTCCAACGACTGCCTAGAAAGAGGTACTACAGCAAAACCATGCCAAAGCCCATTTACAGATTCTCCTAACCTCTTTTCCAAAAACGCCTCCATCCCTTGTTGGGAAAGGAAGGATACATCATAGTAGGGCGGTGGATCCCCTGGAGCCAGGATTGCGAATAAATAGGCGGGCCTAAACCCCAGGTCGAACAGATAGCGCACAAACTCCCTCTTGGTGGGAATCGCAGAGGCGTGCTCCCACTTCAGGCGTACCACATTCCGCCGGCCTGGGGTATAGGCCTCCAATTCTGTCTCCAGGGGAGCCAGGACCCTCCTCCCAGAAGCAGCACTCCTGACTGCTCTTGAAAAGGAAACCGGCCTAGTAGCAGACACCAGTGGTGCTCAGCAGAGCTCGAATATTCGAGTAGCTCGAATATTCGAGCTCTTTTTCAGCTATTCGAGCTCGGTATTCGAGCTCCGAATAGCTGTAGCTATTCGAATGGGCTATTCGAGTACACTCGAATAGCCCATTCACTATTCGAGCTATTCGAGCAAAACGGCGCTATTCGAGCTCGGTACCGAGCTCGAATAGCGTCATAGCCCAGATTGATGTCCTTAGAGCCAATCAGAGGGCTCCCAGGCCCTCTGACGGCAGCCAATCACAGAGGGGGACCCTGGCCAGCCCCTACCCTATAAATAGCGGCCGCCATGTTAGGTTTCTCCGTGCTTGCCTGAGACTTGTACAGAGAGAGAGTTGCTCCTTTGTGCTTTGGCTTAGCAAGAGCTCTATTGTGGTCATTTACCTAGCGTTTTTGCTCACATACACCTCCTATACACACCTATATTGTTGTTAGCTAGTTAGACATTGTATTTTAGTTAGTAGCTTTTGTGTTACATGCTAGACAGAGACAGCTGCTGCAAGCTTACAGCTTTAGGCCTCAGGGCCTGCCTGTGTGGGCAGCTGTTCTCTCCTGTCCTCTCTGTTTATTTCTCTCATCTATACCAGTATTTCTGCTGTCCTTTACTACTGATTGTATTAGTATTGTAGTTATATACTGCTGTAACTGTACTAGGACACTCACTGTCACTGTTCATAGGCTACTAGCTGCTCCTGCGTGTGTGCACTCACTGTCTGTGTACACACTACACACACTCTATTTCCTTCTGATAACTGATTGCTTATTGTAATTAGTTAGTTGTACTTACTGTTACTACTTACTGTACTAGGAGTCTAGGACACTCAGTCACTGTTCATAGGCTACTAGCTCCTGCGTGTGTGCACTCACTGTCTGTGTACACACACTACACACACTCTATTTCCTTCTGATAACTGATTGCTTATTGTAATTAGTTAGTTGTACTTACTGTTACTACTTACTCTTACTGTACTAGGAGTCTAGGACACTCAGTCACTGTTCATAGGCTACTAGCTCCTGCGTGTGTGCACTCACTCTCTGTGTACACACTACACACACTCTATTTCCTTCTGATAACTGATTGCTTATTGTAATTAATTAGTTGTACTTACTGTTACTACTTACTCTTACTGTACTAGGAGTCTAGGACACTCAGTCACTGTTCATAGGCTACTAGCTCCTGCGTGTGTGCACTCACTGTCTGTGTACACACACTACACACACTCTATTTCCTTCTGATAACTGATTGCTTATTGTAATTAGTTAGTTGTACTTACTGTTACTACTTACTCTTACTGTACTAGGAGTCTAGGACACTCAGTCACTGTTCATAGGCTACTAGCTCCTGCGTGTGTGCACTCACTGTCTGTGTACACACTACACACACTCTATTTCCTTCTGATAACTGATTGCTTATTGTAATTAATTAGTTGTACTTACTGTTACTACTTACTCTTACTGTACTAGGAGTCTAGGACACTCAGTCACTGTTCATAGGCTACTAGCTCCTGCGTGTGTGCACTCACTGTCTGTGTACACACACTACACACACTCTATTTCCTTCTGATAACTGATTGCTTATTGTAATTAGTTAGTTGTACTTACTGTTACTACTTACTCTTACTGTACTAGGAGTCTAGGACACTCAGTCACTGTTCATAGGCTACTAGCTCCTGCGTGTGTGCACTCACTGTCTGTGTACACACTACACACACTCTATTTCCTTCTGATAACTGATTGCTTATTGTAATTAGTTAGTTGTACTTACTGTTACTACTTACTCTTACTGTACTAGGAGTCTAGGACACTCAGTCACTTTTCATAGGCTACTAGCTCCTGCGTGTGTGCACTCACTGTCTGTGTACACACACTACACACACTCTATTTCCTTCTGATAACTGATTGCTTATTGTAATTAGTTAGTTGTACTTACTGTTACTACTTACTCTTACTGTACTAGGAGTCTAGGACACTCAGTCACTGTTCATAGGCTACTAGCTCCTGTGTGTGTGCACTCACTGTCTGTGTACACACACTACACACACTCTATTTCCTTCTGATAACTGATTGATTATTGTAATTAGTTAGTTGTACTTACTGACTGTTACTACTTACTTACTGTACTAAGGACACTCACTCAGTCACCTCACCCACCAACCCACTCCATTAAAGTACCCCACTTTTCACCCGCCCTTTTAAAAAACTTTTGTCTATACGCCCAAAATATCGAAGATGTCTGGAAGTGGCAGCCAGCGCGGTTTGGGCAAGGGGAAGGGCAGCAAGGGAATCAGGAGGAGAGGGAGCAGCATTGTGGCAGGCCGCGGCCGCGCCACCATGCACAGTTCCGCAGCAGCAGCAGCAGCGTCAGTGGCTAACATTCCTCCCATAGCCACTGGCCGTGGACGCCTTGGGCGCCGCCCAGCAGGAGCATCTGCAACTCACGCTGCAGAGACACAGCAGCAGCAGCGTGTTGCACCTGCTCCGATTTTCCTCCAGCCGGGTCGGAAACGTCCCATTGAGGAAAAGGATGCAGACACTGTGGTGCAACTGATGACGGAGGATGAGCAGCCCGCCGCCATCAGCTCTGCATCCGAGGCCTCCACCCTCACCACCACCACCACCACCCCTGTTCGCAGCAGCCGCCCAGCAGGGCCTGGGGAGGAGGCCAGTTCACCGTCAGTCGCCGACCTGTCACTCAGCAGTCTTTTTACCCCAGGCACCATCAGGGTATTGTCTGCTGTTGTTGGCGATTTTGAGGAGGAGATGCTGATGGGCACTTTGGGGGATGAGGGATTGGACAGCAAGACTGTGGCGACAGTCAAGCAGCCCATCCATGCATCAGGAGAGGAGTTTGGGGGGTCATCATCCCAGCAGGACATGTTTCAGGAGGGGGAGGATGATGATGACACGGCGACAGACAGAGACTGGGTGCCACCACCTCCAGGGGATGTCGTCCTCAGCAGCTCTGAGGAGGAGGAGGAGGATGCGCTTGTGGGCCTTGCAAGGAGGCGCATCATTGCAAGCATTGGCAGCAGTAGGCAGGTCCCACAGCCTGCTGGTGTCTCAGGCTCAGCAGCAGCAGCAGCAGCATCTGCCAGTACCACCACCAGCCGCACCCAAGCCCCCCCCCCAACCACCACAGGGAGACAGGCAGCAGCGCTTCCATGCCGTAGGGGGATGTTTTTGTCACCTATCTGGCGTTTTTTCAACATGCCCACAGTGTACAGCAAGTACGCCACTTGCAACCACTGTCAGCGGAAGTTGAGCAGAGGTGCAGACCCCTTAAAGTTCAGCACCAGCTCGCTCATCAACCACCTTGCTGCGAAACATTTTCACCAGCATGAGGAGTTCCAGAGACTGAAGGCATCTGGTGCTGGCAGTGGCACCACACCCATCACTGCACAGCCTTCAGCAGCAGCAGCAGCAACAGCAGCCACCCGCCCTCCTGCTCCTCCAGCAGCACCAGCAGGAGTGCGGAAACGCACTGCTCCTCCCCCCTGTGCAACTCCTGCCGCCGACACAGAGGCCTGTTCTGGCAGCCAGTCCTCAGTGGCCTCCTCCGCTGTGTCTGCTGATTCCCGTGCCAGCAAAAGGCCACGCCAGAGCCTTTTGAGCGAGTCCTTCCAGGGGGTGGTTAGGGCTCTGCCTCCCAGCAGCCGTCGCGTGCGGCAGCTGAACGGCTTGCTGGCACGGGCCATGTGCTCCCAACTCCTGCCGTACACGCTCGTGCAGGAGGGGAGCGACATGCGGGCGCTGCTTGCTTGTGCAGCCCCAGACTGGCAGCTCCCCAGCAGACACTTTTTCTCCCGCAAGGCCATTCCTGCACTGCACCGCTTTGTGATGGCCAATGTGGAGCGAGGGCTGGAGCACGCGGTTGGTGAAAGGGTCCACGTCACCATGGACTCCTGGAGCAGCCGCTTCGGGACAGGCCGCTACCTGTCCTTCACTGTCCACTGGGTCAGCTTGGTGGAAGGGGGTGAGGATGGGAGAGCAGCAGCGGGCACAGCAGCAGCAGCAACACAGTGGGTGGTGCCCCCCCGCAGGGTCAGGGGAACTGCAGCAGGTTCCTCCGATCCTCTGCCATCCTCCGGCACACCTGGCCAAACCCCCCGCCTCAACAGCAGCGTGAAGGCCCGCCACTGCCAAGCGCTGCTGCAGTTGGTCAGCCTTGGCAAGACCAAGCTGACGGCAGCCCATGTGTTGGCCAAACTCCAGGAGCAGGAGAGGATTTGGCTGACCCCCAGAGGCCTCAGAGTCGGAGAGGTGGTGGCCGACAATGGGGCCAATCTGGTTGCTGCAATTGACAGGGGAAACCTGACCCACATCCCCTGTCTTGCCCACGTGCTGAACCTGGTGGTGCAGAAGTTCCTGCGCACCTACCAGGGGATGGGCGAACTGCTGGAAATGGCAAGGAACGTTGTGCGTCACTTCCGGCGCTCGGCTGCAGCCTGTGCGAGCCTGGAAGACGTGCAAAAGGAGCTGGATCTGCCACGCCATCGGCTGATCCTTGACGTTCCGACTCGCTGGAACTCCACCCTGGCGATGTTGGAGCGTCTGGTTGAACAGAGGCACGCTGTCAACCAGTACCTTGCCCTGGCCACTGTTTCCGCCGCTCAGAGAAGGGACAAGACCAGCAACATCCCGTCCATCGTCCCCGATGATGACTGGAGGCACATGCAGCAGTTGTGCTTAGTGCTGGCTCCCTTCCTGCAGGCCACTAACATGGTGAGCAGGGACCATGCTATGGTCTGCGAGTGGGTGCCCCTGGTTTGTCTGCTGAACAGGGCCCTCGATGGTTTGCTGGAACAGGGAGCGGCAGCCTTGGACCAGCAGGAGCGGCAAGCAGCTGCACAGTCCACCTCTGAGGGGGAGAAGGAGGAGGACTTGGTGGAGGTCCCTGACCTTGCTGCTGATGAGGGGGATCAGCACAGCGCAGCTGAGTTGGTGCGGGGGTGGAGAGAGGATAAGGCGGCAGAGGAGGAGGATGAGGACAGCACTGACGTCGATGTGCCAGCAGACGTGGCCCGCCTCTTCCCAATGGCAGCGCACATGCTGGCGTGCCTGCGCAAGGACCCCAGGGTGATCCAGATGAAGCAGAGGGAGGACATCTGGATCAGCATGATGTTGGACCCACGCCTCAAGGGGAAGTTGAGCCAGTTCCTGCCGCCTGCAGGAGGAGACCCAGTGCAACAAATAAGGAGCTTGCAGCAGGCCCTTGTTGAGCGCTTGGAGGAAGCCTTCCCCCAGCCTTCCACCCTCACTGTCCAGCAGCCAGCACAGAGGCAGCAGCAGGTGCCTGCATCCAGCAGCAGCAAGCGCCCCACAGACCTGCTGTCTCTCAGCCACGAGCTCTACAGGACTGTAGAGGCTCCGGCAGCAGTGACTAGAGAGGAGGTGCATGCAGCAGCATCCTCCTCAGGTCACAGCCAGCGCCTGACCCGCATGGTGGCTGACTACATGGGGTCCTACAGCGGGCTTGACAGCGATGCCCCTGTTGATCCCATGGAGTATTGGGTCAAGCGCCTGGAGATCTGGAGCGAGCTGGCGCAGTACGCCCTGGAAGTGCTGTCCTGCCCCCTTCCAGCGTGCTGTCCGAGCGCTGCTTCAGTGCAGCTGGTGGCGTGGTCACCGAGAAACGCTCACGTCTGTCTCACAAGTCTGTGGACAGACTGACGTTTCTCAAGATGAACCAGGCGTGGGTGGAAGGCGAGTTCCTGGCCCCTGTTGTCGGCGAGAGGGGGACATGAACTGGCTGCCGGAACTTAGAACCATCGTTAATGTGCCTTACCACTCTTTACCACCTCCTGGCTCCTGCTCACTAAGCCAGCCTGGTTCACTTTGACTATTACGTCGCCTGCAGCCACACATTTTACACCTACAGTGGGCTGCTGTGTACTGCCCTTCTGCTGTCTGTCTGTGTTTCCCACTGCCAGGGTACACAGAATTACCTTCTGCTGCCACTCTGCCACCAGCTATTACGTCAAACAATAGCTATATTGGTTGTAAAACCAAAACTAAAAAAACCATTAAAAAAAAAACAGGTTTAATTTTTCTGAGGTGCCCGGGTTGAAAACTGTGTTGTCCCAGTTGTGTATTGGACACGATGTGGGCTGCACGACCGCTGTCTGGGACCTCCTGTTGTATTTATTTACAGCCCTGGTATCACCGCTAGGTACCAGGGCTATTATGTCACGCTGCCTACCTGCTGCCACACTCACACTGCTCCTCCTCCATTCCTCCTCCTGCTGCTGCTGCTGCTGTCTGTCTGTGTTTCCCACTGCCAGGGTACACAGAATTACCTTCTGCTGCCACTATGCCACCAGCTATTACGTCAAACAATAGCTGCTCACATAATTACTCCTCCATTCCTCCTGCTGCTGCTGCTGTCTGTCTGTGTTTCCCACTGCCAGGGTACACAGAATTACCTTCTGCTGCCACTCTGCCACCAGCTATTACGTCAAACAATAGCTATATTGGTTGTAAAACCAAAACTAAAAAAACCATTAAAAAAAAAACAGGTTTAATTTTTCTGAGGTGCCCGGGTTGAAAACTGTGTTGTCCCAGTTGTGTATTGGACACGATGTGGGCTGCACGACCGCTGTCTGGGACCTCCTGTTGTGTTTATTTACAGCCCTGGTATCACCGCTAGGTACCAGGGCTATTATGTCACGCTGCCTACCTGCTGCCACACTCACACTGCTCCTCCTCCATTCCTCCTCCTGCTGCTGCTGCTGTCTGTCTGTGTTTCCCACTGCCAGGGTACACAGAATTACCTTCTGCTGCCACTATGCCACCAGCTATTACGTCAAACAATAGCTGCTCACATAATTACTCCTCCATTCCTCCTGCTGCTGCTGCTGCTGTCTGTCTGTGTTTCCCACTGCCAGGGTACACAGAATTACCTTCTGCTGCCACTCTGCCACCAGCTATTACGTCAAACAATAGCTATATTGGTTGTAAAACCAAAACTAAAAAAACCATTAAAAAAAAAACAGGTTTAATTTTTCTGAGGTGCCCGGGTTGAAAACTGTGTTGTCCCAGTTGTGTATTGGACACGATGTGGGCTGCACGACCGCTGTCTGGGACCTCCTGTTGTGTTTATTTACAGCCCTGGTATCACCGCTAGGTACCAGGGCTATTATGTCACGCTGCCTACCTGCTGCCACACTCACACTGCTCCTCCTCCATTCCTCCTCCTGCTGCTGCTGCTGTCTGTCTGTGTTTCCCACTGCCAGGGTACACAGAATTACCTTCTGCTGCCACTATGCCACCAGCTATTACGTCAAACAATAGCTGCTCACATAATTACTCCTCCATTCCTCCTGCTGCTGCTGCTGTCTGTCTGTGTTTCCCACTGCCAGGGTACACAGAATTACCTTCTGCTGCCACTCTGCCACCAGCTATTACGTCAAACAATAGCTATATTGGTTGTAAAACCAAAACTAAAAAAACCATTAAAAACAAAAAAAGGTTTAATTTTTCTGAGGTGCCCGGGTTGAAAACTGTGTTGTCCCAGTTGTGTATTGGACACGATGTGGGCTGCACGACCGCTGTCTGGGACCTCCTGTTGTATTTATTTACAGCCCTGGTATCACCGCTAGGTACCAGGGCTATTATGTCACGCTGCCTACCTGCTGCCACACTCACACTGCTCCTCCATACCTCCTGCTGCTGCTGCTGTCTGTCTGTGTTTCCCACTGCCAGGGTACACAGGATTACCTTCTGCTGCCACTATGCCACCAGCTATTACGTCAAACAATAGCTGCTCACATAATTACTCCTCCATTCCTCCTGCTGCTGCTGCTGTCTGTCTGTGTTTCCCACTGCCAGGGTACACAGAATTACCTTCTGCTGCCACTCTGCCACCAGCTATTACGTCAAACAATAGCTATATCTGTGTAATTGGTTGTAAAACCAAAACCAAAAAACCATTAAAAAAAAAAAGGTTTAATTTTTCTGAGGTGCCCGGGTTGAAAACTGTGTTGTCCCAGTTGTGTATTGGACACGATGTGGGCTGCACGACCGCTGTCTGGGACCTCCTGTTGTGTTTATTTACAGCCCTGGTATCACCGCTAGGTACCAGGGCTATTATGTCACGCTGCCTGCCTCATTGACTGCCTGCTGCCACACACTCATCCTCCTTCTCCTGCTGCTGAATTTACCTCCTGCTGTCTGTGTGTTTCCACTGCCAGGGAGCACATACAATGGCGCTTCCAACATGCGTGCGCCCACCAGCTATTTGTTACGCTCAAAAATAGCTGCATTTCTTTAAAAAAAAAATGGAAAGAGAAATAAGTGAAGAAGAAGAAGACGATATAGAAAAAGGAGAAGGAGAAGAAGAAGAAGAAGAAGAAGAAGAAGATGAAGAAGATGAAGAAGAAGAAGATGATGAAGAAGAAGAAGATGAAGAAGATGAAGAAGATGAAGAAGAAGAAGATGAAGAAGATGAAGAAGAAGAAGAAGATGAAGAAGAAGAAGATGAAGAAGAAGATGAAGAAGAAGATGAAGAAGATGAAGAAGAAGATGAAGAAGAAGATGAAGAAGAAGATGAAGAAGAAGAAGAAGAAGATGAAGAAGATGAAGAAGAAGATGAAGAAGAAGATGAAGATTAGAAGATGAAGAAGAAGAAGAAGAAGAAAAAGAAGAAGACAATATAGAAGAAGAAGATATAGAAGAAGATATAGAAGAAGAAGATATAGAAGATAAAGAAGAAGAAGAAGAAGAAGAAGAAGAAGTAGATACAGTACTAAACAAAATTCTGGACACAACTTCTCTTTCCACCTTTTTTTTTTTTAAAGGAACATCCCCACATAATCACTTGCTGTTGTTACTTGGAAAAAAAGATGTTTCTTGCATCATTCACCATCAAAACAAGTGTTGGAAGCTATTTAAGGCCAATTCGAATAGTCAGCTCGAATAATGAGCTCGAATACCGACTCGAATAGTCAGCTCGAAGTCCGAGGTCGAATCGAATAGTAAAAATTATTCGACTCGAATATTCGACTGACCTCGAATAATTTACTATTCGAATTCGACCAAACTCGAATTTTAAAAAGGGGTATTTGAGCACCACTGGCAGACACCCCCCCAGCTGGGGCCGCCATGGAGGCAAGGGCCTCCGGTCTTGCGGCAGGCCCCAGTCCTGGGAAGCCCACCCTTATGACACTTTCAAGTTCAGGGAGTGCCACTTCACTTCCTCCAGTTTTCTCTGCACCTCCCTCATCCACCCCACCAACTACCCCCACACCCACCTCGGCAGCGGAAACAGGGATGGAAACGGGGGGGGGGGGAAGGAGGCTCACACCTGGGAGCATTAGTGCCCAACCAGAATATGGTCGCCATGAAATTCTGCCTGCCTTGAAAATCAAAAACTTTGAATAATTCATTTTCAACAATCATTTTTCTCCCACCCGCCCTGAATTCCAACTGGCGACCACAGTCGGGGCCTCCCCTGCCCACCAGATGCAAGCCTGAAAAGTCCCCCCCCCCCCGGTTCCACCTCCTGGACAACCGCCTCCTGGGTATGAGCATCAATAACAACTAGTTGTTTCTTTCCCAATCGAACAATGAGATCAGCAGTATGGAATTCAGTAATTAGTTCCTCTTTAACTACTGGTGGTGGCTCTATATGTTTTTTCTTTTTCTCCTTTTTCTTCCTTTTTTTCTCCCTTTCCCCCTCACTTAAATCGCCATCAGACTCTGAACATGAGATTAGGTTTCTCTCAAACATTACATCTAGTAGGGAGTTGTGGGATGACCTAACTAAACCCCCCTTTTGTACTAGAAGTACCTCACCAACCTCCTCCATTTGTACCAATGATCCTTTTTGAGTACCCTCACTGTCTAAATCCGTTTCTTCTATCATATGCTGCTCACCAAGTGGCAGTTTTACATGTTTACTGATTTTATTCCTTCCTTTCTTTGACTTTTTCTTATTAGGAGAAAAAGAAGCGTTTTCACCCTCCAATGCATTCTCGACCTCCACCACCAGAGACTCTTATTCCTCCATATTGTCATTCCCAGAGAAAAGTTCCTGGGCTAGTTGCTCCAGTCCCACATTACGGGGAGTCCAGCTTCCAAGAGAATCAGGTTTTTCACCGTCACTAGAGTTCCCCTTAAACAAATCTTCCTGGGATACTTCCAGGTTTACATGACCAGTCCCTTGAACTCTTCTCATAGGTTTCTCCTCTTCCTGGGTTTCAAGCAACCCTTTATCATCGTTTCCACTTGTTTCCATGCTTTCTACAACCATCTGTGGCCCCACCTCCTCATTTTGCATGTTCCTCCGCGTAATCCTTTCCAGATTCCGCCTTGGATGGCGGACTTTCATCTTTATCCTGCGCCTGCGCACCACCAGGCACTTCCTCCGCATTAGAAACTGTATTGGAAGCCTGCGCATGCGTATTTACAGCCGCGTCCTCTTCAGCCTTACTTCCGCAAGATGGCGGAGTTTGCGTTCCACCGGCCGCATTGTTTGGATCCAAACTTCCGCGTGGCATCGGCGCATGCGGACTATCAGCCGCATCCTCCATATTGGTTTCTCCGCATGGCAGACGTATGGGCGTATCAACGTCCGCGTCATCTGCATTGGTTTTGCTGTTAGACGGCGGTGCACCCGGACAAACGGCCGCATGCATCACTTCCGGCGGCTCTACCGGAAGTCGGCTTGGCGTCTTCACCACACCATCCAGGATCTCAGCGCCATTTTGGATCACGTCACGGACAACAGGTAGGCCATCCCCGGAGCCCTGGGTGCATTTCTCCTCCCCCATCTTCTCCCCAGACCCTGCATGAGCCACAGGCAGTGACCCCGGTGCAGGCCGCGGGGGTCTGACAGGGGGGGTCCATGCGGCTGCCTGGGGAGGCCATTACAGCCCCAGCCAGTCCACCACCTCCAGGTGACATAGAGGGTGGAGGCACAGCAACCACATCCTGGGTGCCAGAAACACCCGCACCGCCACCCCCAGTCCCACCGGAGACCCCAGCAGCACTCACGCCGCCCGGACCCCCGGCAGTAGAGGCAACAGTACAGGCACCCCCAGCACCATCCCGGGCACCCACCACAGGGCTGGGTACTAACCTGGTCATACTCCCGGTCACTTCCTTGGGTTCACCATCACTGCGTTCACCGGTCATCGCTCCTCCAAAGGCCTTGCCTTGTCCCAGGGGTATTGGGGACTGGGTGTCCTCATCCTTCACCCATGGGAGTCTTTCTTGAGGGGTGCTGTGCTCCTCCAAGATAACACACTCATCGGTGTCATCATCACTATCAATATCGGTGTTAGGTTTCAACATTTCTTTAAACCGTTTTTTGTGCATTGTCTGCTCAGACAGGGGACCACCAATACTTTCCAGGTAGGCCAGCCTTTTCTTCTTGTCTTTAATTTCAGCTTTCAAACATATTAAAATTGGATCAGTCTTTAGGAGCTCTGGCTTCCAGCTGAGCCCATGTCTGTACCTGATGCTTTTAAAGTTCTTTTCCAACTCCCTCAGGCTTTCAGAGAGCTCCTTCACCTCCTGGAACCAGGCCACCACCTTTTCAGCGTTCATCTCTCCTCCCCCCAGGTAAGGTGAAGTGATAGGGGGGGTATGAGCCGACCGCTCCATGCCTGGAGCGGCCGGTTAGAATAGGCAAGGCCCCTGCTAGGCCCAAGGCCTGAAGTAGGGACCTCAAGTTCACCACAAGCCCAAGAGGAAGCAGCAAAGTCGGATACAAGCAATCCACCAGGAGACCTCCAGGAGCTCCTCACCACACAACCTCACAGTGCAGGGACTTTTTTTTTTTATTAACAAACTTAAAGCATACAAGGAATAATAAATAAGATAAAAAGTATGCCTGTAAATCAAAATACCATCATACAGCATACAATGAAATAAATATAAAAAGTATGCAATACAAGTAAGGAAACAAATATAATCAGGGAATAATCTTTCCCACACCATAATACAACTGAAACAACGCCATGATTACAGAAAAACTCTGTCAATGTACCCAAGAAAATACAAATCAAGGAACAAAACTGTGCTATGCACATAACTTGTGAACAAGAAACTGTTCCATACTCCAGAAGTATAGCTGCTGAGGAGACATCACTCATCTACATTCAGACAAACAGGACAACCAGACAGAAATAAATAAATAATAAAAAAAAAATCATTCAAAACAAACAGGATAAAAAAAGAAAAGAAAAAGACATATAACATACACCACCACCCAAAAAGTGAAGGACAACACCCACATTACACCATACATTCCACATACATACCGCGGGACTTTTACGCCCGACCAATAAGCAAGTACATAAGACTAGAAGACACTACACAAGACAAGACTGAAAAGAAATTGAACCCCAAACACAGGACAAAACCACACCAACAACTGAAAACAAAGAGCACAAAGGGACACTCCCCTTGTGTCTGTGGCCAGACTTCAAAAAAAATGTCAAAGAAAAAAAAAACCTAAGGTATACAAGAGAAGCGACAGACAAGCTAACACCCAGGAGAGACCTCCGCCAGTTTAAGGAGGCTTGATGTTCTGCCACGCCAGAACCCAAGCTCCTCTCCCCAGTTTCTTTCCAAGGACCGAATATTCCTCACCTCACCGAGAATAGTGCTCACCACCACCTGGACGGGCAAGTCTCGCTGTCTAATAGCTAAGTCACACCGTGCCAACCATAAGTGTCTCCTAACCACTAAGCTGACTACGTATAAAGTGCTCAAATTATAACCCTGGCGCTGATTGAACGCTCCATAGGCCCACTCAGCATAACTGAGATGCGCCAGAAACGGGATATTCAGAGCCCTCCCCACCTGTTTGTACACCTGTTTGTACACCTCCACGTTGAAAGGGCATGACATCAGGAAATGGTCCATGGTCTCCTCAACAGCACACCCCTGTCGAGGACAACCACGCTCTGCCACATGCCGACACTTCATGTTCCCTCCAACGTAAAGTTTGCCCTGGAAGGTAAGCCAGGCGATGTCCCACAATTTATTCGGAACCCGCGGCGAATTCAACAAACGCAAGCCCTCCTCCATAATTGTGCCTGGGCAATCCCTCAAGGCCAGTGAGTCAGGAAAGTAAGAGTCCACCAACCTAGCCGACAGGACTTTCCTGTCGACCGATCTGATGTCCTCCACCATCAATCCCCACTGCCACAGTTTCTTCAAACAAGGCAAGACATAGGTCGGAAGGTAGCCATGACGTGCTCTCAGATTTTTCACTGGGCCACCGCTCTTCCATTCTCTAAGGAAAAGCTCACACCAAGACTGGAAGATACCTACCCAGCTAGGCGGGTTCTCCAACAACAAACTACTAATGTTGTGTTTAATAAAAATCAAGGAGAAAAAAACGATCGGGTTGACCATACCTAAGCCACCCCCCCCCCCCCGCCTAGCTTTGTAAGTAATATTCCTGTGCACATGGTTTAGCCTGTTTCCCCATAACAATAGGAAAAACAGGCCATTGACCCTGGTGTACAGGGATGCTGGCAAAATCGTGACATAACTGACATATAACAATATTGGTATCAGGTAAGTCTTGATCAGGTCAATCCTTTCCCTAAAGGTCAAACGCCAACCTTTCCAGCGAGTTACTTTCCTGTTGACATCAGACAGCTTGCTCTCCCAATTTCGCAGTCTATAATCGCCGGGGCCGAATTTGATGCCAAGAATCTTAATTTCTTCCTGAGGCAAGGGAAAAGACCCGGGAAGTCTAAAGGACTTTACCCATCCAGAAAGTTTCACACTTATCCGGATTGATCTTTGAACCAGATGCCAATGAGTACCTGGTGATCTCCTCAGCAACCACCAACGCCTCTTCTGCATCCGAGACCACCACAGTAACGTCGTCGGCATAAGCCACCACCTTCAGAGATGAGCTACCAGAGATGCCCACCGGAACCCCACCAAGCGTGCTGCCCTCTAGCCTCCTCACGAAGGGGTCGATGGAAAACACGTATAGTAGGGAACTCAGCGGACAACCCTGGCGGACCCCCGAGCTCACCTCAAAAGGATCCATCCATTAATCAGCATAAAACTTTCTGCCTCCTTGTATAAAGTTCGCAGCCAATCTACAAACCCCCCCTGCAAACCATACACAGTAAGCAACCGCCATAGGTACTCATGATTGACCCGATCAAAGGCTTTGTACTGATCCAACGTCAGCAGGTATTTTCCCCAACCATCAGCCCTGCACCATTCCAGGACTTCCCGGACAGCTAACAGTGCTGAGAGCGTGCTCCTTCCTACAACAGAGCAGTGCTGATGGCGAGAAAGCACATCTGTCACCTGGGACAACCTCCAGAACAAAATTTTCGCCAGGATCTTCCTGTCGACGTTGAGAAGGCTGATGGGATGCCAATTCTCAATCATCTCAGGATCACAACCTTTTGACAACAGGATTACTGCAGATTGCCTCATGGAGGGCGGTAACTGGCCCCCAGCAAGGCAATCGTTTGAACGCACCAGCCAATTGAGGGGCCAGGATGGACACAAAGACCTTGTAAAACTCAGCCATCAGTCCATCCGGACCCGGTGTCTTTTTAGGTGCGAGGCCACCAATGGCTCTCGCTACTTCATCTGCAGTAATCTCCGTAGTCAAGTCTATGGCAGAAATATCAACATCTTCCAGACCCGGTGTGGAAGCCAAGAAGTCTTCCATCCTCGCCTGGTCAAGTGGCTTCTCCCCAAGCAGATCAGCGTAAAACCCTCTAGCGATGGCTAGAATCTCTGCCCTGGACTTTGCCAGAGATCCCGAGCCATCCCTGAGACCGATGACCGTCTTAAGCGCTGCACTTTGTTTAAAACTCTGGTAAGGGTCAGGCGAGCGGTATTTACCATGATCCCTCTCCAGAGCTAAAGAAGCCAGCCGGTCGTACTGCTGCTGCCTAAGTTGAAGTTTGACCTCAGAGATCTCCCCCGGATCTCCGCCCTCAGAGACGAGAACAGTCAACCTCTCCCTTAGACGCTGGTAAGCTAGATTTCTACCAATACTCCTTCGGGACGCTAGACCCTTGAAAAATCTCACAGCACGTTTTTTGACTTCCTCCCACCACTCAGACCTATTGTCAAAGCAGTCCAGGATGGAAACCTGTGCTTGAAAAAACTCCTCAAAGGATTGTCTCACCTCCTCTTCCAGTAGCAGGGACGAATTCATCCTCCAAATACCCCGACCTCTGGGAGGAGCATCCGAAGCATTCAAGCCCACCGACAGAATAAGGTGATCCGAGAACTCCACCGCCAACAACTTAGGAGTTGAAGTGATGAGGCCCTCTGAAACAAAAAATCTATCTATCCTAGACCTAGCACTACCTCTATAAAAGGTGAACCCCGTGAGATCTGGGGAGTAACGAACGTGCACATCCACCAGATCCGCCTCATCAACTAATCTTGCTAAATACTTACCATCTACGCCTATCTGGACCTGGGCCCTTGCCCTGTCCTTGGCCCTAGTGATGGTGTTGAAATCACCACCCAGGATCACAGGATAGGCTGAAAAAAGGTATGGCCTGATCTGCATAAGAAGGCGCTTTCTCTCCCCCTTAGACTTGGGGTCAGCAAAGATGTTGATTAGCCTGAGATCCTGCCCCCTCATGCAGACGTCCAAGACCATACACCTACCCATCTCTACCTCAATTACTCGCCGGCACGTTACCATGTCGGCCCTAAAAAGGACCGCCACACCACTACCAGGCTCTCCCGCAAGAGACCAAAAACTCGGACCAGACACCCAGTCCCTCTCGGCTAGCCAAAGGTCAGCCAAAGAGGTGAGCCTGGTCTCCTGCAGGAAAAACACAGCAGCCTCATGGGCAGCCAAAATCGAAAAAGCCAATTTTCGAGCCCTGGTCATTTTGATGCTGGCAACGTTGATCGTCGCCAGCATGAGTGGTGGGGGAACAGCCATCAGAATAATTTAGGTTTCCCTTTATACTCTTTTTGACAGTAGACAAAAACTAAAACAAAAATACAACGTCAACAAAAAGAAAAAGACATAAACACATAGGACCATGTCCCCTCAGACAACTTCAGGGGTCTCGACCACCATCTCCTCCTCTTCCGATGAAAGGGGGGAGGCAGCCAAAACACCAAACCTGTTTGAGAGTTTCAGGTCTCTACTCTCTTGTCTCCTCTGCTCAACTGTCTGCCTTAGCGTCTGTCTCTTCTCTTCAGAGAAGAACCGAGGTGCAGACTTTGACCCAGTATTCCTTTTTTTCTTGATTTTGAACCTCTGCTCGAGATATTCTTTCTCCTCTGCCGACAGGTGCTCCCTCCTGCAAGGGGCGGAGGAAGCACCCGTCGGCCCGGGAGGCGAAAACACAAAGGCTTCTGAAATCACGTTGACAGGCAGGGAGGCAGCCCCACCGTCAACGGGAGAGGAAAGGGTAGGAACAGGGGAAGGTAAAGGAAATGCAAGGGAAGGAGGAGCGGGAGGAGAAAGGTCAGGGGGAGGAGGAGTGGAGGGGGGAGGGAGATCGGGAGGGGAAGGGAGAGGGTCAGCAGGTGAAAGGAGGGAAGAGGAAGAAACACCCCTGGGAGGATTTCTCCTCCGAGGCTGCGGAATAGGAGGATTTGTTGGGGGATCTCCTGGAGCAGGGGTAGGGCCCTTAGTCCCACCACCTCTCCTATCCCCACCAGATCTAGTAGACCTGGTTCGCTGCTCCTTGGGAAGAGAGTCCCCGCCACGAGCAGCATCCCGGACATAAGTCGATGACCTGGGTCCAGATTGCCCTACAAGGGCCATGCTGGCTGGAGGAGGAACCGAGGAAGGGGCAACAGAAGACTGGTCAACAGCACAATCCAATAGCTCAAGTAGTGACATATTAGGATCTGGCACTGGGGCGTCCTGTCCCTCCTCCATACGGGCCAACATGGCCTTCTTGAGATCCGAGGGCATAGTGTTCCAGGAGACCGGGCACGCTGTGTACGGATGTCCGTACTCAAAACAGAAATTGCATTTTATGCGTTTGCACGCGGATGCAGAGTGCCCGAACTCCTGGCACCGACTGCACCTCGGATCTGGGCACCCGCTCGCCAGATGGCCCCGCTTACCACATTTGTTACAGGTCCTGGGCTGACCGGGATAGAAGGTGACCACTTTGTCCCGCCCTATAAGGGCAGAACGGGGAATATGGGTGACGACCCCCTCCTTGATGCGGAGTTTGATCGCCACCTCATATTCCCCCCACCAGATTCCCAGGTCATCCAGGACCCTGTGGGGCGGGGACATGAGGTCTGCGTAGTGCTGAACCCAAGTCATCAAGTCATGCACCGGGATACTCTCGTTTTGGACTACTATGTGTGCCTTCCTCTCTAAGGACTGTCTTGAAAGGGGCACAACAGAGAACCCGTGCCATTGCCCGTTCAGGGACTCCTCCAATCTCTTTTCTAAGAAGGCCTCCATTCCCTGCTGCGAAAGGAAGGATACATCATAGTAGGGCGGTGGATCCCCTGGAGCTAGGATCGCAAATAAATTGGCGGGCCTAAACCCCAGGTCGAACAAATAACCGACAAACTCCCTTTTTGTGGGAATTGCAGAAGGGTGTTCCCACTTAAGGCGAACAACGTTCCGTCGGCCTGGGGTGTAGGCCTCCGACTCTGTCTCCAGGGGAGCCAGGACCCTCCTCCCTGAAGCAGTACTTCTAACTGCCCTGGAATATGAGACTGGTTTTGCAGAAGATGTGCCCCTGGCTGAGGCTGCCATGGAGTTAAGGGCCCCCGGTCTCGCAGCCAGGCCCAACTCTGGGAAACCCCCCCTCGTTACATACTCCAATTCTGGAGGCTCTGCCTCTCCACCCTCAATTGTCTCCACACCCACCTCAACCACCCCACCAGACACCTCCTCAGCCACATTAGAGGTGGAAACAGGGGGAGAAGGGGGCTTGTACCTGGGGGCATCAGGGCTTAACCCAAAAATGGTCGCCATAAAGGTCTGTCTACCTTGAAAATCAAAACATTTAAATTTCTCATCTTCCACCACCATTCTCCTCCCACCTGCCCTAAACTACAACTGGCGACCACAATCGGGGTCACCCATGCCCACCAGATGCAAGCCTGAGTAATCCCCCCCTGGTTCCACCTCCTGAACTACCGTCTCATTAACATGAGCATCAGTAACAACCAACGGCTTCTTCTCCAAGCGTACAATTAAATCCGCGGTCTGGAACTCTGTGATTACATCATCCTTAACCACAGGAGGCGGTTCTAAATGCTTTTTCTTTCGTTTTCTCTTTTTCTCCCTTTTCTTTCTCCTTTTCTCCCTCTCCCCCTCACTCAGGTCATTATCAGACTCTGAACATGAAATTAAATTTCTCTCAAACAATACATCCAGCATTTAATTATTTGGTGACCTGATTAAGCCCCCCTTCTAGACTAAGAGTATTTCACCACCCTCCTCCGCTTGTAAAAAGGACCCTTTCTGGACACCATCACTATCCTGATCAGTCTCTTCGACCACAACCTGCTCAACATTATCACCTGTGTCACCACGCGGTAACCTCACACCTTTGCCAATTTTATTTCTCCCTTTTTTAGTTATTTTCTTTTCAAAAGGTAAAGTGACATTTTTCTCACCCTCCAGGACAATTCCGGATTCCATCGCCAGGGAGTCTTGGCCTCCTCCATTGTCGCCATCAGGAAAGAGCTCCTGGGCCAATTGTTCCATCCCATCAACAGGGGGAGTCCAGCACCCAAGGGAGTCTATCCTTTCGTTTTCCGCAGAGTTCCCCTTAAGAAAATCCTCCTCGGACATTTCCAGATTTGCTTGCTCGGTCACCTGTACCTTCTTTGTAAGTTTCCCCTCTTTTGGGGTCTCAGAAGATCCTTTGGTATCCTCCTCGCTTGTCTCCTTGTTTTCAGGGACAATCGGTAACTCCTCCTGTGCATTTGCATGCACCTCCTTTTCTTTTTCCTTGAAATCCGCCTCTGGTTGCGGAACTCCGCTTGGAGGCTGTTTCTCTGCATCCCCTGCATACATCTCCACATCTAGCAATAAAAGGCTTCCCTTGCCTTGACTTTCCGCATTGGCAGGCTGAATTCCGCCTACAGCTGTATTGGTGGTAGTGGAGTTTCCGCCGCCATGCGGACTTTCAGCCGCAACACCTCCAGAAGAAAGTCCGCTTACCGCTACATTAGCGCCAATGGGGTTTCCGCGGCCATGCGGAGTTTCAGCCACATCAACTCCAGAAGAAAGTCCGCTTACCGCTGCAATAACGCCAATGGGATTTCCGCCTACATGCGGACTTACAGCCGCATCAGCCTTAGGAAAAAGTCAGCGTTCGGCCTCATCGACGTCTATGGAACTTCAGACTTCAGGTGGAAAAGCAGCTGTGGACGTCACTTCCGCCCGGCGGACCGGAAGCTGGTTTGGCGTTGTCGGGCTGCCGCTCTGCAAGCCGGCGCCATCTTGAAAAGCCTGCATACGATGCGGGGAGCGTTCCCTGCAACTCTGGGCACACGTCCCCACTCCCAGCTTTACCCAAGAACCCACATCAGCCACTACAAGTGACCCTGATGTGGGAACCAAGGCTCCACCAGGAGAGGGATCCATGCGGGCATCCGGGGAGGCCGCTGCAGCTCCAGCCACACCACCACCTCCAGGTATTTCAGAGGGGGGCATGCCAGCCACAGCACCAGCAGCACCCACACTGCCATCCACTTCCTCACCAGAGGCCCCGGCAGCAGGCATGCTACCCAGACCCCCAGCAGCAAGGACAGCAGCACAGGCACCACCTGCACTTTCCCGGGCACCCACCGCAGAGTCAGGTACTCCCCTCACAGCCACTCCATCATCCTTCAGGGCCATCAGATCCTCACTCCCGCTTCCTCCATCACTCCCAAACACCTCACCTTGCCCTGGTGTTATCGGCTGCGATGGTGCTGGGGAGGTATCGTCGTCCTCATCCTTGACCCAGGTAGGGACTCCCCTGGGGGTGCTCTGCACCTCTACGATGGTACACCCCTCATCCTCCGAGTCAGAGTCTGTGCCAGGTCGTAACATGCGTGCAAAACGCCTTTTGTGGCCCAGCTGCTCTGCGAGAGGGCCCCCTATTCTTTCCAGGCCAGCAAGTCTGGTCTTCTGGACCCGGATTTCACCCCTTAGGGCAACCAGCTCTTCATTTGTCTGCACAAACTCCGGCCTCCAGCTTATGCCAAACCTATGCTTGATAAGTTTGACATTTCTTTTCAGCTCTTGCAGTATCTCGGTGAAGTCTTTGACTTCACGCAGCCACAGGATTACATTGTCTGCTAAGGACTCCTCGGATGGAGGGCTGTTATCCCCCTGGTAAGGTGTAGAGATAGGGGGTGTATAAGCTGGCCGCTCCATGCCTGGAGCGGCCAGTTAGAGAAGGAAAGCCCCTGCCCGGCAAAGGCCGGAGCAGGGACTTCAGGTCCAGCAGTGCCCAGAAAGAACGCGCCAAAGTCTGCTAGAAAAACAGCTTGAAGAGACCCCTCCTGGAAGTCAGGAGCAACACACTCACACTACTGCAGGGAATTTTTTTTTTTAATCAAAAACTTAAGGCATACAGGAAATAAATAAGGTAAAAAGTATGCTCATAAATCAGAGATAATACCACACAGCATACGATGTGATAAATAAAATTAAGAAGTATGCAACACAACAAGGGACAAAAATAACCAAGGAACAAATCTGTTCCAAATTACAATGCAGCAAACAGTGCTATAAGTACAAACCATATTCTACATATGCAATAAAGGAAAAAAAAACATAAACACGAAGCTACAATGCCCCCCCACCTGCATCAGAACTCCCAACCGCCATCTCCTCCTCCTCTGAAGCGAGGGGAGAGGTAGTCAGGACTTCGAACCTGTTGGACAGGCTAAGGTCCACTTTGTCCTTTTGCCTCCTCTGTATGATGGCCAATCTTTTGGCCTCCCTCTTTTCCTCAGGGGGGGCCCTGGACAGGGACTTAGCGCTACTACCCCTTTTCTTCTTTATTTTAGAGCGCTGCTCGAGGTATTCCAATTCCTCTGCTGACAGATGCTCCCGCTTCCACGGGAAAAGAGCAGCCCCCGTTGAGCTGGGGGCTGAAAAGGCAAAGGCCACAGGAACCGGGCTAACAGCAAGAGTGGCAGTCCCACTGCCAGAGGGAGGGGGGGGGGGAAGGAGGGTCAGGAGGGGCGGGAGGGGGCAAAAAAGGAGCAGGAGGGCCAGGGGTGGGGGGGACCAGGCAGGAGCAGGAGTGGGAGCGGGTAAAACTAAATCAGGAGAGCCAGGGGCGGGAGGTGGCAAAACAGGAGCAGGAGGGGGAGGGATAGTGGCAGGGGGGACGGACACAGGAGGTTTGCTCCTCCTGGGCGCAGGTTGAGGGGCAGGGGGGTTTGTTACAAGAACAGGGGGGAGAGGTCTCAGACCCCCACCCCTCCTATTCCTTTCAGGCCTAGGTTGCTGCTCCCCGGGGGGAGAGTCACCACCACCATGCGCAGCATCCCGGAGAAAAGCTGATGACCTGGGCCCAGGCTGCCCCACAGGGGCCATGCTGGCTTGAGGAGAACCAGAGGAAGGGGCTACAGAGGACAGGTTAACAACAGACTTGGATACATTAGGAGCTGGAACAGACTGGACGGGAACACTGGGGGCTGACAATGGGACAGACTGGTTCTCCTCGTCCATACGAACCAGCATGGCCTTCCTGAGGTCCACAGGCATGGCGTTCCAGGAGGTCGGGCACTCCGTGTAGGGGTGGCCAAATTCAAAACAAAAATTACATTTGATCTTTTTGCAACTCCCTGAGGAATGCCCGAACTCCTGGCACCTACCACATCTGGGATTGGGGCAATTACTAGCCAGATGTCCCCTCTTGCCGCACCGGTTGCATGTTCTGGGCTGACCTGGGTAGTAGACGATGATCTTATCATGTCCTATCAGGGCGGACCGGGGAATATGGGTGACGACCCCCTCCTTAGTGTGGAGCTTGATCGCCACCTCATACTCCCCCCACCAGATACCCAGGTCGTCCAGAACCCGGTGCGGCGGGGACATCACATCTGCGTAGTGCTGGACCCAGGCCATCAAATCACGAACCGGGATGCTCTCATTTTGCACTACGATGTGAGCTCTCTTCTCAACAGACTGTCTGGAAAGAGGGAGGACTGTGAACCCGCGCCACAAATTATTCACCGAGTCTTTCAGCCTCTCCTCCAGGAAACTCTCCATCCCATGCTGTGAGAGAAAGCTCACATCGTAGTACTGCGGAGGGTCCCCTGGAGCCAGGATCGCAAAAAGATCACAAGGCGTGAACCCCAGGTCGAGCAGATATTTTACAAACTCCCTTTTAGTGGGTATTGTAGAGCTATGTTCCCACTTAAGACGAACCACGTTCCGCCGACCTGGGGTGTAAGCCTCCGATTCTGTCTCCAGAGGAGCTAGGACTCTCCTCCCAGGGTTAGCAGCCCGAGCTACCCTAGAATAAGACATGGGCTGCGCCTGAGGTGCACCCCGAGCTGAACCTGCCAGTTGAGCAAGGGCCCCTGGGTTGGAAGCTGGACCCAGGGCGGGAAAACCCACCCTCACTACGCTCACCAGCTCTGGCACTTCCGGCTCGGTAGCACCCCCACTGGCAACCTCAACCGCAGGACTCTCACTGGCTTCAACAATAATATCCGCTGGTGGAGCAGGGGACCTGGGAGCCTTGTACCTGGGGGCGTTTGGCCCCAGCCCAAAGATGGTCTCCATAAAGGTTAGCTTTCCTTCGAAGGAAAACGTTTTAATTAATTCGTTTTCCACCACGATTTTTCTACCATCAGCCCGGAATTCCATCTGAGGGCCACAATTTGGGTCACCCATGCCCACCAGATGAAGGCCATCAAAATTACCCCCCGGCTCCACCATACGAATAAGAGTTTCGTTAGTATGATCATCGATAATAATCAATCTAGTTTTTTCCAACCTATAGGTGAGATTTCTGTCTTGAATTCAGTAATTATATCCTCCTTCACTACTGGAGGAGGCTCCAGATGTTTCTTTTTCTTTTTTTTTTTTTTACTTTCATCATCAGACTCAAAGTCTGAGTAAAGGTTCCTTTCAAACATAAGGTCTAGAGCACTCTTCCTAGACCTCTTTGGAATCTCTTCCTCTTTCTGTTTCTCAACCATCACTATCGCACCATCCTCTGCCTGATGGAGGGAGAAAGATTCTTTAACCCTCCCCTCCTCATTCAAAGAAGACACACTTTCCTTCCCTCCCACACCACCTTGTGCGACCTTTCTACTAGGAAGACTGGAGGGAATTAGATCTGCATTCTCTGCTCCGCCCCCAGACAGATCCTCCTTCTCACCAGCTTCATTACCACACTTCTCTGCAGGCAATGTTTCCACAATCTTTGTACCAGACAAACATGTCACATCTTGGCCACCGCCCATATTTAAATTTTCCTCCCTCCCATCCTCCTCCATTGAGGAAAGTTCAGTCTCTTCCACTTGAGAGATAGGAAGGTTTTTCTTCCCCTTGCTTGTCTTACCCTTTCTCACAAACCCTCCCACCACAACCTTAGTAACTTTGCTAGATTTATTCTTTCCCTTTTTCTTAAGTTTCTTAAGTTTAGGTAAATTAGGTTTGGTCTCACCCATCTTCACCCTTTGGTTAGGTCCATGTTCGTCTTCCCTTTCAGACGGCTGGCCACCCTTAGCAAACAGATCCTGCTCGCTGTCTGGGCACAGTTCCTGGGCCTCTTGACCTTCCTCTCCAGCTATCTTTGGCTCTCCAGCCTCAGCAGCAGGTCCTAGGGCTTCCTGCCCACCTTCTGTAGCCACCACCTCCTCCATTTGCATTCCTTTCGCCTCCCTGGCCGCATTAGCGGCAACTTCCAGTTTCGGGGCCGCTAATAACGTCACTTCCGGTCGCGGCGGCGGCAATGACATCACTTCCTGTCGGCAAACCGGAAGTGGCTTCAGCGTGGTCCTGGCGTTCTCAGCAGACCCGGCGCCATCTTGGGAGACATCCACAGCATCAGGTAGGCTTTCCCCAGACCTCTGGGTGCACTTTTTACCCCCCGACTTTGCCCCAGACCCCACCAGGGACCCAGACAAGGGCACCATAGCAGGATCCAAAGCTCCATCTGGGGGGAGGTCAGTGCGGGCACCCGGGGAGGCCATCACAGCCCCATCAACCCCACCTTTAGGTGCTATAGAGGGGGGCACGGCCAGCAAGGCCTCAGCACCAGCAGTACCCACACCGCCATCCACTTCCTCACCAGAGGCCCCGGCAGCAGGAATGCTACCCAGACCCCCAGCAGCAAGGACAGCAGCACAGGCACCACCTGCACTTTCCCGGGCACCCACTGCAGAGTCAGGTACTCCCCTCACAGCCACTCCATCATCCTTCAGGGCCATCAGACCCTCACTCCCTCTTCCTCCATCACTCCCAAACACCTCACCTTGCCCTGGTGTTATCGGCTGCGATGGTGCTGGGGAGGTATCCTCGTCCTCATCCTTGACCCAAGTAGGGATTCCCCTGGGGGTGCTCTGCTCCTCCACGATGGTACACTCCTCATCCTCCGAGTCAGAGTCTATGCCAGGTCGCAACATGCGTGCAAAACGCCTTTTGTGGCCCGGCTGCTCTGCGAGAGGGCCCCCTATTCTTTCCAGGCCAGCAAGACTGGTCTTCTGGACCCAGATTTCACCCCTTAGGGCAACCAGCTCTTCATTTGTCCGCACAAACTCCGGCCTCCAGCTTATGCCAAACCTATGCTTGATAAGTTTGACATTTCTTTTCAGCTCTTGCAGGGTCTCGGTGCAGTCTTTGACTTCACGCAGCCACAGGATTACATTGTCTGCTAAGGACCCCTCGGATGGAGGGCTGTTATCCTCCTGGTAAGGTGTGGAAATAGGGGGGGTATAAGCTGGCCGCTCCATGCCTGGAGCGGCCAGTTAGAGCAGGAAAGCCCCTGCCCGGCAAGGCCCGGAGCAGGGACTTCAGGTCCAACAGTGCCCAGAAAGAAGGCTCCAAAATCAGCTTGAAAAGCAGGTTGAAGAGACCCCTCCTGGAAGTCAGGAGCAACACACTCACACTACTGCAGGGACTTTTTTTTTTTATTAATCAACAAACTTAAAGCATACAAGGAATAATAAATAAGATAAAAGTATGCCTGTAAATCAAAATACCATCATACAGCATACAATGAAATAAATATAAAAAGTATGCAATACAAGTAAGGAAACAAATATAATCAGGGAATAATCTTTCCCACACCATAATACAACTGAAACAACGCCATGATTACAGAAAAACTCTGTCAATGTACCCAAGAAAATACAAATCAAACAAAACTGTGCTATGCACATAACTTGTGAACAAGAAACTGTTCCATACTCCAGAAGTATAGCTGCTGAGGAGACATCACTCATCTACATTCAGACAAACAGGACAACCAGACAGAAAGAAAAAAATAAAACACATAACACCAACCACCACCCAAAAGGACACAAGTCAACACCTACATCACATCATTCAAAACAAACAGGACAAAAAAAAAGAAAAGAGAAAGACATATAACATACACCACCACCCAAAAAGTGAAGGACAACACCCACATTACACCATACATTCCACATACATACCGCGGGACTTTTACGCCCGACCAATAAGCAAGTACATAAGATTAGAAGACACTACACAAGACAAGACTGAAAAGAAATTGAAGCCCAAACACAGGACAAAACCACACCAACAACTAAAAAGAAGAGCACAAAGGGACACTCCCCTTGTGTCTGCGGCCAGACTTCAAAAAAATGTCAAAGAAAAAAAAAAAAAATCTGAGGTGTACAAGAGAAGCGACAGACAAGCTAACACCCAGGAGAGACCTCCGCCAGTTTAAGGAGGCTTGATGTTCTGCCACGCCAGAACCCAAGCTCCTCTCCCCAGTTTCTTTCTCTCCAAGAACCGAATATTCCTCACCTCACCGAGAATAGTGCTCACCACCACCTGGACAGGCAAGTCTCGCTGTCTAATAGCTAAGTCACACCGTGCCAACCATAAGTGTCTCCTAACCACTAAGCTGACTACGTATAAAGTGCTCAAATCATAACCCTGGCGCTGATTGAACGCTCCATAGGCCCACTCAGCATAACTGAGATGCGCCAGAAACGGGATATTCAGAGCCCTCCCCACCTGTTTGTACACCTCCACGTTGAAAGGGCATGACATCAGGAAATGGTCCATGGTCTCCTCAACAGCACACCCCTGTCGAGGACAACCACGCTCTGCCACCTGCCGACACTTCATGTTCCCTCCAACGTAAAGTTTGCCCTGGAAGGTAAGCCAGGCGATGTCCCACAATTTATTCGGAACCCGCGGCGAATTCAACAAACGCAAGCCCTCCTCCATAATTGTGCCTGGGCAATCCCTCAAAGCCAGTGAGTCAGGAAAGTAAGAGTCCACCAACCTAGCCGACAAGACTTTCCTGTCGACCGATCTGATGTCCTCCACCATCAATCCCCACTGCTGCAGTTTCTTCAAACAAGGCAAGACATAGGTCGGAAGGTAGCCATGACGTGCTCTCAGATTTTTCACTGGGCCACCGCTCTTCCATTCTCTAAGGAAAGGCTCACACCAAGTCTGGAAGATACCTACCCAGCTAGGCGGGTTCTCCAACAACAAACTACCAATGTTGTGTTTAATAAAAATCAAGGAGAAAAAAACGATCGGGTTGACCATACCTAAGCCACCCTCCCGCCTAGCTTTGTAAGTAATATTCCTGCGCACATGGTTTAGCCTGTTTCCCCATAACAATAGGAAAAACAGGCCATTGACCCTGGTGTACAGGGATGCTGGCAAAATTGTGACATAACTGACATATAACAATATTGGTATCAGGTAAGTCTTGATCAGGTCAATCCTTTCCCTAAAGGTCAAACTCCAACCTTTCCAGCGAGTTACTTTCCTGTCGACATCAGACAGCTTGCTTTCCCAATTTCGCAGGCCATAATCGCCTGGGCCGAATTTGATGCCAAGAATCTTAATTTCTTCCTGAGGCAAGGGAAAAGACCCAGGAAGTCTAAAGGACTCTCCAACTTTACCCATCCAGAAAGTTTCACACTTATCCGGATTGATCTTCGAACCAGATGCCAATGAGTACCTGGTGATCTCCTCAGCAACCACCAACGCCTCCTCTGCATCCGAGACCACCACAGTAACGTCGTCGGCATAAGCCACCACCTTCAGAGATGAGCTACCAGAGATGCCCACTGGAACCCCACCAAGCGTGCTGCCCTCTAGCCTCCTCACGAAGGGGTCGATGGCAAACACGTATAGTGGAGAACTCAGCGGACAACCCTGGCGAACCCCCGAGCTCACCTCAAAAGGCTGGCCGATCCATCCATTGATCAGCATAAAACTTTCAGCCTCCTTGTATAAAGTTCGCAGCCAATCTACAAACCCCCCCTGCAAACCATACACAGTAAGCAACCGCCATAGGTACTCATGATTGACCCGATCAAAGGCTTTGGACTGATCCAACGTCAGCAGGTATTTTCCCCAACCATCAGCCCTGCACCGTTCCAGGACTTCCCGGACAGCTAACAGTGCTGAGAGTGTGCTTCTTCCTACAACAGAGCAGTGCTGATGGCGAGAAAGCACATCTGTCACCTGGGACAACCGCCAGAACAAAATTTTCGCCAGGATCTTCCTGTCGACATTGAGAAGGCTGATGGGACGCCAATTCTCAATCATCTCAGGATCACGACCTTTTGACAACAGGATTACTGCAGATTGCCTCATGGAGGGTGGTAACTGGCCCCCAGCAAGGCAATCGTTGAACGCACCAGCCAATTGAGGGGCCAGGATTGACACAAAGGCCTTGTAAAACTCAGCCGTCAGTCCATCCGGACCCGGGGTCTTTTTAGGTGCAAGGCCACCAATGGCTCTCGCTACTTCATCTGCAGTAATCTCCGTAGTCAAGTCTATGGCAGAAATATCAACATCTTCCAGACCCGGCGTGGAAGCCAAGAAGTCTTCCATCCTCGCCTGGTCAAGTGGCTTCTCCCCAAGCAGATCAGCGTAAAACCCTCTAGCGATGGCTAGAATCTCTGCCCTGGACTTTGCCAGAGATCCCGAGCCATCCCTGAGACCGATGACCGTCTTAAGCGCTGCACTTTGTTTAAAACTCTGGTAAGGGTCAGGCGAGCGGTATTTACCATGATCCCTCTCCAGAGCTAAAGAAGCCAGCCGGTCGTACTGCTGCTGCCTAAGTTGAAGTTTGACCTCAGAGATCTCCCCCGGATCTCCGCCCTCAGAGACGAGAACAGTCAACCTCTCCCTTAGACGCTGGTAAGCTAGATTTCTACCAATACTCCTTCGGGACGCTAGACCCTTGAAAAATCTCACAGCACGTTTTTTTACTTCCTCCCACCACTCAGACCTATTGTCAAAGCAGTCCAGGATGGAAACCTGTGCTTGAAAAAACTCCTCAAAGGATTGTCTCACCTCATCTTCCAGTAGCAGGGACGAATTCATCCTCCAAATACCCCGACCTCTGGGAGGAGCATTCGAAGCATTCAAGCCCACCGACAGAATAAGGTGATCCGAGAACTCCACCGCCAACAACTTAGGAGTTGAAGTGATGAGGCCCTCTGAAACAAAAAATCTATCTATCCTAGACCTAGCACTACCTCTATAAAAGGTGAACCCCGTGAGATCTGGGGAGTGACGAATGTGCACATCCACCAGATCCGCCTCATCAACTAATCTTGCTAAATACTTACCATCTACGCCTATCTGGACCTGGGCCCTTGCCCTGTCCTTGGCCCTAGTGACGGTGTTGAAATCACCACCCAGGATCACAGGATAGGCTGAAAAAAGGTATGGCCTGATCTGCATAAGAAGGCGCTTTCTCTCCCCCTTAGACTTGGGGTCGGCATAGATGTTGATTAGCCTGAGATCCTGCCCCCTCATGCAGACGTCCAAGACCAGACACCTACCCATCTCTACCTCAATTACTCGCCGGCACGTTACCATGTCGGCCCTAAAAAGGACCGCCACACCACTACCAGGCTCTCCCGCAAGAGACCAAAAACTCGGACCAGACACCCAGTCCCTCTCGGCTAGCCAAAGGTCAGCCAAAGAGGTGAGCCTGGTCTCCTGCAGGAAAAACACATCAGCCTCATGGGCAGCCAAAATCGAAAAAGCCAATTTTCGAGCCCTGGTCATTTTGATGCTGGCAACGTTGATCGTCGCCAGCATGAGTGGTGGGGGAACAGCCATCAGAATAATTTAGGTTTCCCTTTATACTCTTTTTGACAGTAGACAAAAACTAAAACAAAAATACAACGTCAACAAAAAGAAAAAGACATAAACACATAGGACCATGTCCCCTCAGACAACTTCAGGGGTCTCGACCACCATCTCCTCCTCTTCCGATGAAAGGGGGGAGGCAGCCAAAACACCAAACCTGTTTGAGAGTTTCAGGTCTCTACTCTCTTGTCTCCTCTGCTCAACTGTCTGCCTTAGCGTCTGTCTCTTCTCTTCAGAGAAGGACCGAGGTGCAGACTTTGACCCAGTATTCCTTTTTTTCTTGATTTTGAACCTCTGCTCGAGATATTCTTTCTCCTCTGCCGACAGGTGCTCCCTCCTGCAAGGGGCGGAGGAAGCACCCGTCGGCTCGGGAGGCGAAAACACAAAGGCTCCTGAAATCGAAATCACGTTGACAGGCAGGGAGGCAGCCCCACCTTCAACGGGAGAAGAAAGGGTAGGAACAGGGGAAGGTAAAGGAAAGGCAAGGGAAGGAGGAGAGGGAGGAGGAAGGTCAGGGGGAGGAGGAGTGGAGGGGGGAGGGAGATCGGGAGGGGAAGGGAGAGGGTCAGCAGGTGAAGGGAGGGAAGAGGAAGAAACCCCCTTGGGAGGATTTCTCCTCCGAGGCTGCGGAATAGGAGGATTTGTTGGGGGATCGCCTGGAGCAGGGGTAGGGCCCTTAGTCCCACCACCTCTCCTATCCCCACCAGATCTAGTAGACCTGGTTCGCTGCTCCTTGGGAGGAGAGTCCCCGCCACGAGCAGCATCCCGGACATAAGTCGATGACCTGGGTCCAGATTGCCCTACAAGGGCCATGCTGGCTGGAGGAGGAACCGAGGAAGGGGCAACAGAAGAATGGTCAACAGCACAATCCAATAACTCAAGTAGTGACATATTAGGATCTGGCACTGGGGCGTCCTGTCCCTCCTCCATACGGGCCAACATGGCCTTCTTGAGATCCGAGGGCATCGTGTTCCAGGAGACCGGGCACGCTGTGTACGGATGTCCGTACTCAAAACAGAAATTGCATTTTATGCGTTTGCACGCGGATGCAGAGTGCCCGAACTCCTGGCACCGACTGCACCTCGGATCTGGGCACCCGCTCGCCAGATGGCCCCGCTTACCACATTTGTTACAGGTCCTGGGCTGACCGGGATAGAAGGTGACCACTTTGTCCCGCCCTATAAGGGCAGAACGGGGAATATGGGTGACGACCCCCTCCTTGATGCGGAGTTTGATCGCCACCTCATATTCCCCCCACCAGATTCCCAGGTCATCCAGGACCCTGTGGGGCGGGGACATGAGGTCTGCGTAGTGCTGAACCCAAGTCATCAAGTCACGCACCGGGATACTCTCGTTTTGGACTACTATGTGTGCCTTCCTCTCTAAGGACTGTCTTGAAAGGGGCACCACAGAGAACCCGTGCCATTGCCCGTTCAGGGACTCCCCCAATCTCTTTTCTAAGAAGGCCTCCATTCCCTGCTGCGAAAGGAAGGACACATCATAGTAGGGCGGTGGATCCCCTGGAGCCAGGATCGCGAATAAATCGGCGGGCCTAAACCCCAGGTCGAACAAATAACCGACAAACTCCCTTTTTGTGGGAATTGCAGAAGGGTGTTCCCACTTAAGGCGAACAACGTTCCGTCGGCCTGGGGTGTAGGCCTCCGACTCTGTCTCCAGGGGAGCCAGGACCCTCCTCCCTAAAGCAGTACTTCTAACCGCCCTGGAATATGAGACTGGTTTTACAGAAGATGTGCCCCTGGCTGAGGCTGCCATGGAGTTAAGGGCCCCCGGTCTCGCAGCCGGGCCCAACTCTGGGAAACCCCCCCTTGTTACATACTCCAATTCTGGAGGCTCTGCCTCTCCACCCTCAATTGTCTCCACACCCACCTCAACCACCCCACCAGACACCTCCTCAGCCACATTAGAGGTGGAAACAGGGGGAGAAGGGGGCTTGTACCTGGGGGCATCAGGGCTTAACCCAAAAATGGTCGCCATAAAGGTCTGTCTACCTTGAAAATCAAAACATTTAAATTTCTCATCTTCCACCACCATTCTCCTCCCACCTGCCCTAAACTCCAACTGGCGACCACAATCGGGGTCACCCATGCCCACCAGATGCAAGCCTGAGTAATCCCCCCCTGGTTCCACCTCCTGAACTACCGTCTCATTAACATGAGCATCAGTAACAACCAACCGCTTCTTCTCCAAGCGTACAATTAAATCCGCGGTCTGAAACTCTGTGATTAGATCATCCTTAACCACAGGAGGCGGTTCTAAATGCTTTCCCTTTCGTTTTCTCTTTTTCTCCCTTTTCTTTCTCCTTTTCTCCCTCTCCCCCTCACTCAGGTCATTATCAGACTCTGAACATGAAATTAAATTTCTCTCAAACAATACATCCAGCATTGAATTATTTGGTGACCTGATTAAGCCCCCCTTCTGGACTAAGAGTATTTCACCACCCTCCTCCGCTTGTAAAAAGGACCCTTTCTGGACACCATCACTATCCTGATCAGTCTCTTCGACCACAACCTGCTCAAAATTATCACCTGTGTCACCAAGCTGTAACCTCACACCTTTGCCAATTTTATTTCTCCCTTTTTTAGTTCTTTTCTTTTCAAAAGGTATAGTGACATCTTTCTCACCCTCCAGGACGATTCCGGATTCCATCGCCAGGGAGTCTTGGCCTCCTCCATTGTCGCCATCAGGAAAGAGCTCCTGGGCCAATTGTTCCATCCCATCAACAGGGGGAGTCCAGCACCCAAGGGAGTCTATCCTTTCGTTGTCCGCGGAGTTCCCCTTAAGAAAATCCTCCTCGGACATTTCCAGACTTGCTTGCTCGGTCACCTGTACCTTCTTTGTAAGTTTCCCCTCTTTTGGGGTCTCAGAAGATCCTTTGGTATCCTCCTCGCTTGTCTCCTTGTTTTCAGGGACAATCGGTAACTCCTCCTGTGCATTTGCATGCACCTCCTTTTCTTTTTCCTTGAAAACCGCCTCTGGTTGCGGAACTCCGCTTGGAGGCTGTTTCTCTGCGTCTCCTGCATCCATCTCCACATCTAGCAATAAAAGGCTTCCCTTGCCTTGACTTTCCGCATTGGCAGGCTGAATTCCGCCTACAGCTGTATTGGTGGTAGTGGAGTTTCCGCCGCCATGCGGACTTTCAGCCGCAACACCTCCAGAAGAAAGTCTGCTTACCGCTACATTAGCGCCAATGGGGTTTCCGCCTCCATGCGGACTTACAGCCGCATCAGCCTTAGGAAAAAGTCTGCGTTCGGCCTCATCGACGTCTATGGAAATTCCGACTTCAGGCGGAAAAGCAGCCGCGGATGTCACTTCCGCCCGACGGACCGGAAGCTGGTTTGGCGTTGTCGGGCTGCCGCTCTGCAAGCCGGCACCATCTTGAAAAGCCTGCATACGATGCGGGGAGCGTTCCCTGCAACTCTGGGCACACGTCCTCACTCCCAGCTTTACCCAAGAACCCACATCAGCCACTACAAGTGACCCTGATCTGGGAACCAAGGCTCCACCAGGAGAGGGATCCATGCGGGCATCCGGGGAGGCCGCTGCAGCTCCAGCCACACCACCACCTCCAGGTATTTCAGAGGGGGGCATGCCAGCCACAGCAACAGCAGCACTTGCACCGCCACCCACCGCCTCACTGCGGGCCCCAGTAGCACCCACGCCATCAAGACCCTCAGCAGCAGGGGTAGCAGCACCAGCACCACCAGCACTCACCCAAACACCCGCCGCAGAGCCAGGTACTTGCTTCCCCTCACTCACCAGCGTGTCCTCTTCACTCTGTGTCACATCACCCTCACTTTCCTTCTCCATGGGGTACTCAACCGGCTCACCTTGCCCAGGTGGGATCTGTGACTGGGACAGTTCTTCCTTCATCCATGGAGGCCTCTCTGGGGGGCTGCACTCGTCTTCCACAACGACACAATCTTCCTCTGTGTCGCTATCATCCATGTCAGTCTCAGGTTTGAGCATCTTTTCAAAGCGTTTCTTGTGGCCTAGTTGCTCGGCGAAAGGCCCACCGATTTTTATCAAGTCAGCTAACTTTGCTTTTTGAACTTTGATTTTTCTTTTCAGGTCCAGCAGCTCTTTATCCTGCCACAGGTACTCTGGCTTCCACTTCATCCCATACCTGAACTTGGATCTTGAAAAGCTGTACTTTAGCTGTGCTAGTGTCTCCTCACAGGTTTTTGCAGCTTTCACCCAGGCTATCGCGTTCCCAGCGATGTCCCCTCCAGAGGAGTCCCCTTCATCCCCCAGGTAAGTAGAGGTAGCAGGGGGGGTATGAGCTGGCCGCTCCATGGCTGGAGCGGCCAGTTAGCACAAGACAAGCCCCTGCCCGGCAAGGCCCGGAGCAGGGACTTCAGGTCAAACAGTGCACAGAAAGAAAGCTCCAAAGTCGGCTTGAAAAGCAGCTTGAAGAGACCCCTCCTGGAAGTCAGGAGCAACACACTCACACTACTGCAGGGAAAGTCCTGTCCTGCTAGTCATGTCACCCAGTCTGCTTCCCTAGTAAAATGATTCAAATGATTTGGTTCAAAGATCCGGATCTTTTCAATGATCCGATTCAAATGATCCGAATCCTTAAAAAGATCCGGACTTTCTATCACTAACCTGGAGCGGTTGCTTTGAGAGCTGCATAACGCAGCTCAATCTGACGTCTAACTTCAACACCACCATGCGTTGCGTTAGGGGCACGTTATGAAACCTAACGTCCCCTAAAACGCAACGTCTTGGTGTGTAAGTAGCCTTAAACAATACCAGTTGCCTGGCAGCCTGCTGATCTCTAAGACTGTAGTAGTGTCTGAATCACACAACTGAAACAAGCATGCAGCTAATCCAGTCTGACTTCAGTCAGAGCACCTGATCTGCATGCTTGTTGAGGGGCTGTGGCTAAAAGTATTAAGGTGGGTACACACGTCAGATAAAAGTCTTTGGAAAATGACAGATCACAGATCAATCACAGATCAATTTTACCCCCTTTCATGTAGTATGAGAGCCATACTCTACACAGTCTATTCTATCGAGCTGAACTCCCCATCAGATAAAAATCTTTGCAAGATGCTGCACACAAAGACCGCTGTACACATGCAACAGATCAGTATCTGCAAAAGATCTGTTCCTGCAAAAGATCCATTCCTGCAAAATGCATTCATAGTCTATGATATCTGCAGATCTCATACACACCTTGTTTAACAGACAATTATCTGTAGATCAGATCCACCAGGTTGGATCTTCAGATCGGCAGATAATTGTCTGATCTGCAGATGAATGTCCATTAAACAAGGTGTGTATGGGATCTGCAGATATCATAGACTATGAATGCATTTTGCAGGAATGGACCTTTTGCAGGAACAGATCTTTTGCAGATACTGATCTGTTGAATGTGTACAGCATCTTTGTGTGCAGCATCTTGCAAAGATTTTTATCTGATAGGGAGTTCAGCTCCATAGAATAGACTGTGTAGAGCAGGGGTGCCCACACTTTTTCGGCTCGCGAGCTACTTTTAAATTTGCCGAGGCCAGGAGATCTACCAACGACCCAAATGCTAAGAACGCGCCCCCCCCGGCGTAGGTTAGCCAGGTGTATGTGCCTGCAGCGTAGGTTACGTGCCCTCAGTATAGGTTAGCCTGGTATATGGGCCCTCAGTATAGGTTAGCCTGGTATATGGGTCCTCAGTATAGGTTAGCCAGGTATATGGGCCCTCAGTATAGGTTAGCCAGGCATATGGGCCCCCAGTGTAGGTTAGCCAGGCATATGGGCCCCCAGTGTAGGTTAGCCAGGCATATGGGCCCCCAGTGTAGGTTAGCCAGGCATAGGGGCCCCCAGTGTAGTTTAGCCAGGCATAGGGGCCCCCAGTGTAGGTTAGCCAGGCATAGGGGCCCCCAGTGTAAGCATAGCCAGGTATAGGGGTCCCCAGTGTAAGCTTAGCCAGGTATAGGGGTCCCCAGTGTAGGTTAGCCAGGTATAGGGGTCCCCAGTGTAGGTTAGCCAGGTATAGGGGTCCCCAGTGTAGGTTAGCCAGGTATAGGGGTCCCCAGTGTAGCTTAGCCAGGTATAGGTACCTGCAGCGTAGGTTAGCCAGGGTCCTCTGGACTCTTGGAACCTCCAGCAGGCAGGCCCCTCACCAATAAGAATGTCGGGGAGAAGATGGCAAGATGCGGCGAAGAGAGAGGCGGCGCAGCCGCTACGTCATGGCTGGGGACGGCGCCGGGCATGTTACAAGCACGCACGTTGCAGGCTGCCCGGCGCCACCCCCAGCCATGACGTAGCGGCCGCGCCGCCTCTCTCCTCCCTCTCTGCTCGCCGCGTCTTCTGACTCTTCTCCCCTGCATTCTTATTGGCCGGCAGCTAAACATGCTGCTGGCCGCAAAATTTAAAGAGACGCGGCCAAGAGGCCGCGATCTACCAAGAAGGCGGTCGCGATCTACCGGTAGATCGCGATCGACGTATTGGGCAGCCCTGGTGTAGAGTATGGCTCTCATACTACATGAAGGGGGATAAAATTGGTCTGTGATCTTTCATTTTCCAAAGACTTTTATCTGACGTGTGTACGCACCTTTAGAGACACAGGATCAGCAGGAGAATCAGGCAACTGGTATTACTTTAAAAGGAAAAATCCATATCCTTCTCAGTTTAGGTTCCCTTTAAGCTTCCAGGGGCTGGAGGAAGCCCCAGGTCGGTAAATCTGGTTTACATTATTTTCCCTGATGTTTCCTTTAAAATGCATTTTATTGATGAACTACTAGACCTAAGACCGTTTAAAAACGGGCTCTAGATCTCTCTCACTGTAGCATGTCAGTGCACCCGCTGCGCACGTCCCCACCCGCACCACCTGGCCCTGTCCTCCTCCTGTCCCAATGGCTACACATGCGCAGCAGCCAAAACGCACGGGACACAGGGACAGGAGGAGGACACAGGGACAGTTAGGGTTTTATTACATAGGATTGTGAAAATATCACCTAGGAGAAAATTCAGGAAAAAGTGAATTGCATATGGGCCATAGTGTGAATGAGCCTGTGGGCTTGTTCATGCTACAAGAGCTTTTCTAAGTGCCTTGTGATTTGTACAAGCTCTTGTGGAACTTATCCTATATGTGTGTGTACACTGAAGCGATGAGATTTTTGTAAAAATCCCCCATAGCATTGCATTGTCAAGAGCTTCTAAAATCACCAGCGCTTAAAAAACTTTTATAGGGCCAGTTCACATTAAAAACCACTAGCGTATCTGCAAGCGCTAGCGTTTTTTTAAGTGTTTTTTTCCAGAGCGATTCCAGGCATGTGCAGTGCAATTTTCTACACATGCCTAGCATTTTTTGGAGCATTTTGGTGTAGCATTTTTTTTTTGTTACAGTACAGCTGTAACTAAACAGCTTCTGTAACAAAAACGCTTGGAAAATCACTCTAATCTAGCGCTTTTCAGAGCGATTTTCCACTTTCCTATACTTAACATTGAGGCAAAATCACCTCAGAAATCCTCAAAAATGCTGCAGGACCACAGTTTGCATTTGGGGAAAAAACAAATCGCTCTGGTGTGTGTCATGAACCGGCCCCGCGGCACGCCTGCGTATACGGTTCCCGACTGCGGGTTTGACCAGATCGAGAGGGGAAGCAGCCTTAGTCGAGCTACCACAAGGCTGTGACCCCTCAAACACTTCTCACTGCCACCACTAGCTGTTGCTAGACACGTCCACTCGGCTGTCGAGTGCACAGCACGCAATCCGCGTTTTCGTATTCGGGTCAGCTTTGCTCTTTAGGCCGAATACGGGAACGCCACGTACACACACACACAGTTGCAATATTACACTGTAGAGTGTGAAGAAGCGCGGAAAAGCCACCGCTTCTCATGGTGAGGCGGCTGTTTCCGCGTCCAGCATGGCGTCACAACGCGGAAAAACCGCCACATGCCGCATAGGCAGAGCGGCGGAATCCGCATTGGAGGCGGCGGACTTGCCGCATGGCAGTGTCCCTGACAAGGGGGGTGAGCGTGGGGAAGCCGCCACTGGTGTAGTGAGCGGTGCGGCGGCTCCCACGCTCGGTTCGCTGGATACATTGCAAGACAGTATTGGTGTGGCTGGGACTGATAGTCCACCAAGATTCAGAATGACGCGCGTGCGCGCAGAGAGGCAGAGCCTATATGGCAGCCAGAAGAAGGTCAGCTGACCAAGCTGGTCAGCTGACAATCCTGTGTCCTCCCATTGGTCCAGCACTTGGTGCTGGAGAGTCTCTGTATATATATAGTGCTGGCTGTTCAGTTGCTGGTTGTCTGGCGTTGCGATCACTACGTGGTAGCACGCAGACCTGAGTCAGATCCGAAAGTGTGCCGGGACCAGCTGGAGCTGTAATCCTACACTTAGCTAGATTCTATTGATAGTCTAAAGTACTAGTTTGATTGTGATTATCTGTTATGACCTTTTGCTTGCCTGACAAATCTCCTGAACTCTGATCCTGTACCTCGCTATTCTGATACTCTGTTGCCGTACCCCAGCTCGTCCTTAGACTCTGTATCTGCCTCCTGATTTTGTACCTCGATATTTCTGATACCCTGTTGCTGAACCCTGCCTGTACTTTAGACTCCGCCTCTGCCTTCTCAATCTGTACTTTGTCTGTCCGTGTGGTTACGACCTGGCTTGTCCGACCTCGAGAACTGACCTTACTGTTAGAGGCAGTTCCTAGATCTGCTAGTGACACCTCCTCCTGGGTGTCACTCCTGCTCTGTCCTTCCAACCTTCAGCCTGACTCCTCCCCCCGGGAGAGTCCAGGTCTAAGGAAGGAATCTGTATTGGTACAGTACTCCTTGCTGTACGGAACTTGTTCCTGGGGCTCAGTCCTCAAAGTATTACTGTTGCACCAAACACGTTCACTCTACTCAGGTGTCCAGAGGTTAGCTTATATATCTGATTATCGGTGATACTGCAGATCATCAATAATCTGGTATATATCTGTATTCCCAGTGATACTGCAGATCACCGGTAATCAGATCCTCTCTGTGTTACACCGATCGTTACATAGAGAAGCAAAACCACTAACAGTTGTTCCGAACGACACTGTTAGCCACTCCGAGACTTCCCACTCTGCTGTCGAGTGCGGAAGTGCCCCATACACACAATGCAATTACAATCTTATACGGTAGTGTTGCTCAATCATACAATCAGGCATGGACTTATACACCGTTACACTTCAGTCTCCTCTACTAGGCTATGAGTGTTAGTTTAGTACAGCAGAAGTCAAACTTATTAAATAACGATTTAATATTCCAGGAAAAAAAGTGGAACAATGCAGAAAATAATATATACAAAAGATTTACAAAAACAAAGTAAAAAGTTACAAAATAAAAGTTTACACGGTGGTGGTATCGCGTAATGATGGCTTTCCTAATTGCCTCAAAGTCTGTTTCTTCCTCCTAGGGGAGACTCACAAACGCCTCCAGGGCCTTGCCTCTCAGCCCTTGATATGGCATTCCCTACTACTGTCCCCTTAAAGACATAAATCACAACCCACCTTGTTTAAATGAAAAACCAGGACTGCAATTGACGATGGAAAATAAAGGCCAATGCAGCCCAACTTTATTCAAATTTTAACTTACAAAATTTTAATATAAAACATAACTTGTAAAACATTAACTTGTACCAAATAATGGTAAAAACAGTAACCTTGGAGCAAGGAAAACCGGAATTTTAAAATAAGAACCTTGGGAATGCAGCTATAAGAACCGGCCCCCAGCCGCATACTCCGGCTCGGGGACAGCTGCATGCCCATAAAACTCTTTGCAGACGATCTCTTTACTGTGAGGAGTTCACACGCGTTAACTCCTCCAAAACCTAACCACCGTCCTCCGGCAACCTTGCCCCGCCACCAGCCAGCAAGGGTGAAACCTTACCCTTGCGCCGCCCATAAAGCTAAACCTCTCTGAATGCCTTCTTCTAAAGCTAAAGCCCAAAGGTCAATGCCTATGTCATTGAGATGCACACCATCCCTACACAAGAACATCGCTGTATCTTCCTCTAACTCCTCGTGCCTTACTGCCACCCCTCCATTCCTTACTACAAATCGAGACACCTCCCTGTTCAGTTTCTTCCGGGCCCTGTTGACCTTGTCAACAGACCGTGCCATTCGCCAATGGCTTCTCCCGATGATTTCTGACCACACGACCACCGTGCGGGGAAAAGTAGTCCGAATCCTCATAAAGTCACATTTGATGTCCTGCATAATCTGCCTCGTTGTTTTTGAAGCCAGATCATTGCCTCCGGCATGGAGAACCAAGACATCCGGAGCTCTATCCAATGCAACGAACCTCTGAACCTCTGACAACACCTTACTCCACAGCATTCCTGGAATCCCTATCCATCGGACACTTGCTTTCGACCTCGGAATACCCAGCTGGCGACCGTTCGGCTGCACTGCGGCCCTCCGAGCACCCCGAGCAACGTATGAGTGTCCCAGAATCCATACTAAACGTGGATGGACGCGGTTATCTGTAACAACAAAAACACCAAAACACTAACCAACATCCCTCCTAAACATGCACTACAACTATCTCCTTAGATTAAATGGGGCCTGACGTATGACCGGAATCTAGCTGATTCCCAACGTCCTATCTTTTTTATCTGATCGTTGCCTAACCCCCACCTGGCCGCCTCCGTTGCTGCCCCTATCCTAAAGGAGTGTGACGCATATTCCATTGCCGGCAGACCCAGATGTCCTAATGCCTTCCTAAACACTGCTATGAACTGAAACCTGGTCAGTGGCACTCCGTCCGCATGACATAAGAAAGGACCCGCTGATCCCGAGCGCATTTCCGTGAAACGTTGCACTACCCGGACCGGGCACGCTAGTGACCCCGGCACCGAAAACAGTGTAATCGTCCGGCCCTCCCCTAACCGATCCGTCTTTGACCTGCGTAAATAAATGTCAACTACCTCCCGTGACTGTTTTACCTCTCCCCACATGACACCCCCCAATTTGGTTTTACTTGGGCAGACCAACTCACTGATCCTAAATGCCCCAAAGAAAGCTAATGCAAACGCTGCCCCAAACAAGCACTCCTCATAATGAGAACTGCATACTGACAGTAAACAATCCAGTATGGAACCCAGTAAACAAAAAGTCACCGGGCGCCTGGAATCCCGAGGCTGCTTGCGCTGAGCTTGCAGTCCCCTCATAGCCATCCGGACTCTAAAGTCCTTGGTAACATCCACCAACCCGTGCAACTGAAACCAAAAGGATAATGCTGATAAATTCTTAGCTAATACCCCCGAAGAAACTCCTGCTCCTCCCTTTTCCGCCATAAACTGCAACAACAAAAACAAATGCTCCTCAACTGAGTTGCAACCTCCGACTTGTCGTAACCTTTCGTTCCAAGTCGCCCACACCGCAGAATAGGCGGACCAAGTCGAGGTGGACAAAGACTGAGAGATCCAGTTCTCTATGCACCCACGGGTATCTCCCACAAGGCCCGGGGGCAGGAAGCACCCTGCCGCTCTGCTCCTGGAGCCAAGTTCCGAAACCTCTGCCATTGGAACCGAGAAAGAGCATCAACTACATCATTCTCAGTGCCCGGCAAGTGGACAGCAAAAATCATCAAATTAAACCTCAAACAGCTAAGAACCAATTGACGTAGCACTCTGACAACCGGAGGGGATGACGCCGTCAGCCGATTGATCGCCAACACCAATCCCATGTTATCGCAGTTGAAACAAATCCTCCTATTCTGCAGCAGCGAGCCCCATAACTCAACTGACACCAAAATAGGAAATAACTCCAACAGGAGTAGATTCCTAGTAAAACCTAGTGCCTCCCACGATTCGGGCCAGGGCTCCGCACACCACTTACCTGAGAAGAATGCCCCGAAGCCACATGATCCTGCCGCATCTGTGAACAGCTCTAAATCATGATTCCCACGCGTCTCGTCCATCCACATGGATTTACCATTAAAGTCCGTCAGGAAGACTAACCACATGCGCAGATCTTTCCTGTGTTCGGCCACCAACCGAACACGATGATGTGGCGCCCTCACTCCTGCCGTGGCTCGTGACAGTCGCCTGCAGAAAATACGGCCCGTAGGCATAATTCTGCAGGCGAAATTCAGCTTCCCCAGAAGCGACTGCAGCTCCCGTAAGGGGATTTTCCTATGCTCGAGAACTCCTGCAATAGTTCGACGCAAGTCGTCCACTTTGTCCTCAGGCAATCTACATTCCATGGCGATGGAATCAATCACTATGCCCAAAAATTTTATGGTGGTCTGGGGGCCTTCTGTCTTGTCTTCCGCTAAAGGGATGCCGAAACGAGCGCAAACCTGCCGCATGGTTGCCAGCAGATACCCACACTCAGACGTCCCCTTCCTTCCAATGAACAAGAAGTCTTCCAAATAATGAATAACTGACTGAAGACCAGAGAAATCCCTTACCACCCACTCGACAAAGGAGCTGAACCGTTCGAAGTAAGAACAGGAGATAGAGCAGCCCATAGGGAGACAGCAATCAACATAGAATCCTTTCTCCCAAAAACATCCTAACAAACAAAAACTGGAAGGATGGACAGGCAACAGGCGGAAGGCGGATTCTACGTCGCTCTTTGCCAGCAACGCCCCATGTCCTGCGCGTTTTACCATCCTGACAGCTGTGTCGAAAGATGTATATGCGACTGAAGAGGCATCCGGATCAATGCCGTCATTCACTGAGGAACCTTTCGGATACGAGAGGTGATGAATAAGCCGAAAAGAGTTAGGTTCCTTCTTTGGAACCAAACCCAGGGGCGAAACGATCAAACCCTCCATGGGAGGATCACTGAAAGGGCCTGCCATCCGTCCCAAACTTACCTCCTTTTTTAGCTTGTCCGAGACCACTTCTGGATGTAACGCGACAGACTGTAAATTCCTATAAGGGGGTTGAGATCCTGATGCTCCGAAACTGGGAATGATAAATCCTTCTGAAAAACCTTTACGCAGGAAATCCGCCACCTCTGAATCAGGATACTTACTTAGGTGTAGCTCCATCTTTTCCACCCTCACCGGACTCCTCCCTTTTTTCTGTAGAATCTGTGGAACGTCCCTTGTTTTTCTTGTAGCACTTTGAAACCGTGTGGTTGCCTCCGCAGAAAGAGCATTCATGCTTGAACCGGCATGAGCTACCAAACCTGCATGCTCCCTCATTGAATTTGCAACACACTCCTGGTTTTCTAGAGGCCAGCTGCCCGGCTGAACCGAAAGCGCTGGCCCCCCCTTTAAAGGGCTGATTGCTCTTTGTCCCTGGGATCATCAGCTGCATCCATGTGCCAATGTCCTTCTGATCCCATCTCACTGAAGGGCGGATGGCTTTGCACTGCCTGAAGTGCTCGTCGTAACGAAGCCACGCTGTGCCCCCATACATTCTGTAGGCCTCGCCTATGCATTCTTGATAGCAAAACAAGGAAGAACAGCACTCGGGCTGTTTCTCCCCAATTATGCTGGCATAAGTGGAAAATGCCTGCTGCCAATTTTGAAATGTGCGGGGTATTAACCGATACCTTCTGCGCTCCTCCTCCTCTTTCTTACTCTCGTCGGGTTTAACCCGATCCAGATTAAACTTACCTAGAGGAAGCAGCGAGAAGATCTCTATGTACTCCCCTTTCCATATTCTCTCCTTCACCTCTTGCTTGACATGCAGTCCTAATGGCCCCGAAAAACACAGATACAATTCGCCTTTCGCTGCGTCAGACAAGCGAACTGAATCAGCATCCTTGTCCCGTGCCGAGGTCTGACCGGAGACTGACGGCCCAGCAACGTCTGTGTTCATCACCAGGCTACCATTCCCCCCAACCAACGGAGTGGTTGGCACCACTGCAGGGGCCAAATTGGGCACTACCGGCCCCGTCCATGCTTGTACTGGCGTACCATTGTGCCCCACTGTATGCCCTGAAGTAGAACCCTGTAACACATCCCTTATGCCTACTAACAGTGAATTGATAAGTGACAATGCCGGCGATGTATTGTCCGGCAGTGAACTAGGGGCTGCTGTCTGCCCTGAAGCTGCCAGCCCGCCCGCTCCACTCACCCCCATCACGTTAACCTGATCCCCCTCCTAGCCTCACTCTCCCCCGACACAGAAATCAATGCATGATTATTATTGGGTAGCATCTCACCTGGCTGCACCGGACGGTCACCCCGATCAGCCGACACCCTTGGCCTCGCCGGGCTCGCTTGACGATTGTCGCCAGACCTTCCGGAAGCGGCATCCGCAAGGGACGCGGATCCACTGCTGCCCCCGCGTCCGGGACTCCTCTGACGTCCCTCCTCGTGTCTGTCACTGGTTCACACACCATCCGCTGGCTGCCCTCTGCTCGACCCTCTGTGCTCTGCACCCCCGCTGGTCCTGGGCGCGTTGCTGTGTCGAGGTGGTGATATGGATGGGGGCCTGCCAGGGCTGGCAGCCGTGCTTCCATCACCATCATCAGAGCTGCTGGACCTGTCTCTGTGACGTCTCGCCGGCGGTGCTGGAGCCGGGCCCTTCTTGCTCGCCGCCTTCTTAGTCTGCTGCTGGGCCCTGGCCTGACTAGAAGTGGATGCACCAGGGTCAGTGCGCCGATCCTTGCGTCCGGCTGTGCTCCCATTGCCCTGTCTGTGGCCACTTCGCCCAGGTGAAGCTGCCGCATTCTGCCGCTCTCCCTGCGCCTGTGATTGCTGCCCCCTCTTCGGCCTCTGTGCACGTGGGGCCTCTGCCGCCTCGGTCCCTCCAACCTGTTTTGCGCCGGCTCCCTTCTTCTTTGCCGCGCTGCCCTTCTTAGGTGGGGGGGCTGGGGATGCCTGCGTGGGGCTGCCGCTCCTTCTCATACCCCTGGGTGATGCGCTGGGACTCAGCCGCTCCGGCGGCCTGGATATGCGCGCACTCACCCTGCCAGATTGCGTGCCGCTGCCGCCTGCCACCATCGACTCGACCTGCTGGGCCACCCACTGTGGACCCCGCGCTGCCGCCTTGCTCCTGACTAGAGCGAGCAGGTGATCCACGTCCTCCATCTCGCCTGCCGGGGAAGCCATCGAGGAGCCAGAGAGAAGAAGCAGCCACACACTTTCTTCTTCCCTGCACGTTGTCTAACTCCTCCCTTTCCTCTCGCTACCCTCACTCAGCTTCCTTCCCCAGCAGCTCCGCCTGGCTCTCCTATTCCGCCCCCTCTCTCCTGAAAAATTAACCCCCTTCACTGCTGGACAGGAGGCTAGCCCTATCATGGGGGGCCCTCCTGAGTCCGCTGCGCTCCCTAATCCAGGCCCTGCTGGTGTGAGATACCTTGCCCACTGCTCAAGGGGCACCCCATACTGACGACAAGTCCTTTCAAACCCCTGTAAGAAAGTGTCTATGTCAGAGTCCTTGTCCTTAGCGGGGAACTTATCCAGGGGGATTCTGTGGACTCGCTCACCTTCGCGTTCTGTGGGTCCAGCAGACCGGTTCTGCTGCTGAAGTTTAGCCAGCTCCAGCTGGTGTTGACGCTCTGCACTCTCCCTCTCTGCCTGGTGTCGCTGTGCAGCTTGTTCCCTCTCGGGCTGGAGTCTTTCACTCTCGGCCTGGCGTTGCCGTTCAGCTCTTCCCTCCTCTGCCTGTCGGTGCAGTAGGATCAGCTTTAGGCGCAGTTCGGGATCAGCCGAGTTCAGTAGCTGTAGATCAGCTTCCAGAGATGTCATCTCCCTGTTCGGTGGATCGTCCAGGACATTGTCTCCACTCGCATTCTGTGGCGGGAGTGATTCCTCCTCTGGCGTGTCGTGAGCTGCATCCGCTGGCGATGGTGCACGGGCTTGCTCTGCCTCATCATACTACTCGAGGGCACGAACTAACTGCTCCTTATTCTGGCCGCTCACCGTCTCGATGCCTTTGTGCTCACACAGGTTGAGTAGTATTTCTTTGCTTTTCCTTGCATAGCTGGTTGCTTTCTGAGCCATCGTGTTGCAAAAGAAAAAGAAAAAAGGGGGAGGGGAGCAAAATGCCAAGTGTGTATCTTTGAGAAAAAAAAAGTATATAGATTCTGCACTGAGAAGACTTCTGTAGGCTAGTCGCTTCTAACAGCTTCCAGCCTTTAGTACTCAGAATAGTGAGCTAAACTGCGTACTAATGTACTAAACGTTCCCACCACTGCCAGCCAATTATGTCATGAACCGGCCCCATGGCACGCCTGCGTATACGGTTCCCGACTGCGGGTTTGACCAGATCGAGAGGGGAAGCAGCCTTAGTCGAGCTACCACAAGGCTGTGACCCCTCAAACACTTCTCACTGCCACCACTAGCTGTTGCTAGACACGTCCACTTGGCTGTCGAGTGCTCAGCACTAGTGTTGGGCGAACAGTGTTCGCCACTGTTCGGGTTCTGCAGAACATCACCCTGTTCGGGTGATGTTCGAGTTCGGCCGAACACCTGATGGTGTTCGGCCTTTTAGTTCAGGTTTGCCCGAACTGCTCAATGCATGGCCGAACAGGGCCCCTGTTCGGCCGAACAGGGCCCTGTTCGGCCGAATACGGCCCCCCTATGGGGTCGCAGGCATAAGGGGGGAGCATGCCCCGATCGCGGGGGGGTCGGAAATTCCCCCCACCCCCTCCGCTAGCGCTCCCCCCTATGCCCGCTTCCCCATAAAAAAGTTTGCGTAAAGTTAAATAGTACCGGTGGTGGCTGCTGCAGTGGCTGGCTGGCAGTGGTGTGAGTGAGGAGGAGGAGTCCGAGTAGGACGCGTTGAGGCCGGGCAGCGGGCGGTTCAGTGGTAGTACCCTTGTGGTACTTCCGCCCTTTCTCTGACCTCACGTCCTCTACGTGATGACGCATACGAGGGTACGCGTCACGCATACCCTCGTATGCGTCATCACGTAGAGGACGTGAGGTCAGAGAAAGGGCGGAAGTACCACAAGGGTACTACCGCTGAACCGCCCGCTGCCCGGCCTCAACGCGTCCTACTCGGACTCCTCCTCCTCACTCACACGACTGCCAGCCAGCCACTGCAGCAGCCACCACCGGTATTATTTAACTTTATGCAAACTTTTTTATGGGGAAGCGGGCAGAGGGGGGAGCGCTAGCAGAGGGGGTGGGGGGAATTTCCGACCCCCCCCCCCGCGATCGGGGCATGCTCCCCCCTTATGCCTGCGACCCCATAGGGCCCCCAAAAGCAGCATGTTCGGGGGAGTTCGGGGTTCGGCCTGAACATGCCGAACATCTGGCCCATGTTCGGCGAACGGACCCGAACATCCAGGTGTTCGCCCAACACTACTCAGCACGCAATCCGCGTTTTCGTATTCGGGTCAGCTTTGCGCTTTAGGCCGAATACGGGAATGCCACGCACACACACAGTTGCAATCTTACACTGTAGTGAAGCAAAACCACTAAGAGTTATTCCGAACGATACTGTTAGCCACTCTCAGATTTCCCACTCTGCTGTCGAGTGCGGAAGTGCCCCATACACACAATGCAATTACAATCTTATACGGTAGTGTTGCTCAATCAAACAATCAGGCATGGACTTATACACCGTTACACTTCAGTCTCCTCTACTAGGCTATGAGTGTTAGTTTAGTACAGCAGAATAGAGTTGGGCCGAACCTCCGATTTTAGGTTCGCGAACTTTCGCAAAAGGTTCGGTTCGCGAAAAAGTTCGCGAACCGCAATAGACTTCAATGGGGAGGCGAACTTTCAAAGTTTTAAAACATTCTATCAGCTGGAAAAATGATAGAAAACATGTTTCAAAAGCTTTAATACCTGGAGCAACACCTAATTGAGTGAAATACACATCACTGCTGGAGGACCCACCCTCCCTCCTCCTCCTCCTCCTCCTCCTCCTCCTCCTCCTCCAAGCAAGGTCCTTTATACCATTTGCCTACCTACACTAATTAGTTATGGGACAGCTGCTACACACTCTGCTAGGGAGATTTTATCCTCCCTTCTCCCCTATTCCCTCCTCCCTCCTACCTGAGGGAGGAGGGTCTCTTCTGCCAGGGAATTATACTATTTTAAAAACCAGTATACATCATACCATAGCTGGGAATACATACATGAGTATACATCATACCATAGCTGGGGATACATACATGAGTATACATCATACCATAGCTGGGAATCAAACCCAGATCTCACTGTGTGGTGGGCACGTCACCCTAAGCACTGTACCACTACAGAAGTAAGTGAAGCTTGCCTAAAATTTAACATTTATGCTCAATGCAATAGAACCATTAGGTTGCTTAAAGGAGAACTGTAGTGAGAGGTATATGGAGGCTGCCATATTGATTTCCTTTTAAGCTATACCAGTTGCCTGGCAGCCCTGCTGATCTATTTGGCTGCAGTAGTGTGAATCACACCAGAAACAAGCATGCAGCTAATCTTGTCAGATCTTACAAAAATGTCAAACACCAGATCATACCATAGCTGGGAATCGAACCCAGATCTCACTGTGTGGTGGGTACGTCACCCTAAGCACTGTACCACTACAGAAGTAAGTGAAGCTTGCCTAAAATTTAACATTTATGCTCAATGCAATAGAACCATTAGGTTGCTTAAAGGAGAACTGTAGTGAAAGGTATATGGAGGCTACCATATTGATTTCCTTTTAACCACTTGAGGACCCACCCTTTACCCCCCCTTAAGGACCAGCGCTGTCTTAGCTGATCTGTGCTGGGTGGGCTCTGCAGCCCACTAGGGGGATGATGTGCTGGGGGGGTCTGATCGCTCCTGCCTGCCGGGTGTTGCGGGGGGGGCACCTCAAAGCCCCCCTCCGCGGCGAAATCCTCCCCCTTCCTCTCCTACCTGGCCCCCCCTGGAGATCCGGGCTGCACAGGACGCTATCCGTCCTGTGCAGCCAGTGACAGGCTGTCTCCTGTCACATGGCGGCGATCCCCGGCCGCTGATTGGCCGGGGATCACCGATCTGCCTTACGGCGCTGCTGCGCAGCAGCGCCGTACAATGTAAACAAAGCGGATTATTTCCGCTTGTGTTTACATTTAGCCTGCGAGCCGCCATCGGCGGCCCGCAGGCTATTCACGGAGCCCCCCGCCGTGAATTGACAGGAAGCAGCCGCTCGCACGAGCAGCTGCTTCCTGATTAATCAGCCTGCAGCTGGCGACGCAATACTGCGTCGCTGGTCCTGCAGCTGCCACTTTGCCGACGCACGGTATAAGCGTGCGGTCGGCAAGTGGTTAAGCAATACCAGTTACCTGGCTATCCTGCAGATCCTCTGCCTCCAATACTTTTAGCCCTAGACCCTGAACAAGCATGCAGCAGATCTGGTGTTTGACATTTTTGTAAGATCTGACAAGATTAGCTGCATGCTTGTTTCTGGTGTGATTCACACTACAGTGGCTGGATAGTGTACTGGTTAAGGGCTCTGCCTTTGACATGGGAGACCAGGGTTTGAATCCTGGCTAGGTCAAGTACCTATTCAGTAAGGAGTTCAAGGCAAGACTCCCTAACACTGCAGGGTGGCCTCTTGAGCGCGTCCCTGTGGCTGCAGCTCTTGAGCGCTTTGAGTCTGACAGGAGAAAAGCGCTATACAAATGTTTGGATTATTATTACTGCAGCCAAATAGATCAGCAGGGCTGCCAGGCAACTGGTATAGCTTAAAAGGAAATCAATATGGCAGCCTCCATATACCTCTCACTACAGTTCTCCTTTAAGCAACCTAATGGTTCTATTGCGTTGAGCATAAATGTTAAATTTTAGGCAAGCTTCACTTACTTCTGTAGTGGTACAGTGCTTAGGGTGACGTGCCCACCACACAGTGAGATCTGGGTTCGATTCCCAGCTATGGTATGATCTGGTGTTTGACATTTTTGTAAGATCTGACAAGATTAGCTGCATGCTTGTTTCTGGTGTGATTCACACTACTGCAGCCAAATAGATCAGCAGGGCTGCCAGGCAACTGGTATAGCTTAAAAGGAAATCAATATGGCAGCCTCCATATACCTCTCACTACAGTTCTCCTTTAAGCAACCTAATGGTTCTATTGCGTTGAGCATAAATGTTAAATTTTAGGCAAGCTTCACTTACTTCTGTAGTGGTACAGTGCTTAGGGTGACGTGCCCACCACACAGTGAGATCTGGGTTCGATTCCCAGCTATGGTATGATCTGGTGTTTGACATTTTTGTAAGATCTGACAAGATTAGCTGCATGCTTGTTTCTGGTGTGATTCACACTACTGCAGCCAAATAGATCAGCAGGGCTGCCAGGCAACTGGTATAGCTTAAAAGGAAATCAATATGGCAGCCTCCATATACCTCTCACTACAGTTCTCCTTTAAGCAACCTAATGGTTCTATTGCGTTGAGCATAAATGTTAAATTTTAGGCAAGCTTCACTTACTACTGTAGTGGTACAGTGCTTAGGGTGACGTGCCCACCACACAGTGAGATCTGGGTTCAATTCCCGGCTATGGTATGATGTATACTGGTTTTTAAAATAGTATAATTCCCTGGCAGAAGAGACCCTCCTCCCTCCGGTAGGAGGGAGGAGGGAATAGGTAGAAGAGGAGGGAGGCCAATTAAAATCTCCCTAGCATAGTATGTAGCAGCTGTCCCATAACTAATTAGTGTAGGCAGACAACTGAGTCAAATGGTATAAAAGGACCTAGCTTGAAGGAAGGAAGGGAGGGTGGGTGGGGTCTTTAGCACTGAAAGCAGTGTGTTTCACAATACCATGTCTGCTGACAGTAAAATGGAGGCAAAAATTTTTGCTCAATACAGCTTTATGGGGCGAATCGAACTTCCGCAAAAGTTCGCCTGATGCAGGCGAACGCGAACCCCCAAAGTTCGCCTGGAACCGTTCGCCGGCGAACCGTTCGGCCCAACTCTACAGCAGAAGTCAAACTTATTAAATAACTATTTAATATTCCAGGAAAAAAGTGGAACAATGCAGAAAATAATATATACAAAAGATTTACAAAAACAAAGTAAAAAGTTACAAAATAAAAGTCTACACAGATACACAACAAGATAAGTTTGCATAAAAATAAAATGGGATAAACGTTAATTGAACTTTTACCAGCGCAAATGTCCAACCGTGGAGAGACACGAATTTTCCGATTTCTTCGGCATCATCTCTAGCGATGAGCTACTCTCGGGAGAAGATGATCTGTGACTGTCCCAGGCTACTGTTTTATAGCAAAATGTGTGCCCCCACCCCAATGTCCAAGGTCCAGGAACAATCCAATTTCCTGTTTAACACATGCAACTTCAAAGCGTTCCTGCGTTAGTGTTTGATCTTTTCAGAGATTTCAGAACACTTCCATAAATCCAATTTCCACAGGTAAAAACTGTATCAGAAGGACTTCAACCGTTCACCCATTTCCAGTAGGCTGTCATGTGTAAATTCCTGGCCCAGTGCTGGTGTGAGCTGTGTCAAAGCACACTGCAGCCAGTCCAGGTGACAATTGCTCCCAAGAACAATACACATCTGACACAGTATTTCCCAGAAGATCAAAAGGTAAGGACATGACTGGCTATGGGCATAATTAGCCATCTCCTAATTAGAGGCTAGGTAGACAGTCCCTACTTGAATGTCTAGGTTCATTTGCCTATTCAACGTAATTGACCCATTCAAATGCAGACAATGGTAGAGTTAATTTACATGTACATACAGGGACTCCATGAAGCCAGCTGCCAGCCTGGCATACCTACACCTCTGACATAATATACAGCAGATAGAAAAAGGAAAATATACTACTGTATTATCCCAACATCATAACTAGCTGCGATATCATGACACTGTGCACAATTACATTGAAATAAATTAGCGGTTTTCAAACCGCAAGCGTTTTTAAAAATGCTCAGAACCGCTCTTGGTGTGCACCAGCCCGTAGTGTGAATTGGCCCTTAGAGTACAGTCAGTGTCAGACAAGCCTGTGCCAAACACACATGAGCCTTGTGACCTCTGGGGTGCATGGAGCAACATCACTCCCTCCGCGTATGTACAATTAACTTTTTCTCCTGACTTTTCTCCTAAGTGATATTTTCACAACTTGTCAATTAAATGCCTTTTAAACCACCAGCAAGCAAGAAAATACTCCCAAATAGTTCTGATAGTACTTTTTCACCTTCTTTTTGGTGCTTTTTTTAGGGCTAGTTCATTCTACAAGAGCTTTTTCTAAGCACTTGTGATTTTAAAAGCTCTTGCCAATGTAATTCTACGTGTGTGTTCTCACTTGAGAGATGTGATTTTATAAAAATCACTCACACAGGGGTGTAACTAGAAATCACTGCCCCCCTCCCTGGGAAACGTTGGCTGGGGCCTCTCCCTTAAAAAAAACTTAAAAAATACACCTTTATTTCCAAATGAAATATTGTCAATATACATTGTACTTGGAACATAATTTAAACGTTGCAATAACCAGGACAAATGGACAAATAAAATGTGTTGCTTTTATCCACAGTAGCATTCTTCTCATTATTTCCATTAAAATGCATTTAGAATAAAATAATTCTTAGCAAAATGTACCACCCAAAGAAAGCCTAATTAGTGGGGAAAAAAACAAGATATAATCATTTTGTTGTGATAAGTAGTGATAAAGTTATTGGCGAATGAAAGGGATGAGCGCTGAAAGGTGAAAATTGCTCTAGTCTAGTCCATAAGAGGAAAAATAAGCAAAGTGCCCAAATGTTTCCCATTTCTGTGAAAATATGCTTTTGCTGCTAAAACATTTATTCCTAAAAGATTTTAGTCATACAAATTAAAGGACAACTGTATTGAGAGGTATATGGAGGCTGCCATATTGATTTCCTTTTAAGTAATACCATTTGCCTGGCAGCGTTGCTGATCTATGTGGATGCAGCAGTCTGAATAACACCAGAAACCAGCATGCAGCTAATGTCAGAAACACCTGATCTGCTGCATGCTTGTTCAGGGTCGATGGCTAAACGAGACAGAGGCAGAGGATCAGCAGGGCTGCCAGATAACCGGTATTGCTTAAAAGGAAATAAATATGGCAGCCTCCATATACCTCTCACTACAGTTGTCCTTTAAAGCAGCTGAAGGAAATAAGATAACAGCGGGATAGGGTGACTAGGGTTGCAATCATCATCAGGCTTTAAGGTGGTGGTGTGGGGGAAGGGGGTAGGTGGACTGCAGTTATAAAAACTCTCTGAGAAGAATGCAGTTGACAGCCCTGGATGTATAGGTTGCGAGGAGTGGCTGTGGAAGGGGGTTCCTGAACAGTGGCATATACTGTACTGTATCTAGGGAAAGTGGCGCCTGTGGCAAGCACTAAAATTGCACCCCTGTCTAACCGTCATAACTGACAAGGTAAAACCCAGGTCACGCCTCTCCTCACTGGTCCTTGACCACTTACCTTCTCAAGTAACATTAACTTAGAGGTTAAGTGATGGTAATAGGCTGCTTTCACGATAAAACGTTACAGGCGCACGTTAGTGCAGCCTGTAACGCAGCCTAACTCACTGCTGAAGTGCAGTGTTTTCTTCCTGGAGCGGCCGCTTTGTGCGCTGATTGGCTGTCGGGACCACGTGATACGAAGTGGAACACTCCGCATCACATGGACCCGCCAGCCAATCAGCGCCACGGAGACACACGGAGCGCACAAAGAGCTGCATAACGCGGCTCACTCTGGTGTCCTGCTTCAGCACCACCAGGCGTTGTGTTAGGGGCACGTTATGCGACCATAACGTCCCCTAAAACGCAACGTCTTGGTGTGAAAGTAGCCTTATAGATAGCACTCTGCAGCACTGCCTTGCAGCACTGGAGTCCTGGGTTCAATTTTCACCTTTGTGTTTCTGTAGGTTTTCTTTGGGCAATCTAGTTCCATCCCACATCCCAACTGAATACTGATAGATTAATACTCTCCCACCTACTTTCAAATTACCCTTAGATTATGGTAGGGACATTAGACTATGACAGCGGTGGTAATTAGATTGTGAGCTCCTCTGAGGACAGTTAATGACATGACTGTGTACTCTGTAAAGTGCTGCAAAAGATTTCAACGCTATATAAATGCAAAATAATAATACAGTAATATGGTTGGGACAATAGGCTATGACTATTAGGGATTAGATGCTAAGATCCACTGAGAACAGTCAGACTAAGTACCCTGTAAAGTGCTGTAGAAAATGTCAGAGCTCTATAAATACATAATAATAATAATATGGTGGGACAATAGACTATAACTGTGGTAGGGATTAGATTGTGATCTCCTCTGAGGACAATCAATAACATGACTATGTACTCTGTGCAGTGCTGCAGAAAATGCCAGAGCTACATGATAATACAGCCAAGTCCCTGCTGGATACATGTGCTTGAACCGGAGCTAAATTAAAACTTTCAGGAATCTACCGTAATCTTTGTACTTTTTGTTTTTAACACCCCCCCCCCCATGCCCCTCCCAGCTTGTTCTGCTGTTGGAACAGCTTTAGAAGCCAATCTGCGCCCTCTAGATACCTGTGCTCAGGGCAAGTGTTGTGTCTTGCTTCACAGTAAATATGTCCCCTGATCTAATCGTGATAGACTACAATATGTATTTGGAATCAGCTAATGAACATCTTATATGCATATACTGACACTGAGTGCCTACACAAGACTTGGAGAACACTTGTGCCGGGGATAGTCTTTAAAGTGTACCTGTAGCGAAACAGAAATTACTCTAATTGTCATGACAGGCATTATGTCCATACCCAAAAGAACATAGAACACAATGGGTGTTGTAATTTTTGATACTGTGCTTTGGTGACTAGCTGACTAGAATCACAATGAAGAAGTTGCAGTGTAAACATACACTTCTGACTGTATTTAAAATCACGAAATAGATCTTGCTTTTTATTTAGTACAGTACATTTCAAAGGGATGTATTCTCCATATTTACCAGCAGGTGGAGGCCTACAGCCTCAAGTGAAAGGTCTGCCAAACAATGCAGCTCACATTGTTACTGCACAGACATAAAAAGTGACATTGATTATACTGTAATCTTTAGACAGAGTGCTAAATATTTCTGCATACCGATACAATGCTCATTACTTACGTAAAAGTTAGTTAAATCAGTATATAATAGATGCTCATTAATTGATGCATCAGGGGGTTCATTGACCACGTCCAGTCAGCAAAATGGAATTTGTGGTTGAATAAACTAAATTTGTAGATTACTGTATACCTGAAGAGTACAATGTATTCTGAACATGTTTTACATAACGTAGCCTTTCACCAAACTATAATCTGCATTTCATGAAAAATAAACTTTTAAGGCTGTTGTACATTTAGTTGACTATTATAAATCTTTCACACAGTTCAGCTTCACACGTCAATGATGCATTCATCTTCATGCTCCTTTATCACATTTTTCCTATTTTCACAGCGATTATAACCATGACAGCACAAGGCAGCTGTATTGTACAGTTAAAGGACCACTATTGTGTCAAACTGTAACATTTAAAAGAACATGTAAACATATACAAATAAGAAGTATGCAAAAATCCCCCCCCCACACACACACACACACAGGGGGCGTAACAATAGACCCTGCAAGGAATGTGTAACGGTAGGGTGTCATAGCTCAGATGTCTGATTATATGGTGATCTGCAGAATCACCAATAATACAGACGCTATACCCGATAGGGTGATCTGCAGAATCACCAATAATACTAGTATAGCAGACAAGTAGCAGAGAGTGTAGTGATTTGGTGCAACCGTAACTTTAATGGTTAATGAGACCTCACCAGAGGGGCTGGTGAGGTACAAAACAGTACACTGACCGTGCACTACCGTACAACCTCCAGCAAGCTGGAGGAACAATACTGAAGAGGCTGAATCTCCCGAGGAGCGGTTGATTCAGAATATACTGCAGGCAAATGAACACCCGAGGGGCGGGTGAGACAGACTGTACTGCAGCCTGCGAGATACAGTAATACTACAATGACAGGTACCTAACGAGCAGGTAATAAGGCTAAACTATAGCCTAGCAGAACTGCTTCACCAGCGGAGCTGGTGTAGTTAACACCTCACCAGTGGCGAGGGCCAGGCAGGCAAGGTTCAGCAAAAGAGAGGTAAGTATCAGTACAGGATCGTGAGACAAGAGAGTAATCGGTAATCAGGCGGTGGTTCAGCAACAGGGAGGTAGATAAGCGAAAGTACAGGATCGGAAAGCAGGATCAGAGTCAGGGTAATTGCAAAGAGTCATACACAGGAGATCAAACAGTAAGCAATGTCCTACTCTGGGTGTGAAGTCCTTGGCATCAACACCCGGGAACTAGTCTAAACAATAACAATAACAAGATAGCAATATCCTAGTCTAGGTGTGAAATCCTTAGCATCAACACCAGGGAACTAGCCCAAGGTCTGAGCGCCAACACGCAAGCACTCACTACAACAGACAAAGAACAACTGGCAGCGGGGCTCTATATATGCTGAGGATAACTCAGCAGAGCCACCCATTAGCTCAGCCAATCAGAAGGGCTGCCAGAGTCAGCCGACCGGAGGATCAGCTGACTCCCCTTCTAGAAGCACAAAGGTCCTGCCGCTGGGCGCGCACGCGCGCAGCCCGTATTCCATGCACGGCTGAAGGAGCTGTAGGAGGCACACTGTCACTAAGAGCAGCGGGGACCGCCGCCAGCTGGGACGCGGAAGCGGTGGATCTGCCGCTCTCCGCTGCGGCGGTGTCCCCGCTGTTCACTACAGTATCCCCCCCTTTAGGCGTGGACTCCGGACACGCTTCCTGAGTTTCTCCTTTGATTCTGTTTACCCCAACCATCATATGGCGGGAGGGAGGGGAACATCCCTGTGAGAAAGACCCCCTCCTCCTCCTGATCCTGATAGGAAGAGCCCAAACTCTGTCTTCCGGAATAACTTTCCAATCCACCTTCAATATACTGCAAGTTTTTGTGATCTGTAAAAACCGTGACAGTGTGCTGAGCCCCCTCAAGCCAGTTGCGCCACTCCTCAAATGCAAGTTTAATAGCCAATAACTCCCGATTCCCTATATCATAGTTTCTTTCCGCTGGGGAGAACTTCCTGGAAAAGTATGCACATGGATGCAACTTGCCTTGTAAGCCAGAATGTTGGGACAGAACGGCCCCCACCCCAATCTCTGAAGCATCCACCTCTACCATAAAAGGGAGGGACACATCAACATGCTTTAAGATGGGAGCAGAACAAAACAATTGTTTGAGTGTGGAAAATGCGGTCAGTGCCTCTAATGACCAGTTGTGGGTGTCCACCCCCTTCTTGGTAAGATCCGTGAGAGGCGCAACTATCGCAGAAAACCCCTTAATGAACCGTCTATAATAATTGGCAAAGCCCAGGAATCGTTGGAGTGCCTTCAAGCCGACAGGACGAGGCCACTCCAAAACAGCAGATAGCTTATCGGGGTCCATCTCTAGACCTTCAGTGGAGATTATGTAACCAAGAAAGGGAACCCGGGAGACCTCAAAGAGACATTTCTCAATCTTGGCGAATAGGGAATTTTGACGTAATTTGTTCAGGACAAATTTTACATGATCCCTGTGTTCAGACAAGGTATGGTGAAAAATGAGGATATCGTCCAAGTAAACTAAGACAACTAGTCCCAGCACCTCCCTGAAAACCTCATTGATCAGTTCCTGGAAGACGGCTGGGGCATTGCACAACCCGAAGGGCATCACGAGATATTCGTAATGCCCGTCGGGCGTGTCTTCCATTCGTCACCTTCTCTTATACGTATCAAGTTGTAGGCCTCCCTAAGATCAAGTTTGGTGAACACACCCGCATCAGTAACTTGAGAAAATAAATCGTCGATTAAGGGCAACGGATAACGATTTTTTACTGTAATCTTATTCAAACCCCTATAATAGATACATGGTCTGAGACCACCGTCTTTCTTTTTAACAAAAAAGAAACCAGCCCCGGCCGGGGACTTAGATGGCCTGATAAAGCCTTTTGCCAAATTATCCGCAATATATTCTTGCATAGCCAGTTTTTCTGGTCCTGACAAATTATATAAATGACCCCTAGGAGGCATGCAACCCGATCTTAAATCTATGGGGCAATCGAAGTTTCGATGTGGTGGCAGCTTGTCGGCTGCCCGGGGGCATAAAACATCCGCAAAGTCAGAATACGGACTGGGTAACCCCTCTACTTGAACTTTGGTGCTACCAAGTGTGACCTTGACTAAGCAATGATCCTGACAATAAGGGGACCAACTCAATAATTGCCCGGAAGCCCAATCACAACGAGGAGAGTGCTTCTCGAGCCACGGCATCCTTAAGAGTACTGAGGTGGTGATCATCTTGATCACAAAGAACTGAATGTTCTTATTGTGGAGGACCCCGATCTGACACGATAGAACTGGGGTCTGTAAAGGAGATTGTCTGTTCTGTAATGGTGAGCTATATACTGCGGTAATGTGATGATCGCTGCTGCAGCAGCTGTTGCTGGAAGTAGTAGTGCTGCAGCTCAGGCAGTTCTGATCTATTTCCATGCAAGCTGCATAGCTTTGTCTGTCTTTCCCTGCTGTCAGCTTGTGACTGATTATCATTCACCTGTGTGGGAATCTGCATGTCTGCTCCCATTGGATGACCTCAGTATAAAGATCTGCTTCCTGCAGGGTTTCCTTGGGTTTTCATAGCTTCAGCTTAAGCCTGTCTTGCTGTCGCTTCAGCCCTCGATCGTGTTTCTTGTTCTAAAGATACTTTGCTGGTCTTTGCATCATATATTGGTTCATGGCCAATATATATGCATACCAGCACGTTTATTATTTTCCTTGTATTTGTGTTACGTTGATACATCAGTGTCGCTGATGTATTCGTACACGAACTGTTTATATCCTGTGTGCAGTTAGTCAGCTTTCCAGCACGTTTTGGTAGGTTGCGCGTACCGTGACCACCCGTGCTGAGGTAGTTACCCTGCTCCTGGTTCTGTTTGTGGATTGCGTTCATCTCTGCGAGGAGATAACGAATCCTTCTGAATCCTGTCCTGTTACCGTTTGTGGATTGCGTTAATCTCTGCGAAGAGATAACGAATCCTTCTGAATCCTGTTCTGTTACCGTTTGTGGATTGCGTTCATCTCTGCGAAGAGATAACGAATCCTTCTGAATCCTGTTCTGTTACTGTTTGTGGATTGCGTTCATCTCTGCGAAGAGATAACGAATCCTTCTGAATCCTGTTCTGTTACCGTTTGTGGATTGCGTTCATCTCTGCGAAGAGATAGCGAATCCTTCTGAGTCCTGTTCCCTGTGTTACTCCATTCCTAGTCAGCGTTCCTGCTTATGTCATATATCGGTTCATTGCCGATATATACATATGTTAGTCAGACGTTACAAATAGTTTCATTGATAGCTGTAATTGTAATACGCTAGGAAAACATACTTATTGTATATTTATCTGTGTTACGTTCATCTATCTTAATCCTGCTATTTTCTGACTGTCCTGTCCTGTCTTTGTGAGGCACGCCATCGCCGCATCGCATTGGCTGCCTCATTCCAGTCTGTCTGGTTTTGGACGCTTGCTGTCGCTAAGTAGCCGCTAGCTAGCAAGCGTTCATTCTGTCTACCTGTCCTGATCTCCTCAGTTCTGGTTTATGCGCTCAGCGCTACTTTGCGCTGAGACGTTATAACGAAAGCATTGTTTGTGGCTGTCAGATCTGCACCGGCTCTGTGCGCCACAATCTCCTATTGGAGTCAGTCCTCCCCTCCACTATACTAGGGATAGCCTGTTTCCTTGTGCTAGTGTGTGTACCTCCTCCACGTCAGCTCATGCGTTGCATGCTGACTGTGGAGAATACACCACCAAGCCTTACATTATGAAAACCCCATTACCAATCCCCATTGTGGGGGGGATTCCCAGAAAGTATGACACTGTTAATTATGGTTCCTGTTCCTTTAAGAAATTTAAAGAACTTAGCTCTGAAACAGAAAATGAGTTTTTCTCTGAATGTGCCAGGTTCCTGACCAATCCTGATCTCCAAGCGACTCCTGTTTCAACCTGGGCACTCCAACTAAGTTATATTTTGTTTAAAGGGGAATTATTCCAGTGGGCATTTGATGTTCTCAATCATTCCGATTTGAAAGAGAGACCGCTGGAATTTCTAGCGTTTGTGATCCATAACTGGTTGCGCATAGATCCATTGCCTTTTCCTCTTAATGAACTCCTGGCAGCAGGCCAATCAGCTGCTCCTTCAATTGCTTGCAAGAATGAGCAGCAAGCAGAAAGTGTTACTGATAATTTTCCTGCAGCTTTGAATAAATCACCAAAAACAGCAAGGTCAAAGGCAAAACGCAAACGTTCTAAGAAACGTGTCCAATCTGCAGAATCGTTATCCTTAGCGACTGAGACCTATAATGAGATTCTGCCATTAACAGATAATGAAATGCAATTGTCTTTCAGGGGAGTTAAATGGACTTATGAAACTACTAATGAACTTTCCTCCCTGGCTAGGGAAAATAAAGATTTTTGTTTAAAAGAATTATCTGAGTATGATTATGATGAGATATTACAGAGTATTGAACAAATCAACTTATTTGTGAACCAAGGGAAGTTTGCATACACTACAGTTCAACACTTGCTACAGGTATTGGAGATTCTTAAGAATAAGGAATCTGCCAATCACCTGCTAATTAACCCTATACATGTGCCTGCCACAATCATATCTGCAGACTGTGATCAGCCTAAATGTTTCGCTGTTAAGTATGCATGGGATCCTCCATTCGAGAGGGGAGAGATGGAAGCCCTGGTCTGTGAATGGAAGAATGATTCAAGTTCATTTTGTCAATTTTACAGTGCAAAAAGTGAAATGGTATTGAACGCATGCATTAAGTCAGCCTATAACCTAATAGAGGCTGGTGTGTGTAGGTATGACTGTGTGGCTCCCTTGATTGATGTGTGGGAACTGATTTTGGATGATTTTTATGTGACTCCGAATTCGCAAATTTGGCGTTCTGACCCGCCTGCTTCAGCACCTTTGGCTGATTCAGCAGGTGATTCGGAGCTCTTTTTGTGTGAAATTGAAGTTCCTGCAATTCCACCCTGTACCATGGATAACTCAGTGTTACTTCCCAGTAAAACAGAAGCCACTGATACATTCTTAACCTTGCCCTGCGCAAATTTCTCAGCAGAGAATCCAGAGGTCCTGCTGACTTCCGAGTCCAGCCTAGCCAGTACTCATGACTCTTTGTTTAGTGAAACAGACACCAGAAAAATCTTGCCTGTCTCTGCAAACACTTCTGCAGAAATTACCTGTGTTAATAAAGTTCAACTCCTGTCTGATCCAGCAGATGCCAATAGATGCACTACATCAGTTTCCGAGTCCCAGCAATCCTGTCTAGTAACCTCAGAACCCCAGCATCTGAATTTTCCAATTTTACAAATGAATGGTGATTCAGATGCGCAAACATTGTGTCTTGATCTTCCTGTTTCTACACCTCGCTCTAGTTTCGTGAATAGCTCAGAGCATCTGCTATGTGAACCTGAAATCGCAGAATTATTACCTTGTTCAGAAAATGTTCCAATAAATTTGCCCTGTACCATGAATTGTGCAGTAGATCTCTCCAATGAAACTCAGGTCACAGAATCATTATGCTGTCCAGCAGGTGCTTCCATGGTTTTGCCCTGCAATATGGACTGTTCAGTGATCCTGTCCAGTGAATCTGTGGTCGCAGAGTCTTATGCTTCACCCAGTACTTTGGATACTTTAAACCCTCTAGCAGAGGAGTCTGAAGCACTGCTTACCTCAGTTGGTGTTGCAGTAATATTCACTTGTCTAGCAGCTGTTTTGGAATTACAGTCTGCTCTAATAAAACTTGATGAATTTCTGCCCAGCAAAGCAGAAGCCATTGAAATATTGTCCTCGTCAGCAAGTGTGTCAGATACCTTGCCCTGTACACAGTCTGATTTAACCAATGTTGTTGAGTCCCTCTCCAGTGTTGTAACAGCCGAGGAACTCCAGCCCTGTCCTCTGCATGTTTCAGAAGTCTTGCCCTGTAACATGGATAATTCTGATTCTCTGGTCAAAATAACAGAAGTCTCAGAATTTCAGTCTGATTTAGTAAGCATTCCTGAAACCCTGCCTTGTATCCTGAAAGATTCTGGTTCTCTGGCCGCTGTGGCAGAGGTTCCAGAGTCCCCTTCCTGTCCAGGGAATTCCTCAGTTTTGCCTAGTCCAGTGGGGGCTGCTGTAATACTGACTTGTTCTGCAGCGCCTCATGAGCTCCAATCCAGTATATTAAATGAGTCTCTGTCCAGTCCAGAGGTAGTTGTGGAGTCCCTATCTGGTTCAGTGCATACATCAGAAGATTTGTCCTGTCTTGTTAGTGCCACTGAATCTGATTTGTTACTGACTTTGCTGGAATCAGCGACATCTAAGTCTGATCCTGCATTCTCGTGTAAAAATCCAGTAGTTGCGAAGTCTAGTCATGATGATTTTTTTTTGGCCGGTCCTGGTTTTGGTCCCGTCTTGGCTGACCCTGAGGCTCACAGTTCCTTGACGTGCCCAGAGGTTTCTCTTTTGCCAGTGTGCCCAGATGTTCTTTGTGTGCCAGAATGCCCAAGTGTGTCTAAGGTGTTAGCGTGCTCTGATGCTTCCTTAGTGGGAACATGTTCTGATGTTGCCAGTCTGCCTGCATGCCCAGAGATGGTTCTGGTCCCTGAAAGCCCTGATATTGATGTTTGTCCTTGTGGCCCTGACTCGGGAATTGCCCTAGGTTCCATAGGGGTTCTTGATGGTTCTCCATGTGAGCCTAAGGGGCATTCTGACCTATGGGGATCTCTTTGGAGCTTCAAGGTGTTCTGGGAGGTCTCTGAGAAAACTTGTCCTGGTGCCTTGGACTGGTTCAACAGTGGGTTTTGTGTTGGTAAAGACAGTACCGGTGGGCATTGCAAAGGCTTTGGCGTTTCTGAACGGTTCCTGGAAGGCGGTGGGTATCGCTCAGGGAGTTTCGGAGGGCTTTCTTCTGGAAATCATGGTTCTGATGGGTGTCACACTGGGGCTTGTAGTACTGATGGGCATGGTTCTGTAGGTTCTGGTTCTGATGGGTCCAGTCTTGTGGGGACTGATTCTGGAATTCGGTCTTGCCGGGCTGTCCCGGTCATCATGAATTATCAGTCAGACTGTTTTGTTGGGAATTTCAGTTTTGAAAAGCGTCTGGAATCCGCTTTTAAGGGCGGGGGTACTGTGATGATCGCTGCTGCAGCAGCTGTTGCTGGAAGTAGTAGTGCTGCAGCTCAGGCAGTTCTGATCTATTTCCATGCAAGCTGCATAGCTTTGTCTGTCTTTCCCTGCTGTCAGCTTGTGACTGATTATCATTCACCTGTGTGGGAATCTGCATGTCTGCTCCCATTGGATGACCTCAGTATAAAGATCTGCTTCCTGCAGGGTTTCCTTGGGTTTTCATAGCTTCAGCTTAAGCCTGTCTTGCTGTCGCTTCAGCCCTCGATCGTGTTTCTTGTTCTAAAGATACTTTGCTGGTCTTTGCATCATATATTGGTTCATGGCCAATATATATGCATACCAGCACGTTTATTATTTTCCTTGTATTTGTGTTACGTTGATACATCAGTGTCGCTGATGTATACGTACACGAACTGTTTATATCCTGTGTGCAGTTAGTCAGCTTTCCAGCACGTTTTGGTAGGTTGCGCGTACCGTGACCACCCGTGCTGAGGTAGTTACCCTGCTCCTGGTTCTGTTTGTGGATTGCGTTCATCTCTGCGAGGAGATAACGAATCCTTCTGAATCCTGTCCTGTTACCGTTTGTGGATTGCGTTAATCTCTGCGAAGAGATAACGAATCCTTCTGAATCCTGTTCTGTTACCGTTTGTGGATTGCGTTCATCTCTGCGAAGAGATAACGAATCCTTCTGAATCCTGTTCTGTTACTGTTTGTGGATTGCGTTCATCTCTGCGAAGAGATAACGAATCCTTCTGAATCCTGTTCTGTTACCGTTTGTGGATTGCGTTCATCTCTGCGAAGAGATAGCGAATCCTTCTGAGTCCTGTTCCCTGTGTTACTCCATTCCTAGTCAGCGTTCCTGCTTATGTCATATATCGGTTCATTGCCGATATATACATATGTTAGTCAGACGTTACAAATAGTTTCATTGATAGCTGTAATTGTAATACGCTAGGAAAACATACTTATTGTATATTTATCTGTGTTACGTTCATCTATCTTAATCCTGCTATTTTCTGACTGTCCTGTCCTGTCTTTGTGAGGCACGCCATCGCCGCATCGCATTGGCTGCCTCATTCCAGTCTGTCTGGTTTTGGACGCTTGCTGTCGCTAAGTAGCCGCTAGCTAGCAAGCGTTCATTCTGTCTACCTGTCCTGATCTCCTCAGTTCTGGTTTATGTGCTCAGCGCTACTTTGCGCTGAGACGTTATAACGAAAGCATTGTTTGTGGCTGTCAGATCTGCACCGGCTCTGTGCGCCACAATCTCCTATTGGAGTCAGTCCTCCCCTCCACTATACTAGGGATAGCCTGTTTCCTTGTGCTAGTGTGTGTACCTCCTCCATGTCAGCTCATGCGTTGCATGCTGACTGTGGAGAATACACCACCAAGCCTTACAGGTAATTATCAGATCCTGACCTAAGGGCTGAAGAGGGAGCCCAAGCTGGAGAGCAAAGTCATAATTCATAAAGTTGGCGACCGAGCCTGAGTCCAAAAATGCCTGCGTCTCCAGGACTCGGTCTTGCCAAGTGATAACACAGGGCAAAAGGAATCTGTCCTCCGCTAAAGGGACGGCTGAACCACCCATCGTGGTACTACCTACCACCAGGGTGCGATACAGTGCATCAGTTTCCTGTGGAGAGTCTGAATTCACCACCCCTGACTCTGTCAGGGAAGCCGACCCCTTTGGTTTCTCCAGTTCATAACCCTGAGGTGACTCTGGGTCGTCTAAAGAAGTACTTCCAGATACTCCCAAGCGATAAAGTTCCGCCTTTTTGGGACAGCCAGAAATCACATGCCCTTTGTCAGCGCAATATAGACATAGTTTTTCAACACGCTTTCTATGTCCCTCGACCCCTGATAGTCTGGCGTGTCCATTCTGCATTGGTTCGTCAGTGGGTGGAGAGGAAGGCGTAGGGGTTGCGAAGGTACAAGAAGCAAACCTTCCTGGGGTTCTAGCCCGAGTTTGCTTTTGATAGTGAACTCGTCTATCAATTTTGATGGCCAAGGAAATGGCCTCGTCCAGAGTCTTGGGTTCTGGTCTGGATGACCCAACATAAGAGTAGACACAGTGTCAGACAATCCTGACAAGAAACAGTCTAAGAGTGCGTACTGCCCCCACCTGGCTGACACTGCCCATCTCCTGAACTCGGCGGCATAAACCTCAACCGAACTATGACCCTGCCTGAGGGTCTTTAACTTCCTCTCAGAAGTCACTGCCAAATCAAGATCGTCGTAAATTATGGCCATGACTTTAAAGAATTCCTCCACGGAGACCAAGGCCTCATGCCCCAAAGGGAGACTGTATGCCCAGCATTGAGAATCTCCAGGCAACAGAGTTTTAATGAATGTGACCCGTTAAGCTTCTGTGCCTGAAGAAACGGGTCGTAATTCAAAATATGACAGGCATCTGTGCTTAAAATTACTAAAATCTGAGCGATGCCCCGAGAATTTTTCAGGTGGGGGTACCCTCGGCTCGATCACAGAAGGGAGAGACACCCGGGTATTAGGGTCCAATAAACGGTTAACTGACTCAGCTAATTGGTCAATCTAAGTCTGTTGAGCGTTCACCGTATAAATGAGTTCGTTAACTGTGGTGGTTAACACATCGACCCGTTGGCAGAGTGCCACCATATTACTTTTACTGGTCTGTTGTTCTGTAACGGTAGGGAGTTGTAGCTCAGATGTCTGATTATATTGTGATCTGCAGAATCACCAATAATACAGACGCTATACCCGATTATGGGTGATCTGCAGAATCACCAATAATACTAGTATAGCAGACAAGGAGCAGAGAGTGTAGTGATTTGGTGCAACCGTAACTTTAATGGTTAATGAGACCTCACCAGACCGTGCACTACAGTACAACCTCCAGCAAGCTGGAGGAACAATACTGACAATAGAAAGAAAAAATGCAAAGTCGGCACTTGCTGTGATCTGTGTTTAATCCATAAGCAGTGATACATCACATACGTGCAGTGTAAAAAGTTCACATACCGTTGGGTGGAGGCTGTGAGCTGGTGGTGGGTGCTGGGCACAAGATAAGCCTATGGATTAAACACGGATCCCAGCAAGTGCCGACTTTGCATTTTTTGTTTCTATTGTCTGACCCTGTGAATTTCCAGTCTGAGCACGCTGTTTGTGCCATAAGGCAAACCTGCCGCAATCCTGCAAGCCCTCCTTATTGCAAGCAGATCTAGCTGTAGTGCCGACTCCTTTTCTTTCCCTGTGTCCTTTTTAGGAACAATACTGAAGAGGCTGTATCTCCCGAGGAGCGGTTGATTCAGAATATACTGCAGGCAAATGAACACCCGAGGGGCGTGTGAGACAGACTGTACTGCAGCCTGCGAGACACAGTAATACTACAATGACAGGTGCCTAACGAGCAGGTAATAAGGCTAAACTATAGCCTAGCAGAACTGTTTCACCAGCGGAGCTGGCGTAGTTAACACCTCACCAGTGGCGAGGGCCGACTGGTGAGTAGAACGGTCAGGCAGGCAAGGTTCGGCAACAGAGAGGTAAGTATCAGTACAGGATCGTGAGACAAGAGAGTAATCGGTAATCAGGCAGAAGTTCAGCAACAGGAAGGTAGATAAGCGAAAGTACAGGATCGGAAAGCAGGATCAGAGTCAGGGTAATTGCAAAGAGTCATACACAGGAGATAAAACAGTAAGCAATGTCCTAGTCTGGGTGTGAAGTCCTTGGCATCAACACCTGGGAACTAGTCTAAACAATAACAATAACAAGATAGCAATATCCTAGTCTAGGTGTAAAATCCTTAGCATCAACACCAGGTAACTAGCCCAAGGTCTGAGCGCCAACACGCAAGCACTCATGACAACAGACAAAGAACAACTGGCAGCGGGGCTCTATATATGCTATAGGTTAACTCAGCAGAGCCACACATTAGCTCAGCCAATCAGAAGGGCTGCCAGAGTGAGCCGACCGGAGGATCAGCTGACTCCCCTTCTAGAAGCACAATGGTCCGGCCGCTGGGCGCGCACGCGCGCAGCCCGTATTCCATGCGCGGCTGAAGGACCTGTAGGAGGCACACTGTCACTAAGAGCAGCGGGGACCGCCGCCAGCTGGGACGCGGAAGCGGCTGATCTGCCGCTCTCCGCTGCGGTGGTGTCCCCGCTGTTCACTACAGAATGCAGGTCCTGAAGCTGCAGGGGGCCCCGTTGAGGGAGAAGTTTCTTTTTTTACCTGTCCTGAGAGACTGACAACTAAGGGCTCGGAAAGAAAAAACTTTCTGCTCTCTGAACAATTGTTCTAATAACTGCATCTGCTCAGCCACTGATAAGGAATCATACAACGTTTTACAGACAAAGATTTGTAGACAGTCCCTATTCAGTGTGCAGCAGGGTCTTGTGTACAGCTCTGCTCTACCTTTAGCCTTTCTACCCATCCCCAAGTACTGTGTACTGTAGTGATGTTAGAGGAGTTTGGGCACGGAGAGAAAAGGCTTTCTGCTCTCTGCACAATTGTTCTAATGACAGCATCTGCTCAACCACTGATAACGAATCTTACAAAGTTTTGTAGACAATGATTTGTAGACAGTCCCTATTCAGTGTGCAGCAGGCTCTTGTGTACAGCACCCAACCCTAAACCTCTCTACCCCTTCCCAAGTGCTCTGTACTGTATTAATGCTAGAGAAGTCTGCAGAGCCAGTTTTGCTCCATCAGAGGTGGACAGGGTGCGTGTAATAGGAAGCTGAGACTGGGGGCACACTCGTCTGTTGGTTTTCTGTATGTGTTTTCTGCACACCATGTGTCTGTATTTGTGAAAACATGCATGGTTTATCACAGAAACTAATGTAATTGATAGAGAAAATGTGTGCAGGGTGCCACTGCTGTCTGTTTTTATCTGAATGGGGAAAACACATTTAAGTGTGCACTAGCCAACTGATTAACATTAGTTCTCAGTTTACCTGTGCAGAAAGCAAGGGAGGTAGGAGGGGGGCCATCCAAAGTTTTGCAGGGGGGCCCAGTGATTTCTAGTTACGTCCCTGCACACACACCTGTTTGCACACTATTCTGGTAGTTAGATGGAGCAACTGCTGTTCACTAAGGGCTTGTTCGCACTACAAGAGCTTTTCTAAGCGCTTTGTGATTTTAATTAAAAGTTCTTGCTAATGTAATGCTATGTGTGTGTTCCCATTGGAGTGATGTGATTTTGTAAAAATCCCCCATCGCAATAGCAAGAGCTTTTCAAAATCACTAGCGCTTACAAAGCTCTTGTAGTGTGAACAAGCCCTAAGGGCTTTTGAAAATAAAGAAACCCTGAGCATCCCCCATGAGGAGATGGGCTAGTTCAAAACCTTTCAGTTGTCTGATTTCTACCGCTTACTGTAAATGACAACAACATAGGAGGAAAGTAATTAATAGCACATTTTACTTGGGAGACATACTTTTTATTTATGTGTTTTCATGTATTTTAAATGTTACGATTTTTTTGTGTGTAATAGTGGTCCTTTTAGATTAATTCTTTGATCTGGAGGACACCTTGCTACTTAATTCGTTTATCTGTAGGTGCCTGGTTACTTTTTTTATTTTAAATCTGGCATATGGCAGCCACCTCCACATCTGTCCTAAATGACCTGGAATTGGAATCTGCTAACCTTCCATTTGTCCCTGGAGAACTGCTCAGGTCATTGTACAAAGGAAATTATTGCCTAGCTCCTTCCATTCTGTACTGTAAAGTATTGTGGTACATAGGGATGCTCATTCGGATTCTGCGGTAACTGAAATTTCGACTCATAGTAAGGTAATCAGAATTCTGTAGAAAATACGAGATACCGTAATTTTAGCATTCTCAGCATTTGGAATGAATAAGCCAATCAGATAATCAGATTGTACATTTGGAAACTCTGATCTAGGCCTAGTGCACACCAGAGCGTTTCCGCTGCTGTTTGCGATCTGCTTGCGGGTGCGGATCCGCTAGGGTAATGTATTTCAATGGGCTGGTGCACACCAGAGCGGGAGGCGTTTTGCAGAAACGCATACTCCCGGGCTGCTGCAGATTTTGGATTGTGGAGGCATTTCTGCCTCAATGTTAAGTATAGGAAAAACGCAAACCGCTCTGAAAAACGGCACTTCAGAGCGGTTTGCCAGGCGTTTTTTGTTACAGTAGCTGTTCAGTAACAGCTTTACTGTAACAATACATGAAATCTACTACACCAAAAACGCTTCACAAAACCGCAAAATGCTAGCTGAAACGCTACAGAAAAAGAAGAAAAAGCGTTTCAAAATCTGCTAGCATTTTGTGGATCTGCTAGCGGTTTTTGGTGTGCACCAGGCCTGATTCTGTAGAAAAACTGAACCGTCATTACCGCATGGCAATAGCAATTCCCATCGGATTTCTGATCATTTTCCTAATCAGAATTCTGCTGTGTCTGGAAATACTGCATTACCACAACAAAGGTCATTGTAGCCCAATCACAGAACTTGGAAGCATTGGACCAATTAGAAAATGCAGAGTCAACTGGAAGTATTTAGCCAATCAGAGAGTGCAAAAAATGACAAAAAAAACCACTACTCGGAAATCCGAACTCTAAAATCAGAAAACGATCGGAAATCGGTAATCAGCATTTGCGGAAATTGGAATTTCTGCAGAATTGGAAAAAAGTATTTCCGACCATCCCTAGTGGTACAGTTACCACAGGTGGCTATAGGCTGTGAATTCACCGCTTGTCAGGTGCCCCCCTACATTGGGCAGTGTATTGGCTAGCGCTCAGCACAGGCATTGGAAATACAGCTCCTATGGAGTCATATCTGAGTGAGACCATGCTCAGACGCGGACAAGTCACTTTTTTTTTGTTGCAGTGCAGCCTGGGTAACAGCCAGCAGCTGGGAGGCTTAATTGCTTGACAGGCTAGTCTGGAACAGGGGCCCAAGTGATGGTGTCTTGCCAAGAAAAGCTCTGAGAAAACAAATGTTAAAATGTCCATATGAAAGGGGGCTAGATTTGCCAGCTGTTCCAGCCCATTGAGACCCAGGGCAAACACAAGCACTACACAGAGTTCACAGAACCATCACTAAGGGCTGGTGCACACCGAGCGGCTTTTTGGGCGTTTTCAGATCCGCTTGCGGCTGCGGATCTGCTTGGTCAATGTATCTCAATGGGGTGGTGCACACCAGAGCGGGGGGCGTTTTGCAGAAACGAAAAATGCCTGGGTGAGGCATTTTTTGGATTGCGGGTGCGTTTCTGCCTCAATGTTAAGTATAGGAAAAACGCAAACCGCTCTGAAAAACGGCACTTCAGAGCGGTTTTGCAGGCGTTTTTGTTACAGAAGCTGTTCAGTAACAGCTTTACTGTAACAATATATGAAATCTACTATACTGAAAACCGCAGCAGCAATCCGCAAAACGCTAGCAAAACGCCTCATAAAAATAAAAAAAAGCGTTTAAAAATCTGCTAGCATTTTGCGGATCTGCTAGCGGGTTTTGGTGTGCACCAGCCCTAAGGGCTGGTGCACACCGAGCGGCTTTTTGGGCGTTTTCAGATCCGCTTGCGGCTGCGGATCTGCTTGGTCAATGTATCTCAATGGGGTGGTGCACACCAGAGCGGGGGGCGTTTTGCAGAAACGAAAAATGCCTGGGTGAGGCATTTTTTGGATTGCGGGTGCGTTTCTGCCTCAATGTTAAGTATAGGAAAAACGCAAACCGCTCTGAAAAACGGCACTTCAGAGCAGTTTTGCAGGCGTTTTTGTTACAGAAGCTGTTCAGTAACAGCTTTACTGTAACAATATATGAAATCTACTATACTGAAAACCGCAGCAGCAATCCGCAAAACGCTAGCAAAACGCCTCATAAAAATAAAAAAAAGCGTTTAAAAATCTGCTAGCATTTTGCGGATCTGCTAGCGGGTTTTGGTGTGCACCAGCCCTAAGTTTATTTCCAAAATTAACAAGCCTTTACCCACTCTGTTTTCATGGGTTGATAATACATAAAGTTCATCCACAGTACATTTATTTCTGTTTCTAACAGGTTTTTCAATGACACCCATCCTGTAGAACTATTTCTTCAACTGTGGCATCTCTATACAAATGTGTTTCCTCTTAGTCAAAATATTTTCATTGTCTTTGTTATATTAGTTATAAGCTCAGCAAAATATTAGTTTCTATGTTGCAATTTTTTATTTATTTTCTTTTTTTAATATGAAGGTAACAGAAGGAAGCTAAAACATGCAGAGTATGGGTGTGTTTTAATCTGTTCTTTCAAAATCGAAGTATTCGTGGGAAAGTAGCAGTCTAGGTTGAGCAGGTGTGATGCGTGTTGAAATCCTAAGGGTGTTGCATATTATTGTATACTGTCAGATTTAACAATGGAAGCAGACACCCATTATTTTGCTATAATTTCTCCACATTGAAATTACCACTAAAAATTGTTAGTTGCAAAGTTTATACTAACATGGCTTTTAGAGACCTTTAGGGCTCTTTCACACTAAGACGTTGCATTTGATGCAACGTTAAGGTCGCATAACGTGTCCCTAATGCAACGCATGTTGCTTTGATGTTGGACGTTATATAGAGCCGCGGTATGCGTCTTTTGATGCGTACGTGATGCGTACTATTTGACGCATACTATAGAACGAAAACGGCGCATGCGTCAAATTTTATAAAAAAAAACAAACAAACAGTACTGAGCATGTGCAAACATTCAAACACAGCCACATACGAGTATAACGCACAGCATGCTGCACTTTCATTGAATGTGCTGCGTTATACTCCAACGCAACGTGGGCACTGTGAACAGCCCATTGATTTTTCATTACTGTGAGTTGTCCTGCGTTACAGGCTGCTCTAACGTGCGCCTGTAACATCCTAATGAGAAAGCAGCCTAAGGGGTAGTTCACAGTACTCAGCTGCAGGCGCGTCGCTAGCCCTATTTCGGGGGGGCCCATGCCCCCAATCTCTCCTGGGGTGCCACGGATCTCCCGGCCGCCGCTGCTCCCCCGGCTTTTTCCGCTGCCAGCAGCCAGACAGCAGCGTTGGACGTTATATAGAGCCGCGGTATGCGTCTCTTGATGCGTACGTGATGCGTACTATTTGACACATACTATAGAATGAAAACGGCGCATGCGTCAAATTTTATAAAAAAAACAAAACAAACAGTACTGAGCATGTGCAAACATTCGAACGCAGCCACATATGAGTATAACGCACAGCATGCTGCACTTTCATTGAATGTGCTGCGTTATACTCCAACGCAACGTGGGCACTGTGAACAGCCCATTGATTTTTCATTACTGTGAGTTGTCCTGCGTTACAGGCTGCTCTAACGTGCGCCTGTAACATCCTAATGAGAAAGCAGCCTAAGGGCTAGTTCACAGTACTCAGCTGCAGGCGCGTCGCTAGCCCTATTTTGGGGGGGCCCATGCCCCCAATCTCTCCTGGGGTGTCACGGATCTCCCGGCCGCCGCTGCCCCCCCGGCTTTTTCCGCTGCCAGCAGCCAGACAGCAGCGTCACTCAGACCTCTATCAGCGGGCGACCAGATAGAGCGGGCGCTAGGACCTAGCGGACACCGCTGATATGCGGAAGTGACATCACTTTCGCATATTTGTGCCCGGCGCCCGCTCTATCTGGTCGGGTCGCCCGCTGATCTTGAGGTCTGACATGGCGAGGTAATTGGGGGTGGGGAGCGCGCCTGTCACTCACTACCTAATGGGGGTCCGTCCCTGTCACTCACTACCTAATGGGGGGTCCGTCCCTGTCACTCACTACCTAAAGGGGGTCCGTCCCTGTCACTCACTACCTAAATAGGGGTCCCTGCTGTCACTCACTACTTAACTGGGGGTCCCTGCTGTCACTCACTATCTTAATGGGGGTCCCTGCTGTCACTATCTAACTGGGGGTCCCTGCTGTCACTCACTATTTAACTGGGGGTCCCTGCTGTCACTCACTATCTAAACGGGGGTCCCTGCTGTCACTCACTACCTAAATGGGGGTCCCTGCTGTCACTCACTATCTAACTGGGGGTCCCTGCTGTCACTCACTATTTAACTGGGGGTCCCTGCTGTCACTCACTATCTAAACGGGGGTCCCTGCTGTCACTCACTATCTAAACGGGGGTCTCTGCTGTCACTCACTACCTAAATGGGGGTCCCTGCTGTCACTCACTATCTAACTGGGGGTCCCTGCTGTCACTTACTATCTAACTGGGGGTCCCTGTTACTCACTACCTAACTGGGGGCTGCCTGTCACTACCTAAACTGGGGCCTCCTGTCACTACATACGCTGGGGGGCTCCTGTCACTAAATGAGCTGGGGGTCTCCTGTCCCTACCTGAACTGGGGGACTCCTGGCGCTACCTTAACTGGGGGCACCTGTCGCTACCTAAACTATCCAGGCCAGCCAGCCCAGAATCACTGTTAAAAGGGCCACAACATCACCACCAGTCAGGCCAGCATTCACTTCAACCAGCCTAGCACAGCCCAGCATCACTGCCAGCCAACCTAGCCACAGCATCACCGCCATCGGCCACAGCATCACTGCCAGCCAACCCGGCCACAGCATCACCGCCAGCCAGGCCACAGCATCACTGCCAGGCCTTTCAGCTCACACATCATCCCCAATCCAGCCAAAAACCGTATTGCCAGGCACAGCAGCCAGTAGAGGAGAATTCAGAAGCCAGGTGAGAGGTGTCTACCATATTAAGGGGGCATTCTGCCTATTTATGTGAAATGCTGTCTATTTATGTGCCTCATGACTGCTGAATTTGTCTTTTTGGGGGCCTCATGATTGCTGAATTTGTCTTGTTGGGGGCATCATGATTTGTTGGGGGCCTCATGATTGCTGAATTTGTTTTGTTGGGGGCCTCACGCTTGCTGACTTTGTCATGTTGGGGGAGTTACGCTTGCTGACTTTGTCATGTTGGGGGCCTCATGATTGCTGAATTTGTCTTGTTGGGGGCCTCACGCTTGCTGACTTTGTCATGTTGGGGGCCTCATGATTGCTGAATTTGTCTTGATAGGGGCCTCATGATTGCTGAATTTGTCTTGTTGGGGGTCACATGATTGCTAACTGCGAGACTATGTGAAAAGCTGAATCATCATCATATGAGACAATAGCATTAAACCTACTTTTTTAGCTTTTTACTCTGCATGTTTTAGCTTCCTTCTGTTACCTTCATATTAAAAAAAGAAAATAAATACAAAATTGCAACATAGAAACTAATATTTTGCTGAGCTTATAACTAATATATCAAAGACAATGAAAATATTTTGACTAAGAGGAAACACATTTGTATAGAGATGCCACAGTTGAAGAAATAGTTCTACAGGATGGGTGTCATTGAAAAACCTGTTAGTAACAGAAATAAATGTACTGTGGATGAACTTTATGTATTATCAACCCATGAAAACAGAGTGGGTAAAGGCTTTTTAATTTTGGAAATAAACTTAGTGATGGTTCTGTGAACTCAGCGTATACATCTTTGATCTATGCCTATACGGATCGTAAATTATCTAAATAAAGGACAGGGATCTCCATCCAGTATTTCGATGGGCAGGCCTGTTATCTGTAGCTTACACCGCTGCTAAGTTCCGCATATGCCCCCCACCTGGTGCCCACAGGTGCCCCTGATCTCCAAGGACCCTAGGAACGCCCCTGCTCAGCTGCATTGCAGAGCAATTTTGCATGTTATCCCACTGGCCATACAATTCTATGGGCCTGTTCAAAGTACTGTGTTGTAAGGCCTCTTTCACAGTGCAATCTTAAAGTCGCACGTTAGAAAATGTTTTAACGTGGACTAACGCACAGCAATATTAAGTCTGTGCAACATTCACAGTGCACACGTTGCGTTGTGTGTAACGTGTAGCAATATTTAGAAAGTGCTGCATGCTGTGCGTTTAGCAATAAATCTGCTGTATTATGTGTGTTGCACATGCTCAGTAATATATATATATTTTTAATGTAACGCATGCGTCGTTTTTGTTCCATCACTGTGCGACGAAAACGGCGCACCAAACACAGGGCTAAAGGCAAAAGAATGTACTATAACGTCCAAGTTATAGTCTTTCAATGAGTTGCATTAGGGGCACGTTATGCGACCTTAACGTCGCATCAAACGCAACGTCCCACTGTGAAAGAGGCCTAACAGATCACTTTATTTTGACTCGCTGCATGCAGGCTTTGCATTAAAGTCTATGCCCATTCTCCATTGCAGTTTACACTCATTATACCACAAGGGTTATGCCAATGGGTTATGTAACTGACCACTGGGAACCTGTTTAAGTCCAGCTCCAAGCAGATGTTATTTTCCTGGTCCTGTGTAGGCATTATTAGTGATGAGCATGAATTTCACATACTCATAATTATGCACAATAATTTTACAATTACGAGGCAAAATTGTAATGTGACATTTCAGGAAAAATCATAATTAACCACTTCAGGATTTTGCGTACGCTTAAGTACGCCCCTGAATCCTGAAGTGGATTCCATACGAGCGGCCGTTCCATATCAGTTCACGGAAGGTGTCTCCGTGAACACCCTGCGAGCCTCCGATCGCGGCTCGCAGGGTAAATGTAAACACACGGGGAAGATCTTCCCCGCTGTTTACATATATACGGCTGTAGAGGAGATCGGCGATCCCCGGCCTCTGATTGGCCGAGGATCGCCGGCATCTGATAGGCTGAAGCCTATCCCATCAGGCGCAGGACGGAAATCCGTCCTGCGCCGCTCACAGGGGGAGGGAGAGGGAGGGAAGGGGAAGGAGGCCAGAAAGCGCTGCGGAGGGGGGCTTTGAAGAGCCCCCCCCGCAAGTGCAAACAGCCGGCGGCGATCAGACCCCCCCCAGCAGGACATCCCCCTAGTGGGGAAAAAGGGGGAAGTCTGATCGCCCTGGCTGCTATCTGATCAGTGCTACGGGCTGGAGAGCCCGGGCAGGGCCAGGCCGAGGCATAGGCTGGAGAGGCTCCAGCCTCAGGGAGCAGTGTAGGAGGGGGCGCAGAATTCATGCAGCAGTCATTCCTAATTGTGTTTAAAGCAGAAATAAATAAGAAAAGGGGATACATGGCAGTGACTGCAAGCCAGATAACTAGATATTAAGGTGTTGGGGAGGTTGTGGGCCCTGTGGCGCCTCTTAGTCTAATAGCAATCAGTGTGTGACGGCTGGGGTGGCAGGGATGGAGGGGCGCACTTTGGTGTCTCAGCCTTGGGTGCTGGAGGACCTTGTCCCGGCTCTGAGCCCACGCAGCACCGATCAGCAAAAAAAGCCCTGGCACAGAAGTGGTTAATTTTGTTTGTGACCGTAAACATGAACTGTAATTTTGTGCCAACTTTAGCAGTGCCGGTGAATAGCAATGCCTTCATACATGGTACCTTCACCAAATTTGCTATTTATGTTCAGGGGAAGAGTGGGAACAATTCAAAAACACCTTATAGTTTTTGAAGAAAATGATTTAAAACATGTTTTTAAATGTAATTTTACTGAATTTAAAACCATTTTTTCCTTTGCATTTTTAAAATCGATTTTCTCAAAATCTACAAAGCTTTTTCAAAAACTTTTTTTGGGCCTTGTTTCCATTATTACCCTAAGGCCCCTTTTACACTTAATCAGTTGCTCTCAGTTATAACCGAGAGAGAAAACTGATTTTCAAAGTAATGCTCATAATTTCCTATGTCACCTTTCCCACTATACGTGTTTTAATTAAAAGCTTTTTCACAATGCACTGCTATGGAAAAAACGCATACCAACGCACACTAAGGGCCCTAAGGGTCCTTTTACACTTAATGCATTGGTATGCGTTAGTGTGTGTTGTTTTTTTCCATAGCAGTGCATTGTGAAAAAGCTTTCAGTTAAAACACATATAGTGGGAACAGTGCCATAGGATACATGGGCATTACTTTGAAAATCAATTTTCTTTCGATTGTAATTGAGAGCAACTGATTAAGTGTAAAAGGGGACTTAGGGTAATTGCAAAATTTTATGCCAATTTTCATGTAAATGTTACATGATACTTATCATCTGTGTATAAGTGCCATGAATAGCTGTTAGTAAATACCGTAAATCACTATATTTGCAGGAAGGTTCTCCACGCAGAGTTTAAATCTAAAGAGCTGGAGGCTGGGATCTTCCCAGACAGCTCTATTCCCTGCCTTTTCCCAATCTGATGCCTGCTTCTAGAGAGCCTACTCTTTATCTCCTACACATAGACAGCTTCAGGTAAAGTGATCAGATTGCTGTAAAAAAGATTTTTTTGTCTGCAGGAGCCTCATTTGACATATTGTAACTGTGACATTTGAGCCTACCAAGAGTTGATAACCTTGTTTAATTACCAGGAGACTTGTCTGCGGTTTGGCTTTGATGCTGCTAACAATTCTTCAGATTTTTAGACCCAAGGTTCATAACACAACAGCTAACACAAACCTTATAAATTGTTCCTAAATGTTGAAATAGAGAAGTATTATCAAAACTAGTGTTGCTGTTCAAATATAGGTTTCCTTATTCAGAAACCCGGATAATGCTGTGCACAGTACTTCAGCACCATCAGTTGTGGATAGAGTGCGTTCCATGTCACGTGACGCTGTTGCTTCCTTCTTCCAAGCTGGAAGGGCTCTCTCCACGAGTGATGGTTCTGAAGTACTATGCACGGCACTATCCCTATCCAGGTTTCCAAATAAGTAAACCTGTATTCAAGCAGCAACACTTATTAAAACCACTGTCACACATTCAGTAGCAGTGGTGCTCAGCAGAGCTCGAATATTCGAGTAGCTCGAATATTCGAGCTCTTTTTTCAGCTATTCGAGCTCGAATACCGAGCTCGAATAGCTGCAGCTATTCGAATGGGCTATTCGAGTGAACTCGAATAGCCCATTCACTATTCGAGCTATTCGAGCAAACAACGCTATTCGAGCTCGAATACCGAGCTCGAATAGCGTCATAGCCCAGATTGATGTCCTTAGAGCCAATCAGAGGGCTCCCAGGCCCTCTGACGGCAGCCAATCACAGAGGGGGACCCTGGCCAGCCCCTACTCTATAAATAGCGGTCGCCATGTTCCGTTTTTCCGTCCTTGCCTGACTTTGTACAGAGAGAGATCTGCTCCTTTGTGCTTTGGCTTAGCAAGAGCTCTATTGTGGTCAATTACCTAGCGTTTTTGCTCACATACACCTCCTATACACACCTATATTGTTGTTATTTAGATAGACATTGTATTTTAGTTAGTAGCTTGTGTGTTACATAGAGACAGACACAGCTGCTGCAGGCAAGCTTACACTGCTTTAGGCCTCAGGGCCTTGCCTGTGTGGGCAGCTGTCCTCCTGTCCTCTGTTAGTTTATTATACCATTGTTTCTGCTGTCCTTTACTACTGAGTGATTGTATTTTGTAGTAACTGTACTAGGACACTCACTGTCACTGTTTGTTCATAGCTCCTGCGTGTGTGCGTGCACAGTACACACACTCTATTTCCTTCTGATTACTATTGATTATTGTAATTTCTAGTTGTACTTACTAACTACTTACTACTAGGGACACTCAGTCACTGTTCATAGGCTAGCTCCTGCGCTGCGTGTGTGTGTGCGTGCACTGTCAGTACACACACTCTATTTCCTTCTGATTACTACTGATTATTGTAATTTCTAGTTGTACACTTACTTACTACTTACTACTAGGGACACTCAGTCACTGTTCATAGGCTAGCTCCTGCGTGTGTGTGTGCGTGCACTCAGTACACACACACACTCTATTTCCTTCTACTTAATCTGATTACTACTGATTATTGTATTTTCTAGTTAGTGTACTAGGGGACACACTCACTGTTCACTGTTCACACTTATACTGATTACTGAATTATTGTATTTTGTATTAGTAATGTACTAGTAATCACTTAGCGATCTAATCACTTAGTGACTAGTGTCACCTCACCCACCAACCCACTCCATTAAAGTACCCCACTTTTTCACCCGCCCTTTTAAAAAACTTTTTTGTTTACGCCCAAAACATCAAAGATGTCTGGAAGTAGCAGCCAGCGCGGTTTGGGCAAGGGGAAGGGCAGCAAGGGAATCAAGAGGAGAGGGAGCAGCATTGTGGCAAGCCGCGGCTGCGCCACCATGCACAGTTCCGCAGCAGCTGCGTCAGTGGCTAACATTCCTCCTACAGCCACTGGCCGTGGACGCCTTGGGCGCCGCCCAGCAGGATCAACTCACGCTGCAGAGACACAGCAGCAGCAGCGTGTAGTACCTGCTCCTATTTTCCTCCAGCCGGGTCGGAAACGTCCCATTGAGGAAAAGGATGCAGACACTGTGGTGCAACTGATGACGGAGGATGAGCAGCCCGCCATCAGCTCTGCATCCGAGGCCTCCACCCTCACCACCACCACCACCACCCCTGTTCGCAGCAGCCGCCCAGCAGGGCCTGGGGAGGAGGCCAGTTCACCGTCAGTCGCCGACCTGTCATTCAGCAGTCTTTTGACCCCAGGCATCATGAGTCAATTGTCTGCTGTTGTTGGCGATCTTGAGGAGGAGATGCTGATGGGCACTTTGGGGGAGGAGGGATTGGACAGCAAGACTGTGGCGACAGTCAAGCAGCCCATCCATGCACCAGGAGAGGAGTTTGGGGGGTCATCATCCCAGCAGGACATGTTTCAGGAGGGGGATGATGATGATGACATGGTGACAGACAAAGACTGGGTGCCACCAGCTCCAGGGGATGTCGTCATCAGCAGCTCTGAGGAGGAGGAGGAGGATGCGCTTGTGGGCCTTGCAAGGAGGCGCATCATTGCAAGCATTGGCAGCAGTAGGCAGGTCCCACAGCCTGCTGGTGTCTCAGGCTCAGCAGCAGCAGCAGCAGCATCTGCCAGTACCACCACCAGCCGCACCCAAGCCCCCGCCCCAACCACCACAGGGAGACAGGCAGCAGCGGCTCCAGGCCGTAGGGGGTTGTTTTTGTCACCAATCTGGCGATTTTTCACCATGCCCACAGTGTACAGCAAGTACGCCACTTGCAACCACTGTCAGCGGAAGTTGAGCAGAGGTGCAGACCCCTTAAAGTTCAGCACCAGCTCGCTCATCAACCACCTTGCTGCGAAACATTTCCACCAGCATGAGGAGTTCCAGAGGCTGAAGGCATCTGGTGCTGGCAGTGGCACCACACCCATCACTGCACAGCCTTCAGCAGCAGCAGCAGCAACAGCAGCCACCCGCCCTCCTGCTCCTCCAGCAGCACCAGCAGGAATGCGGAAACGCACTGTTCCTCCCCCCTCTGCAACTCCTGCCGCCGACACTGAGGCCTGTTCTGGCAGCCAGTCCTCAGTGGCCTTCTCTGCTGTGTCCGCTGATTCCCGTGCCAGCAAAAGGCCACACCAGAGCCTTTTGAACGAGTCCTTCCAGGGGGTGGTTAGGGCTCTGCCTCCCAGCAGCCGTCGCGTGCGTCAGCTGAACGGCTTGCTGGCACGGGCCATGTGCTCCCAACTCCTGCCGTACACGCTCGTGCAGGAGGGGAGCGACATGCGTGCGCTGCTTGCTTGTGCAGCCCCAGACTGGCAGCTCCCCAGCAGACACTTTTTCGCCCGCAAGGCCATTCCTGCACTGCACCGCTTTGTAAAGGCCAATGTGGAGCGAGGGCTGGAGCACGCGGTTGGTGAAAGAGTCCACGTCACCATGGACTCCTGGAGCAGCCGCTTCGGGACAGGCCGCTACCTGTCCTTCACTGTCCACTGGGTCAGCTTGGTGGAAGGGGGTGAGGATGGGAGAGCAGCAGCGGGCACAGCAGCAGCAACACAGTGGGTGGTGCCACCCCGCAGAGTCAGGGGAACTGCAGCAGGTTCCTCCGATCCTCTGCCATCCTCCGGCACACCTGGCCAACCCCCCTGCCTCAGCAGCAGCGTGAAGGCCCGCCACTGCCAAGCGCTGCTGCAGTTGGTCAGCCTTGGGAAGACCAAACTGACTGCAACCCATGTGTTGGCCAAACTCCAGGAGCAGGAGAGGATTTGGCTGACCCCCAGAGGCCTCAGAGTCGGAGAGGTGGTGGCCGACAATGGGGCCAATCTGGTTGCCGCAATTGACAGGGGAAACCTGACCCACATCCCCTGTCTTGCCCACGTGCTGAACCTGGTGGTGCAGAAGTTCTTGCGCACCTACCAGGGGATAGGCGAACTGCTGGAAATGGGAAGGAACGTTGTGCGTCACTTCCGGCGCTCGGCTGCAGCCTGTGCGAGCCTGGAAGACGTGCAAAAGGAGCTGGAGCTGCCACGCCATCGGTTGATCCTTGACGTTCCAACTCGCTGGAACTCCACCCTGGCGATGTTGGAGCGTCTGGTTGAACAGAAGCACGCTGTCAACCAGTACCTTGCCCTGGCCACTGTTTCCGCCGCTCAGAGAAGGGACAAGACCAGCAACATCCCGTCCATCGTCCCCGATGATGACTGGAGGCACATGCAGCAGGTGTGCTTAGTGCTGGCTCCCTTTCTGCAGGCCACTAACATGGTGAGCAGGGACCATGCTATGGTCTGCGAGTGGGTGCCCCTGGTTTGTCTGCTGAACAGGGCCCTCGATGCTTTGCTGGAACAGGGAGCGGCAGCCTTGGACCAGCAGGAGCGGCAAGCAGCTGCACAGTCCACCTCTGAGGGGGAGGAGGAGGAGGACTTGGTGGAGGTCCCTGACCTTGCTGCTGATGAGGGGGATCAGCACAGCGCAGCTGAGTTGGTGCGGGGGTGGAGAGAGGATGAGGCGGCAGAGGAGGAGGATGAGGACAGCACTGCCGTCGATGTGCCAGCACACGTGGCCCGCCTCTTCCCAATGGCAGCGCACATGCTGACGTGCCTGCGCAAGGACCCCAGGGTGATCCAGATGAAGCAGAGGGAGGACATCTGGATCAGCATGATGTTGGACCCACGCCTCAAGGGGAAGTTGAGCCAGTTCCTGCCGCCTGCAGGAGGAGACCCAGCGCAACAAATAAGGAGCTTGCAGCAGGCCCTTGTTGAGCGCTTGGAGGAAGCCTTCTCCCAGCCTTCCACCCCCACTGTCCAGCCAGCACAGAGGCAGCAGCAGGTGCCTGCATCCAGCAGCAAGCTCCCCACAGACCTGCTGTCTCTCAGCAACGAGCTCTACAGGACTGTAGAGGCTCCGGCAGCAGTGACTAGAGAGGAGGTGCATGCAGCAGCATCCTCCTCCGGTCACAGCCAGCGCCTGACCCGCATGGTGGCTGACTACATGGGGTCCTACAGCAGGCTTGACAGCGATGCCCCTGTTGATCCCATGGAGTATTGGGTCAAGCGCCTGGAGATCTGGAGCGAGCTGGCGCAGTACGCCCTGGAAGTGCTGTCCTGCCCCCCTTCCAGCGTGCTGTCCGAGCGCTGCTTCAGTGCAGCTGGTGGCGTGGTCACCGAGAAACGCTCACGTCTGTCTCACAAGTCTGTGGACAGACTGACGTTTCTCAAGATGAACCAGGCGTGGGTGGAAGGCGAGTTCCTGGCCCCTGTTGTCGGCGAGAGGGGGACATGAACTGGCTGCCGGAAGAACCATCGTTAATGTGCCTTACCACCCTTTACCACCTCCTGGCTCCTGCTCACTAAGCCAGCCTGGTTCACTTTGACTATTACGTCGCCTGCAGCCACACATTTTACATCTACAATGGGCTGCTGTGTACTGCCCTTCTGCTGTCTGTCTGTCTGTGTTTCCCACTGCCAGGATACACAGATTTACCTTCTGCTGCCGCTCTGCCACCAGCTATTACGTCAAACAATAGCTGCCCCTGCTGCCTGTATTTACCTTTAAAAAAAAAAAAAAAAAAAAAGGTTTAATTTTTCTGAGGTGCCCGGGTTGAAAACTGTGTTGTCCCAGTTGTGTATTGGACACGATGTGGGCTGCACGACCGCTGTCTGGGACCTCCTGTTGTGTTTATTTACAGCCCTGGTATCAACGCTAGGTACCAGGGCTATTATGTCACGCTGCCTACCTACCTGCTGCCACACTCACACTACTCCTCCATTCCTCCTGCTGCTGCTGCTGTCTGTCTGTGTTTCCCACTGCCAAGGGTACACAGATTTTACCTTCTGCTGCCACTCTGCCACCAGCTATTACGTCAAACAATAGCTATATCTGTGTAATTTGCTGTAAAAAAAAAGTAAACCATTAAACAAAAAAAAAAAAAAGGTTTAATTTTTCTGAGGTGCCCTGGTTGAAAACTGTGTTGTCCCAGTTGTGTATTGGACACGATGTGGGCTGCACGACCGCTGTCTGGGACCTCCTGTTGTGTTTATTTACAGCCCTGGTATCAACGCTAGGTACCAGGGCTATTATGTCACGCTGTCTACCTACCTGCTGCCACACTCACACTACTCCTCCATTCCTCCTGCTGCTGCTGCTGTCTTTCTGTGTTTCCCACTGCCAAGGGTACACAGATTTTACCTTCTGCTGCCACTCTGCCACCAGCTATTACGTCCAACAATAGCTACTCTCATTACTCCTCCATTCCTCCTGCTGCTGCTGCTGTCTGTCTGTGTTTCCCACTGCCAGGGTACACAGAATTACCTTCTGCTGCCACTCTGCCACCAGCTATTACGTCCAACAATAGCTACTCTCATTACTCCTCCATTCCTCCTGCTGCTGCTGCTGTCTGTCTGTGTTTCCCACTGCCAGGGTACACAGAATTACCTTTTGCTGCCACTCTGCCACCAGCTATTACGTCCAACAATAGCTACTCTCATTACTCCTCCATTCCTCCTGCTGCTGTCTGTCTGTGTTTCCCACTGCCAGGGTACACAGAATTACCTTCTGCTGCCACTCTGCCACCAGCTATTACGTCAAACAATAGCTATATCTGTGTAATTTGCTGTGAAAACAAAACAAAAAAACCATTAAAAAAAAAAAAGGTTTAATTTTTCTGAGGTGCCCGGGTTGAAAACTGTGTTGTCCCAGTTGTGTATTGGACACGATGTGGGCTGCACGACCGCTGTCTGGGACCTCCTGTTGTGTTTATTTACAGCCCTGGTATCACCGCTAGGTACCAGGGCTATTATGTCACGCTGCCTACCTACCTGACTGCCTGCTGCCACACACTCATCCTCCTCCTCCTGCTGCTGAATTTACCTCCTGCTGTCTGTGTGTTTCCACTGCCAGGGAGCACATACAATGGCGCTTCCACCATGCGCCACCAGCTATTTGTTACGCTCAAAAATAGCTGCATTTCTTTAAAAAAACAAAAAAAATATATATACTTTTTATTAATACTTTGTGATATTATTTTTAGAGGTGTCCGGGTTGAAAACTGTGTTGTCCCAGTTGTGTATTGGACATGATGTGGGCTTCACGACCGCTGTCTGGAACCTCATGCTGTGTATTTACGGCCTGGTACCACCGCTAGGTACCACACAGCCTATTATGTCTCGCTGACTGCCTCATTGACTGCCTGCTGCCACACAATCATCCTCCTCCTCCTGCTGCTGCTGCTGAATTTACCTCCTGCTGTCTGTGTGTTTCCACTGCCAGGGAGCACATACAATGGCGCTTTCAACATGCGTGCGCCACCAGCTATTTATTACGCTCAAAAATAGCTGCATTTCTTTAAAAAAAATATATAAAAGAGAAATAAGTGAAGAAGAAGAAGACGATATAGAAGAAGAAGAAGATATAGAAAAAGAAGAAGAAGAAGGAGAAGAAGAAGAAGATATAGAAGAAGAAGAAGACGAAATAGAAAAATAATAAGAAGAAGAGGATATAGAAAAAGAAGATATAGAAAAAGAAGACATAGAAGAAGAAGATGAAGAAGAAGAAGAAGAAGTAGAAGAAGAAGACGATATAGAAGAAGAAGAAGAAGATATAGAAGAAGAAGAAGATATAGAAGATAAAGAAGATAAAGAAGAAGAAGAAGAAGAAGAAGTATATTCACTACTGAACAGAATTTTGGACACAACTTCTCTTCTCTTTCCACCTTTTTTTTTTAAAGGAACATCCCCACATAATCACTTGCTGTTGTTACTTGGAAAAAAAGATGTTTCTTGCATCATTTACCCTCAAAACAAGTGTTGGAAGCTATTTAAGGCCAATTCGAATAGTCAGCTCGAATAATGAGCTCGAATACCGACTCGAATAGTGAGCTCGAAGTCCGAGGTCGAATCGAATATTTTTTACTATTCGATTCGACCTCGGACTTCGAGCTCACTATTCGACCAAACTCGAATAATAAAAAGGGGTATCCGAGCATCACTGTTCAGTAGTATATTATTTTCTGGACAGTGGATCGTGTACTGGTTAAGGGCTCTGCCACAAGAGACCAGATTTCAAATATTTTTGGTGATGTAGTATATATAGCTGTTGCTATCTGCACTACTCCCATGTTACTTGTGTTCTTTATTGTCCCAAGATTACTTTTTACAGTATGAAAGTCCCAGGTTCATATCCTGGTTAGAACGCAGTCTGAGTTTGTATGCTTTTTTCATGTTTGTGTATTTTTCTCCTGGATGCTCAGGTTTTCATTCAGAGCCCAATATAGGGTCCCCCCATATATATATATGTTTCAGTATGAAATGGCAAGTTCTGAGTGGAGCACATTCACTGAAGTGCCTTGACACCATAAATAAGTATACAGTTAAACAACAAGGGAAATTTACTAAACAGAAAGCAGAGTGAAGTAAATCTGTCATCAAATCATACAAGCAATTTTATGAAAAAAAACCTTGCTTTATTCCAGCATTTGCAGTAAAACTGAGAGTTGTTTTGGGGCTATGCAAGGTCCCCTTTCTCAAGGTATGCAGACACAGTATTGAGCCTCTTTCAAATGGACAGCTGAACTTCACACTTGGGGAGCATTTCAGCATCCTGTCTGCTGGCCACCGGGGACGAATTTTTGGGAAGGCCACAAAAAGAATACTTGGCTTTTTGGTGCAGGGTGAGCCGAATGTTGGCTGACCCTGGTGCCACACAAATTTGGGGGGTGTTAAATACTGTTCCCCCTCTAAATCGCCACAACTCGGAGGGAGAAGTAATTTGGGCTCTGGCAATCCCTGGATAAACAAATTACCCGTGCGCAGGGCACGGACTATAACATTACTGCTGTAGTCGCCCCAAGCTTTGGCGCTATGCGGCGTGAACCAGCCACCAAAAAGCCCTTTGCCAGAAAGGACTTGGCCTTGGATGGAAAAAAGCAGAAGGGGCGGCTGGACTTGGAAAGATAAGAAGTCACAGCCATCCTGATTTGCTCTGCTGCCTGAATTCCAGAGATCCCGGCATCTCTATTACTTCCTGGTGTGTGATGAGACAGCATCTGCTGTTAACTGATACACTTCTATTTTTTCAGTAAGTAAAGAAAAATCTCCCAAATGGGAATACAAACAGCAGTAAAAATGTGACAGTTTTAGCTGTATTCCAGTTTACACAGAACTAAGGAAAACATGGAAAAAAAATGTTTTGGCTTTTCATCTGCTTTAGCGTCATCTAGGAGTTAAATAGTACAGGCGATTTCTTCCTGAAAGCAATTTAGTAATAATACCCATGATGTCATGAAGAATACCTTCTTTAACCAGTTTTACCCCTCCCAACAGAACAGAACAAACTCTTTTGTTCTTTAATAGAATAGGTTAGTGATTCAGACAATCAACTGGGATTGCTCCTGTCCTGACTAGTCTGACTAATTTGTGGATGTACTGTGTAGAAATAGAGCATTAGTAAAAATAAAAACAAACTACACTATGAGGGACCGTTCACACTGGAGCATTTTATTAGCATTTTGGTTTCAAAAACCTTTATTGAGTTTTCTTATAAAGGTAAGCTAGTACGCCAAAATAAACCCATGCAGGGGTTATAGGAAAATCATATAGATGACATCCTCCTAAGAACACATAATGTAATCAACAATGTAGAGAAAAGCAAAAAAAAAAAAAGAAAGAAAGAAAGAACAAAGGAAAATGTTTTGTTGTGCTCAGGGGTAAGGCAAAACATAAATTATCACATGCTATTTTGTGTTTTCCATTGTAGAACCCTTGCAGGTTGTCAAAAATGTTAGCAGTTATGTGGGCAGCCAGCATGAACTCTGATACCAAAGAGAAAACATCTTCGATTGGTAAGTTGTGTGAGTTCCAGTTTTGAGCTAAAACTCTTTTGGCAGTAGAAACAACATTCTGGAGAAATCTGTATGCAGGATAGTTTAGCTTAGAAGGTTTATCTCCTTGTAAGAATACACTTGGGGTGAAAGGTATATGACATGAAAGAATACCTTTTAGTTCCGTACCATATGGAGCGCCAGTAAGATTGAGCTCTGGGATACGCCCACCAGATATGCCAAAGTGACCCAATAGCACCACATCCCCTGAAACACAAGGGGGACCTAGTGCTATCACTTTTATAGATTTGTTCAGGTGTAAAAGTATGCTCAGTGCAATTGTTTACATGATTTCTCCAGTGTGGGGAAGTACATACTTGGCATAGTGAGAGTTTGGCAAAAGTATGCCCTCTTCCTATTAGACGGGGCACTACAAATTTCCCTCTTCCACTGAAACCACTGAGAAAGCTACCCACTCTTGTAAATTTATGGAGGGACCACCAGTTAAATGCCTTAGGGGAGTGTCCGGGCAGGAAATCAGGGTCGGAGAAGAGCTCTGTCATCAAGGACACTGGGGACTGAAGCTGATACTTAAATCTGCAGGCCCTCCAAATGAGGGAACTAATATCGGAGATCTATCTTTGACGAGTAAAAGGTCCAAGTGGTTTGGTCCACACTGATCCTCTGAGAGTCAGTGGAGATACAGTAAAAGATCTGATTCCAGCTCAGCCCAAAGGGGGACATGAAAGAAAAAGGAAAGCTGCGCTGATGGAAACACAGAGTCACATGGAGCGCTCTAAATAAACAATGCAGCACAAACAGAACAGCCCGTGCACCGCTTCTCAAATCACATAGACCTTTATTTCCATCAGCAGGCGTATATACACATATTCCGACTTGACAGCAAGGACAATGTAAGTGGTTAGATCTGACCTGTTCCAGATTCTGATTCAGGACGGATGCGGCGGTGTGACCAGGGGATGTGGGGACTGCGCAACAGCCGTTTCGCGCCGGTGTGGCGCTTGTTCACGTGCTAAAGTCCCAGGGCAATGGCGGCGTGCGTGGGCTTCCGTAATGAAGTCGGAAGGTCCCGCCCACCACGCTCGTCATTGGTTCTCAGTGCTGGTGAGTGAGGTTGGGGGTGAATGGGAGGAGAGACACACCTCCAGACATATACAGAGTGACAGAACTTAGTATAAACACGTATTGTAACTTCATACAGTGAACTGCTTATGAAACCAATCGTGCAAGCATAATAGTGCATTACTTTTCGTGCTGTACTAGTGTAACATCGTAATATAGCTAACAATATAAAGTGCAAGGCGACACATTAGTGATTAAGAGAAAACTTCTTCATACTTTAAGTGACACATTTATACGTGATGTATACAAAAGTCCTGCATCCATCTCCTTATAGAGTCTTGTTCTTGGCCAGGTCCAAACACCTCTTTTTTTAAGTATGTATAAAAAAATATATTTTACTTTATTCTTATATCCATTTAAAAGAAAGACAAAGCCCACTCATTCACCTCGTTAAAATCACCTTGAGTTTTTGGGGGGTAGGAGAAGGGGAAAAGCTCCACTATTAGGCAGTAACAACCCTGTTGATGGCCATTATAAGGCGATCTATGCTTGGCTTATTTGGCCAGGCCTCAAGTACCTACTTAAGGGGCAGACGCTTGTTTTCCCCCCATGTAACTAGACATGGGAACGGGGAGGGGGGGGAGGGATGGGCATGAAAAAGAGTGGAAGAAGGAAAGGGGCAGAAAACCACCAGCACACACCTGTACTGCTGTGTGTGCTATTGGTTACTTGTGGGGGGGCCATGCAGCAACGTTATGGTGACAGGGCTTGCGCCGTAGGGATTCTACTCAGTCTGGTGGTGGTGCAAATATATACTGGCATAATCAGGGCAGGACAAGATTAGGGGAGGAACCTGCCTCCTAGACGCTGACCACCCATATTATGAGGGTGCATGCCTGTCCTGATGCAAAGAGAGAAATTTCTCTAGAATAATTTGTTGGCTTTGTGCCATATATAATTACTATGCACTCATCCATCAGCTGATACCCGCTTGTCATGTCCAACTGGACTAGCAGTGCATGGTCCCCATTCACTGGCATGACATGAAGGAAACGTGGAGGGAAGAAGAGAGAAGGTCAGAAGAGGGAGAAAGAAGCCCAAAGGAAAAAGACAGATTGGTTAGTCCCGGACTCAATGTTAGGGGGCCCAATACCATCCCGAGAAAAAAGAAGAGACCCCAAAGCAGACCAACATAGGTAGTAGGGGGGCAAAAAGAGAAGGGGGAGGACACCTGGGAGGAGAAGCTCATGAAGCTAGCATTTTGGAGACATATAGTTGGCATCCAATGCCAGTACTTAATGCCCTAAAAGGGGATAGACCGGCGGGAGGGATTTAGTTTTTGGGTTCCAAATAAATGAGAGGGGGGGCATGATGTACACCCACATGTCCATCAATTCATTTCACGGGGGGAGGGGGGGGGGAGAGAAATGTCTCACTGGTCACGGATCTAGGAAACACGACAGCTCCAGCCTATCATTGAGGCCCAAGGGCCCCATTGCCTCCGTACGTAAAATCACACGCGACTCGCGTCTGATTAGTTCCTGATCTCTGTTACCTCCCCTCCTGGGGTTTGCGACGTGTAGGAGGCCCGCGAATTTTAGGCATTTGGCCTTGCCGTCGTGGACTTCCCTGACGTGCTCAATGAGACGTGGACACCCCTTTCCCGACTTGATGGACTTGAAGTGCTCCCCCACTCTCTCTTTAAGGGGCCTAGTTGTCTTGCCCACGTAATAAAACTGACAGGGGCAGAAGATGGCGTATGAAACAAACTTAGTCTGGCAGGTGATGAACGCCCTCACCTCCCACTGTACCCCTCCCAATCTGTAATTCGTGCCCTCTAGCATCTGCGGACAATATTTACACTTGCCGCACTTGTGGTTGCCCTTTGGGCGTCGGTTAGTTAACCAGTTTGTTGGAACAGGAGAGCGATACTCACTACGTATCAAGGTGTCACTTAAGGTGGGGGCCCTCCTATATGCTATCCGTGGGGGCTCAGGGAAGATTCTCTGCAAATCGGGGTCTCTTGTTATGAGAGACCAATTTTTCTTGATGACCTGGGAAATTCTTCTGGTCATGGGGGTATAGTCAAAGGTAAATGTTATCGATTTGCCTTTATTTGGCCTTGACTGCCTCACCAGGAGGGATGACCTGTCCTTTTTTCTCAACCCTCTCCCTGGCTTTCCTGAGGGTGGCCTCGTCATATTCTCTCGCCCGTAGGCGCGCTGTAAGTTCCCTCGCCTGCATTTCATATGTGTCCGGGCTTGAATTGTTACGTTTCAAATTGGCTTGATTCAGGAGAGGGAATTGAAAACAGTCACCATCCAGCCGCTTGGCAAGCATCAAACTGAATGTCCCAGGGTTCAATAGGTTTCCTCACAAATCAGCCGACATGTTAAAAGAAAGGAAATAAAAAGCACATAGCGTAATCCAGTAACACAAGTGTTGCCCATCACCTACAGTGAACAACCACCTTGTGCTGGGACACACTCCCCCTATGTGCCCACACTCACCCGATCAGCCTCCAACAAATCCGCCACGGAGCCACGTTACGTGATTGAGAGCACCAGGAAGTCCAGGACGTGAGGGTCTGAGGCAGTGTGCATGTGAGCGGCTACCCGGGACTGCATCCACTTATGTGAGTACATGCCTGTTGATCACTTACGCTTGTGAGTTTGATACCTTTTAAATTTTACAGCATTAAATGATTTTACACTATATAGCGCTTTCTTGAGTTTTAGAATCTGATCGTGGTGATTTGAATCCTATCCCCTGACTACGCTATACATCCATACCTCCGGATTTGTTGGAGGCTGATCGGGTGAGTGCGGGCACATAGGGGGAGTGTGTCCCAGCACAAGGTGGTTGTTCACTGTAGGTGACGGGCAACGCTTGTGTTACTGGATTACGCTATGTGCTTTTTATTTCCTTTCTTTTAACATGTCGGCTGATCTGTGAGGAAACCTATTGAACCCTGGGACATTCAGTTTGATGCTTGCCAAGCGGCTGGATGGTGACTGTTTTCAATTCCCTCTCCTGAATCAAGCCAATGAGCGCTACTAATGATTTTTGAGTGCCAAAGGGGACATGTTTGGATGCGTTAACCGCAGCCATTCTGGACAGCTGGGCAGCTTTGTAATAGGTTATAAGGAAGGCATACTGAGACTTCACCTGGTTTTTGGCAATGTGAGGTATTTTCGATTGATCCTGGGGTGTTTGGAAAGTTATGAAAAGGACCTGCAATAAATACAAAATCCAAGGTAGTAAGGTCATTTTTACGGGGTTTATTTTACCAGATAATGAGATGTTATATTTATTCCAAGTCTGTAGATCTTGAGAGATCTTTTAGAAGAGTGGGGGGTAGTTGTATTTATATAAATCAGCTGGATCCCTCATCAGATAAATATTTAGGTATTTTATATACCGGTACTTGTCATGGTGAGTTAGGTGCAAGGAGATAGCCAAGTCTTTGCCTTTTTTGTGTTGAAAATCCCATGAGCATTATCTCAGACTTAAGAAAAGGTTGGGGGAAAGGCTGCGCATCCCTAAACACATGCTGCAATTGAATGGTTAATCGCACAGGCATACACCGCCTCTGCCAGACTGAAAAATGCATGCCCTGCATCCAAGACAAATGCTAACATTTATTAAGCTAGGAGGAACTTTAGCTTCCAATATGGTTTACATGCAAAGTATATTATACTAGACACTTGCGCCACGGTGAGGCAAACCTCCGGGCAAGTGACCTAACCTAAATTTAAAACCTTGGGAGCAGCTAAGCAAAAAGAAAATGTGTAACTTACATTTGTTGAACAGCGAGGAGAACGCCAGCGCATACCACTAAGGCTGCATCTGAAATGACCACCAGCTCAGTGTGCAGCATTATCTCAGACTTGTCTATATTTAGGCAAAAGCCCGAGAAGGCAGAGAAACCATACATCAGGTCAAGAAGATTGGGGATAGTTGTATGAGGACTGGTTAACGTGAGCAGCATATCGTCTGCAAACATATTTGCTTTATATGTGCATTTGCCCACACTCACTCCCAGAATATTGGGCTCATCCCTAATACAAATGGCTAGGGGTTTAATGATAAGTGCAAAAATGCTCAGAGATAGCAGACATCCCTGTTGCGTGCCTCTTTGATTGCTAGCATTTTGAAAAGCGCTACTGCAATGTAAAGTGCATGGCAGTATTCTCACTGTAGCAATCGCCAGCAATTAGTGATTTTCTGAAGCATTTTTTAGCAATGTTGGAGCAATTGTGTTTCAGTGTTAAGAATCGCAAAACGCAATCACTCCAAAATCGCTTTCCTGTACATTAAAAAATTGTGATAAAGTCACTTTTCAAAGCACTGGCAATTTTGCTAGAGTTTTGCAATTCCCAGTGTTAATGGCACCTTACTGGATTACCGTAACTACTCTTTGGTAGTGTTATAACACAAGTCCCCAGTGCATGGATTGCATGGATCCCATACTCTACTCCACCACTGACAGCCTCTATTTCCTCAATATTGTAACCTTGCAAGGCTGCAATTGATGTATCTATGTGTGACCAGTGACCACTAACACATTCTCTCTGGGCAGGAGTAACAGTCAAGAATGCTCTATTTTCATTGTATTTGTCCGATGCTTTCTGAAGATATATTGTTTTTCTTGATCTCTGGTGAACAGTAATATCTGTAAAACAGTAATCTCTCTAAAACCTTTCCTCCTGGGCCCATGTCCTAAATTGTTAGCCATAGCCAGGTGCCCAAAATATCTCCACAAAAAAATCTACAAGTGGTGTCTACTTAAACAGGTATCAAAATTTATTAATTAGGACTATACAAACAACCACATAGAATCCCCTTATTCCCCCTTAAAAAAAATACACGACCGTGTATTGTATGCCAAGTCAGCTGACATCACACGCATCCACACACATGCAATCTGGCTACTATTCAGCTCTGATCACTGGGCATTGCTTTATATTGGAATGGCAATTGAGATACAGCTAGATACACCACCATAGTCCTTCACAGCAATCCAAAGTGTAATGTCCTGCAGCTGCAGAATTTGCCATATGAGCAGTATGTATTTGCAGTGTGTGTTCACACTTACGCTCCATTGCACAATAATCAAGTGCCATCTGTCCAGGTATACAAATATATGACATCCAACACAATGTCCTTAAGGCTTATTGCAGACTTCACACTGCTTAATCACCAATCGACAGCATGTGCAGCCAAAGCACTAGCGTTCCAAGTGGCTCGCACATCAGATAAAACAGTGCATAGACAGCTTCCTGCATAACTGCAGAGTAGGTATCGCACATTGCCCAGACAGGTTCTCGCCACTGCTGTGCTCCACTCGTCTAATTGCTGTCCTTAACACCTTCAGGATTTAACAGTGCAGTAGTCCACGCCAGTGTCCAACAGGTGTCGTAATTTTCTGCCTTCAGCTAGTGGTACACTAGGGCTATCATTACTGGAACAGCGTGGAGGCATCAGCTGACCGGCAGGGCCGTGTCACGTGACATGTTTCGCCTGGCCACTCCAGGCTTTCTCAAACAAAAAAGAGGTTTAATGATTGGTTCCTTCATTTGAAGTCATGGGGGCGGTGTCCTGATCAATCGCATTGATCGTGGATTCTACCTAGTAATTAATGAAGGACAGAGCCGTCCAATCATATCCTTATTACTGTTTCTACAGCTAGATTCATAGCAATTCTATTGCTTAACCTGCAGTGTATCCAGGTTTTCTAAAATTCCTTTCTTTATCCAGCTAATCGACAGCAACATAATTAAAGGTACACACACACATCTAATTGTCAGTCATTAACCATAGGTAATTTAAACTATACCACTCAGCGGTGGACCTAATATCATTAGCCATTATCTCAATACATGGCCCAAGGAGGATGCACTGGCAATCCTGGTTATTCAATACACATCAAGGATCACCATCACAACCCATAACTTGCGCCATTAGAATGGATAAATCGCAGCTACGAAAGGAGAGCTATTAAGATTCAATTTGGGATAAACAGTTGTGTGTAAATTATATCTCTATGGATGGACAGGATGCCCCTAGTACTGTTGTCCCAGGGACCAAGAGCATACCCAGTTGTTTAACCACTTAACGACCAGCCAACGCCGATAGGCGGCGGCTGGTCGTTTGTGGGTTTCCATGGGGCCGTTCCATGTCAGTTCACGGAGGGTGTCTCCGTGAACAGCCTGTGAGCCTCCGATCGCGGCCCGCAGGCTAAATGTAGACACGCGGGGAAGAAATCCCCCCTGTTTACATCATACAGCGCCGTAAAGGAGATCAGCAATCAGGCCGGGGATCTCCGGCATCTGATAGGCTGAAGCCTATCAGAGGCGGCACAGAATGGATCGCCGTCCTGTGCCGCCCAGAAAGAGGAGGGGAGGGAGAAAAAGAGAAAGAGGATGGGAATCGCTGCGGAGGGGGGCTTTGAGGAGCCCCCCCCCCCGCTCGGCCACACAGAGCGGCTGTAATCAGACCCCCCCAGCAGGACATCCCCCTAGTGGGGAAAAAAGGGGGGAAGTCTGATCGCCCTGCGTGCCTGCTGATCTGTGCTGTGGGCTGAAGAGCCCACGCAGCACAGATCAGCGTAAAACAGCCCGGTCGTTAAGTGGTTAAAAACACATTGCAGAGTGCTATTATTCCACAAGGTCACACATTGCTTTCAAGGTGGCAAAAAGGGGATCAATGAAAGATCAGTATTTAGCCCCTAGGTGCTAGGGTGTGGAGCCTAAAGACCCATTTCACTTCCATTAGTAGTAAGATCCTTTCAAGGTCGCCCCCTCTTGAGGGTATATTCATTAATATAAAAGCCTTTAAACGTTAAACTATCAGGATCAATTGCATGGTATTTTTGAAAATACTCACCAAGTGGAGTACCAACAGTGGCATTTTTTACAATACTGACGTGTTCCTGGATTCAAGTTTTTAATGGACGTGTCGTTTCTCCAATATATTTAAGTCCATACAGGCACGAAATCATATACAAAACATATTTCGTATTGCAATTAATAAATGATCGCACACTAAACTCATGCCTCGAATCAGAATCTGTGAACACCTCAGTCCTCCCAGCCAAATGACATACACTGCAATTAGTGCAGGGGTACTTCCCCCAGGACGTTGAGAAGTGCCCAACCACATACTCGACGGGACCGGCGTTTTTGGTTGATAATCCGATTGCACTAACAGATCTTGCAAGTTGGGCGCTCTTCTAGCTGTCATCCTAGGGAAATCCTCCACCAGACGGGCAATTGTAGAGTCCAATTGCAGTAGGTGCCAATGTCGTGATAAAATGCCCTTCAATTGCCTCCAATTGGTACCATACTTCGTAATCAAATGAATTGGATCATTCGATTTCTGAGATCTACGTTTACTTTTATGAACCAAAAGATCTTCTCTAGGTGTTGATTCGGCCCTCACTCTAGCCTCATGTAAAATAATATCTTCATAGCGCCGCTGTTTGAATCTAGCTGTCATCACATCAGCCTCAAGCTGGAATTCACCTTCACTGGAACAGTTCCTGCGAATACGCAGGAACTGGCCAGTAGGTATGCCCCAAACCTGTGCCAAAAGGGTGAAAGCTAGAGAGGCGTGCAAAAGCTAGAGTTGGGCCGAACGGTTCGCCTGCGAACGGTTCCATGCGAACTTCCGTGGTTTGCGTTTGCGTCCCGCAGGCGAACGTTTGCGGAAGTTCGGTTCGCCCCATAATGCACCATGGAGGGTCAACTTTGACCCTCTACATCACAGTCAGCAGGCCCAGTGTAGCCAATTAGGCTACACTAGCCCCTGGAGCCCCACCCCCCTTATATAAGGCAGGCAGCGGCGGCCATTACGGTCACTCGTGTGCCTGCATTAGTGAGAGTAGGGCGAGCTGCTGCAGACTGTCTCTCATAGGGAAAGATTAGTTAGGCTTAGCTTGTTCCTGGCTGCATACCTGTTCTGTTCAGTGAGCCCACCATACCTGTTCTGTTCAGTGAGCCCACTGCATACCTGTTCAGTGAACCTGCCACTGCATACCTGTTCTGTGAACCCACCACTGCATACCTGTACTGTGAACCCACCACTGCATACCTGTTCAGTGAACCCACCACTGCATACCTGTTCAGTGAACCCACCACTGCATACCTGTTCAGTGAACCTGCCACTGCATACCTGTTCTGTGAACCCACCACTGCATACCTGTTCTGTGAACCCACCACTGCATACCTGTTCAGTGAACCCACCACTGCATACCTGTTGTGTTCAGTGAACCCGCCACTGCATACCTGTTCTGTTCAGTGGACCCGCCACTGTATACCTGTTCAGTGAACCCGCCACTGCATACCTGTTGTGTTCAGTGAACCCGCCACTGTATACCTGTTCTGTTCAGTGAACCCGCCACTGTATACCTGTTCAGTGAACCCGCCACTGCATACCTGTTGTGTTCAGTGAACCCGCCACTGCATACCTGTTCTGTTCAGTGGACCCGCCACTGTATACCTGTTCAGTGAACCCGCCACTGCATACCTGTTGTGTTCAGTGAACCTGCCACTGCATACCTGTTCTGTAAACCCGCCACTGCATACCTGTTCTGTTCAGTGGACCCGCCACTGTATACCTGTTCTGTTCAGTGAACCCGCCACTGTATACCTGTTCAGTGAACCCGCCACTGCACACCTGTTGTGTTCAGTGAACCCGCCACTGTATACCTGTTCTGTTCAGTGAACCCGCCACTGCATACCTGTTGTGTTCAGTGAACCCACCACTGTATACCTGTACTGTTCAGTGAACCCGCCACTGCATACCTGTTCTGTTCAGTGAACCCACCGCATCAGTGCGCATACCTGTGCAGTTAAGTGAACCCACCTACCTACGTGAGTGCACGCAGTGTGATATACCACTCCGTGCATACCCGATACGGACAAAACATGTAGAGGAAGAGGTAGTGCCAGAGCCAGAGGAAGGCCACCCGGCAGGTCTGCGCGAGGTCGTGTAAATGTAATTTCATGTGAACCTGGCCCACAGTACATTGCTCGGAAGAAGGCACGTCCCATCACCTCCCAAGATTGTCAGGACGTGGTTGAGTATTTAGCGACACAGAACACCTCATCTTGCTCAGCCACCAGCGCTACTACTAGCACCACTTCCGCTGCATTTGACACTTCGCAAGAATTATTTAGTGTTGAAATCACTGATGCACAGCCATTGTTGTTACAGCCAGATGAATTTTCACCAGCTCATATGTCTGAGTTACGCGGCAACACTATGGATGTAACGTGTAAGGAGGATGAAGGACCTACTGATGGTGCATGTTTGGATTTTTCTGAGGCAAGCGAAGCTGGGCAGGATGATTACGATGATGACGATGATAGGGATCCTCTGTATGTTCCCAATAGAGGAGATGAAGAGGGGAACAGTTCAGAGGGGGAGTCAGAGAGTAGTAGGAGGAGAGAAGTTGCTGAAAGAAGCTGGGGCAGCTCTTCGTCAGAAACAGCTGGTGGCAGTGTCCGGCACCATGTATAGCCACCTATTTACAGCCAGCCAACTTGCCCTTCAGCATCAGCTGCTGAGGTCCCCATAGTGCCCACATCCCAGGGTGGCTCAGCGGTGTGGACATTTTTTAATGTGTGTGCCTCAGATCAGACCAAAGCCATCTGTTCACTCTGCCAACAAAAATTGAGCCGTGGAAAGGCCAACACTCACATAGGGACAAGTGCCTTACGAAGGCACCTGGAGAAAAGGCACAAACAGCAATGGGATGGCCACCTGAGCAAAAGCAGCAGCAGCACACAAAAGAAAAGTCACCCTCCTTCTCCTCTTCCTCCTTCAGGTGCATCATCTGCTTCTGCCGCTTTCTCCCTTCCACCTTCACAGGAACCCTCCTCCACTCCGCCTCTGCCCTTGAGCGCTTCCTGCTCCTCTGCCCACAGCAGCAGTCAGGTGTCCGTGAAGGAAATGTTTGAGCGGAAAAAGCCAATTTCGGCCAGTCACCCCCTTGCCCGGCGTCTGACAGCTTGCGTGGCAGAACTGTTAGCTCGCCAGCTGTTACCATACCGGCTGGTGGACTCTGAGGCCTTCCGTAAATTTGTGGCCATCGGAACACCGCAGTGGAAGATGCCAGGCCGCACTTATTTTTCGAGAAAGGCCATACCCCAACTGCACCGTGAAGTTGAGAGGCAAGTGGTGTCATCTCTTGCGAAGAGCGTTGGGTCAAGGGTCCACCTGACCACGGATGCCTGGTCTGCCAAGCACGGGCAGGGTCGCTACATTACGTACACAGCCCATTGGGTCAACCTGGTGGTGAACGATGGCAAGCAGGGCGCAGCGGACCAAATTGTGACACCTCCACGGCTTGCAGGCAGGCCTCCTGCCACCTCCTCTCCTCCTGCTACATGCTCTTCGCTGTCCTCCTCCTCCTTGGCTGAGTGGCAGTTCTCCTCTCCAGCTACAGAGCCCCAGCTCCGCAGGGCCTATGCTGCATGCCAGGTACGACGGTTTCACGCCATCTTAGACATGTCTTGTCTCAAAGCGGAGAGTCACACTGGAGCAGCTCTCCTGGCTGCTCTTAAGAAACAGGTGGATGAGTGGCTGACCCTGCACCACCTGGAGACAGGCAACGTGGTGTGCGACAACGGTAGCAATCTGCTTGCCGCTTTGCATATGGGGAAGCTGACACACATACCCTGCATGGCACATGTCATGAATCTAGTTGTTCAAAGATTTGTGGCAAAGTACCCTGGCTTAGCGGATGTCCTGAAGCAGTCCAGGAAGTTCTGTGGGCATTTGAGGCGGTCTTACACAGCCATGGCACGCTTTGCGGAAATTCAGCGGAAAAACAACATGCCGGTGAGACGCCTGATTTGCGATAGCCCGACTCGCTGGAATTCGACCCTGCTCATGTTCTCCTGCCTGCTAGAACAGAAGAAAGCCGTCACCCAGTACCTCTACAACTACAGTAGAATGAAACAGTCTGGGAAGATGGGGATGTTCTGGCCCGACAACTGGACACTGATGAAAAATGCATGCAGGCTCATGCGGCCGTTTGAGGAGGTGACCAACCTGGTGAGCCACAGTGAGGGCACCATCAGCGGCTTAATTCCCTACGCTTACTTCTTGGAGCGTGCTGTGCGTAGAGTGGCGGATGAAGCTGCGAATGAGCGTGACCAGGAACCGTTACGGCAGGAACAGGCATGGGACCAATTTTCATCAGACCCAGCTGTTTCCTCAACACCTGCGGCAGCACAGAGGGGGGAGGAGGAGGAAGAAGAGAAGTCGTGTGCAGAAGACGAGTCAGACTCAGAGGATGATGAGCAAGGTGTTTCTTTGGGGGAGGAGGAAGAAGAGGGGACGGCGGCAGGAGAACAACCGCAGCAGGCGTCTGGGGGGAGGAGGTTGACTTACGTGACGTCACTGAGGAAGAGCAAGAGGAGATGGAGGGTACTGGATCCGACTTTGTGCAGATGTCGTCTTTTGTGCTGTCCTGCCTGTTGAGGGACCCCCGTATAAAAAACCTCAAGGGGAATGAGCTGTACTGGGTGGCCACACTACTAGACCCTCGGTACAGGCACAAAGTGGCGGACCTGTTACCAACTCACCTGAAGGTGGAAAGGATGCAGCACATGCAGAACCAGCTGTCAACTATGCTTTACAATGCCTTTAAGGGTGATGTGACAGCACAACGCCAGCAAGGTACCACTGCCACTAATCCTCCTCCCGTGTCCACGCAGTCAAAGACAGGACGCTCCAGCGATCTCATGGTGATGTCGGACATGCGGACGTTCTTTAGTCCAACGCCTCGCCGTAGCCCTTCCGGATCCACCCTCCACCAACGCCTGGAACGGCAGGTAGCCGACTGGCCAGTGTGGATGTAGACACTGCTGTGAACAGCGATGAGGAACCCTTGAACTACTGGGTGCGCAGGCTTGACCTGTGGCTAGTGTTGGGCGAACACCTAGATGTTCGGGTTCGCGAACGTTCGCCGAACATCGCCGCGATGTTCGGGTGTTCGCGCCGAACTCCGAACATAATGGAAGTCAATGGGGACCCGAACTTTCGTGCTTTGTAAAGCTTCCTTACATGCTAAATACCCCAAATTTGCAGGGTATGTGCACCTTGGGAGTGGGTACAAGAGGAAAAAAAATAGTTGAAAAAAGAGCTTATAGTTTTTGAGAAAATTGATTGAAAAGTTTCAAAGGAAAAACTGTCTTTTAAATGTGGAAAATGTCATGTTTATTTGCACAGGTAACATTCTTTTTGTCGCCATGCAGTCATAAATGTAATACAGAGAAGAGGTTCCAGGAAAAGGGACCGGTAACGCTAACCCAGCACAAGCAGCAGAACACGTGATGGAACAGGAGGCCACGCTTTTTGAGACACAGCATCCCAGGCCTTGCATGAGGACAAATAGCGTGCGGATATAGCAATGCTTTTTGGCGCCATGCAGTCATAAATGTAATAAAGATGAGAGGTTCAATAAACAGGGACCGGAAACGCTAACCCAGCAGCAGCAGCACACGTGATGGAACAGGAGGAGGCGCAGGAGGAGAAGGTCACGCTTTTTGAGACACAACATCCCAGGCCTTGCATGAGGACAAATAGCGTGCGGATATAGCAATGCTTTTTGCCGCCATGCAGTCATAAATGTAATAAAGATGAGAGATTCAATAAACAGGGACCGGAAACGCTAACCCAGCAGCAGCAGCAGCAGCACACATGATGGAACAGGAGGAGGCGCAGGAGGAGAAGGCCACGCTTTTTGAGACACAACATCCCAGGCCTTGCATGAGGACAAATAGCGTGCGGATATAGCAATGCTTTTTGCCGCCATGCAGTCATAAATGTAATACAGATGAGAGGTTCAATAAACAGGGACCGGAAACGCTAACCCAGGCCAGCAGCAGCAGCACACGTGATGGAACAGGAGGAGGCGCAGGAGGAGAAGGCCACGCTTTTTGAGACACAGCATCCCAGGCCTTGCATGAGGACAAATAGCGTGCGGATATAGCAATGCTTTTTGCCGCCATGCAGTCATAAATGTAATACAGAAAAGTAGTGGTGCTCAAATACCCTTTTTTAAAATTCGAGTTTGGTCGAATTCGAATAGTAAATTATTCGAGGTCAGTCGAATATTCGAGTCGAATAATTTTTACTATTCGATTCGACCTCGGACTTCGAGCTGACTATTCGAGTCGGTATTCGAGCTCATTATTCGAGCTGACTATTCGAATTGGCCTTAAATAGCTTCCAACACTTGTTTTGAGGGTGAATGATGCAAGAAACGTCTTTTTTTCCAAGTAACAACAGCAAGTGATTATGTGGGGATGTTCCTTTAAAAAAAAAAGGTGGAAAGAGAAGTTGTGTCCAGAATTTTGTTCAGTACTGTATATACTTCTTCTTCTTCTTCTTCTTCTTCTTTATCTTCTATATCTTCTTCTTCTATATCTTCTTCTATATCTTCTTCTTCTTCTTCTATATTGTCTTCTTCTTTTTCTTCTTCATCATCTTCTTCTTCTTCATCTTCTAATCTTCATCTTCTTCTTCTTCTTCATCTTCTTCATCTTCTTCTTCATCTTCTTCATCTTCTTCTTCTTCTTCTTCTTCTTCATCTTCTTCATCTTCTTCTTCTTCTTCATCTTCTTCTTCTTCTTTATCTTCTTCTTCTTCTTCTTCATCGTCTTCTTCATCTTCTTCTTCTTCTTCATCTTCTTCATCTTCTTCTTCTTCATCTTCTTCATCTTCTTCATCTTCTTCATCTTCTTCTTCTTCTTCATCTTCTTCATCTTCTTCTTCTTCATCTTCTTCATCTTCTTCTTCTTCTTCATCTTCTTCATCTTCTTCTTCTTCATCTTCTTCTTCTTCATCATCTTCTTCTTCTTCATCTTCTTCTTCATCTTCTTCTTCATCTTCTTCTTCATCTTCTTCTTCATCTTCTTCATCTTCTTCTTCTTCTTCTCCTTCTCCTTTTTCTATATCGTCTTCTTCTTCTTCACTTATTTCTCTTTCCATTTTTTTTTTAAAGAAATGCAGCTATTTTTGAGCGTAACAAATAGCTGGTGGGCGCACGCATGTTGGAAGCGCCATTGTATGTGCTCCCTGGCAGTGGAAACACACAGACAGCAGGAGGTAAATTCAGCAGCAGGAGAAGGAGGATGAGTGTGTGGCAGCAGGCAGTCAATGAGGCAGGCAGCGTGACATAATAGCCCTGGTACCTAGCGGTGATACCAGGGCTGTAAATAAACACAACAGGAGGTCCCAGACAGCGGTCGTGCAGCCCACATCGTGTCCAATACACAACTGGGACAACACAGTTTTCAACCCGGGCACCTCAGAAAAATTAAACCTTTTTTTTTTTAATGGTTTTTTGGTTTTGGTTTTACAACCAATTACACAGATATAGCTATTATTTGACGTAATAGCTGGTGGCAGAGTGGCAGCAGAAGGTAATTCTGTGTACCCTGGCAGTGGGAAACACAGACAGACAGCAGCAGCAGCAGGAGGAATGGAGGAGTAATTATGTGAGCAGCTATTGTTTGACGTAATAGCTGGTGGCATAGTGGCAGCAGAAGGTAATTCTGTGTACCCTGGCAGTGGGAAACACAGACAGACAGCAGCAGCAGCAGGAGGAGGAATGGAGGAGGAGCAGTGTGAGTGTGGCAGCAGGTAGGCAGCGTGACATAATAGCCCTGGTACCTAGCGGTGATACCAGGGCTGTAAATAAACACAACAGGAGGTCCCAGACAGCGGTCGTGCAGCCCACATCGTGTCCAATACACAACTGGGACAACACAGTTTTCAACCCGGGCACCTCAGAAAAATTAAACCTTTTTTTTTTTAATGGTTTTTTGGTTTTGGTTTTACAACCAATTACACAGATATAGCTATTGTTTGACGTAATAGCTGGTGGCAGAGTGGCAGCAGAAGGTAAATCGGTGTACCCTGGCAGTGGGAAACACAGACAGACAGCAGAAGGGCAGTACACAGCAGCCCACTGTAGGTGTAAAATGTGTGGCTGCAGGCGACGTAATAGTCAAAGTGAACCAGGCTGGCTTAGTGAGCAGGAGCCAGGAGGTGGTAAAGGGTGGTGAGGCACATTAACGATGGTTCTAAGTTCCGGCAGCCAGTTCATGTCCCCCTCTCGCCGACAACAGGGGCCAGGAACTCGCCTTCCACCCACGCCTGGTTCATCTTGAGAAACGTCAGTCTGTCCACAGACTTGTGAGACAGACGTGAGCGTTTCTCGGTGACCACGCCACCAGCTGCACTGAAGCAGCGCTCGGACAGCACGCTGGAAGGGGGGCAGGACAGCACTTCCAGGGCGTACTGCGCCAGCTCGCTCCAGATCTCCAGGCGCTTGACCCAATACTCCATGGGATCAACAGGGGCATCGCTGTCAAGCCCGCTGTAGGACCCCATGTAGTCAGCCACCATGCGGGTCAGGCGCTGGCTGTGACCGGAGGAGGATGCTGCTGCATGCACCTCCTCTCTAGTCACTGCTGCCGGAGCCTCTACAGTCCTGTAGAGCTCGTGGCTGAGAGACAGCAGGTCTGTGGGGCGCTTGCTGCTGGATGCAGGCACCTGCTGCTGCCTCTGTGCTGGCTGCTGGACAGTGGGGGTGGAAGGCTGGGGGAAGGCTTCCTCCAAGCGCTCAACAAGGGCCTGCTGCAAGCTCCTTATTTGTTGCGCTGGGTCTCCTCCTGCAGGCGGCAGGAACTGGCTCAACTTCCCCTTGAGGCGTGGGTCCAACATCATGCTAATCCAGATGTCCTCCCTCTGCTTCATCTGGATCACCCTGGGGTCCCTGCGCAGGCACCTCAGCATGTGCGCTGCCATTGGGAAGAGGCGGGCCACGTCTGCTGGCACATCGACGGCAGTGCTGCTGTCCTCATCCTCCTCCTCCTCCTCTGCCTCGTCAGCCTCATCCTCTCTCCACCCCCGCACCAACTCAGCTGCGCTGTGCTGATCCCCCTCATCAGCAGCCAGGTCAGGGACCTCCACCAAGTCCTCCTCCTCCTCCCCCTCAGAGGTGGACTGTGCAGCTGCTTGCCGCTCCTGCTGGTCCAAGGCTGCCGCTCCCTGTTCCAGCAAAGCATCGAGGGCCCTGTTCAGCAGACAAACCAGGGGCACCCACTCGCAGACCATAGCATGGTCCCTGCTCACCATGTTAGTGGCCTGCAGAAAGGGAGCCAGCACTAAGCACACCTGCTGCATGTGCCTCCAGTCATCATCGGGGACGATGGACGGGATGTTGCTGGTCTTGTCCCTTCTCTGAGCGGCGGAAACAGTGGCCAGGGCAAGGTACTGGTTGACAGCGTGCTTCTGTTCAACCAGACGCTCCAACATCGCCAGGGTGGAGTTCCAGCGAGTCGGAACGTCAAGGATCAGCCGATGGCGTGGCAGCTCCAGCTCCTTTTGCACGTCTTCCAGGCTCGCACAGGCTGCAGCCGAGCGCCGGAAGTGACGCACAACGTTCCTTGCCGTTTCCAGCAGTTCGCCCATCCCCTGGTAGGTGCGCAAGAACTTTTGCACCACCAGGTTCAGCACGTGGGCAAGACAGGGGATGTGGGTCAGGTTTCCCCTGTCTATTGCGGCAACCAGATTGGCCCCATTGTCGGCCACCACCTCTCCGACTCTGAGGCCTCTGGGGGTCAGCCAAATCCTCTCCTGCTCCTGGAGTTTGGCCAACACATGGGTTGCCGTCAGCTTGGTCTTCCCAAGGCTGACCAAGTGCAGCAGCGCTTGGCAGTGGCGGGCCTTCACGCTGCTGCTGAGGCGGGGGTTTGGCCAGGTGTGCCGGAGGATGGCAGAGGATCGGAGGAACCTGCTGCAGTTCCCCTGACCCTGCGGGGTGGCACCACCCACTGTGTTGCTGCTGCTGCTGTGCCCGCTGCTGCTCTCCCATCCTCACCCCCTTCCACCAAGCTGACCCAGTGGACAGTGAAGGACAGGTAGCGGCCTGTCCCGAAGCGGCTGCTCCAGGAGTCCATGGTGACGTGGACCCTTTCACCAACCGCGTGCTCCAGCCCTCACTCCACATTGGCCATCACAAAGCTGTGCAGTGCAGGAATGGCCTTGCGGGAGAAAAAGTGTCTGCTGGGGAGCTGCCAGTCTGGGGCTGCGCAAGCAAGCAGCGCACGAATGTCGCTCCCCTCCTGCACGAGCGTGTACGGCAGGAGTTGGGAGCACATGGCCCGTGCCAGCAAGCCGTTCAGCTGCCACACGCGACGGCTGCTGGGAGGCAGAGCCCTAACCACCCCCTGGAAGGACTCGCTCAAAAGGCTCTGGCGTGGCCTTTTGCTGGCACGGGAATCAGCAGACACAGCGGAGGAGGCCACTGAGGACTGGCTGCCAGAACAGGCCTCAGTGTCGGCGGCAGGAGTTGCAGAGGGGGGAGGAGCAGTGCGTTTCCGCACTCCTGCTGGTGCTGCTGGAGGAGCAGGAGGGCGGGTGGCTGCTGTTGCTGCTGCTGCTGCTGCTGAAGGCTGTGCAGTGATGGGTGTGGTGCCACTGCCAGCACCAGATGCCTTCAGCCTCTGGAACTCCTCATGCTGGTGGAAATGTTTCGCAGCAAGGTGGTTGATGAGCGAGCTGGTGCTGAACTTTAAGGGGTCTGCACCTCTGCTCAACTTCCGCTGACAGTGGTTGCAAGTGGCGTACTTGCTGTACACAGTGGGCATGGTGAAATATCGCCAGATTGGTGACAGAAACATCCCCCTATGGCATGGAAGCGCTGCTGCCTGTCTCCCTGTGGTGGTTGGGGGGGGGGCTTGGGTGCGGCTGGTGGTGGTACTGGCAGATGCTGCTGCTGCTGCTGCTGAGCCTGAGACACCAGCAGGCTGTGGGACCTGCCTACTGCTGCCAATGCTTGCAATGATGCGCCTCCTTGCAAGGCCCACAAGAGCATCCTCCTCCTCCTCCTCAGAGCTGCTGAGGACGACATCCCCTGGAGGTGGTTGCACCCAGTCTCTGTCTGTCACCGGGTCATCATCATCCTCCCCCTCCTGAAACATGTCCTGCTGGGATGATGACCCCCCAAACTCCTCTCCTGATGCATGGATGGGCTGCTTGACTGTCGCCACAGTCTTGCTGTCCAATCCCTCATCCCCCAAAGTGCCCATCAGCATCTCCTCCTCAAAATCGCCAACAACAGCAGACAATACCCTGATGGTGCCTGGGGTAAAAAGACTGCTGAGTGACAGGTCGGCGACTGACGGTGAACTGGCCTCCTCCCCAGGCCCTGCTGGGCGGCTGCTGCGAACAGGGGTGGTGGTGGTGGTGGTGCTGGTGGTGAGGGTGGAGGCCTCGGATGCAGAGCTGATGGCGGGCTGCTCATCCTCCGTCATCAGTTGCACCACAGTGTCTGCATGCTTTTCCTCAATGGGACGTTTCCGACCCGGCTGGAGGAAAATCGGAGCAGGTGCTACACGCTGCTGCTGCTGTGTCTCTGCAGCGTGAGTTACAGATGCTCCTGCTGGGCGGCGCCCAAGGCGTCCACGGCCAGTGGCTATGGGAGGAATGTTAGCCACTGACGCTGCTGCTGCTGCTGCGGAACTGTGCATGGTGGCGCGGCCGCGGCCTGCCACAATGCTGCTCCCTCTCCTCCTGATTCCCTTGCTGCCCTTCCCCTTGCCCAAACCGCGCTGGCTGCCACTTCCAGACATCTTCGATGTTTTGGGCGTATAGACAAAAGTTTTTTAAAAGGGCGGGTGAAAAGTGGGGTACTTTAATGGAGTGGGTTGGTGGGTGAGGTGACTGAGTGAGTGTCCCTAGTACAGTAAGTAAGTAGTAACAGTCAGGAAGTACAACTAGCAGTTACAATAATCAGTAGTAATCACGAGTAAATTTAGTGTGTGTACACTACAGACAGTGAGTGCACGCACGCGCAAACACGCGCAGGAGCTAGCCTATGAACAGTGACTGAGTGAGTGTCCCTAGTACAGTAAGTAAGTAGTAACAGTCAGTAAGTACAACTAACTAATTACAATAATCAATCAGTTTTCAGAAGGAAATAGAGTGTGTGTAGTGTGTGTACACAGACAGTGAGTGCACACACGCAGGAGCTAGTAGCCTATGAACAGTGACTGAGTGTCCTAGACTCCTAGTACAGTAAGAGTAAGTAGTAACAGTAAGTACAACTAACTAATTACAATAATCAATCAGTTATCAGAAGGAAATAGAGTGTGTGTAGTGTGTGTACACAGACAGTGAGTGCACACACGCAGGAGCTAGTAGCCTATGAACAGTGACTGAGTGTCCTAGACTCCTAGTACAGTAAGAGTAAGTAGTAACAGTAAGTACAACTAACTAATTACAATAAGCAATCAGTTATCAGAAGGAAATAGAGTGTGTGTAGTGTGTGTACACAGACAGTGAGTGCACACACGCAGGAGCTAGTAGCCTATGAACAGTGACTGAGTGTCCTAGACTCCTAGTACAGTAAGAGTAAGTAGTAACAGTAAGTACAACTAACTAATTACAATAAGCAATCAGTTATCAGAAGGAAATAGAGTGTGTGTAGTGTGTGTACACACTACACAGACAGTGAGTGCACACACGCAGGAGCTAGTAGCCTATGAACAGTGACTGAGTGTCCTAGACTCCTAGTACAGTAAGTAGTAACAGTAAGTACAACTAACTAATTACAATAAGCAATCAGTTATCAGAAGGAAATAGAGTGTGTGTAGTGTGTACACACTACACAGACAGTGAGTGCACACACGCAGGAGCAGCTAGTAGCCTATGAACAGTGACAGTGAGTGTCCTAGTACAGTTACAGCAGTATATAACTACAATACTAATACAATCAGTAGTAAAGGACAGCAGAAATACTGGTATAGATGAGAGAAATAAACAGAGGACAGGAGAGAACAGCTGCCCACACAGGCAGGCCCTGAGGCCTAAAGCTGTAAGCGTGCAGCAGCTGTCTGAGTCTCTCTCTATGTAACACAAAAGCTACTAACTAAAATACAATGTCTAACTAACTAACAACAATATAGGTGTGTATAGGAGGTGTATGTGAGCAAAAACGCTAGGTAAATGACCACAATAGAGCTCTTGCTAAGCCAAAGCACAAAGGAGCAACTCTCTCTCTGTACAAGTCTCAGGCAAGCACGGAGAAACCTAACATGGCGGCCGCTATTTATAGGGTAGGGGCTGGCCAGGGTCCCCCTCTGTGATTGGCTGCCATCAGAGGGCCTGGGAGCCCTCTGATTGGCTCTAAGGACATCAATCTGGGCTATGATGCTATTCGAGCTCAGTACCGAGCTCGAATAGCGCCGGTTTGCTCGAATAGCTCGAATAGTGAATGGGCTATTCGAGTGTACTCGAATAGCCCATTCGAATAGCTACAGCTATTCGGAGCTCGAATACCGAGCTCGAATAGCTGAAAAAGAGCTCGAATATTCGAGCTACTCGAATATTCGAGCTCTGCTGAGCACCACTGCAGATAAGAGGTTCAATAAACAGGGACCGGAAACGCTAACCCATCACAGATGGTCATTGTTCATGTTACTTGGTTGGGGTCCAGGAGTGTTGCGTAGTCAGTTCCAATCCAGGATTGATTCATTTTAATTTGAGTCAGACGGTCTGCATTTTCTGTGGAGAGGTGGATACGCCGATCTGTGACGATGCCTCCGGCAGCACTGAAACAGCGTTCCGACATAACGCTGGCTGCCGGGCAAGCCAGCACCTCTATTGCGTACATTGCCAGTTTGTGCCAGGTGTCTAGCTTCGATACCCAATAGTTGAAGGGTGCAGATGGATTGTTCAACACAGCTACGCCATCTGACATGTAGTCCTTGACCATCTTCTCCAGGTGATCGGTGTTGGAGGTGGATCTGCACGCTTGCTGTTCTGTGGGCTGCTGCTGCATGGGTGTCATAAAATTTTCCCACTCCAAGGACACTGCCGATACCATTCCCTTTTGGGCACTAGCTGCGGCTTGTGTTGTTTGCTGCCCTCCTGGTCGTCCTGGGTTTGCAGAAGTCAGTCTGTCGGCGTACAACTGGCTAGAGGAGGGGGAGGGTGTCAATCTCCTCTCTAAAGTCTCCACAAGGGCCTGCTGTTATTCTTCCATTTTGACCTGTCTGACCCTTTCTTCAAGCAGTTTTGGAACATTGTGTTTGTACCGTGGATCCAGAAGGGTATAAACCCAGTAATTGGTGTTGTCCAGAATGCGCACAATGCATGGGTCGCGTTCAATGCAGTCTAGCATGAATTGAGCCATGTGTGCCAGAGTCCTGCCAGAATCCTCATCATCCTCTTGTGAGCGTTGTGATAGTTGTTGTGATGCATCATAGTCATCACCTTCTTCATGGTCTGCTTCTGCTGACCGTTCGCGCTGAATTGTGGAAGTCCAACGTGCACCGCTCTGGCCCTCGTCAGTGGTGGCAGAAAATTCCTGCTCCAACTCCAGCTGTTCCTCCTCCTCTTCTTCGTCATAGCTGCTGGGGCCAGCGTTTCCTGAGGCGGATGGCCTGATGTTGGTACCATCACGCTGATCGTTTTCTCCTTCAGATTCCCCCAGTTGCATCATGACAGCTGTTTCCTTGATTTTCAACATTGACCTCTTCAGTAAACACAGCAGTGGTATGGTAATGCTGACTGAAGAGTTGTCACTGCTCACAAGCAACGTGGATTGCTCAAAATTTTGGAGGACTTGGCAGAAGCTTGGCAGCTGTCCGGATCCACAGAAGCTTGGCAGCTGTCCGGATGCGCCTCGGTACTGCGCCGTCATGTACTGGACCACTGCACTCTTCTGCTCGCAAAAGCGGGCTAGCATGTGCAGCGTAGAATTCCAGCGTGTAGGGACATCACACAGCAAGCGATGGTGGGGGAGATTGAAGCGCTCCTGCATCTTGGCGAGTGCCCCCAAAGCAGTACTGCAATTTCTGCAATGTTTGGCCACTCGTCGCACCTTCAACAGAAGATCGGCCACGCCTGGGTATGTCCTCAGGAACCGCTGAACCACTAGGTTCATCACGTGCGCCAGGCAAGGGATGTGTGTCAGCTTAGCCAACCTTAAAGCGCGAATGAGATTACTCCCATTATCACACACAACCATGCCCGGTTTCAGGTCCAGCGGTGCCAGCCACAAATCCGTCTGTTCCTTTATTCCCCTCCAAATTTCCTCCCCTGTGTGCTGCTTATCCCCAAGGCAGATCAGCTTCAGCAACGCTTGCTGACGCATGCCAACAGCTGTGCTGCACTGCTTCCACGATCCTACTGCTGCTTGGTTAGCGTTTCCGGATGAGGTACAGCTTTGAGATGCGTTGGAGGAGAAGGAGTCAGAGAGGTAGGTGCTGCTGTTGTTATCCAGTGGGAGGGACGGCGGTGCAGCTGTTTGCAGCGTGGGCAACACCCGCGCCGTAGCAGGTGAGGAATCGCTGTCAGGCTCCACAAGGTTCACCCAGTGCGCGGTAAGGGAGATGTATCGACCCTGGCCGAACGCACTCGTCCAGGTGTCAGTGGTGAGGTGAACCTTGCAGGCAACGGCATTCTTCAAGCTTCGGGTTATTTTGCTGACCACGTGCTCATGCAACTCAGGCACTGCAGAGCGCGCAAAGTGGTAGCGGCTGGGAACCACGTAACGTGGGATGGCCACTGACATCATGCCCTTGAAGCTGTTTGTCTCCACTACTCGATATGGCAGCATTTCGCAGGCCAGAAGCTTGGCTATGCTGGCTGTTACTGCCACGGCCCGGGGGTCATTTGCTGGCAATTTCCTCTTGCGATCAAACATCTCCGAGACAGACAACTGAATCGTAGGGCTGCACACTGAAGGGCTGTTGGTTGTTGTGTTTGATGAACACTGGGAGACCTCAAGAGCACTACTCCGGAAAGTGACAGTGTCAGCGTCTGATGTTTGTGAATGTTGTGAACCACGCAATGGCTGGGCTACTGCTGCTGCTGAGGCGGGTCTGGTGGTGAGTCTGGTGACCCCAAGGGAGGCAGTGTTGCTGGTACCCTGTCCTGCCGCGTTTGCCCACAGAGTGGGATGTTTGGATAGCATGTGGCGGCTCATGCTGGTGGTGCAGAGGTTGTTAATACTTTTCCCCCTGCTCAGGCGGGTCTTGCACACCTTGCAAATCGCCATAGTACCATCCTCAGTGCAGTCTTCAAAGAAAGCCCAGACTTTGGAGCACCTGCCTTGCTGGCGATTTCTGTTTGCGCCTCTTTTGCCTCTCACTTGAACTTCCACGCTTGTGGTGCCTGAAATTGCGCGCCGCCTACCTTGTGGCACAAGGCGAACTCATGCAGCAGTGGGTTCTTCAACAGACTCATCTGTGCTGCTGCTACGACGGCGATGTTCTCGTTCACAAACAAAATCTGGGTCTATGTCCACATTGTCCATACCCTCCTCTTCCATCTCCTGAAACTCGTCATATGTCATTGTGGGGGGCCGCCGCCGTGGAGTAGAGCTCCCCAGAACAACCTCTGCGCAGCTCACTCCAACGTCGTCTTCCAGATCTTGTCGGCCGACCTCCTGCAATTGCAACCCCTCCTGCCCAACTTGCTCTGGGATTTGGGTTTCCGAGTCCTCCTCGGACTCGCCTTGTATTTCAGTGCGCGGTGCAATTCCCACAGTTAATGGTTCTGAATCCGGGCACAACATTTCTGGCTGTTCCTCCATTGACCTTTGAAAGGTGGAAGTTTGTTGGGCTGGGAATAGCTCCTGCGAATACCCCATTGTGTCCTGAGGTAATTCATCGGACTGGTTATCTGGCAGTTGTGTGCGTGGTGTCGCTGCCGGTTGTGTCAGCTTTGTGCCCACTGGCTCCTTGTAACTGGCTGAGGACTCGGACCTCTTGCGTAATGTGCTGGTGCTGCTTAACCCACTGCTGGACGCTTGATAGGTCATCCAAGTAATTATCTGGTCCTGTTCTTTGGATTTGTGAGGGTTGTTGTCCTGGACAACATGGGCGGTATTGAGTGGGTTTTCTTGGGTGCTCCCCTGTGGCCTGTACGTGAACCGTAAGGGAAAACACCTCTTCCCTTGCCCCTCCCTCTTTCACCGGATTTCTTCCTCATTTCACTTATCCTTAAAGTACACGCTGACTGGCAGCAGTACAGTGGCAGTACAGAAATATACAGTGGTGGGTGAGCGGTGTACCACTATTCCCAGCAGCGACACAGAGCACAATGCTATACAGTGGTGGGTGAGCGGTGTACCACTATTCTCAGCAGCGACACAGAGCACAATGCTATACAGTGGCGGGTGAGCGGTGTACCACTATTCCCAGCAGCGACACAGAGCACAATGCTATACAGTGGCGGGTGAGCGGTGTACTACTGTTCCCAGCAGACACAGAGTGGCAGTAAACACAATGCTATATAGTGTGGCTGAGCAAGGTACACAGAGTGGCAGTAAACACAATGCTATATAGTGTGGCTGAGCGGGCGGTGTACTACTATTCCCAGCAGACACAGAGTGGCAGTAAATACACAATGCTATATAGTGTGGCTGAGCGAGGTACACAGAGTGGCAGTAAACACAATGCTATATAGTGTGGCTGAGCGAGCGGTGTACTACTATTCCCAGCAGACACAAAGTGGCAGTAAACACAATGCTATATAGTGTGGCTGAGCGAGGTACACAGAGTGGCAGTAAACACAATGCTATATAGTGTGGCTGAGCGAGCGGTGTACTACTATTCCCAGCAGACACAGAGTGGCAGTAAACAGAATGCTATATAGTGTGGCTGAGCGAGGTACACAGAGTGGCAGTAAACAGAATGCTATATAGTGTGGCTGAGCGAACAGTGTACTACTATTCCCAGCAGACACAGAGTGGCAGTAAACAGAATGCTATATAGTGTGGCTGAGCGAGGTACACAGAGTGGCAGTAAACAGAATGCTATATAGTGTGGCTGAGCGAGCGGTGTACTACTATTCCCAGCAGACACAGAGTGGCAGTAAACAGAATGCTATATAGTGTGGCTGAGCGAGGTACACAGAGTGGCAGTAAACACAATGCTATATAGTGTGGCTGAGCGAGCGGTGTACTACTATTCCCAGCAGACACAGAGTGGCAGTAAACAGAATGCTATATAGTGTGGCTGAGCGAGGTACACAGAGTGGCAGTAAACACAATGCTATATAGTGTGGCTAAGCGAGCGGTGTACTACTATTCCCAGCAGACACAAAGTGGCAGTAAACACAATGCTATATAGTGTGGCTGAGCGAGGTACACAGAGTGGCAGTAAACAGAATGCTATATAGTGTGGCTGAGCGAGCGGTGTACTACTATTCCCAGCAGACACAGAGTGGCAGTAAACAGAATGCTATATAGTGTGGCTGAGCGAGGTACACAGAGTGGCAGTAAACAGAATGCTATATAGTGTGGCTGAGCGAGCAGTGTACTACTATTCCCAGCAGACACAGAGTGGCAGTAAACAGAATGCTATATAGTGTGGCTGAGCGAGGTACACAGAGTGGCAGTAAACACAATGCTATATAGTGTGGCTGAGCGAGCAGTGTACTACTATTCCCAGCAGACACAGAGTGGCAGTAAACAGAATGCTATATAGTGTGGCTGAGCGAGGTACACAGAGTGGCAGTAAACAGAATGCTATATAGTGTGGCTGAGCGAGCGGTGTACTACTATTCCCAGCAGACACAGAGTGGCAGTAAACAGAATGCTATATAGTGTGGCTGAGCGAGGTACACAGAGTGGCAGTAAACAGAATGCTATATAGTGTGGCTGAGCGAGCGGTGTACTACTATTCCCAGCAGCGACACAATGACTGGGGGGACCCTGGCTAGCCTGGCTGGAGCGCGAACTACCCTGCCTGCCTACCCAAAGCTAAACCCACAGACAAATAGCGGAGATATGACGTGGTTCGCGTATTTATTTACCCGAACCACGTGACAGTTCGGCCAATCAGAGTGCGTTCGGGTCCGAACCACGTGACCCGTACGGCCAATCACAGCGCTAGCCGATCGTTCGGGGAACGTTCGGCCATGCGCTCTTAGTTCGGCCATGTGGCCGAACGGTTTGGCCGAACACCATCAGGTGTTCGGCCGAACTCGAACATCACCCAAACAGGGTGATGTTCTGCAGAACCTGAACAGTGGCGAACACTGTTCGCCCAACACTACCTGTGGCCAGAGCTGTCCCAATTTGCCATCCAACTTCTCTCCTGCCCTGCCGCAAGCGTCCTGTCAGAAAGGACCTTCAGCGCAGCTGGAGGCATTGTCACTGAGAAGAGAAGTCGCCTAAGTCACAAAAGTGTTAAGTACCTCACCTTTATCAAAATGAATGAGGCATGGATCCCGGAGGGCTGCTGCCCGCCCCAAGACTAAGTCAGTCCCCGCACACACAGCATCTCTGCCTGCACGCCGTGTGACTGGTGGCTGCCTGGCCTGCCCCAAGAAGACTAAGTCGCTCCCAGTCCCTCCACACAGCATGTCTGCCTGCAGGCCGCTTGACTACCTTCTCCGCCACCACCAACAGGGTCCTGGACTCCAGGCGGATTGCTGAACTTTTTAGGCCGCTGCTAGCAGCGGCCGCTGTAATAATTTTTCTGGTGCGTGTACATGACTGCCTAATTTTTCTGGCTGCACTGCGGGCAGCTGCAACAACAAAAGAAAAGGCATGTACATGCGCCCATTCCCCTTCGTGATCATTACCTTGCCGTGGTGAAGGGGCTTGCGTATCACAATGAAGCAATGACCGGCGCCTAGATGAGTGTCTCGGGGGGCACACAAAAGATAATAAGGTCGTTGCTTCATTGTGGTCAGACCAAATTTGATCAGCTGGACAGTCACTGTTCTGTCATTCAGCTACATCAGCCAGGCGACCATATGGGCTGTAAAGCCACCAAAACCTGCACTCTCGCCATGGTGCGCACCAGTCCAGCACGGCCGTCACTACACAAACAGCTGTTTGCGGTGCGTTACACGGTGAGTTTGGTGTGTCAGTGTGAAGCAGTACCTTAATTACACTACCTGATGGATGTATACACATGCAAGATGTTTTAAAGCACTTTAGGCCTGTCATTTAGCATTCAATGTGATTTCTGCCCTTAAAACGCTGCTTTGCGTCAAATCCAGATTTTTCCCGGGGACTTTTGGCATGTATCCCACTCCGCAATGCCACCCTCCAGGTGTTAGACCCCTTGAAACATCTTTTCCATCACTTTTGTGGCCAGCAGAATTTTTTTTTTCCAAAGTTCGCCTCCCCATTGAAGTCTATTGCGGTTCGCGAACTTTTCCGCGAACCGAACGTTCCGCGGAAGTTCGCGAACCCGGTTCGCGAACCTAAAATCGGAGGTTCAGCCCAACTCTAGCAAAAGCATGTTGCCAGCCGTGAGTTTCCTAAACGTGCATGTAGAGATGCCCAACTCATCTCTTTTGTTCAACAGGTCAAGGAAACTGATCTGACTCTCATCAATGACATGGGTCAGACAGATATTTCTGTCATTCATATTGAGATGGTCAAGGAAGACCGCCAGCTCTCCCCATCTTTGCAGCTAATACCCCACATATTAATTGTGGTAATCCATCCCACATATAAAATCCAGCAATCACCCCAAAAAAGAAATGTGGCAATCACCTTAACAATGCAGCATATAGCCAACATTAAAAATTCAGCTCAGCTCACCGTTTAGTGTGTGGGGAGGTGACACAGTCACTCACTCAGATCTCGACCAGATTATGCAACCCACGTGGCAGTCTGCTTCACCACCACAAGGTCAACAAAACGTGGTGAATGCTGCCACCAGTGTGTTCATCAGCCACCCCGCCTGCCACCTGGCTAAGTCTTTCTCTCTGGGCCTGATCTAATTCACCTTATCTCCAAGGTGATATTTTCACATTGTTAAATAAAATACCTTTTAAGCCACCAGTATGCAAGAACATATTCAGAATAATTTTGACAATAATTTTTTCCCCTACTTTTGGTACCTTTTTTATTGCAGAGTGCTGTAAAGCTATTTCTTAACTGAAGATGAACAATTATCTCCAGGAGAAAACTTGAATTGGATTGGGCCCTCCTTCTATTCTCCTGGTTGCCTGTCCCTGTCCACTCACTGTCCTCCCAAGCCACGGTGGCATGCAGAGTGCTCTTGCACACATGTAATGCTGGGCATACACGTCTCGTTTCTTCTTATCAATCGAGCCGCTGATGGCTCGAGTGATAATTTCCGACAGGTCCGATTACCCGCCGGATCGATTCCGCGCTCGATACCGGCGGGCAGAACAATAGAAAAAATGAAGCGCTGATTAGAAAGCGCCCGCGGGGACGAGCGGGAATCGATCTACGTGGACGAGCGGAGCCACTGGCTCGATACCGGCGCACTATCTAGACGTGTATGCCCAGCATCACACACATGCTCAGACCTTAGAGTGTGGCGCAACCTGGGCAAGTAGAGTAAAGACACAATTAACCATCCAGACTCCTGAGTCCTGCTGTAAGTGCCTGTGTCACCTCCTGTCAGTGCTGGTGGGCAGATACCTCATCCGTTGGCCATGTCCTCCACACTCCTCCTCCTATAGAACAACTGAGCAGTTAAAACACATCAGTTTTCATCTTACAGTTAAAAGTGGCTCTGACCTAACCCTAAACTGCCATATAACCTAACACTCATACCCCCCAAACACTCCAACGAATCTACTGGAGTACGCCATTTCACTAACTGCTTTGGAGTGACTGTGTGCCTAGTCAAAGAGCACTGCTTCGTAATATGGGAGTTGACTCCGGGAAGTGAAAGAATTAGGACAGGTACACACGTACCAGCATAGGCAGTCCCCCGCTTGTAAATGACTTGTTACAATGTTTCATACATACAAAGTTCTAGTCATGTACAAAATGTACTGTATTGTACTACGAAATATGTACTACATATTTTAGTTGTAAAATTTTACAGTATTGTATAAACTATTGTAAGTAGTTGAAAAATTAAAAGCAGAACAAAAAAAGTGTTTATAATACTGTTTATGTCCAAATCTAGAGTTGTCTGAAAGTAAATCATTTATCTACATTTCACTATGTATAACAAATGGCTCAACTTACAAACAAATTCAACTTACAAGCAGCCTCCCGGAACGGAACCTGTTTGTTAGTAGAGGACCGCCTGTTTTTACTTCAAACTGATTAAGGATTTGGATCAAAATGATCAGACTATCACAGAAATAACATCATTGATTGGTTACTCATGCTGCTAGGCAGGCGCCGATCAGTGCTGCGCTGTGTACATGTGCAGACCACCAATCAATGTACACTGGCACTTGCTTGGAAGAAGGAATGGGATTGGTGAAAATAGCTACCTTATATATCTGTACATTGTTGCTTTATCTGGAGTGACTGAATAGTGTACTGGTTAAGGGCTATGGCGCTGACACAGGAGACCTGGGTTTGAATCTCGGCTCTTTCTGTTCAGTAAGTGAGCACCTATTCAGTAAGAAGATCTTGGGCACCTTGCTGCTGCCTATAGAGCGTGTCCTAGTGGCTGCAGCTCTAACACTTTGAGTCCGCCAGGAGAAAAGCACAATATAAATGTTATTTGTCTTGTCTTCGTCAACAACTAATCATGAAATTGATTGGAATGGTCAAATACTTGAAAGGAAACAGTCAGTTTGGCTCATGTGTGCCAGGCCTTGAAGCTGAAGTGTTTAAACATTTATCTGGATACCCAGGAGCCCACTAATGGTACAATTTTCGGTGAAGGGTTGCTGGGCGGATCAGATAAATGCAATCAGAGGTAATGTCCGCCAGTATTTTCTTTGGCAGCATGTAGAAACATCTATCCAGAGTTGGTTTTACGGATACCAAAATCTCAAGAAAACATAACAACAGTATGCTGTATTATTTTTTTTTTCTAATGACAGCTTCTCACCACTACCTTCATGCCCATTGCAATGGTGCCTAAACCACACATGCCTTAAACACCCAACTTCACCATCCCGGGAATGCAATGTGCTCACTAGATCCCGATGCCAACCAAATCACAGACCAACAAGTTAGACATTCAATGTTTCATTAGGACCGGCAACCTTAAATCACCACTCTATAGTTGTGATTCCCTACGGCATCAACAGAATCCACTTGCCACAGACTTAATCCTTAAAATACTCAAAGGACATAATTTCATAGCATAACAAGCTTTATTGTATACAATTTGTAAGAGTAGTGCACTCATGTTTAACTACCTGCGGACCACCGCAGTATGAATCTACGGCGGGCAGGGGGCGCTGCGGTTCTTACCTGACGTAAACTCTAGGTTCCATAGACCGCACGCCCGTCCTGTCCCTGCCGCAGTCGCCGCTCGATCTCCGCCGCAATATGCTGCCCTGCCGCCTCTATGACGGCAGAGCACTGTGAGCCGGGCAGGAGCCATTTTCATTGGCTCCTGGCCCTGTCATTCATGTAAGCCGTTCCCATTGGCTTACATGGAGTGACAGGGTCAGGAGCCAATGAAAGCGTCTCCTGACCGGCACACAGCGCTCTGCCGTCATAGCGACGGCAGAGAGAGCAGCCTGCGGCGGGGACAGAGCGGCGTGACCGTCGGGAGCGGCGGATTTTAGCGGCGATTCGTCGGGAAGCGGCGGTTTACTGGACCAGCACCCTCTGGTCCTTAAGGGGTCAGAGGGTGCTGGTCCCGAAGTGGTTAAAGGACCTCTCTCGCGAAAATCTTAAAAATTAAAATACATGTAAACATACACAAATTAAGAAGTACGTTTCTTCCAGAGTAAAATGAGCCATAAATTACTTTTCTCCCGAGTTGCTGTCACTTACAGTAAGTAGTAGAAATCTAACATTACCAACAAATTTTGGACTAGCCCATCTTCTAATGGGAGGTTCTCAGGGATTTCTTTATTTTTAAAAGCACTTAGTGAATGGCAGTTACTCCGTCCAGCTGCCAAAATAGTGTATAGTGAATATACAAGCAGGTAGGTAAAAGAGCGAGTGCACACCAATGCCTTCAAACTAAACTTTTCAAGTATAACAGCGGTGCAACATCCGGATGAAAAACAGCTTATATCTATAGCATTGAGGAGAGGAAAAGTGATATCCAGGAGCTACTCGCCATGGTTTACTTCAGTAAAAATACAACCTTTAATGCAATTCTTCCAATAAAAATTGGGTTCCAAAGGTAAAAGACATAAACAGCAATACTTATCAGACAGGAGGTGGTACAATTGGTGCGGAGGCAGGTCGACGATCGTTTCGCCCCTCTATGAGGGCTTTCTCGAGACCATCTAACCCCCTCAGTGTGTTTCCACTCCTATATACCGGGGACCACTCCCTCCCAATATGTCGCAGGCCAATGGCAGCCACTCACCTCTCTAGCACACCTGTGTAGCATGAGTGGTGTACATCCGTCCTCCAATAAGCCACTGAATCACTTCCTATCGGCGAGGCGCGCCATGCGTTCCACTCACGCAAACACACAGCATGGTGGAGCGCATCCATGCGCGTCATACACTCCGCGCCGCCCATCGCCCAATGCCGCCATCAATTGACGTCAATCCATACGCGTCACTCAGACGCATGGACGCATCGGGGCCTGAGACGTCAACTGACGTCATTCCGTACGCGTCACTAAGACGCATGGACGCATCGGGGCCTGGGACGGGTTACTGCCATCTTGTGGACCCTTTACTAATTGCATCCACACTCAATAAATCTTGAAGTACCGCAATAATGCGGATCCACCAACCAGGCCTGGGGGCAAGTCACTGCCACCTCATGGCCACATAACTAACTGCATTGACACTATATAATAATAAAGTCTATGCAATACGGGGCTTATATCTCAGCCACCCACAAATGCACTTCAAACTTGATACAAATAGCCTGCGATCCAATTGAGGTTCATGGTTCCCAATCCAACAAGAGTGGAACACACCAAAAGGCACACATACATCAAAACAAACTATTAAAAACAGTCTTAACAGTCATCTTAATATTTCTTAAATATGAGCTATGCTGAACATCAATTAACGAGACTTCACTGAGGATAGGTACAGAAGAAAACTCCTGCCATATATCCTCTTGGTCATTAGTCTAATGGATATTGTTAAGGTCACACTATGTATATACACCTTAATGAGCATACCATATTTATAATTATATACACACAGACCTCCGATGATTGGAAGCAAAAACTACCAAAACACCAGTCCAAGATCTACATCATCGGTCTCATTACATCAAAGAAAAGGGAATTATGTAAGACACTCACATCGGCACATTAGGAGATATATAAACATCCCCATATGCCTTACGTTCATAGTGTTGAAAAATAATCAATCACAGAAACATCCCCATGTCAATTCGATCATTGAACCCTGATGGGCCCTCTGTCCCTAGTCTGATAATCCATCTACTCTCCAACTGTACCAATTTTTCATCCCCATTTATCCCCCTCTCCTATTCTGTACCACCCTATCTATCCCAAAAAACCTGAGACACTCGGGATTGCCCCCGTGTTGGTTTCTAACATGTTCAATGAGTCTTTTAGCTCCCTTACCACTCTCTATGGACCTAAAGTGCTCTGAGAATCTTTCCCCCATGGATCTAGTGGTTTTACCGATGTATATTAAATTACAGGGACAGGCTACTGCATATACTACCATTTCTGTGCGGCAGTTGAAAAAATGCTGGATTCTGTAAGTGCTATTCAAAAAGGAAAACCACTTTCCCTGTTTCAAATATCTACAGTACATGCATCTATTGCACATAAAATTTCCCAAGACTCTCGATCGATTGAGCCAAGTCCTAGTCTGTTCCGTCTTATACTCGCTCTTTACTAAATGATCTTTTAAACTTTTACATCTTTTAAATGAGATGCACGGGGGTTGTGAACATTTCTCCTTCAGTAAGGGGTCAGACTTCAATAAGCCCCAGTTCCTTTTAATTGCTCCTGCAATATGATCACCTAAAGGAGAGTGGGAAAAGTGCATAAAGAAACAATTTTTTCTGGTTTTCTCCTTTTTCTTTAAGAGAGTTTTTCTATCCAATCCTTCAGCTCTCATCAATGCCGAGTTCAACACCTCTTCCTTATATCCTCGGGCTTTAAATCTCTTCTTTACTTCCAACATTTGTTGCCTGCCCATCTCTGGAATTGTGTTATTGCATTTCATACGCACCATCTGGCTATATGGCAAGCTTTCCTTTAATCGGGTCGGATGAAAGCTATCACTGTGCAAAACCATATTAGATGCTGTGGCCTTTCTGTATGTACTTGTAGTGACTTCATTCTCTATTATACATAATTTCAAATCAAGGAAGTCCAACTCCAATCCACCCCAATTAGAGGTAAGATGTAAATTAATGTCGTTATCGTTCAGTGTTTCCAACCATTCCTGGAACTCAACTTTGTTCCCCGCCCAGACCACAAGGATGTCGTCTATGTATCTGGCCCAGAGGCGGACCCGAGCGGCACCCCCGCCCCTCCCGGAAAATACCTGCTCGAGTTCCCAGTGCCCATAAAGAGGTTGGCAAACGTAGGGGCCACAGGGGTCCCCATCGCAGTGCCAACCTCCTGATGGTACCATCGCCCGTCGAAGAGGAAGGAGTTGCCGGTCAGGACCGCCTCCAGGCCAGACAACACAAACAAATTTTCATCGGGACTCTCCTGCAGGAATGGTAAAAATGACTTGACTGCTGCCAGTCCATCATTATGTCTTATTCTACTGTAGAGGGAGGTAACATCAATACTAGCTAGTGCATATCCCTCCCTCCATTCAAACCCCTGAAGCTTGTTCAGAACATCTGTGGAATCCAAAAGAAAAGAGGGGAGTGCCTCAACCAAGGGTCTGAGCTTAAAGTCCAGAAACTGGGATAAACGTTCAAACACTGACCCTATTGCTGAACAGATAGGACGTCCAGGGGGGCATTCCATGTTTTTATGTACTTTTGGGATGCAGTACCATACAGGTTTTCTTGGGTTTGCCGGGATCAATCTATTTGCTGATGTCCTGCTCATTATTCCCGCCTCCACTGCTCCTTTAAGCAAGCCTCTTAATTTCCTTATATGTCCTTCTGTCGGATCCATCCGCAATTTTCTATAAGTGATCCCATCCTCCAATTGTTTAAGGCACTCCTCCTCATACATAGCTCTTGGCCACAATACTATATTTCCACCCTTGTCGGATGGTTTCACTAAGATATCTTTTTGGTTTTGCAACCATTTGAGGGATTTCTTTTCCGCCACTGTGAGATTCTGTGTTGATTTCGGGTAGATTAAGGCTCTTACTTCTTGCCTAACTTTATTATAAAAAACCTCTAGGGCAGACCCTGGGGTGATTTGGGGGTTGAATTTTGATGCAGGCCCAATATGTGAGGGAACCTCTAATCCTTTACTAGAAAAGACTGTACTGTCCTCATCCTGATCCTCACAAATAGCTCTGATCCAAGCTTGCTCCATCTCTGAAAATTCAGTACTCAAAATTAATGGAATTGGTACCCTGGTCGGAGGAGGCGGTTCCTTATAGAAACCCAACTTCTTCTGTGATTCAAAATAGCGATGACAAGCTATCTTTCTAACATTTTTGAACAATTCAATTTCAAAATCAACTTCTTCAAATTCACTGCTGGGGCAAAAATTAAGTCCCTTACATAATAATGAGACACAGGATTCATCCAAATCCAGATTCGAGAGGTTAATGATATCTAATTTTTGTCGTTCTTGTTCCTCTGGGAGCGTCTCAACTCCTTCTGTTCCCACGATATTTGCTGTTTCTTGAGGATACCTTTTCCCTTCCCCACACTTTTTGGGTCTCTTGCGCCACCTACTGCGCCTAACTCGTCTTCTTCTCCTAAAGGGATATCATCCTCAGAAAATACTTCTTCCTCCAAACTTGTGTTGGGACTACTTGGCCACGTGGATTGTGGGGAGCTGTCTCCTGATTCATTCACCGGCTTTTTAGGATGTTTGGGGTTCTTCTTTGGTCCTTGTGGTTTTGGTTTTTCTTTTTGGTGGGTTACCTTTGGGTGGATTTCCTTTAGGTGGGTTCCTGGTCTGCCCCTTGGGTAACAACCACCACTTCCTCTTGGTTTAAATCCACTCTCATTTCCCCCACGCCAATCAAAGGTCTGTTTATATTCATAATCCAACTTATCTCTCAGAAACTTGTCATTTTTTTCTTTTTTAACTTGCTCTTGAACGTTAATGAGCTGTTTTTCAAACTTTTTCAGGCATTCTTCAAGGTGTGACTCACTAGATTTCACAATAATAGCTTCCTTGAGCTTATTAATTTCCTGTTCAATTTCTTCATAATCCAGTTCATTTTCCTCTAGAACCACCTCCTGAAATCTCATTGTAAATTCCTGCATCAGCTCTTCACATTTAACTTTAGATGACTGTCTGACCCTTGCCTGGGCCAGTTTTTTAATGATTCGTATGCCCCTCGGGGCCCTCCGCACCTCTTTGTACTGTTTAAGGAAGACTATGGTCCAGTATTTCCTAACCTCCTTCTCCAGGGCACGTAGCAACTTTCTCTCTAACACTGGTAATTCAAAGGTCACAAAAGACAGTTCCACTTTCTTTTCAAATAGTGGTGCTACATCTTGACGCCCTGCGGCCAACGCTGCGTGAGCCATTGCAAACATACAGTATGCTGGGTGCATTCAGCTTAAAAGTTCAACAGTATGTACAATATACAAGCAGGTAGGTAAAAGAGCGAGTGCACACCAATGCCTTCAAACTAAACTTTTCAAGTATAACAGCGGTGCAACATCCGGATGAAAAACAGCTTATATCTATAGCATTGAGGAGAGGAAAAGTGATATCCAGGAGCTACTCGCCATGGTTTACTTCAGTAAAAATACAACCTTTAATGCAATTCTTCCAATAAAAATTGGGTTCCAAAGGTAAAAGACATAAACAGCAATACTTATCAGACAGGAGGTGGTACAATTGGTGCGGAGGCAGGTCGACGATCGTTTCGCCCCTCTATGAGGGCTTTCTCGAGACCATCTAACCCCCTCAGTGTGTTTCCACTCCTATATACCGGGGACCACTCCCTCCCAATATGTCGCAGGCCAATGGCAGCCACTCACCTCTCTAGCACACCTGTGTAGCATGAGTGGTGTACATCCGTCCTCCAATAAGCCACTGAATCACTTCCTATCGGCGAGGCGCGCCATGCGTTCCACTCACGCAAACACACAGCATGGTGGAGCGCATCCATGCGCGTCATACACTCTGCGCCGCCCATCGCCCAATGCCGCCATCAATTGACGTCAATCCATACGCGTCACTCAGACGCATGGACGCATCGGGGCCTGAGACGTCAACTGACGTCATTCCGTACGCGTCACTAAGACGCATGGACGCATCGGGGCCTGGGACGGGTTACTGCCATCTTGTGGACCCTTTACTAATTGCATCCACACTCAATAAATCTTGAAGTACCGCAATAATGCGGATCCACCAACCAGGCCTGGGGGCAAGTCACTGCCACCTCATGGCCACATAACTAACTGCATTGACACTATATAATAATAAAGTCTATGCAATACGGGGCTTATATCTCAGCCACCCACAAATGCACTTCAAACTTGATACAAATAGCCTGCGATCCAATTGAGGTTCATGGTTCCCAATCCAACAAGAGTGGAACACACCAAAAGGCACACATACATCAAAACAAACTATTAAAAACAGTCTTAACAGTCATCTTAATATTTCTTAAATATGAGCTATGCTGAACATCAATTAACGAGACTTCACTGAGGATAGGTACAGAAGAAAACTCCTGCCATATATCCTCTTGGTCATTAGTCTAATGGATATTGTTAAGGTCACACTATGTATATACACCTTAATGAGCATACCATATTTATAATTATATACACACAGACCTCCGATGATTGGAAGCAAAAACTACCAAAACACCAGTCCAAGATCTACATCATCGGTCTCATTACATCAAAGAAAAGGGAATTATGTAAGACACTCACATCGGCACATTAGGAGATATATAAACATCCCCATATGCCTTACGTTCATAGTGTTGAAAAATAATCAATCACAGAAACATCCCCATGTCAATTCGATCATTGAACCCTGATGGGCCCTCTGTCCCTAGTCTGATAATCCATCTACTCTCCAACTGTACCAATTTTTCATCCCCATTTATCCCCCTCTCCTATTCTGTACCACCCTATCTATCCCAAAAAACCTGAGACACTCGGGATTGCCCCCGTGTTGGTTTCTAACATGTTCAATGAGTCTTTTAGCTCCCTTACCACTCTCTATGGACCTAAAGTGCTCTGAGAATCTTTCCCCCATGGATCTAGTGGTTTTACCGATGTATATTAAATTACAGGGACAGGCTACTGCATATACTACCATTTCTGTGCGGCAGTTGAAAAAATGCTGGATTCTGTAAGTGCTATTCAAAAAGGAAAACCACTTTCCCTGTTTCAAATATCTACAGTACATGCATCTATTGCACATAAAATTTCCCAAGACTCTCGATCGATTGAGCCAAGTCCTAGTCTGTTCCGTCTTATACTCGCTCTTTACTAAATGATCTTTTAAACTTTTACATCTTTTAAATGAGATGCACGGGGGTTGTGAACATTTCTCCTTCAGTAAGGGGTCAGACTTCAATAAGCCCCAGTTCCTTTTAATTGCTCCTGCAATATGATCACCTAAAGGAGAGTGGGAAAAGTGCATAAAGAAACAATTTTTTCTGGTTTTCTCCTTTTTCTTTAAGAGAGTTTTTCTATCCAATCCTTCAGCTCTCATCAATGCCGAGTTCAACACCTCTTCCTTATATCCGCGGGCTTTAAATCTCTTCTTTACTTCCAACATTTGTTGCCTGCCCATCTCTGGAATTGTGTTATTGCATTTCATACGCACCATCTGGCTATATGGCAAGCTTTCCTTTAATCGGGTCGGATGAAAGCTATCACTGTGCAAAACCATATTAGATGCTGTGGCCTTTCTGTATGTACTTGTAGTGACTTCATTCTCTATTATACATAATTTCAAATCAAGGAAGTCCAACTCCAATCCACCCCAATTAGAGGTAAGATGTAAATTAATGTCGTTATCGTTCAGTGTTTCCAACCATTCCTGGAACTCAACTTTGTTCCCCGCCCAGACCACAAGGATGTCGTCTATGTATCTGGCCCAGAGGCGGACCCGAGCGGCACCCCCGCCCCTCCCGGAAAATACCTGCTCGAGTTCCCAGTGCCCATAAAGAGGTTGGCAAACGTAGGGGCCACAGGGGTCCCCATCGCAGTGCCAACCTCCTGATGGTACCATCGCCCGTCGAAGAGGAAGGAGTTGCCGGTCAGGACCGCCTCCAGGCCAGACAACACAAACGAATTTTCCTCGGGACTCTCCTGCAGGAATGGTAAAAATGACTTGACTGCTGCCAGTCCATCATTATGTCTTATTCTACTGTAGAGGGAGGTAACATCAATACTAGCTAGTGCATATCCCTCCCTCCATTCAAACCCCTGAAGCTTGTTCAGAACATCTGTGGAATCCAAAAGAAAAGAGGGGAGTGCCTCAACCAAGGGTCTGAGCTTAAAGTCCAGAAACTGGGATAAACGTTCAAACACTGACCCTATTGCTGAACAGATAGGACGTCCAGGGGGGCATTCCATGTTTTTATGTACTTTTGGGATGCAGTACCATACAGGTTTTCTTGGGTTTGCCGGGATCAATCTATTTGCTGATGTCCTGCTCATTATTCCCGCCTCCACTGCTCCTTTAAGCAAGCCTCTTAATTTCCTTATATGTCCTTCTGTCGGATCCATCCGCAATTTTCTATAAGTGATCCCATCCTCCAATTGTTTAAGGCACTCCTCCTCATACATAGCTCTTGGCCACAATACTATATTTCCACCCTTGTCGGATGGTTTCACTAAGATATCTTTTTGGTTTTGCAACCATTTGAGGGATTTCTTTTCCGCCACTGTGAGATTCTGTGTTGATTTCGGGTAGATTAAGGCTCTTACTTCTTGCCTAACTTTATTATAAAAAACCTCTAGGGCAGACCCTGGGGTGATTTGGGGGTTGAATTTTGATGCAGGCCCAATATGTGAGGGAACCTCTAATCCTTTACTAGAAAAGACTGTACTGTCCTCATCCTGATCCTCACAAATAGCTCTGATCCAAGCTTGCTCCATCTCTGAAAATTCAGTACTCAAAATTAATGGAATTGGTACCCTGGTCGGAGGAGGCGGTTCCTTATAGAAACCCAACTTCTTCTGTGATTCAAAATAGCGATGACAAGCTATCTTTCTAACATTTTTGAACAATTCAATTTCAAAATCAACTTCTTCAAATTCACTGCTGGGGCAAAAATTAAGTCCCTTACATAATAATGAGACACAGGATTCATCCAAATCCAGATTCGAGAGGTTAATGATATCTAATTTTTGTCGTTCTTGTTCCTCTGGGAGCGTCTCAACTCCTTCTGTTCCCACGATATTTGCTGTTTCTTGAGGATACCTTTTCCCTTCCCCACACTTTTTGGGTCTCTTGCGCCACCTACTGCGCCTAACTCGTCTTCTTCTCCTAAAGGGATATCATCCTCAGAAAATACTTCCTCCTCCAAACTTGTGTTGGGACTACTTGGCCACGTGGATTGTGGGGAGCTGTCTCCTGATTCATTCACCGGCTTTTTAGGATGTTTGGGGTTCTTCTTTGGTCCTTGTGGTTTTGGTTTTTCTTTTTGGTGGGTTACCTTTGGGTGGATTTCCTTTAGGTGGGTTCCTGGTCTGCCCCTTGGGTAACAACCACCACTTCCTCTCGGTTTAAATCCACTCTCATTTCCCCCACGCCAATCAAAGGTCTGTTTATATTCATAATCCAACTTATCTCTCAGAAACTTGTCATTTTTTTCTTTTTTAACTTGCTCTTGAACGTTAATGAGCTGTTTTTCAAACTTTTTCAGGCATTCTTCAAGGTGTGACTCACTAGATTTCACAATAATAGCTTCCTTGAGCTTATTAATTTCCTGTTCAATTTCTTCATAATCCAGTTCATTTTCCTCTAGAACCACCTCCTGAAATCTCATTGTAAATTCCTGCATCAGCTCTTCACATTTAACTTTAGATGACTGTCTGACCCTTGCCTGGGCCAGTTTTTTAATGATTCGTATGCCCCTCGGGGCCCTCCGCACCTCTTTGTACTGTTTAAGGAAGACTATGGTCCAGTACTTCCTAACCTCCTTCTCCAGGGCACGTAGCAACTTTCTCTCTAACACTGGTAATTCAAAGGTCACAAAAGACAGTTCCACTTTCTTTTCAAATAGTGGTGCTACATCTTGACGCCCTGCGGCCAACGCTGCGTGAACCATTGCAAACATACAGTATGCTGGGTGCATTCAGCTTAAAAGTTCAACAGTATGTACAATATACAAGCAGGTAGGTAAAAGAGCGAGTGCACACCAATGCCTTCAAACTAAACTTTTCAAGTATAACAGCGGTGCAACATCCGGATGAAAAACAGCTTATATCTATAGCATTGAGGAGAGGAAAAGTGATATCCAGGAGCTACTCGCCATGGTTTACTTCAGTAAAAATACAACCTTTAATGCAATTCTTCCAATAAAAATTTGGTTCCAAAGGTAAAAGACATAAACAGCAATACTTATCAGACAGGAGGTGGTACAATTGGTGCGGAGGCAGGTCGACGATCGTTTCGCCCCTCTATGAGGGCTTTCTTGAGACCATCTAACCCCCTCAGTGTGTTTCCACTCCTATATACCGGGGACCACTCCCTCCCAATATGTCGCAGGCCAATGGCAGCCACTCACCTCTCTAGCACACCTGTGTAGCATGAGTGGTGTACATCCGTCCTCCAATAAGCCACTGAATCACTTCCTATCGGCGAGGCGCGCCATGCGTTCCACTCACGCAAACACACAGCATGGTGGAGCGCATCCATGCGCGTCATACACTCCGCGCCGCCCATCGCCCAATGCCGCCATCAATTGACGTCAATCCATACGCGTCACTCAGACGCATGGACGCATCGGGGCCTGAGACGTCAACTGACGTCATTCCGTACGCGTCACTAAGACGCATGGACGCATCGGGGCCTGGGACGGGTTACTGCCATCTTGTGGACCCTTTACTAATTGCATCCACACTCAATAAATCTTGAAGTACCGCAATAATGCGGATCCACCAACCAGGCCTGGGGGCAAGTCACTGCCACCTCATGGCCACATAACTAACTGCATTGACACTATATAATAATAAAGTCTATGCAATACGGGGCTTATATCTCAGCCACCCACAAATGCACTTCAAACTTGATACAAATAGCCTGCGATCCAATTGAGGTTCATGGTTCCCAATCCAACAAGAGTGGAACACACCAAAAGGCACACATACATCAAAACAAACTATTAAAAACAGTCTTAACAGTCATCTTAATATTTCTTAAATATGAGCTATGCTGAACATCAATTAACAAGACTTCACTGAGGATAGGTACAGAAGAAAACTCCTGCCATATATCCTCTTGGTCATTAGTCTAATGGATATTGTTAAGGTCACACTATGTATATACACCTTAATGAGCATACCATATTTATAATTATATACACACAGACCTCCGATGATTGGAAGCAAAAACTACCAAAACACCAGTCCAAGATCTACATCATCGGTCTCATTACATCAAAGAAAAGGGAATTATGTAAGACACTCACATCGGCACATTAGGAGATATATAAACATCCCCATATGCCTTACGTTCATAGTGTTGAAAAATAATCAATCACAGAAACATCCCCATGTCAATTCGATCATTGAACCCTGATGGGCCCTCTGTCCCTAGTCTGATAATCCATCTACTCTCCAACTGTACCAATTTTTCATCCCCATTTATCCCCCTCTCCTATTCTGTACCACCCTATCTATCCCAAAAAACCTGAGACACTCGGGATTGCCCCCGTGTTGGTTTCTAACATGTTCAATGAGTCTTTTAGCTCCCTTACCACTCTCTATGGACCTAAAGTGCTCTGAGAATCTTTCCCCCATGGATCTAGTGGTTTTACCGATGTATATTAAATTACAGGGACAGGCTACTGCATATACTACCATTTCTGTGCGGCAGTTGAAAAAATGCTGGATTCTGTAAGTGCTATTCAAAAAGGAAAACCACTTTCCCTGTTTCAAATATCTACAGTACATGCATCTATTGCACATAAAATTTCCCAAGACTCTCGATCGATTGAGCCAAGTCCTAGTCTGTTCCGTCTTATACTCGCTCTTTACTAAATGATCTTTTAAACTTTTACATCTTTTAAATGAGATGCACGGGGGTTGTGAACATTTCTCCTTCAGTAAGGGGTCAGACTTCAATAAGCCCCAGTTCCTTTTAATTGCTCCTGCAATATGATCACCTAAAGGAGAGTGGGAAAAGTGCATAAAGAAACAATTTTTTCTGGTTTTCTCCTTTTTCTTTAAGAGAGTTTTTCTATCCAATCCTTCAGCTCTCATCAATGCCGAGTTCAACACCTCTTCCTTATATCCGCGGGCTTTAAATCTCTTCTTTACTTCCAACATTTGTTGCCTGCCCATCTCTGGAATTGTGTTATTGCATTTCATACGCACCATCTGGCTATATGGCAAGCTTTCCTTTAATCGGGTCGGATGAAAGCTATCACTGTGCAAAACCATATTAGATGCTGTGGCCTTTCTGTATGTACTTGTAGTGACTTCATTCTCTATTATACATAATTTCAAATCAAGGAAGTCCAACTCCAATCCACCCCAATTAGAGGTAAGATGTAAATTAATGTCGTTATCGTTCAGTGTTTCCAACCATTCCTGGAACTCAACTTTGTTCCCCGCCCAGACCACAAGGATGTCGTCTATGTATCTGGCCCAGAGGCGGACCCGAGCGGCACCCCCGCCCCTCCCGGAAAATACCTGCTCGAGTTCCCAGTGCCCATAAAGAGGTTGGCAAACGTAGGGGCCACAGGGGTCCCCATCGCAGTGCCAACCTCCTGATGGTACCATCGCCCGTCGAAGAGGAAGGAGTTGCCGGTCAGGACCGCCTCCAGGCCAGACAACACAAACGAATTTTCCTCGGGACTCTCCTGCAGGAATGGTAAAAATGACTTGACTGCTGCCAGTCCATCATTATGTCTTATTCTACTGTAGAGGGAGGTAACATCAATACTAGCTAGTGCATATCCCTCCCTCCATTCAAACCCCTGAAGCTTGTTCAGAACATCTGTGGAATCCAAAAGAAAAGAGGGGAGTGCCTCAACCAAGGGTCTGAGCTTAAAGTCCAGAAACTGGGATAAACGTTCAAACACTGACCCTATTGCTGAACAGATAGGACGTCCAGGGGGGCATTCCATGTTTTTATGTACTTTTGGGATGCAGTACCATACAGGTTTTCTTGGGTTTGCCGGGATCAATCTATTTGCTGATGTCCTGCTCATTATTCCCGCCTCCACTGCTCCTTTAAGCAAGCCTCTTAATTTCCTTATATGTCCTTCTGTCGGATCCATCCGCAATTTTCTATAAGTGATCCCATCCTCCAATTGTTTAAGGCACTCCTCCTCATACATAGCTCTTGGCCACAATACTATATTTCCACCCTTGTCGGATGGTTTCACTAAGATATCTTTTTGGTTTTGCAACCATTTGAGGGATTTCTTTTCCGCCACTGTGAGATTCTGTGTTGATTTCGGGTAGATTAAGGCTCTTACTTCTTGCCTAACTTTATTATAAAAAACCTCTAGGGCAGACCCTGGGGTGATTTGGGGGTTGAATTTTGATGCAGGCCCAATATGTGAGGGAACCTCTAATCCTTTACTAGAAAAGACTGTACTGTCCTCATCCTGATCCTCACAAATAGCTCTGATCCAAGCTTGCTCCATCTCTGAAAATTCAGTACTCAAAATTAATGGAATTGGTACCCTGGTCGGAGGAGGCGGTTCCTTATAGAAACCCAACTTCTTCTGTGATTCAAAATAGCGATGACAAGCTATCTTTCTAACATTTTTGAACAATTCAATTTCAAAATCAACTTCTTCAAATTCACTGCTGGGGCAAAAATTAAGTCCCTTACATAATAATGAGACACAGGATTCATCCAAATCCAGATTCGAGAGGTTAATGATATCTAATTTTTGTCGTTCTTGTTCCTCTGGGAGCGTCTCAACTCCTTCTGTTCCCACGATATTTGCTGTTTCTTGAGGATACCTTTTCCCTTCCCCACACTTTTTGGGTCTCTTGCGCCACCTACTGCGCCTAACTCGTCTTCTTCTCCTAAAGGGATATCATCCTCAGAAAATACTTCCTCCTCCAAACTTGTGTTGGGACTACTTGGCCACGTGGATTGTGGGGAGCTGTCTCCTGATTCATTCACCGGCTTTTTAGGATGTTTGGGGTTCTTCTTTGGTCCTTGTGGTTTTGGTTTTTCTTTTTGGTGGGTTACCTTTGGGTGGATTTCCTTTAGGTGGGTTCCTGGTCTGCCCCTTGGGTAACAACCACCACTTCCTCTCGGTTTAAATCCACTCTCATTTCCCCCACGCCAATCAAAGGTCTGTTTATATTCATAATCCAACTTATCTCTCAGAAACTTGTCATTTTTTTCTTTTTTAACTTGCTCTTGAACGTTAATGAGCTGTTTTTCAAACTTTTTCAGGCATTCTTCAAGGTGTGACTCACTAGATTTCACAATAATAGCTTCCTTGAGCTTATTAATTTCCTGTTCAATTTCTTCATAATCCAGTTCATTTTCCTCTAGAACCACCTCCTGAAATCTCATTGTAAATTCCTGCATCAGCTCTTCACATTTAACTTTAGATGACTGTCTGACCCTTGCCTGGGCCAGTTTTTTAATGATTCGTATGCCCCTCGGGGCCCTCCGCACCTCTTTGTACTGTTTAAGGAAGACTATGGTCCAGTACTTCCTAACCTCCTTCTCCAGGGCACGTAGCAACTTTCTCTCTAACACTGGTAATTCAAAGGTCACAAAAGACAGTTCCACTTTCTTTTCAAATAGTGGTGCTACATCTTGACGCCCTGCGGCCAACGCTGCGTGAGCCATTGCAAACATACAGTATGCTGGGTGCATTCAGCTTAAAAGTTCAACAGTATGTACAATATACAAGCAGGTAGGTAAAAGAGCGAGTGCACACCAATGCCTTCAAACTAAACTTTTCAAGTATAACAGCGGTGCAACATCCGGATGAAAAACAGCTTATATCTATAGCATTGAGGAGAGGAAAAGTGATATCCAGGAGCTACTCGCCATGGTTTACTTCAGTAAAAATACAACCTTTAATGCAATTCTTCCAATAAAAATTTGGTTCCAAAGGTAAAAGACATAAACAGCAATGTCTTGAAGTGCATTTGTGGGTGGCTGAGATATAAGCCCCGTATTGCATAGACTTTATTATTATATAGTGTCAATGCAGTTAGTTATGTGGCCATGAGGTGGCAGTGACTTGCCCCCAGGCCTGGTTGGTGGATCCGCATTATTGCGGTACTTCAAGATTTATTGAGTGTGGATGCAATTAGTAAAGGGTCCACAAGATGGCAGTAACCCGTCCCAGGCCCCAATGCGTCCATGCGTCTTAGTGACACGTACGGAATGACGTCAGTTGACGTCTCAGGCCCCGATGCGTCCATGCGTCTGAGTGACGCGTATGGATTGACGTCAATTGACGGCGGCATTGGGCGATGGGCGGCGCGGAGTGTATGACGCGCATGGATGCGCTCCACCATGCTGTGTGTTTGCGTGAGTGGAACGCATGGCGCGCCTCGCCGATAGGAAGTGATTCAGTGGCTTATTGGAGGACGGATGTACACCACTCATGCTACACAGGTGTGCTAGAGAGGTGAGTGGCTGCCATTGGCCTGCGACATATTGGGAGGGAGTGGTCCCCGGTATATAGGAGTGGAAACACACTGAGGGGGTTAGATGGTCTCGAGAAAGCCCTCATAGAGGGGCGAAACGATCGTCGACCTGCCTCCGCACCAATTGTACCACCTCCTGTCTGATAAGTATTGCTGTGTATGTCTTTTACCTTTGGAACCAAATTTTTATTGGAAGAATTGCATTAAAGGTTGTATTTTTACTGAAGTAAACCATGGCGAGCAGCTCCTGGATATCACTTTTCCTCTCCTCAATGCTATAGTGTATAGTGAGCAGGGAGGCTGGCCAGCATCTTTGTATAAATCTTTTTCAGGGAATGTCTTTATAAAGAATAAAGGTCATGCTGAGAATCCCCCATAAAGAGATGGACTAACCCAAAACCTGTCAGTAATGTCAGATTTCTACTACCTACTGTAAGTGACAGCAACATAGTAATTCATGGCTCATTTTACTCTGAAAGAAATGTACTTCTTATTTGTATGTGTTTTAAATTTTAAGACTTTCGCGACAGTTCCTCTTTAATAAGAACAATATGTGCATATAAAATATAACCGCTTCCCTTCCTCAGTCAGCATGTCTCTGTCTCTCCATCCACAGTCACAAGCTCCACCCAATGCATTTCATCTTTGTAAAGCTGAGTACACACGTACGATAACGATCGTTCAAAAACGAACGATAACGACAATCGGAACGATAATCGTGTGTTCAAAAAGTGTGAACGATCGTTTTTGTGAACGATAACGATCGTTATCGTTCAATCGGACCGATCCAACCCGGCGGATTTTTTCGGCAGATAATCGTTGAATCGTTACAGTGTGTACAAAGATCGTCCGATAAAGAATATCGGTTGAAAGTAACGGAAGTAGGCAATACAGGAAGTTTCAAAAGAGCGGACAAGATGTGCACAAACTAACGAACGTTATACTACGATCCCAATATCGAAGGTACGTTATAAGAACGTACGTTCGTAAGGTGTAGTTTGATACATTGTTATTTTTTGGGGCTAATATTTTGAGTTTTTTTGTATTTTTTTTTTTTTTTTATTGTTTTTATATCTACAATATACAGACACACAGGGGGAAGGTTTGTTTAACATATACATTTTTATTTTACACATGTACAAAATAAATAACATGTAAAGTTACAAATTGAACATTTGTGCAACTCGATCCCTAAGCCCCTGTATCTCCCTTTGATTATCACTGGCAGTTGCCCACATATTCGTTTTAAAAATCTCTAAACGCAGAAGTGCATCGTCCATATCGCTGACTAATTGTCTTGCTGTGTTGACATCTGGGAAAAAAAATTAAATCTTTGTTATTTGCATGTGTACACTCGACTTCAATGTGTAATCCAAATGATGACATGTTCATGAGCCTCGATGTCATGCATTTGCAATTATAACAGTATGCGATAGAAAATCTGTGTATAGGACACTCTGTCATTGTTTCTGAAAACTATAGTGTTCGGAGTATGTAAAAAATATTGAAACGTAATGTATATAATACATACACTACATGATACATACATCGACATTTGACAATGGTAGGGATTAGATTGTGAGTTCCTTGAGGGACACTTCATGACAAGAGAATATATATACTGTACATCGTTGCGTAAGATGTCTGCGCTATATAAATAGAACATATTAATAATATGTAATATAGTGCAGAGGACAACATATTTTTTTACATCATATATCATGAAAGCTGTTTCCAAGTGCCTGTAGTGCATCTCAACTCTCATATTTTTTTTTTTTTGGGGTGGTTTGTTATCAATAACCAAAGTTTGCCATGTTTTATACACCCAATCTTTTTGTCCAGGAGTTGCCAAAGGAAATAATATTACCAAGTCACCCACAAATTTTAAAGTGTCATTGATTGAGTGTGCAGGGTTTTGCTGTCAAGGAAAAGCTAAACATTTGGATTTAATAAGGTATATAACACGTTGTTACACTCACAACTTCAAAGCATTGAATGTCATTCCTGAGAGAGTATTTAACATTATGAAAAATAATGATTATAGTTAATGTACACGAGGTAATGTGTTCATTTATGGTATAATATGTATTTGTACTATGCAGACATGTACATTGATGTGTGTTTTGGATAGGCAAACAAATAAAGGTCGATACTTCGGCCCAACTACAATGTCTTCGCAGGTTTCTTTTAAACAATGACACATACCATGGTGTTGAAGTTCAAACACCCCTCTACATTATTTGCTGTATTGCCTATGTTTTACATGAGAATGATTAAATGTGTTATGTTTAGTTTTGAAAATTTGTCATGTGTTTTGGTAAGATAACCATGAAAAGTATTGTTGTTTGTCATGTTGTACCAACAGGTGAAGACTGATACATATATATTGTACACCATGTAATATCTACCTACTATTCAGCGGCTGTCGATGTAATTAACTGTTGCATATGTTCAAAACAGCTGGTCAAGTAGTAGGAAGTAGCAACCACATACTTACTGATTGTAATGGTGTTTGGATCATCAACATCATCATGACCTTCCACATCATCAACCCCATTGTCTGGTATGTCGATTATATTAGGATCTGTATATAGAAGGAAATATAGAAAATAGTAAGTACATCTTCATGCAACATTTTCTAGCATTTTTAAACATTGTACTTTGGATGAAAGGACAACCACAACCCATTTATCACACTAGTGATGGAATTAAGAAGCATTATATTCTGAAACATGTAGTGTATTTGAATTTTCCATGCAGTGTTATAATGTCACGGTCACATGCACACATCATTAGTTGTAAAGGCTTTCACCGTGATAGACACATTATTTGCTGTGCACACCGTGGTATGTTGCAACACATAGCATGTACCTTACCTAGAGTCTTCATGTGAAATGTGATTGCCATGTTGATATGTAAGAGTTTTCTTTGTTGTTTATCAGCAAAATAAAACAAAACAACATGTAATGTCCAAACAATATGTCTGCAGATTCAATAACATGTAATAAAATTAAAACCATAATTACCTGTGACACACTCCTCTTCTGTAGTGTGGATGTCCGGCATACTTTGGTCTAATTCCACTGCTTGACCCTCGTCACTGTGTTGTTGGTAATCTGTGAAACAAAACATTTCAATCATTACATAGTTATTATGTTGACAAATATTTAAAAAATAAAAAACCAACCATGTCTCCATCCATGTGTAAATTGATAGACTAGTGTCTCTATATAAAAGCCTGACCAAAAATATCCAATGCTGTGCTTTATACTGTGTTCCCCCCCCCCCCCCACAACTCTATATACTGTAAAACATGTCATACAGCAGGGATGTACAGCATGTATTACTTGTGATCATGGTCAATATAGGTCCTAATAATGTTTGGGTATAAACACACTGAACAATGTTTTTACAAACAATGCACAGAATGTATGTTTCCATTGCAAGCAAGCATGCTCAAAGTACAACTCCCACCATCACATATTCATTCATTCAATCATGACTGGCTTAAGGAACTATTATTGAGAAGCACACACTGATCCATAATCAGGTCACAAACTATGTCCATTTGGACTGCATTGTGACATGCTGTTTTATTGATGTAACAGGCATAAATTAGTGTGCACTGACATTGGCCGCAATTCATACAGGTTATGTCCTGTATTTCATAATGTTTCTACAATTATAACCATGGTGATAAGGCATTTATGATGGCACAAACATGTACTACATGCGTCATCACCATGGTGATAATGCTAAACATGTACATAATTACAACAAATCCAATTATTGCATTGAGGCCATTATGTGGGTGAGTGGTGGCGTTACTCCTTTTATATAGTTTATCCACACATATTTAGGGGTGTAGTGGCAAGCATAGCAAAGTGACAGAATGTTCGTTTGTGGGACAGTGTTAAAAGCCTTGGTGGACACCAATCCTCATGCTGCCCTTCTTTTGTTAAGCATTGCCATACAATATGTCATCAACTTAACTATAGGAAACATGCAATGTAGCCCTTACCTGTCTCTGCAAATACAACATGTGTCCCAAAATACATGATTTGGCCGGAAAATCTACATTACAGTTCCTCATATTAGATAATCTACATTTACACATGGTCCATAGATCGGTTCAGAGGAAGTAAAGATTACATTGCATGTTCATAGGACAGATTCTTGGATGAATGGTCATATAAGGCTTTTAGAAAAGACATGCGTTTTGGATGTTATCATTATACTATATGCATACAGAATCAACTGACTAACAACAATGGTAGTCTGAACATGTTACATAATGTAGTATTGTCATAAAAAACACTTAAGGTCCCCCTGCACTCTGCAATCCCCCATACATCACAGCCGTGCTGTGAGGCTGTGTTTACATCTGTAGTGTCAGTCTCGGCTGCTCCCCTGGCTCCTGCATAGCTCTGGGCCATGCCCCCATCCCTTCCCTCCAATCAGCAGGGAGGGAAGGGATGCAGGCGGGGACTGAAGTTCTGCAGGAGGCGGGGAGAGCAGCAGACTGACACTATAGAGATAAACACAGCCAGCTCTGACAAGCTGTTTGTCAGCAGCGTGGCTGAGATTTATGAGGGATTGCAGAGTGCAGGGGAACCTTAGGGGGGTTTGGGATAGCTACAGAGGCTGCCCTGTATAGGCAGATCCAGCCTCTGTATGCAGATAATATTCTACAAACCCACCTCGGGTTCTCTTTAATTCGTCTGTGTGTTGTGTGTGTGGTGCTATGTGGACACCATAGATCTGTTCAATCATATGTACACTCACCAACATCTTGTCGGTCAGCAGCACATTCAGCTACATGCTCTCTTTGGCTTTCTGTGTTGACATCTGTGTGAATAGAAAACACACTATCATATATGTGGTTGCCAGAATATACATTGATGGTCAAATAATAAACATGCACTCTGTCAGTATGTTAATAATAACATCTCGTATGAGGACAAAAGGACAGCTATGACCTATTTGTGTAGAGTAACCAATGTGTATGGTGCACTTTATGCAAATACAGGGCCAACATCCGAATTTTTGGGGCCATCATCAGGCCTGGCCATCCCCCAATCCACTGCTTGGTGATGCTGCTCACTAGGCCCCATAAGGGTCTGTGCGTGAAGTGCACTGCATTGATAATTGTGCATGGCTCGGACAATGAAGAAAGTGGCATGCACAGCATGATGTGTCAAAAAGTCTAGCTAAATGTAGTCAAGTATAGGTGGTGCCCCAGTATAGGTCACTTAGGTGTTTCCAGCCCCCGTATAGGTAGCCAGGTCTAGGTCGTGTTGCAGTATAGAAAGTGCAATGTAGCGCCCTCACTCATCTGTTCCATACGTTCAAGAGCTGATGCCATTCTTCTCTCAGTGCTGGAACGCGGTGTGCTGGGTAGTGAGACACAGGCCCCCAGCCAGAACATGTGTCCATGCAAGCATTTTGGGAGGGACCAGGCCCCACAGAACATATGGCCCACTCACTGAAGTGTCAGTTGTCACCCCCTGATGGCTGTCCTGTGTAAATCTAACCATTTCAGACACTGTCAGCTACACATCCATCCCCTATGCTGTTACCTGCTGTATATGTATGGTCTGTATCATGGCCAGGGTATGTTAAAATGTTTGCGTGAAAAAAATCTCAAAAACATTTAGATGTGGTTATTTTGTGCTTGTTCCTCAATGTAGGTACACTTTTGCTGTTGTTTCTTGCCACCATTATTATAAGTAGTGGACATGAAACCTCGTCGGACAACACAGCAACATTGGATATTGCTAACCACACATATAGGTCTGTATCTGTGATTAGACAGTGATGACTGCAAGTCAGTGTGTTGTCTTCATTTAGGGAGATCATGAATATGTAGCCACATTTATGGTGAGATGTTTATGTTCGATGTACAGGCCGCAAATACATGCGATTATACAGTATAGCAGTCCCAGGCAGATATACTTCTTAAAAACATTAGTATACTATCTGCACATTGCGCACAAACCTTCCTCCTCCATGTGACCCATTTCTCCTTCTCCCTCATCAGATCTTTCTTCTTCCTGCTCTGTGATGGCAGTGTCCTGCTGCAGCTCCTGTGTCTCCCTTTCTTGCCTTTCCCTTTGCCTTTTTCTTTTGTTTCTTCTTTCTGTGAAATAAAATGTAAATGCACATTAATGAATACATCACCACACTTTAAACATACGTAACACATCATTTTAATAACATTCTTATTCACACACAAACTTACAAACATCATGTACAGATCTGTAATCAGCCATAACCATTACATAAAGTACTTACTGTCTCTTGCAATTTTCCTGTGTATCGAGTCAAGCATATCAGACTCTCTCAACTTTAGGTCTGACCATCTGTGCTGCAGCTGGGCCTTGTCACGGACAACTCCATGTTCCTTCTCCAAAACATCCAGGACATGGTCTATGATGTTGTTCTTTCGCTCAATGGGACTTGTATATATTTGTTTCCGTCCATCATAGTCATATTTTTCAAATATGCGCACCATCACACACATTTCCTCCTGACTCATTGGAGTGGCTCTCCTGTGGTCTCTTCTACTTCTTCTTCTGTCAGCCATGTTCACAGACAGTTCGCCTAGGGGAAGTGACGATATGCACGCACGCAGGAGGAAGTGACGCAATCACGCACGTTTCCCGCTCGTCACGTAACGTTCGTTCATAAAAGAAACGTACGTTCTATCCGCCAACCATCACACCTCTGAAACCATGACGGAAAGCAGAACTATGGTATGTCTAGCTATGTTTACAGGGATAAAATGCATGTGTTTTTGTAAAGTTTGTTATTATTCTAGTGATAGTGCCGTTACGATCACATGTAACGAACGTTACTATAATCAGGCACGTTCGGTAGCCCTGCATTGGTGCCATAGTAAGATGTCTCAAAAATAATAATGCCATTTGCTTTAAACATTATAAAATCGAGGCACCTAATCATACCAACTTTGTGTAATGTCTTAATGATATTTTGAAATGGAGTCATTGTATGTGTGGCAATAATTTAGATATGTAAGTATTTATTCATAATATACACATGTTGACTTTTCCTTAAAGAGAACCCGAGGTGTGTTTAAAGAATGTTATCTGCATACAGAGGCTGGATCTGCCTATACAGCCCAGCCTCTGTTGCTATCCCAAACCCCACTAAGGCCCCCCTGCACTCTGCAATCCTTCATAAATCACAGCCGTGCTGTGAGGCTGTGTTTACATCTGTAGTGTCAGTCTCAGCTGCTCCCCCGCCTCCTGCATAGCTCCAGTCCCTGCCCCTGTCCCTTGCCTCCAATCAGCAGGGAGGGAAGGGATGCAGGCGGGGACTGGAGTTCTGCAGGAGGCGGGGAGAGCAGCAGACTGACACTATAGAGATAAACACAGCCAGCTCTGACGAGCTGTTTGTCAGCAGCGTGGCTGAGATTTATGAGGGATTGCAGAGTGCAGGGGGACCTTAGGGGGGTTTGGCATAGCAACAGAGGCTGGGCTGTATAGACAGATCCAGCCTCTGTATGCAGATAATATTCTTCAAACCCACCTCGGGTTCTCTTTAACAACAAATCTGGATAATCTCAAACAAACAGTACATTGTTTGATATGTGTCCAATAATACCACTCTCCTGTTGATCATGTGTCTGTCATATGTTAAGGCACAGCCCCTGAACAAGCCTGCAGCTCTGATGTTGTGATGGAAGTCCCACTAGATTTGCTGTATACTGCTTTCAGGTTGTGTTTCCAACAACACTGCAGACACAGAAATCTGCAGGAGTTACAGACAACGGGTTTTTTTTTTACATGAAACAACTATTACCTTTTAATTAGTGGTTTCCTATATTAAAACACAACATACCATAAGACAGAGGTATGACAACATAGAAGCCTTTTCCAAATATGTGTAATAGAGATGTTTAGTCCGAAATAAGGTACAATGTGTATTGATATTAACATGTATAGATTTGTGTTATTCATCATGACACACATGCTTACCTCATGTTTCCTATATTTTTTATGCAGGACAATGTAGCATCGGATGTGTACAACAGCCGTGATTTTGTCACTGAATTTATTGATGTATATCGTAACAATCCTTCTTTATGGAAAATTAAATCCAAAGATTACTCAAACCGCTTGATGAAAAATAAGGGGTATGATGCTCTGGTGGAAGTGTGCAAGCCTTACTTCCCTTTTGCTAACGTTGAATTTGTAAAGAACAAAATTCAAAATATTCGCACAGTGTTCAAAAAAGAGCTAAATAAAGTCGTTCATTCTAAGAAATCTGGGTCTGGCACCGATGAAGTATACACTCCACGCTTATGGTATTATAATCTCCTTACATTTACCGTTGGTCAGGAAGAAGGTCGTGAAACAATGGATAATGTATTGGAAGAGGAAATCACACAAACAACAATGTTGGCAAACTCGTCACAGGATTCAAACCCATCCACACTCGAGACGTCAGAAAATGAACAGGTAACTACAGTATGCAACATAATGTAATGTTATGACTACACAACAATCCTACAGGTGTAGAAGTACGTCAGGATCAAGGTATTTGTCAGCTATGCCCTGCTTTTCTTGGCAGCATGGCTGGCAGGGCGTAGTTTAAATTTTTACACCGCTACATGCATTTGGTCTTTCCATGGCTTCATGCCAAGTGTGTCCCTCCAAACCAACCTGTGTAGCTGCATCTCACAGGCTCTGGCTGTGTCTGTGATCGAGGCATGTGAGCCGGCTACCCAAAACTTGCATTGAAAATACACAAGCTAGAGGTGCATGACTGGTACAGTTATTTACTTTTCCTTGGCAATTTAGTCTATAATGTGGCATTTCCAGTCACGCATCAACAGTGGAACCTGTGTGTGCACAGGTATAGGTCATGCACGTAGAGCTGAGAAAAATAGTCTTGTTCTGTGTGGCAGTCTAAAACATTCCCATACTACAATACAGTACTGTTGTAGCATTCATTTTTAACTGTCTTTCCTTCAGCACACAAGGAGTTTATATAGGTAGTGTCAGAGTACGTGTAAAAGCCTGTGTCATGTGAGGTGCTTACAGTTTATTGCATCAGATACAAAGGCTTTTATTACACATATAGGCTGTGTGTGAGTTTTCAAAAATACACTTTTATTACAAGTGTGGATATTTTGTCCACACACTTACGACGCCAATTCATCTATATGTTTGTACTAAGTGTTACTTGTTTGTATCATTATTATGTACTCACAGGATGATGTCCAAACAACACGTCATTTGGACAACAGTCTGACACTTTCATTACATGGCTACTTGACTACATGCACATTACCATGGCAACCAGGACATGATGGTTTTGCAGGACATTATTAGTGTGTCATTCAAAGTAACGACTCATTTCAGGAGATCTGTTGTGTGTGTCCTGCACTTTGCCTTTAATGTAATTGAAACCTGTTGTATGTCTAAATGGTCATATGATTAGTTTGTGCAGATTAATAACATAGTGTGACATTTCAACTGTGTTTTCTTCACACACAGCATAAAACACCAGGATCTGGGAAGGAAGCTACTTCCACAACTTGTGGTAAAATTCAACATAAAAAACACAGAAAGAAGAAAAACAATGATGATGCTGAAAAGGACGTTGCTATTATGAAAGCTATCTCCATGGTCAATGTGGAAGATGATGAATGTGATGCGTTTGCAAGCATTGTGGCAAAAAAACTTCGAGCATTACCAACAGAACAGAGGTTTTACACTGAAAATGCTATACTTGAGCTTCTCAACAAAACTTATCTACACATTCACAGACCACAAATACCACCAATACCAGAACCAATACCACCATTACATCCAAACCATCCTGGACAACATACCAATACTCACCCTCACACACAACCATATGTGTATCCATCACATCCACCACACAGCCAAACCCCTTATTTCCAACCATATGGGCCAGATTACCAAACTCAATATTATTCAAATACATATCCCCCAGGAGCATTGAAAGATAAACAAGTACAAGGTGAGACGTTTACCTCATCTGATATGTTTTGGCCTAATGAAAAAGGCCTATATCAAAATTTGTGATTTATGATGTTTTTTTCAAAAATACACATGTTACTAGTACATGCATACCATGTATATTTTTGATGTACACAATCAAACTGTGTGTTAAATTTTGTAATTTTTGTTTGAAAACCTTGATTATGTTAAAATGCATACGGAACATATGTTAATGTTGCAAAACAAAAAATAAAAATTATTTGTTCAAAAACACGTGTATTTATTATGTATGTACAGACAATAAGGAATACATAACATAACCTCTGCATACATCTGTAGAGGGAAACACTTTTACACACAACATACACTGTTAGACCACAGTGCAAATATTACACTCAATTAGTCTGACAACACAGAAAACAAAAAACAAAACAATGAACATTCAGTCTGTGTTTTAAGTTGGTTACACACATCACATAAAAGTGTGTGGAAAATGATAGATCACAGACCAATGTTACCCCCTTCCATGTAGTATGAGAGCCATACTTACACAGTCTATTCTATGGAGCTGCACTCATCATATACAAATCTTTGAAAGATGGTGCACACAAAGATGTACACATGCGGCAGATCAGTATATGCAAAAGATCACTTCCTGCAAAGTGCATTCATAGTGTATGATATCTGCACATGTCATACACACCTTGGATAATGGACATTTATCTGAAGATCAGACAATTATCTGCCGATCAGAAGAGCCATCCTGGTTGTTCTGATCTGCAGATAATTGTCCATTAAGCAAGGTGTGTATGATGATGTGCACATATCAGACTTGTAATGTTTTTTACTGAAACCGCATTTTTGCAGGAAGGGAGTTTTTTCTGTTACTGATCTGTTGCATGTGTACAGCATCTGTGTATGCAGCATCTTCAAATTATTTACATATGATGGTGAATGCAGCTCTATCTAATAGACTGTGTAGGTATGGCGCACAATAGTACATGGAAGGGTGTAAAATTGGTCTGTGATCTTTCATTTTTACAAACACTTTTATCTGATGTGTTTGTAAACACCTTTAGATAATGACTCTGATCTGATTCCTTAACAGAGCCACAAGGGGCAGTGTTTGTGTATAAAAAGCACCATATAACAGACTGGGCTCTCAACCAGTTATCAACAAAGGCAGACTGAAAGCTCATTTGGGACTTTTATCATGGCTGATAATAAGCAAACTAAAAAGTTAATACTTGCAATGAAAACAGAAAGAGGTTGTGTAAACTTTGCACACTGATATATATGGTGACAGATATACATGCCGGAAATTTGTCTATGGTTCACTGTAACAATGAAACAGACCAGGGTAGTTGTTTAATGTCATGTTCCCACTGATACATATGTTGCCAAACATGATGAACTTAGTTATATGGTTCAATGACAACACTCACATTACACTATTCTACTATTTTGCCACTCCACAGCACCATCTCCATTAAAAAAACGGAGATAGTTTTCACGATTATCTTTCGCATTACAGGTGATATTTCGGGGGACACCAATTTGTAAATTTGTCAGTACTGCAGGATATGATCTCCAATCGCCTGGAACTATTTCACCAGTCTCCAAATCTTCAGTGTCGACTGCTTGAGTGGGCAGGTAAGTGCCGCCATGTTGTTTGCGCAAAAAATTGTGTAAGACACAACAAGCATATACCACAACATCAATTTTATCTAAACGAAGATTTATTGCTGTGTGCAGCACTCTGAAACGGTTTGCTAATATACCGAAGGCATTTTCCACGACTCTTCTAGCACGTGAGAGTCTGTAATTAAATATCTTCTTTTCAAAAGACAAATTCTTGATCGGATAAGGCTTCAATACATGTTCATGTAAAGCAAAGGCATCATCAGCCACAAATGCAAAGTTGAGTCCACGAAATGTCTCAGAATTTGAGGGTAAATTTAACTGATTTTGTCGAAGTTTATGATAGAAGGAGCTTTGATCAATGACTCCGCCATCAGAAACACGTCCATTTTTGCCTATATCCACATAGAGAAACTCATATTGTGCATTCACCACTGCTAACAACACAATGCTGAAAAAGCCCTTGTAATTAAAATAGTAAGAGCCAGAATTGGGAGGTGCTGTTATGCGTATATGTTTACCATCAATGGCCCCACCGCAATTTGGAAAGTGCCAGGTTTTTGCAAAACTTTCCGCTATTTGAAGCCACTCTTCTGTTGTTGAAGGAAACTGTTAAAAGAAAACAAACAACTATCAGTACAACATATATGTACTACCGTGGCAAAAAAAAATGCTCGTTACAGATCACATGATAACTGAATGTAAAAATGTTCTATTCATAAACCTTTACAGCAAACAATACATCTGTCCTAATTAGTACACATGCATCTGTTTATACTGTTACACATGTTGCAATACATTACAGTGATTGAGCTATATGTAGAAACTATGCATAATATCGTGCATTACATGCATTTGACCGTATCACATTTCACAACATCATTACACTTCAACAGATCACAAGATAACATGCTCACTACAATCTATTTCTTTGGATATGTGACATACACATATCATGTTAAATGTGTGGTTGAATGTGCTACATAACATGAAGGCATCATGCATGAACGTGACAAAGTGGCTTGGAAAAGCACAGCTTATTACATATATATCACAACACAGCCATGACTAGCTTTTGACATACCTATATGAACAGGAAAAAACAACAGATTAAAAATAATACTTACATTCTGCACACACTAACTCGTTAAAGGACAAGTGATGTAAGAGGGAAATGGAGCCAGGCCTCTTTATTGCCAACAAAACCATGCCAGTTGAAGGCCCTGCTGCTGATTGATAGCCTCTAACACTATTAGGCATAGCCCCTGAACAAGCATGCATCAGATCAGGTGTTTCTGCCATTAAGGTCTGATTGGACAACAGTAGATCAGTGATGCTCAAATACCCCTTTTTAAAATTCGAGTTTGGTCGAATTCGAATAGTAAATTATTCGAGGTCAGTCGAATATTCGAGTCGAATAATTTTTACTATTCGATTCGACCTCGGACTTCAAGCTCACTATTCGAGTCGGTATTCGAGCTCACTATTCGAGCTGACTATTCGAATTGGCCTTAAATAGCTTCCAACACTTGTTTTGAGGGTGAATGATGCAAGAAACATCTTTTTTTCCAAGTAACAACAGCAAGTGATTATGTGGGGATGTTCCTTTAAAAAAAAATGTGGAAAGAGAAGTTGTGTCCTAAATTTTGTTCAGTAGTGTTACTGTATATACTTGTTCTTCTTCTTCTTTATCGTTCTTCTTCTTCTTCTAGATCTTCTTCTATATCTTCTTCTTCTTCTTCTTCTTCTTCATCTTCTTCTTCTTCTTCTTCATCATCTTCTTCTTCTTCTTCTTCATCATCTTCTTCTTCTTCTTCTTCATCATCTTCTTCTTCATCATCTTCTTCTTCTTCTTCATCATCTTCTTCTTCTTCTTCTTCATCATCTTCTTCTTCATCTTCTTCATCTTCTTCTTCATCTTCATCTTCATCTTCTTCTTCTTCTTCATCTTCATCTTCTTCATCTTCTTCTTCTTCATCTTCTTCTTCTTCTTCATCTTCTTCTTCTTCTTCTTCTTCTTCATCTTCTTCTTCTTCTTCTTCATCTTCTTCTTCTTCATCTTCTTCTTCTTCATCTTCTTCATCTTCTTCTTCTTCTTCTTCATCTTCTTCTTCTTCATCTTCTTCTTCTTCATCTTCTTCATCTTCTTCTTCTTTTTCATCTTCTTCTTCATCATCTTCTTCATCTTCTTCTTCATCTTCTTCTTCTTCATCTTCTTCATCTTCTTCTTCTTTATCTTCTTCTTCTTTTTCATCTTCTTCTTCATCATCTTCACGTATTTCTCTTTTCAATTTTTTTTTAAAGAAATGCAGCTATTTTTGAGCGTAACAAATAGCTGGTGGGCGCACGCATGTTGGAAGCGCCATTGTATGTGCTCCCTGGCAGTGGAAACACAAAGACAGCAGGAGGTAAATTCAGCAGCAGGAGGAGGAGGATGAGTGTGTGGCAGCAGGCAGTCAATGAGGCAGGCAGCTCGCCGTGACATAATAGCCCTGGTACCTAGCGGTGATACCAGGGCTGTAAATAAACACAACAGGAGGTCCCAGACAGCGGTCGTGCAGCCCACATTGTGTCCAATACACAACTGGGACAACACAGTTTTCAACCCGGGCACCTCAGAAAAATTAAACCTTTTTTTTTTTTTTTAATGGTTTGTTTGGTTTTGGTTTTGCAACCAATATAGCTATTGTTTGACGTAATAGCTGGTGGCAGAGTGGCAGCAGAAGGTAATTCTGTGTACCCTGGCAGTGGGAAACACAGACAGACAGCAACAGCAGCAGGAGGAATGGAGGAGTAATGTGAGCAGCTATTGTTTGACGTAATAGCTGGTGGCAGAGTGGCAGCAGAAGGTAAATCATCTGTGTAGTGTACCCTGGCAGTGGGAAACACAGACAGACAGCAGCAGCAGCAGCAGGAGGAGGTATGGAGGAGCAGTGTGAGTGTGGCAGCAGGTAGGCAGCGTGACATAATAGCCCTGGTACCTAGCGGTGATACCAGGGCTGTAAATAAACACAACAGGAGGTCCCAGACAGCGGTCGTGCAGCCCACATTGTGTCCAATACACAACTGGGACAACACAGTTTTCAACCCGGGCACCTCAGAAAAATTAAACCTTTTTTTTTTTTTTTAATGGTTTTTTGGTTTTTGGTTTTACAACCAATATAGCTATTGTTTGACGTAATAGCTGGTGGCAGAGTGGCAGCAGAAGAAGGTAATTCTGTGTACCCTGGCAGTGGGAAACACAGACAGACAGCAGCAGCAGGAGGAGGAATGGAGGAGTAGGCGAGCAGCTATTGTTTGACGTAATAGCTGGTGGCAGAGTGGCAGCAGAAGGTAAATCATCTGTGTACCCTGGCAGTGGGAAACACAGACAGACAGCAGCAGCAGCAGCAGGAGGAGGTATGGAGGAGCAGTGTGAGTGTGGCAGCAGGTAGGCAGCGTGACATAATAGCCCTGGTACCTAGCGGTGATACCAGGGCTGTAAATAAACACAACAGGAGGTCCCAGACAGCGGTCGTGCAGCCCACATTGTGTCCAATACACAAATGGGACAACACAGTTTTCAACCCGGGCACCTCAGAAAAATTAAACCTTTTTTTTTTTTTTTAATGGTTTTTTGGTTTTTGGTTTTACAACCAATATAGCTATTGTTTGACGTAATAGCTGGTGGCAGAGTGGCAGCAGAAGAAGGTAATTCTGTGTACCCTGGCAGTGGGAAACACAGACAGACAGCAGCAGCAGGAGGAGGAATGGAGGAGTAGGCGAGCAGCTATTGTTTGACGTAATAGCTGGTGGCAGAGTGGCAGCAGAAGGTAAATCATCTGTGTACCCTGGCAGTGGGAAACACAGACAGACAGCAGCAGCAGCAGCAGGAGGAGGTATGGAGGAGCAGTGTGAGTGTGGCAGCAGGTAGGCAGCGTGACATAATAGCCCTGGTACCTAGCGGTGATACCAGGGCTGTAAATAAACACAACAGGAGGTCCCAGACAGCGGTCGTGCAGCCCACATTGTGTCCAATACACAACTGGGACAACACAGTTTTCAACCCGGGCACCTCAGAAAAATTAAACCTTTTTTTTTTTTTTAATGGTTTTTTGGTTTTTGGTTTTACAACCAATATAGCTATTGTTTGACGTAATAGCTGGTGGCAGAGTGGCAGCAGAAGAAGGTAATTCTGTGTACCCTGGCAGTGGGAAACACAGACAGACAGCAGCAGCAGGAGGAGGAATGGAGGAGTAGGCGAGCAGCTATTGTTTGACGTAATAGCTGGTGGCAGAGTGGCAGCAGAAGGTAAATCATCTGTGTACCCTGGCAGTGGGAAACACAGACAGACAGCAGCAGCAGCAGCAGGAGGAGGTATGGAGGAGCAGTGTGAGTGTGGCAGCAGGTAGGCAGCGTGACATAATAGCCCTGGTACCTAGCGGTGATACCAGGGCTGTAAACAAACACAACAGGAGGTCCCAGACAGCGGTCGTGCAGCCCACATTGTGTCCAATACACAACTGGGACAACACAGTTTTCAACCCGGGCACCTCAGAAAAATTAAACTTTTTTTTTTTTTTTAATGGTTTTTTGGTTTTTGGTTTTACAACCAATATAGCTATTGTTTGACGTAATAGCTGGTGGCAGAGTGGCAGCAGAAGAAGGTAATTCTGTGTACCCTGGCAGTGGGAAACACAGACAGACAGCAGAAGGGCAGTACACAGCAGCCCACTGTAGGTGTAAAATGTGTGGCTGCAGGCGACGTAATAGTCAAAGTGAACCAGGCTGGCTTAGTGAGCAGGAGCCAGGAGGTGGTAAAGGGTGGTAAGGCACATTAACGATGGTTCCGGCAGCCAGTTCATGTCCCCCTCTCGCCGACAACAGGGGCCAGGAACTCGCCTTCCACCCACGCCTGGTTCATCTTGAGAAACGTCAGTCTGTCCACAGACTTGTGAGACAGACGTGAGCGTTTCTCGGTGACCACGCCACCAGCTGCACTGAAGCAGCGCTCGGACAGCACGCTGGAAGGGGGGCAGGACAGCACTTCCAGGGCGTACTGCGCCAGCTCGCTCCAGATCTCCATGCGCTTGACCCAATACTCCATGGGATCAACAGGGGCATCGCTGTCAAGCCCGCTGTACGACCCCATGTAGTCAGCCACCATGCGGGTCAGGCGCTGGCTGTGACCGGAGGAGGATGCTGCTGCATGCATCTCCTCTCTAGTCACTGCTGCCGGAGCCTCTACAGTCCTGTAGAGCTCGTGGCTGAGAGACAGCAGGTCTGTGGGGCGCTTGCTGCTGCTGGATGCAGGCACCTGCTGCTGCCTCTGTGCTGGCTGCTGGACAGTGGGGGTGGAAGGCTGGGGGAAGGCTTCCTCCAAGCGCTCAACAAGGGCCTGCTGCAAGCTCCTTATTTGTTGCGCTGGGTCTCCTCCTGCAGGCGGCAGGAACTGGCTCAACTTCCCCTTGAGGCGTGGGTCCAACATCATGCTGATCCAGATCTCCTCCCTCTGCTTCATCTGGATCACCCTGGGGTCCCTGCGCAGGCACGTCAGCATGTGCGCTGCCATTGGGAAGAGGCGGGCCACGTCTGCTGGCACATCGACGTCAGTGCTGTCCTCATCCTCCTCCTCTGCCGCCTCATCCTCTCTCCACCCCCGCACCAACTCAGCTGCGCTGTGCTGATCCCCCTTATCAGCAGCCAGGTCAGGGACCTCCACCAAGTCCTCCTCCTCCTCCCCCTCAGAGGTGGACTGCGCAGCTGGTTGCCGCTCCTGCTGGTCCAAGGCTGCCGCTCCCTGTTCCAGCAAAGCATCGAGGGCCCTGTTCAGCAGAGAAACCAGGGGCACCCACTCACAGACCATAGCATGGTCCCTGCTCACCATGTTTGTGGCCTGCAGGAAGGGAGCCAGCACAAAGCACACCTGCTGCATGTGCCTCCAGTCATCATCGGGGACGATGGACGGGATGTTGCTGGTCTTGTCCCTTCTCTGAGCTGCGGAAACAGTGGCCAGGGCAAGGTACTGTTTGACAGCGTGCCTCTGTTCAACCAGACGCTCCAACATCGCCAGGGTGGAGTTCCAGCGAGTCGGAACGTCAAGGATCAGCCGATGGCGTGGCAGATCCAGCTCCTTTTGCACGTCTTCCAGGCTCGCACAGGCTGCAGCCGAGCGCCGGAAGTGACGCACAACATTCCTTGCCGTTTCCAGCAGTTCGCCCATCCCCTGGTAGGTGCGCAGGAACTTCTGCACCACCAGGTTCAGCACGTGGGCAAGACAGGGGATGTGGGTCAGGTTTCCCCTGTCTATTGCGGCAACCAGATTGGCCCCATTGTCGGCCACCACCTCTCCGACTCTGAGGCCTCTGGGGGTCAGCCAAATCCTCTCCTGCTCCTGGAGTTTGGCCAACACATGGGTTGCCGTCAGCTTGGTCTTCCCAAGGCTGACCAAGTGCAGCAGCGCTTGGCAGTGGCGGGCCTTCACGCTGCTGCTGAGGCGGGGGGTTTGGCCAGGTGTGCCGGAGGATGGCAGAGGATCGGAGGAACCTGCTGCAGTTCCCCTGACCCTGCGGGGTGGCACCACCCACTGTGTTGCTGCTGCTGCTGTGCCCGCTGCTGCTCTCCCATCCTCACCCCCTTCCACCAAGCTGACCCAGTGGACAGTGAAGGACAGGTAGCGGCCTGTCCTAAAGCGGCTGCTCCAGGAGTCCATGGTGACGTGGACCCTTTCACCAACCGCGTGCTCCAGCCCTCGCTCCACATTGGCCATCACAAAGCGGTGCAGTGCAGGAATGGCCTTGCGGGCAAAGAAGTGTCTGCTGGGGAGCTGCCAGTCTGGGGCTGCGCAAGCAAGCAGCGCACGAATGTCGCTCCCCTCCTGCACGAGCGTGTACGGCAGGAGTTGGGAGCACATGGCCCGTGCCAGCAAGCCGTTCAGCTGCCGCACGCGACGGCTGCTGGGAGGCAGAGCCCTAACCACCCCCTGGAAGGACTCGCTCAAAAGGCTCTGGCGTGGCCTTTTGCTGACACGGGAATCAGCAGACACAGCAGAGGAGGCCACTGAGGACTGGCTGCCAGAACAGGCCTCAGTGTCGGCGGCAGGAGTTGCAGAGGGGGGAGGAGCAGTGCGTTTCCGCACTCCTGCTGGTGCTGCTGGAGGAGCAGGAGGGCGGGTGGCTGCTGTTGCTGCTGCTGCTGCTGAAGGCTGTGCAGTGATGGGTGTGGTGCCACTGCCAGCACCAGATGCCTTCAGCCTCTGGAACTCCTCATGCTGGTGGAAATGTTTAGCCGCAAGGTGGTTGATGAGCGAGCTGGTGCAGAACTTTAAGGGGTCTGCACCTCTGCTCAACTTCCGCTGACAGTGGTTGCAAGTGGCGTACTTGCTGTACACAGTGGGCATGGTGAAATATCGCCAGATTGGTGACTTAAACATCCCCCTACGGCATGGAAGCGCTGCTGCCTGTCTCCCTGTGGTGGTTGGGGGGGGGGCTTGGGGGGCTTGGGTGCGGCTGGTGGTGGTACTGGCAGATGCTGCTGCTGCTGCTGCTGAGCCTGAGACACCAGCAGGCTGTGGGACCTGCCTACTGCTGCTGCCAATGCTTGCAATGATGCGCCTCCTTGCAAGGCCCACAAGAGCATCCTCCTCCTCCTCCTCAGAGCTGCTGAGGACGACATCCCCTGGAGGTGGTGGCACCCAGTCTCTGTCTGTCACCGGGTCATCATCATCCTCCCCCTCCTGAAACATGTCCTGCTGGGATGAGGACCCCCCAAACTCCTCTCCTGATGCATGGATGGGCTGCTTGACTGTCGCCACAGTCTTGCTGTCCAATCCCTCATCCCCCAAAGTGCCCATCAGCATCTCCTCCTCAAGATCGCCAACAACAGCAGACAATTTACTCATGATGCCTGGGGTCAAAAGACTGCTGAATGACAGGTCGGCGAGTGACGGTGAACTGGCCTCCTCCCCAGACCCTGCTGGGCGGCTGCTGCGAACAGGGGTGGTGGTGGTGGTGGTGGTGAGGGTGGAGGCCTCGGATGCAGAGCTGATGGCGGGCTGCTCATCCTCCGTCATGAGTTGCACCACAGTGTCTGCATCCTTTTCCTCAATGGGACGTTTCCGACCCGGCTGGAGGAAAATGGGAGCAGGTGCTACACGCTGCTGCTGCTGTGTCTCTGCAGCGTGAGTTGCAGATGCTCCTGCTGGGCGGCGCCCAAGGCGTCCACGGCCAGTGGCTATGGGAGGAATGTTAGCCACTGACGCTGCTGCTGCTGCTGCGGAACTGTGCATGGTGGCGCGCCCGCGGCCGCGGCTTGCCACAATGCTGCTCCCTCTCCTCCTGATTCCCTTGCTGCCCTTCCCCTTGCCCAAACCGCGCTGGCTGCCACTTCCAGACATCTTCAATGTTTTGGGCGTATAGAGAAAAGTTTTTTAAAAGGGCGGCTGAAAAGTGGGGTACTTTAATGGAGTGGGTTGGTTGGTGAGGTGACTGAGTGAGTGTCCCCTAGTACAGTAAGTAAGTAGTAACAGTCAGGAAGTACAACTAGCAGTTACAATAATCAGTAGTAATCACAAGTAAATTTAGTGTGTGTACACTCAGACAGTGAGTGCACGCACGCAGGAGCTAGTAGCCTATGGACAGTGACTGAGTGTCCTAGACTCCTAGTACAGTAAGAGTAAGTAGTAACAGTAAGTAGAACTAACTAATTACGATAATCAATCAGCGATCAGAAGGAAATAGAGTGTGTGTTGTGTGTGTACACTCAGACAGTGAGTGCACGCACGCAGGAGCTAGTAGCCTATGAACACAGTGACTGAGTGTCCTAGACTCCTAGTACAGTAAGAGTAAGTAGTAACAGTAAGTAGAACTAACTAATTACAATAATCAATCAGCGATCAGAAGGAAATGGAGTGTGGGTGTGTGTACACTCAGACAGTGAGTGCACGCACGCAGGAGCTAGTAGCCTATGAACACAGTGACTGAGTGTCCTAGACTCCTAGTACAGTAAGAGTAAGTAGTAACAGTAAGTAGAACTAACTAATTACAATAATCAATCAGCGATCAGAAGGAAATGGAGTGTGGGTGTGTGTACACTCAGACAGTGAGTGCACGCACGCAGGAGCTAGTAGCCTATGAACACAGTGACTGAGTGTCCTAGACTCCTAGTACAGTAAGAGTAAGTAGTAACAGTAAGTAGAACTAACTAATTACAATAATCAATCAGCGATCAGAAGGAAATGGAGTGTGGGTGTGTGTACACTCAGACAGTGAGTGCACGCACGCAGGAGCTAGTAGCCTATGAACACAGTGACTGAGTGTCCTAGACTCCTAGTACAGTAAGAGTAAGTAGTAACAGTAAGTAGAACTAACTAATTACAATAATCAATCAGCGATCAGAAGGAAATGGAGTGTGGGTGTGTGTACACTCAGACAGTGAGTGCACGCACGCAGGAGCTAGTAGCCTATGAACACAGTGACTGAGTGTCCTAGACTCCTAGTACAGTAAGAGTAAGTAGTAACAGTAAGTAGAACTAACTAATTACAATAATCAATCAGCGATCAGAAGGAAATGGAGTGTGGGTGTGTGTACACTCAGACAGTGAGTGCACGCACGCAGGAGCTAGAAGCCTATGAACACAGTGACTGAGTGTCCTAGACTCCTAGTACAGTAAGAGTAAGTAGTAACAGTAAGTAGAACTAACTAATTACAATAATCAATCAGCGATCAGAAGGAAATGGAGTGTGGGTGTGTGTACACTCAGACAGTGAGTGCACGCACGCAGGAGCTAGTAGCCTATGGACAGTGACTGAGTGTCCTAGACTCCTAGTACAGTAAGAGTAAGTAGTAACAGTAAGTAGAACTAACTAATTACAATAATCAATCAGCGATCAGAAGGAAATGGAGTGTGGGTGTGTGTACACTCAGACAGTGAGTGCACGCACGCAGGAGCTAGTAGCCTATGAACACAGTGACTGAGTGTCCTAGACTCCTAGTACAGTAAGAGTAAGTAGTAACAGTAAGTAGAACTAACTAATTACAATAATCAATCAGCGATCAGAAGGAAATAGAGTGTGGGTGGTGTGTGTACACTCAGACAGTGAGTGACCGCACGCAGGAGCTAGTAGCCTATGGACAGTGACTGAGTGTCCTAGACTCCTAGTACAGTAAGAGTAAGTATTAACAGTAAGTACAACTAACTAATTACGATAATCAATCAGCGATCAGAAGGAAATGGAGTGTGGGTGTGTGTACACTCAGACAGTGAGTGCACGCACGCAGGAGCTAGTAGCCTATGAACACAGTGACTGAGTGTCCTAGACTCCTAGTACAGTAAGAGTAAGTAGTAACAGTAAGTAGAACTAACTAATTACGATAATCAATCAGCGATCAGAAGGAAATGGAGTGTGGGTGTGTGTACACTCAGACAGTGAGTGCACGCACGCAGGAGCTAGTAGCCTATGGACAGTGACTGAGTGTCCTAGACTCCTAGTACAGTAAGAGTAAGTAGTAACAGTAAGTACAACTAACTAATTACGATAATCAATCAGCGATCAGAAGGAAATAGAGTGTGTGTTGTGTGTGTACACTCAGACAGTGAGTGCAGTGCGCACACGCAGGAGCTAGTAGCCTATATGAACAGTGACAGTGAGTGTCCCTACGGGTACAGTAAGAGTAAGTAGTAAGTAAGTACAACTAAATAACAATAATCTATCAGTAATCAGAAGGAAATAGAGTGTGTGTACACACAGACAGTGAGTGAGTGCACACACGCAGGAGCTAGCTAGTAGCCTATAAACAGTGACAGTCAGTGAGTGTCCTACTCCTAGTACAGTATAACTACAATACTATTAGTAAAGGACAGCAGAAATACTGGTATAGATGAGAGAAATAAACAGAGGACAGCTGCCCACAGAGGCAAGGCCCCCCTGAGGCCTAAACCTGTAAGCTTGCAGCAGCTGCCTGTCTCTAATGTAACACACAAGCTACTAACTAAAATACAATGTCTATCTAACTAACAACAATATAGGTGTATATGGCAGGTGTAGGTGAGCAAAAACGCTAGGTAAATGATCACAATAGAGCACTTGCTAAGCCAAAGCACAAAGGAGCAACTCTCTCTCTGTACAAGTCTCAGGCAAGCATGGAGAAACGGAACATGGCGGCCGCTATTTATAGGGTAGGGGCTGGCCAGGGTCCCCCTCTGTGATTGGCTGCCGTCAGAGGGCCTGGGAGCCCTCTGATTGGCTCTAAGGACATCAATCTGGGCTATGACGCTATTCGAGCTCGGTACCGAGCTCGAATAGCGCCGGGTTGCTCGAATAGCTCGAATAGTGAATGGGCTATTCGAGTGTACTCGGATAGCCCATTCGAATAGCTCCAGCTATTCGGAGCTCGAATACCGAGCTCGAATAGCTGAAAAAGAGCTCGAATATTCGAGCTACTCGAATATTCGAGCTCTGCTGAGCACCACTACAGTAGATACATGCTTCTATCAGGTGTTATTCAGATAGTAGTGATACTAAATAGATCAGCAGGACTGCCAGGCAAGTGGTATTGAATTACCCTGAACAATTTTTCCAGCCTACATATACCTCTTAAATCACATCCCCATTAACGAATTCCATTTGCACACACAAATTACTGGACACACACACAGATGTAGTGTGCAATGTTTGGAACATTTTAAGTTTTTCATGGTAAAACATCAATATAAATAATAGGTTAATAATCCACATTTACCTTCATATAGTCATGCTGCAGACACTGTATAATTGCGGAACATGTTTCCGGAATGATGTGGCCAAGTGCTTGTGCTGAGATCCCTGTGGTGAACTTCATATCCTGAAGTGCACGGCCTGTGGTTAGGTATCGCAAAGTGGCTGTTAATCTCTGCTCAGGAGTGATGGCTCTTCTCATACATGTATCCTCCTTCTTAATGTAAGGAGTAATTAACGATAACAGATGATCAAAACCTTCCTCGGGCATTCTGAGATAACTCTTATAATCTTCTGGTGATGACGGCCGTAACTCACGGAGTAAATTGTCATGAGACAGCACATCACGGTCTTGTAGCCATGCTTTGGTCCAAATGCGCTGCCTCTTGTTGGGAATGTCCTCCTTCTCAGTACTAAGCAGCACGAGTAAAGACACTGCTGCTCTTTTTTTAGCTGGAGAAACGTACGGACACATAACAGAAACGTACGTAAGCACAACACGAACGTTCTCACACAATCACAGCAGTATGCACAGAACGAACGCTCTGAAACAACCACAAAACCCTTTATATATAGTTGTGTACACGTCACTTCCGAAAATCTATTCGGCACTTGAATGACGTTCGTCCATTGCTGATGATACGTTTCCGCTCTACGAAAGTTAAATAACGTTCTTCCTACCAATATACATTCGTTTATTGTCAGAAACGTACGTTTTAATAAAATTCCATCGCTACGTATGTATTGAATTGCCCGATCTTTCTTCACGTAACTTCCGTTTGCGCACGCATTTTTTATCGTTCGTCGTTCTTTATTCTTTACATTTCTCGTCCACGTGTATATTGAATCGTTTGAAATGAACGATCTTTTCGTTACAATTTAAATATCGTTCCTACGTCACGGATCGTTCGTAACGAACGATCTTTATCGGACGTGTATACGAACCTTTAGACTCATCAGGGGCAGACAAAAGTTTGGCAATCTCTTTAGTAATTTTAGTGCCTGTGTTTCAGTTCAAAAATTCATGAAATATTGGCACCAATCACAATGTATCCTACTTTTCACAGCTCCTTTAATACTTTGACATGGGGCACATTGAGTGGGGAGGGTGGACAATGGACATGGTAACTTGCCATCCACTTCAATATTCTTCCCTATGCCTGATCTCTGCACTGGGGTGGAATACTTGTTTTGGGAGAACATAGCACTTGGGAGTATATGGCAATGATTCTTATTACTGGCATTACGATATTCTTGTTATACTTGTGTCCTGTGTTGTCATAGAGATGAGTCATCAAAACTTCCAAATTTACAGGGTCAGGTGTTGGGGAGTCAACTTTACTATGAGTATATACAGTGATTGACATAATAGAAGACTCTGTATCTAATAATATCTGCAATACACAGGCTAGTAGATTGAAAAAATATCATAAATATTTCAGCAGTTGTTTTATGAGAACATTGTGCAATATTTCCTTGAAAGTGAGGAAATGTGTGTTGAAAGCAGGTGTTTAGCAAAGGCAAAACTCACAATTCCCTCTGGGTTAAAAAAATAACATAAATAGAGATTACGTGCTTAAGACATTAACCACTTGCCGACCGCGCACTCATAACACGCGTCGGCAAAGTGGCAGCTGCAGGACCAGCGACGCAGATCTGCGTCGCCGGCTGCAGGCTAATTAATCAGGAAGCAGCCGCTCGCGCGAGCGGCTGCTTCCTGTCAATTCACGGCGGGCAGCTCCGTAAATAGCCTGCGGGCCGCTGATCGCGGCTCGCAGGCTAAATGTAAACACAAGCGGAAATAATCCGCTTTGTTTACATTTGTACAACGCTGCTAACAGTAGCAGCATTGTACCAGATCAGCGATCCCCGGCCAATCAGCGGCCGGGGATCGCTGTCACATGACAGGCAGGAGCCTGTTAGAGGCTGCACAGGACAGATCCGTTCCTGTGCAGCCTCCGATCTCTCGGGGAAAGGAGGGAGGAGAGGGAGAGGGGGAATCCTGCGGTGGAGGGGGCTTTGAGGTGCCCTCCCCCCGCCAGCCACACGCAGGCAGGAGCGATCAGACCCCCCCAGCACATCATCCCCATAGTGGGGAAAAAAGGGGGGCAATCTGGTCGCTCTGCCTGGTGTTTGATCTGTGCTGGGGGCTGTAGAGCCCACCCAGCACAGATTTGCTAAAACAGCGCTGGTCCTTAAGGGGGGGTAAAGACTGGGACATCAAGTGGTTAAAGGGAACCAGAGATGAATGTAGACCTAGAAAATTAAAAAGCTTTTATACATACCTGATGCTTCCTCCAGCCCCATACGCGCCGAACGATCCCACGCTGCCGTCCTCCGCTGCCTGCATCTACGAGAACCGGCTCCCATCGCTGACATCATCGGAGCCAGGCTACGCAGGAGAAGTGCACCCTCTACGTATCTCTCCATGCACTGCTGCAGAGATACGCAAAGAGCGCACTTCCCTTACGCTCAGACTGGCTCAGACTGACGGCAGAGCGGGGAGCCGGTTCTCATACCTGCAGGCAGTGGAGGATGGCGGCGTGGGATCAATCAACAACAACAACAACAACAAATAACATTTGTAAAGCGCTTTTCTCCCGTGGGACTCAAAGCGCATAAGCATGGCTCCGACCATCGTGGTACAGAGGAAGAATTTTATAAATCTGGAAATGCCAGGCTAAACAGGTGGCTTTTCAGTCTGGATTTGAATAGCTCCAGGGATGGTGCTGTCTTTACTGGATGTGGTAGGGAGTTCCAAAGAGTAGGGGCAGCATGACAGAAGGCTCTGTCTCCAGATTTTTTGAGGTGCACTCTGGGAGTGACCAAGTTTATAGAACTTGCTGATCTGAGGTTGTGAGAGGTGTGGTGCAGCTTCAGCAAGTCCTTCATGTATCCAGGGCCCAGATTGTGCAGGGATTTGAATGTCAGCAGTCCAATCTTGAAGAGTATTCTCCATTCTACTGGTAGCCAGTGCAGTGAGCGAAGGATCGGTGTAATGTGACAGTGGCGAGGCTGGTTTGTTAGCAATCTGGCAGCAGCATTCTGCACTAATTGCAGGCGACGCAGGTCCTTTTTGGGGAGGCCAGCATAAAGGGCATTGCAGTAGTCCAGCCGTGATGTGATGAAGGCGTGGACTAGGGTATGAAGATCCTCTGGGGGAATCAGATGTTTAATCTTTGCAATGTTCTTCAGATGAAAGAAGGAAGATTTAACTACAGATGAAATTTGGTTTCTGAAATTCAATTCCCCATCGATTAGTACGCCAAGGCTGCGCACAAGGTTGGAGCTGTTTATGTCTGAATTCCCAATCCTGATTGGTGTTGCTTTAGGATAGAGCTGTTTTGATGGCGAGCACTGGCTTTGGACAAACAGGACCTCAGTTTTGTCAGCATTCAGTTTCAACCAGTTATCATTCATCCATGCCTGAAGCTCAGCTAAGCAAGAGTTTATTTTTGGGGTAGGGTCTGTTCCACCAGGTTTGAAGGACAGGTATAGCTGTGTGTCATCGGCGTAGCAGTGGTACGTCAGGCCATGTCGTTGGATAAGTGTACCGATTGGCAACATGTAGATTGCAAACAGCAGAGGGGATAGGATTGATCCTTGTGGCACTCCGAATTGTAGAGGTGCAGGTTTGGACATTATAGGTCCTAGGGATACTCTCTGTGTTCTGTCAGTCAGGAATGATCTGAACCACTGGAGGACTGATCCACTGATGCCACAGTACTCCTGCAGTCTGTTAAGCAGGATTTTATGGTCAACTGTATCAAAAGCAGCTGAGAGATCCAACAGGATTAGGATGGAGCATTCCCCTCTGTCCCTTGCCATGAGCAGATCGTTGCAGACTTGGATGAGGGCTGTTTCACAGCTGTGGTGTTTCTTAAAGCCAGATTGTAGAGGGTCCAGGATGTTGTTTACTGACAGCCTGGTTTCAAGTTGCAGATAGACAGCCTTTTCAATAACTTTACCTAAGAAGGGGAGGTTGGAGACAGGTCTGTAGCTGCTCATAGCATCTGGATCCATGGATGGTTTTTTAAGAAGGGGCTTGATGATTCCTTCTTTTAGAGAGGTAGGAAACCTCCCTGCTTGCAGAGAGCAATTTACTATTTTGTGAAATGCTGGACCAAGCAGGTCAGGGCATTTCAGCATATGTTTAGTTGGTCCAGGGTCCAGGTCGCAGGTTGTCTGGCGGAGACGACAGAGGATGTCTGAGATCTCTTCCTCACTAATACTTTTGAAGTCAGTCCAGGGTGTTAGGTTGTTTTTGCAGCTATTTCCATTAGTTGCATGAGTCTTGGGTGCTGTGGACTGAATGAGAGACCGAATAGAAGATACTTTGTCAGCAAAGTAGCAAGCAAATTTCTCACATAGCTCCTTTGAGGGAGTTATAGTGGGTTTTAGACAGGATGGATTACATAGTCTATCAACTGTGCGGAATAGTTGGGCTGGTCTGTTGGTGGCCTTTGCGATCTCCTGTGATAGGTAGGAGGATTTTTTCTTGGTGATCGCATTTTGGTAGCTTTCCAGGTGAGAGACAAGGGTGTGTTTATCTTTTGAATTCTGAGATTTTCGCCACTTCCTTTCTAGTCTGCGCACTTCTTTCTTTATGTCCTTTAGTGAGCTGTCAAACCACCGTGCATGGTGAAGTGGTGTAGATCGTTTGATGCGAACTGGAGCGAGGGCGTCATAGGCAGATGACACTGCATGGTTGTATATCAGGACCATGGAGTCTGCGCGTCAATCAGCGCGTATGGGGCTGGAGGAAGCCCCAGGTATGTATAAAATCTTTTTCATGTTCAGCTCTGAGTCCCTTTAAGGATGACATAGTGACACATTCATATTGAACTTTCACAGAATTGTGTCTATTGTAGGAATGTGCCTTCTATCAAAACTACAAAAGTTTCTGTGGATAATAACTTAAAGGGAACCTTAACTGAGAGGGATATGGATGTTTCCTTTTAACCAATACCAGTTACCTGGCAGTCATGTTGATCTCTTTAGCTTTAGTAGTGATTGAATCACACACCTGAAACAAGCATGCAGCTAATCCAGTATGACTTCAGAGTGCCTGATCTGCATGCTCGTTGAGGGTCTGTGGCTAAAGATATTAGAGACACAGGATCAGCAGGAGAGTCAGGGCTTGTTTCCACTATAGCGAATCCACATGCGGGCACTGCATGCGGATTCGCATACTTAATGTTAGTGGATGGGGCTGTTTCCACGCGTGCGGCGGCGGCGGCGTTTTTCTGTGCGGGGAAAATCTGCACGACAGGGTCGTGCAGATTCGCGTGCGGCAGGAATGCGGGCGAATCGCCGCTAATGTATTCAATAGGGAAATCGCATGCGGCTTTGTCATGCGGATTTCCCCGCGATTTCGCATGCGATTTCGCATGAAAGCCAATGGAACTTAACACTGGCAGTGACATGGTTAAATTCGCATGGCTCCTTGCCATGCGAAATCGCATGCGAAATCGCGGGGAAATCCGCATGGGGAAACGCAGCCGCATGCGGTTTCTTCAGCGGTGGAATCCAGGCGATTCCGCACCGCTACAGTGGAAACAAGCCCTCAGGCAACTGGTATTATTTTAAAAGGAAAAATCCATATCATTCTCAGTTTAGGTTCCCTGTAAATGTATATTTGCATATCCGAAGTGATATGTGACATGATGAGATAGACATGTGTATGTACAGTGCCTAGCACACAAATAACTATGCTGTGTTACTTTTTTTTCCTCTCTGTCTGAAAAAGTTAAATATTAGGTATGTAAGTGGCTCAGTCCTGACTCAGACAGGAAGTGACTACAGTGTGACCCTCACTGATAAGAAATTCCAATTATAAAACACTTTCCTAGTAGAGATGGCTCAAACCTCCGATTTTCGGTTTGTGAACTTCCGCAAAAAGTTTGGTTCGCGCGAACTTCCGCGAACCGCAATAGTCTTCAATGGGGAGGCGAACTTTGAAAACTAGAAAAAATTATGCTGGCCACAAAAGTGATGGAAAAGATGTTTCAAGGGGTCTATCACCTGGAGGGGGCACGGCGGAGTGGGATACATGCCAAAAGTCCCGGGGATAAATCTGGATTTGACGCAAAGCAGCGTTTTAAGGGCAGAAATCACATTGAATGCTAAATTGCAGGCCTAAAGTGCTTTCAAACATCTTGCATGTGTATACATCAATCAGGGAGAGTACTGCTTCACACTGACACACCAAACTCACTGTGTAACGCACCGCAAACAGCTGTTTGCATAGTGACGGCCGTGCTGGACTGGTGCGCACCATGGCGAGAGTGCAGACCGTGTCGGTTTTCAAGCCCATATGGTCGCCGGGCTGTGGTAGCTCAATGATAGAACAACAGTGACTGTCCAGCTGATCAAATTTGGTCTGTCCACAATGAAGCAAGGACCTTATTATCTTTGGTGAGCCATCCCCCGAGACACTCATATAGGCAGCGGTCATTGCTTCTTTGTGATACGCAAGCCCCTTCACCGTGGCAAGGTAATGATCACGAAGGGGAATAGGCACATGTACATGCCTTTTGTTTTGTTGTTGCAGCTGCAGTGCAGCCAGAAAAATTAGGCAGGCATGTACACGCACCAGAAAAATTTGTATAGCAAATTCAGGAATCCATCTGGAGTCCTGGACCCTGTTGGTGGTGGCAGAGAAGGCAAGCGGCCTGCAGGCATAAATGCTGTGTGTGGGGACTGACCTAGTCTTCGGGCGGGCAGTAGCCCTCCGGAATCCATGCCTCATTCATTTTGATAAAGATCAGGTACTGAACACTTTTGTGACTTTTGTGACTCTTCTCAGTGACAATGCCTCCAGCTGCACTGAAGGTCCTTTCTGACAGGACGCTTGAGGCAGGGCAAGACAGAAGTTGGATGGCAAATTGGGACAGCTCTGGCCACAGGTCAAGCCTGCGCACCCAATAGTCCAAGGGTTCATCGCTGCTCACAGTGTCTACATCCACACTTAAGGCCAGGTAGTCGCCTACCTGCCGGTCCAGGCATTGGTGGAGGGTGGATACGGAAGGGCTAAGGCGAGGCATGGACTAAAGAATGTCCGCATGTTCAACATCACCATGAGATCGCTGCAGCGTCCTGTCCTTTCCTGCGTGGACATGGGAGAAGGATTACTGGCAGTGGTTAGAGATGAGCGTAATGACCTAATTACGATTTCGCGAAATTTCGCGTAATTAGTGTAATTACGATTATGGCCGTAAGTACATAATCGTAATGAAGAAGGATTTCGCGAAATTTCGCGTAAGCGTAATTTTCGCGTAATTTTCGCATTACAGTGGGTTCATGCCGTAATTTCGCATTAAACGCTACCGTAATTTCGCGTTAAACCGTAACGCTCCGGATAATATAAAAAAGCCGCCGACTTTAAGGGTTAATAGCAAAGTCCCCTTAAATGCTAAGAGCCTCAAATTTGGAGAATATATTAAGGAGATCAGGAGGAATAAGAGGAAAATTTTTTTTTCAAAAAGACCTTATAGTTTTTGAGAAAATCGATGTTAAAGTTTCAAAGGAAAAATGTATACATTTAAAAACCCGCCGACTTTAACGGTTAATAGCAAAGCCTGCTTAAAGTTTAGGAACACCAAATTCCTAGGGCATATTAAGGGGATCAGTGGGAATAAGAGGAAAATTTTTTTTTTCAAAAAGACCTTATAGTTTTTGAGAAAATCGATTTTTAAGTTTCAAGGGCGAAAATGTCTTTTAAATTCGGAAAATGTCAGTTTTTTTTGCACAGGTAACAATAGTGTATTATTTTCATAGATTCCCCCAAGTGGGAAGAGTTTTACTTACTTCGTTCTGAGTGTGGGAAATATAAAAAAAAAAACGACGTGGGGTCCCCCCTCCCAGACCTCTTTAACCCCTTGTCCCCCATGCAGGCTGGGATAGCCAGAATGCGGAGCACCGGCCGCGTGGGGCTCCGCACCCTGACTATACCAGCCAGCATGGTCCATGGATTGGGGGGGTCTCGGAAGGGGAGGGGCAGCCAAGCTTTCCCCTCCCCCTCCGAGCCCTTGTCCAATCCAAGGACAAGGGGCTCTTCTCCACCTCCGATGGGCGGTGGAGGTGGAGGCCGCGATTTCCTGGGGGGGAGGTTCATGGTGGAATCTGGGAGTCCCCTTTAAAAAGGGGTCCCCCAGATGCCCACCCCCCCTCCCAGGAGAAATGAGTATAGAGGTACTTGTACCCCTTACCCATTTCCTTTATGGCTCAGCCGCCGCACCCGCACGCACCCGACAGAGCTCTGAGCTATATAGCTCAGAGCTCCCTAAGCATCTTTGTATTTGGGCTCCAAGGAGCCCCATTGGTCCTTAGCAGACCAATGGGGTTCCTTTAAATCAGAAGAAACCCCATTGGTCTGCTAAGGACCAATGGGGCTCCTTGGAGCCCAAATACAAAGATGCTTACAGAGCTCTGAGCTATATAGCTCAGAGCTCTGTCGGGTGCGTGCGGGACGCTAAGTCCCTGCCGGCTCCCGCTGTCCACCCCGCCCACATCTGTCACCCACATGTCACCCACATGTGGGTGACATGTGGGTGACATGTGGGAGAGGCGGGGAAGGCAGCGGGAGCCGGCGGGGACTTAGCGTCCCGCACGCACCCGACAGAGCTCTGAGCTATATAGCTCAGAGCTCTGTAAGCATCTTTGTATTTGGGCTCCAAGGAGCCCCATTGGTCCTTAGGAGACCAATGGGGTTCCTTCTGATTTAAAGGAACCCCATTGGTCTGCTAAGGACCAATGGGGCTCCTTGGAGCCCAAATACAAAGATGCTTAGGGAGCTCTGAGCTATATAGCTCAGAGCTCTGTCGGGTGCGTGCGGGTGCGGCGGCTGAGCGGCGAGTGGCGTCGGGTGCGGCGTAGTTACAATGTAACAAAGTTGTTACATTGTAATAACTTTGTTATATTGTAACTGTTTAGTATATTTCCGAGGATATTGCGTGGGAACTGGCTTTTAAAGGGACAGGTAAGTATTAATGGTTAATTAAGAATATTAAAGGACTTTTTTCGTGGTTATGTTTTTTGTTCAATTAAAATACTTTTTCTAAGTGTCTGTGTGTTTATTTACTTTTAACTCTTAAAGGAAATGGGTAAGGGGTACAAGTACCTCTATACTCATTTCTCCTGGGAGGGGGGGTGGGCATCTGGGGGACCCCTTTTTAAAGGGGACTCCCAGATTCCACCATGAACCTCCCCCCCAGGAAATCGCGGCCTCCACCTCCACCGCCCATCGGAGGTGGAGAAGAGCCCCTTGTCCTTGGATTGGACAAGGGCTCGGAGGGGGAGGGGAAAGCTTGGCTGCCCCTCCCCTTCCGAGACCCCCCCAATCCATGGACCATGCTGGCTGGTATAGTCAGGGTGCGGAGCCCCACGCGGCCGGTGCTCCGCATTCTGGCTATCCCAGCCTGCATGGGGGACAAGGGGTTAAAGAGGTCTGGGAGGGGGGACCCCACGTCGTTTTTTTTTTTATATTTCCCACACTCAGAACGAAGTAAGTAAAACTCTTCCCACTTGGGGGAATCTATGAAAATAATACACTATTGTTACCTGTGCAAAAAAAACTGACATTTTCCGAATTTAAAAGACATTTTCGCCCTTGAAACTTTAAAATCGATTTTCTCAAAAACTATAAGGTCTTTTTGAAAAAAATGTTTTTCCTCTTATTCCCACTGATCCCCTTAATATACCCTGGGAATTTGGTGTTCCTAAACTTTAAGCAGGCTTTGCTATTAACCGTTAAAGTCGGCGGGTTTTTAAATGTTTACATTTTTCCTTTGAAACTTTAACATCGATTTTCTCAAAAACTATAAGGTCTTTTTGAAAAAAATTTTTTTCCTCTTATTCCTCCTGATCTCCTTAATATATTCTCCAAATTTGAGGCTCTTAGCATTTAAGGGGGCTTTGCTATTAACCCTTAAAGTCGGCGGCTTTTTTAGATTATACGGAGCGTTACGGTTTAACGCGAAATTACGGTAGCGTTTAATGCGAAATTACGGCATGAACGAAACGCGAAATTTCGCATTGAAAATTACGCTTACGGTATTTTCAATTACGATTTTAATGGCAATTACGCTACCGCAATTTCGCATCGTAATCGCGAATTTCGCATGCGTAATTATAGTAATGCGAAATTTCGAAAATTTCAGCTCAACTCTAGCAGTGGTACCTTTATTGCGTTGTGCTGTGACATCACCCTTATACGCATTGTAAAGCATACTTGCCAGCTTGTTCTGCATGTGCTGCATCCTTTCTGCCTTCGGGTGAGTTGGTAACATGTCCGCCACTTTGTGCCTATACCGAGGGTGTAGTAGCGTGGCCACCCAGTTCAGGTCATTTCCCTTGAGTTTTTTTATACAGGGTGGACAGCATGAAAGACACCATCTGCACAAAGTTGGATCCAAACGTACTATTCATCTCCTCTTGCTCTTCCTCAGTAACGCCAGGTAAGTCCTACTTCTCCCCTAAGCCACGAAGAATACCACGGGAATGTTGAGCAGTACAAGCCCCCTGCGACGACTGCTGCAGTTGTTCTTCTGCCGCCGCCTCCTCCTCCTCCACAGAAACACCTTCCTCATCATCCGAGTCTGACTCCTGTTCCCCACACGACTTTTCCTCCTTCTCCCCCCACTGTGCTGCAGCAGGTGTTGAGGAAGCATCTGGTTCTGATGAAAAATTGCTCTCACAACTGTACCTGCCGTAACTGTTCCTCTTCACGCTCCTCCACAGCTTGAACCACCACTCTACGCACGGCACGCTCCAGGAGGTAAGCGTACGGGATCAAGTCGCTGATAGTGCCTTCACTGTGACTCACCAGGTTGGTCACCTCCTCAAATGGCCGCATGAGTCAGCATGCATTTCGCATCAGTGTCCAGTTGTTGGGCCAAACATCCCTATCTCCCCAGATTGTGTCCTTTTACTGTAATTGTACAGGTACTGGGTGACGGCTTTCTCCTGTTCTAGCAGGTGAAAGAACATGATGACCAGGGTCGAATTCCAGTGAGTCGGGCTAACACATATCAAGCGTCTCACCGGCAAGTTGTTTCTCTGCTGAATGTCCGCATAGCGAGCCATGGCCGTGTAAGACTGCCTGAACTGGCACAACTTCCTGGCCTGCTTCAGGACGTCCTCTAAGCCTGGGTACTTTGGCACAAATCTTTGAATGACTAGATTGAGCACATGTGCCATGCAGGGTACATGTGCCAGATTTCCTAAATTCAAAGCGGAAAGGAGATTGCTGCCGTTGTCACACACCACATTGACGATCTCCAGCTGGTTCGGGGTCAGCCACTGAACCACCTGTTTGTTAAGAGGAGCCAGGAGAGCTGCTCCAGTGTGACTCTCCGCTTTGAGGCAAGACATGTCTAAGATGGCGTGACACCATCGTACCTGGCATGCAGCATAGGCCCTGGGGAGATGGGGCTGTGTAGCTGGAGAAGAGATCGCGGCACCAGCCAAGGAGGAGAAGGAGGATGACAACAGCGAAGAGGATGTAGCAGGAGGAGAGGAGGTGGCAGGAGGGTCTGCCTGCAAGCCGTGGAGGTGTCACAAGTTGGTCCGCTGCACAGCCACGTATTCCCTGCTTGCCATCGGTCACCAGGTTGACCCAATGGGCTGTGTAAGTAATGTAGCAGTTCTGACCGTGCTTGGCAGACCAGGCATCCGTGGTCAGGTGGACCCTTGACCCAACGCTGTGTGCCAGAGATGACACCACTTGCCTCTCCACTTCACGGTACAGTTTGGGTATCGCCTTTTTAGAGAAATAATTGCAGCCTGGCATACTCCACTGCAGTGTCCCAATGGCCACACATTTATGGAAGGCCTCAGAGTCCACCAGCTTGTATGGTAACAGCTGGCAGACGCTGGGCAAGAGGGTGACTGGCAGAAATTGGCTTCTTCCACTCAAAGATTTCCTTCACGGACACCTGGCTGCTGTGGGCAGAGGAGCAGGAACCGCTCAAGGGCAGAGGCGGAGTGGAGGAGGGTGGCTGTAAAGGTGCAAGGGAGAAAGCGGCTGAAGATGCTGCACCTGAAGGAGGAAGAGGAGAAGGAGGGTGGCTTTTCTTTTGTGTGCTGCTTTTTGCTCAGGTGCTCTTCCCATTGCAGTTTGTGCCTTTTCTCCATGTGCATTCATAAGGCACTTGTCCCTACATGAGTGTTGGCCTTTCCACGGCTCAATTTTTGGAGGCAGAGACAACAGATGGCGTTGCTCCGATCTGAGGCAGACACATGAAAAAATTTCCAAACCGCTGAGCCCCATTGAGGTCATGGCACTATGGTGGCATCAGCAGCTGACGTTGAAGGGCATGCTGGCTGTACATAGGTGGCGATACATGGCGCCGGACACTGCCACCAGCTGTTTCTGACGACGAGCTCCCCCTGCTCCTTTCAGGAACTTGTCTCCTCCTACTCCTCTCTGACTCCCCCTCTGAACTGTCCCCTTGGTAATCTCGTCTCTTAGGAACCCATGTGGGATCCGTATCATCATAATCATCCTGCCCAGCTTCGCTTGCTTCAGACACCTCCAAAACTGCACCAACAGCAGGTACTTCATCATCCTCCTCCTCACACATTATGTCCATAGTGTCGCCTAACTCACACATATGAGGTGGTGTAACTTGCTTAGCGCCTTCATCTTGTTGTAGCAGTAGTGGCTGTGAATCAGTGATTTCACCACCAAATAACTCCTGTGAAGTGTCAAATGCAGCGGATGTGGTGCTTGTAGTAGCGCTGGTGGCTGCAGGATGATGAGGTGTTCTGTGTTAAATAGTCAACCACGTCCTGACAATCTTGGGAGTTGATGGCACATGCCTTCTTCTGAGCACTATAATTTGGGCCAGGGCCGCACGAAATCACATCAACACGACCTCGCACAGACCTGCCGGGTGGCCTTCCTCTGTGTCTGCCTCTACCTCTTTCTCTACCTGTTTTGTCCATTTTGTCCATATCGGGGGGGATGAAGTATAAGGTATGCACTGACTTGACTAATACAATGTGCAGTCACACAGGTGCAGTTAACAGGTATGCACGGAGTGGTATATCACACTGCGTGCACTCACGTAGGTAGGTGTATATCACACTGCGTGCACTCACGTAGGTAGGTGGGTGCACTGAACACAACAGGTAGGTATATGCAGTGATGAGGTGGGTTCACTGAACACAACAGGTAGGTATATGCAGTGATGAGGTGGGTTCACTGAACACAACAGGTAGGTATATGCAGTGATGAGGTGGGTTCACTGAACACAACAGGTAGGTATATACAGTGATGAGGTGGGTTCACTGAACATAACAGGTAGGTATATGCAGTGATGAGGTGGGTTCACTGAACACAACAGGTAGGTATATGCAGTGATGAGGTGGGTGCACTGAACACAACAGGTAGGTATATACAGTGATGAGGTGGGTTCACTGAACACAACAGGTAGGTATATGCAGTGATGAGGTGGGTTCACTGAACACAACAGGTAGGTATATGCAGTGATGAGGTGGGTTCACTGAACATAACAGGTAGGTATATGCAGTGATGAGGTGGGTGCACTGAACACAACCGGTAGGTATATGCAGTACTGGGTATTACAATGTGCACCTGTCACACACACAGGTAGTCACTGAATGTGCTGGGCCTGGCTGGCAGTGGCACGCACACAGTATGAATTAGCAAGGCTGTCTATGCAACACAAGTGTCAGTGGGACACACAGAAAAAAAAGAAAAAATAGGTCACAAGAACAAGATTAGCTCTCTAAAGAGCTGTTGTGGGGTACTATTTTAACAATCAGAAATCAGCAAGGAGCAAGCTAACAAGCCTACAAGAGCCTAATTAATCTTTCCCTATGAGAGAGTCTACAGCAGCTGTCCCTTCTCTAATTAGTGCAGGCACACGAGTGAGTGTAATGGCCTGCCTTTTATAAGGGGGGAGTGGTTCCAGGTGGGAGTGTAGCCTGATTGGCTACAATGTGCCTGCTGACTGTGATGTAGAGGGTCAAAGTTCACCCTAATGGTGCATTATGGGGGCGAACCGAACTTCCGGAAAAGTTTGCGGTTATCCGTGATCGTGAACCCCGGAAGATCGCTGGGAACCGTTCGCTGGCGACCTGTTCGGGCCATCTCTATTTCCTAGCTGAAAATGGCTTCTGAAAGCAAGAAAGAGATAAAAAGGGGAAATTCTTATCAGTGAGGGTCACACTGTAGTCCCTTCCTGTCTGAGTCAGGACTGAGTCAGCTACTTACATACCTGATATTTAACTCTTTCAGGTAGGGGTCGAGTGGGGCGTGGATGCGGGGGGACGGCGTCCACTTACTATTTCCCGAGGGTGGACGCCGTCCCCCCTGGCATTTGTGGAGTGGAGCAGTGGAGTGGAAGGAGAGCTGTGAGCAGCGGTAGGGAAGGGCGGACATCTCCCCCCCTCCCTCACCTTGGGGCTCTCCTTCCCTCCCTCTCCCCTCCTGAAGTAATGTGCGGGCAGCCGGCAGCGGGCGGGACTTACCTCTCCTCGTTCCGGCGCCGGATTTGGGTGCCGCTGCTCTGGTCTGGACCAGACCAGACTTGCGGCACGCAGATCCAGTGTTCCGACAACGAGGAGAGGTAAGTCCCGCCCGCTGCCGGCTGCCCGCACATTACTTCAGGAGGGGAGAGCGAGGGAAAAAGAGCACCTAAGGTGAGGAAAGGGGGGGAGATGGCCCCCCTTCTCCACCGCTGCTCACAGCTCTCCTTCCACTGCGCTGCTCCACTCCTGCTGGGGGGGGGGGACATCACTACTTATCCTGGGGACATATACCCCTGACTACATATACTGGGCACATATACCCCCTGACTACATATACTGGGCACATATACCCCTGCCTACATATACTGGGCAAATATACCCCCTGGCTACATATACTGGGCACATATACCTCTGGCTACATATACTGGGCACATATACCCCTGACTACATATACTTGGCACATATACCCCCTGGCTACATATACTGGGCACATATACCCCCTGACTACATATACTGGGCACATATACCCCCTGGCTACATATACTGGGCACATATACCCCCTGGCTACATATACTGGGCACATATACCCCCTGGCTACATATACTGGGCACATATACCCCCTGGCTGCATATACTGGGCACATATACCCCCTGGCTACATATACTGGGTACATATACCCCCTGGCTACATATACTGGGCACATATACCCCCTGACTACATATACTGGGCACATATACCCCTGGCTTCATATACTGGGCACATATACCCTTGACTACATATACTGGGGACACATACCCCCTGGCTACATATACTGGGGACACATACCCCTGGCTACATATACTGGGCACGTATACCCCTGGCTACATATACTGGGGACATATACAACTGTCCTGCCTACATATACTGGGCACATATACCCCTTACTACATATACTGGGCACATATACCGTATTTTTCGCCGTATAAGACGCACTTTTTCTCCCCCAAAAATAGGGAGAAAAAGTCCCTGCGTCTTATACGGCAAAGGCAGGGAATCCCCGACTTACGAACACCCGCCGATATGAACCGCCGACCCGCCGCCATGTCGGGGATTCCCTGCCTTTCAGTGCCTGCTTGGGTGCCTTCCTTCCTCCCTCCCTCCCGCCCGCCCGAGTTTTCTGATCCCCCCGTCCGTCCCCGAGTGTTAATAGCGGCAACTTACCTTTCACATGCTCCCGCGCCGATCCCACATAATTGTGCTGCCCCCCGCTAGCATGCGCTCCCTCCCCATGTACAAGACGCTCCTGGAATTTGGACGCACCAGGTTTAGTATTTTTTTCCCTGGTTTTTGCCCTCCAAACTTGGGTGCGTCTTATATTCCGGAGCGTCTTATACGGCGGAAAATACGGTACCCCTGACTACATATACTGGGCACATATACCCCCTGACTACATATACTGGGCACATATACACCTGCCTACATATACTGGGGCACATATACCCCTGGCTACATATACTGGGGCACATATACCACTGGCTACATATACTGGGGACACATACCCCCTGGCTACATATACTGGGGACACATACCCCTGGCTACATATACTGGGCACATATACCCCTGGCTACATATACTGGGACATATACCCCTGACTACATATACTGGCACATATACCCCTGGCTACATATACTGGGCACGTATACCCCTGGCTACATATACTGAGGACATATACCTCTGGCTACATATACTAGGCACATATACCTCTGGCTACATATACTGGGACTACTATACTCATGGCTACTTATACTGGGGACACCTATAGACCTGGCTACCTATGCTGGGGGTACCTATTTTGGGGAAACTGCTGTCAGATTATCTGCATTTTTGTGGAACCGCTGTTATGTATTTTGGGGAACAGCTGCCAGGTTATGTGTATGTTAGGGGATCGTCTGCTGCCAGATTACGCATATTTTGGGGAACTGCTGCCAGATTGTGTATGTTTGGGGGACCACTGCTGCCAGATTATATGTATGTTGGGTGTTACGTGTATTTTGGATGATCCGCTGCCAGGTTTTGCGTATTTTGGGGAACTGCTTCCAAATTATGTGTATGTTGGGGGAACTGCTGCTGCCACATTGTCTATTTTGGGGGAACCACTACCATATTATCTGTATTTTGGAGGAACTTCTACCAGATTATGTGTCTTTTTGGTGAAATGCTGTCAGATTGCATCTATTTTGCGGGGATACACTACGGCAGAGCTCAAACTTCGCCGGCAGACCTTTTACATCACTGCTAAGGTCATGTATATTTGGCCCCACCGGTGACCACGCCCACATTATGCTTGACCATGCCCATTTTTGGCCCATTTTTCGAGGTGAGTCCACTCACTTCTTTTCCCAGGACTAGACCCCTGCTTTCAGGCAGAGAAAGAAAAAAAAGAACACAGCATAGTTATTTGTGTGCTAGGCACTGTACATCTAGTGTTGGGCGAACAGTGTTCGCCACTGTTCGGGTTCTGCAAAACATCACCCTGTTCGGGTGATGTTCGAGTTCGGCCGAACACCTGATGGTGTTCGGCCAAACTGTTCGGCCATATGGCCGAACTAAGAGCGCATGGCCGAGCGTTACCCGAACGTTCGGCTAGCGCTGTGATTGGCCGAACGGGTCACGTGGTTTGGACCCGAACGCGCTCTGATTGGCCGAACGGGTCACGTGGTTCGGGTAAATAAATACGCGATCCACGTCATTTCTCCGCCATTTGTCTGTGGGTTTAGCTTTGGGGTAGGCAGGCAGGGTAGTTCTCTCTCCAGCCAGGCTAGCCAGGGTCCCCCCAGTCATTGTGTCGCTGCTGGGAACAGTAGTACACCGCTCACCCACACTATATAGCATTGTGTTTACTGCCACTCTGTGTGTCTGCTGGGAACAGTAGTACACCGCTCACCCTGTATAGCATTGTGCTCTGTGTCGCTGCTGGGAATAGTAGTACACCGCTCACCCACACTATATAGCATTGTGTTTACTGCCACTCTGTGTCTCTGCTGGGAACAGTAGTACACCGCTCACCCTGTATAGCATTGTGCTCTGTGTCGCTGCTGGGAACAGTAGTACACCGCTCACCCTGCCTGTATAGCATTGTGCTCTGTGTCCCTGCTGGGAACAGTAGTACACCGCTCACCCACACTATATAGCATTGTGTTTACTGCCACTCTGTGTATCTGCTGGGAACAGTAGTACACCGCTCACCCTGTATAGCATTGTGCTTTGTGTCGCTGCTGGGAATAGTAGTACACCGCTCACCCACACTATATAGCATTGTGTTTACTGCCACTCTGTGTCTCTGCTGGGAACAGTAGTACACCGCTCACCCTGTATAGCATTGTGCTCTGTGTCGCTGCTGGGAACAGTAGTACACCGCTCACCCACACTATATAGCATTGTGTTTACTGCCACTCTGTGTCTCTGCTGGGAACAGTAGTACACCGCTCACCCACACTATATAGCATTGTGTTTACTGCCACTCTGTGTGTCTGCTGGGAACAGTAGTACACCGCTCACCCACACTATATAGAATTGTGTTTACTGCCACTCTGTGTGTCTGCTGGGAACAGTAGTACACCGCTCACCCTGTATAGCATTGTGCTCTGTGTCGCTGCTGGGAACAGTAGTACACCGCTCACCCACACTATATAGCATTGTGTTTACTGCCACTCTGTGTCTCTGCTGGGAACAGTAGTACACCGCTCACCCGCCACTGTATAGCATTTCTGTACTGCCGCTGTACTGCTGCCAGTCAGCGTGTACTTTAAGGATAAGTGAAATGAAGAAGAAATCCTGTGAAAGAGGGAGGGGCAAGGGAAGAGGTGTTCCCCCTGACGGTTCACGTACAGGCCACAGTGGAGCACCGAAGAAAACCCACTCAATACCGCCCATGTTGTCCAGGAAATCAACCCTCACAAATCCAAAAGAACAGGACCAGATTATTAATTGGATGACCTCTCAAGCGTCCAGCAGTGGGTTAAGCAGCACCAGCACATCACGCACGAGGTCCGAGTCCTCAGCCAGTTACAAGGAGCCAGTGGGCACAAAGCTGACACAACCGGCAGCGACACCACGCACACAACTGCCAAATAACCAGTCTGAAGAATTTCCTCAGGACACAATGGGGTATTCGCAGGAGCTATTCCTAGCCCAACAAACTTCCACCTTTCAAAGGTCAATGGAACAGCCAGAAATTTTGTGCCCGGATTCACAACCATTGACTGTGGGAAATGCACCGCGCACTGAAATGCAAGGCGAGTCCGAGGAGGACTTTGAAACCCAAATCCCAGAGCAAGTTGGGCAGGAGGGGTTTCAATTGCAGGAGGTCGGCCGAGAAGATCTTGAAGACAACGTTGGAGTGTGCTGCGCAGAGGTTGTTGTGGGGAGCTATACTCCACGCCGGCGGCCCACAATCACATATGACGAGTTTGAGGAGATGGAAGAGGAGGAGGGTATGGACAATGTTGACAGAGACCCAGATTTTGTATGTGAAGGAGAACATCGCCGTCGTAGCAGCACAGATGAGTCTGTTGAAGAACCCACTGCTGCACGAGTTCACCTCGTGCAGCGGCGCCAAATTTCAGGCACCACAAGCGTGGAAGTTCAAGTGAGACGCAAAAGAGGCGCAAACAGAAATCGCCAGCAAGGCAGGTGCTCCAAAGTCTGGCCTTTCTTTGAAGACTGCAGTGAGGATGGTACCATGGTGATTTGCAAGGTGTGCAAGACCCGCCTGAGCAGGGGGAAACATATTAACAACCTCTCCACCACCAGCATGACCCGCCACATGGTATCCAAACATCCCACTCTGTGGCCGCCAGGACAGGGTACCAGCAACACTGCCTCCCTTGGGGTCACCAGACTCACAACCAGACCCTCCTCAGCAGCAGCAGTAGCCCAGCCATTGCGTGGTTCACAACAACATTCACAAACATCAGACGACGCTGACACTGTCACTTTCCGGGATAGTGCTCTTGAGGTCTCCCAGTCATCAAACACAACAACCAACAGCCGTTCAGTGTGGAGCCCTACGGTTCAGTTGTCTGTCTCGGAGATGCTTGAGCGCAAGAGGAAATTGCCAGCAAATGACCCCCGGGCCGTGGCACTAACAGCCAGCATAGCCAAGCTTCTGGCCTGCGAAATGCTGCCATATCGAGTGGTGGAGACAAACAGCTTCAAGGGCATGATGTCAGTGGCCATCCCACGTTACGTGGTTCCCAGCCGCTACCACTTTGCGCGCTCTGCAGTGCCTGAGTTGCATGAGCACGTGGTCAGCAAAATAACCCGAAGCTTGAAGAATGCCGTTGCCTGCAAGGTTCACCTCACCACTGACACCTGGACGAGTGCGTTCGGCCAGGGTCGATACATCTCCCTTACCGCGCACTGGGTGAACCTTGTGGAGCCTGGCAGCGATTCCTCACCTGCTACGGCGCGGGTGTTGCCCACGCCGCAAACAGCTGCACCGCCGTCCCTCCCACTGGATAACAACAGCAGCACCTACCTCTCTGACTCCTTCTCCTCCAACGCATCTCAAAGCTGTACCTCATCCGGAAACGCTAACCCAGCAGCAGTAGGATCGTGGAAGCAGTGCAGCACAGCTGTTGGCATGCGTCAGCAAGCGTTGCTGAAGCTGATCTGCCTTGGGGATAAGCAGGAAAGTAAGGAAGCAGCCGGCACCATCAATAGTAAGATTTCTGCTCTTTTATTGCATGAGAAATTCCAGCAGATATAGCAACGTTTCAAGGTTACACACTTCTTTGTCAAGCTTGCTGGAAATCAAGTTATACACTAACTAATAACAGACAGCTTTATATAGCACACATGGTCAACAGCATCCAATAGAATTTAAATCTAGCTTCCCCAATCATCACAGTCCTAGGCTAGTGGACCTGATGGGGAACTTAAGCATAGCTGTCCTAATAGGCTGCAGCATTATGGAACCACCCACCTGTTCAATCTCTCACTGCCCGGCCTGTCACCGTCTCCCTGGGTCCGCCGGAAGTCACAGTGGGTTCCCACCCTCTCCGCACAGCGTATCAGGCGAGTCCCCCATGTGCATACACGCAGTGGGCGGAGTTGAAGCTCCGTCCCAGCGTGACTCGGCGGACTCAATGGAGACGTCAGCGGCTGTCAGCCGCCGACGTCACCAGATGGATACAGGAAGAACGGCGCCGCCGGCCAATCAGAGTCCTCCCATATGTACACAGCGTGGCTGTCGCCTGGCAACCGTGTTAAACATGCTGCTAGCGCGGCGCCACCATAACATATAAATATGACAATGTATCAGCAGGCATTCCACCACACCGTCATCGTAGAGTCACAGGCTGCAATCTATGTATAAGAGCACCAGCACAGTAGAAGGGCATCGCAGGGGGGGAGAAAGAAAGAAGGAAGAGAGTATACAGCAGGGAAAATAGGGAAAGAAAATAAGAAAGAGAGGATGGGGGATAACTTGTGTTAGTATACACAAGAACCAGAGAGCAAGCAGAACATGATCAAAATATATCATAAGGCTGTCCAGCAGGACAGCACATGTCAACACAATCCCAATAAGACTAGTTGCCAACATGCAACAGTAGTTCCACAGACATGATAAGGCTGGGCACAATGGAGCACTGGAATCAAAAAATCACAAAAAAGGTAATAAATCAAGTTCCCTATTAAGTCCTCTTGGCTCTATTGTGTCCAGCCTTTTGATCCAATAAGCCTCCCTCCAAAGTAATCTCTTAATGCGATCACCTCCCTTCCTAAGAGGTTCAATCCTTTCAATGACCATAAATCTAAGCTGGCTAACATGATGGCCCATCTGTGCAAAGTGATAAGCCACCGCCTGGTCAGTCAGCTTCTCTCTAATTGCATGTTTATGAGATGATAAACGTTTTTTAAGTTTTTGCGTGGTCTGACCAATATATAGTAGGCCACATGGGCATTTTAAAGCATACACTACGTAATCTGAATCACATGTGTGCCATCCCCTAATTATAGTTTTAGTGCCCTGATGAGGGTGGGACAGTGATGGGCCCTTGATAACCGAACTACAGTGTACGCAATTAAGACAGGGATAAGTCCCTCTCCTTTGTGTTTGTACTGTATGGCTGTCAGTGTTTACATCTGCATGCACCAAGCGACCTTGGGGATAAGCAGCACACAGGTGAGGAAATTTGGAGGGGAATAAAGGAACAGACGGATTTGTGGCTGGCACCGCTGGACCTGAAACCGGGCATGGTTGTGTGTGATAATGGGAGTAATCTCATTCGCGCTTTAAGGTTGGCGAAGCTGACACACATCCCTTGCCTGGCGCACGTGATGAACCTAGTGGTTCAGCGGTTCCTGAGGACATACCCAGGCATGGCCGATCTTCTGTTGAAGGTGCGACGAGTGGCCAAACATTGTAGAAATTCCAGTACTGCTTCGGGGGCACTCGCCAAGATGCAGGATCGCTTCAATCTCCCCCACCATCGCTTGCTGTGTGATGTCCCTACGCGCTGGAATTCTACGCTGCACATGCTAGTCCGCTTTTGCGAGCAGAAGAGTGCAGTGGTCCAGTACATGACGGCGCAGTACCGAGGCGCATCCGGACAGCTGTCAAGCTTCTGTGGATCCGATTGGGCCAACATGTTGGACCTCTGCCAGGTCCTCCAAAATTTTGAGCAATCCACATTGCTTGTGAGCAGTGACAACTCTTCAGTCAGCATTACCATACCACTGCTGTGTTTACTGAAGAAGTTAATGTTGAAAATCAAGGAAACAGCTGTCATGATGCAACTGGGGGAATCTGAAGGAGAAAACGATCAGCGTGATGGTACCAACATCAGGCCATCCGCCTCAGGAAACGCTGGCCCCAGCAGCTATGACGAAGAAGAGGAGGAGGAACAGCTGGAGTTGGAGCAGGAATTTCATGCCACCACTGACGAGGGCCAGAGCGGTGCACGTTGGACTTCCACAATTCAGCGCGAATGGTCAGCAGAAGCAGACCAGGAAGAAGGTGACGACTATGATGCATCACAACAACTATCACAACGCTCACAAGAGGATGATGAGGATTCTGGCAGGACTCTGGCACACATGGCTCAATTCATGCTAGACTGCATTGAACGCGACCCACGCATTGTGCGCATTCTGGACAACACCAATTACTGGGTTTATACCCTTCTGGATCCACGGTACAAACACAATGTTCCAAAACTGCTTGAAGAAAGAGTCAGACAGGTCAAAATGGAAGAATACCAGCAGGCCCTTGTGGAGACTTTAGAGAGGAGATTGACATCCTCCCCCTCCTCTAGCCAGTTGTACGCCGACAGACTGACTTCCGCAAACCCAGGACGACCAGGAGGGCAGCAAACAACACAAGCCGCAGCTAGTGCCCAAAAGGGAATGGTATCGGCAGTGTGCTTGGAGTGGGAAAATTTTCTGACACCCATGCAGCAGCCCACAGAACAGCAAGCGTGCAGATCCACCTCCAACACCGATCGCCTGGAGAAGATGGTCAAGGACTACATGTCAGATGGCGTAGCTGTGTTGAACAATCCATCTGCACCCTTCAACTATTGGGTATCGAAGCTAGACACCTGGCACGAACTGGCAATGTACGCAATAGAGGTGCTGGCTTGCCCGGCAGCCAGCGTTATGTCGGAACGCTGTTTCAGTGCTGCCGGAGGCATAGTCACAGATCGGCGTATCCGCCTCTCCACAGAAAATGCAGACCGTCTGACTCAAATTAAAATGAATCAATCCTGGATTGGAAACGACTATGCAACACTCCTGGACCCCAACCAAGTAACATGAACAAAGACCATCTGTGATGGGTTAGCGTTTCCGGCCCCTGTTTATTGAACCTCTTATCTGTATTACATTTATGACTGCATGGCGGTAAAAAGCATGCTATCCGCACGCTTCTTGTCCTCATGCAAGGCCTGGGTTGTTGTGTCTGAAAGCATGGCCTTCTCCTCCTGCGCCTCCTCCTGTTCCATCACGTGTGCTGCTGCTGGGTTAGCGTTGCCGGTCCCTGTTTATGGAACCTCTTATCTTTATTACATTTATGACTGCATGGCGGCAAAATGCATGCTATCCGCACGCTTCTTGTCCTCATGCAAGGCCTGGGTTGTTGTGTCTCAAAGCGTGGCCTTCTCCTCCTGCGCCACCCTCCTCCTGTTCCATCACGTGTGCTGCTGCTGGGTTAGTGTTGCCGGTCCCTGTTTATGGAACCTCTTATCTTTATTACATTTATGACTGCATGGCGGCAAAATGCATGCTATCCGCACGCTTCTTGTCCTCATGCAAGGCCTGGGTTGTTGTGTCTCAAAGCGTGGCCTTCTCCTCCTGCGCCTCCTCCTGTTCCATCACGTGTGCTGCTGCTGGGTTAGCGTTGCCAGTCCCTGTTTATGGAACTTCTTATCTTTATTACATTTATGACTGCATGGCGGCAAAATGCATGCTATCCACACGCTTCTTGTCCTCATGCAAGGCCTGGGTTGTTGTGTCTCAAAGCGTGGCCTTCTCCTCCTGCGCCTCCTCCTGTTCCATCACGTGTGCTGCTGTTGGGTTAGCGTTGCCGGTCCCTGTTTATGGAACCTCTTATCTTTATTACATTTATGACTGCATGGCGGCAAAATGCATGCTATTCGCACGCTTCTTGTCCTCATGCAAGGCCTGGGTTGTTGTGTCTGAAAGCGTGGCCTTCTCCTCCTGCGCCTCCTCCTGTTCCATCACGTGTGCTGCTGCTGGGTTAGCGTTGCCGGTCCCTGTTTATGGAACCTCTTATCTTTATTACATTTATGACTGCATGGCGGCAAAATGCATGCTATCCGCACACTTCTTGTCCTCATGCAAGGCCTGGGTTGTTGTGTCTCAAAGCGTGGCCTTCTCCTCCTGCGCCGCCCTCCTCCTGTTCCATCACGTGTGCTGCTGCTGGGTTAGCGTTACCGGTCCCTTTTCCTGGAACCTCTTATCTGTATTACATTTATGACTGCATGCCGACAAAAAGCATGTTACCTGTGCAAAGAAAACAGACATTTCCCGCATTTAAAAGACAGTTTTCCCTTTGAAACTTTAAAATTGATTTTCTCAAAAACTATAAGCTCTTTTTGCTAAATTTTTTTCCTCTTGTACCCACTCCCAAGGTGCACATACCCTGTAAATTTGGGGTATGTAGCATGTAAGGAGGCTTTACAAAGCACGAAAGTTCGGGTCCCCATTGACTTCCATTATGTTCGGAGTTCGGCGCGAGCACCCGAACATCGCGGCCATGTTCGGCGAACGTTCGCGAACCCGAACATCCAGGTGTTCGCCCAACACTATGTACATCTATCCCATCATGTCACATGTCACTTCGGGTATCCTTTAATTTTCTTAATCGGGCATAATGTAACTACCTTAGCACAGTATAGTGAATATACCCCTTCAGTAATTTACTCCTGCAATAAAGTGGAAGTTTATGAACAGGTCCATAGCAACCATACTCCTAAAATAGTACACAGAGTACTGTTGCTAAGGCTACAGAGAAGAGCAATTTAAGCTTACTGTCTGTTTTAGTTTCTAGCTAGCTACAGATTGAAATGGAAAGATAGTTTTAATAATATTAAATTAAAAAAATATTTGTAACCAAAGTAGAATTTACATTGAAGAGTCTTCTGTGCTCTTTTTTTGTTTGCTGTAATGTAAATCTGTGCATTTTACTTTTGTACTCCTCTTCTTTATTGTTTGTCAATTATTTGTAGTTATGTAATGTTTTTTCTTTGTGTGTGTATAGTATTAGTATTTGGTATTTTTATAGTTTTGACATCTTCTGCGGGTCTGTACAGAGTATACTGTATAATCTTGTAACTAGCTGTCCCTCAGAATGGCTCACAATCTAATCCCTATCAAAGTCATATGTCCATTATAGTTTAGGCCAAATTTTAGTTTAGGGAAGCTAAGTAACTTATCTATATGTTTTTGGGATGTGGGAGGAAACTGGAGTACCCGGAGGGAACCCACCTAGACACAGGGAGAACATGCAAACTGTGTGCAGATAGTGCCCTGGCTGGGATTCAAAATAGGGAGAACCATTTGCTCTGCTTTCTTAAATTTTTATTTTACTATTGTTTTATATGTGCTCCATTTCTTGTTGTCCCTTTACCCCAGTTGCCTCAGTAAACTAATAATGATTACCATTTCCCCCCTTTTTTGAATACCGATGAGCCAAATCATTATACAGCATAGAAACATTGAGGTATATTCACCAAATATTAGTAAAATTTAAAGGTGCACAGACATAAAGCAGCATGTGCATTGTGTGCATTACGAAAGTTGCACAAAGGCCTCGATTCATAAAGCATTACCGCATGCGGTAATGATGAAAACAGCTGACTTTACTGAGCACTTAGGAAAATTTCAATTCATAAAAGCAGTTACCGCATGAAAAGCTGAAATTCCCGAGCAGTGAGGACAATTACAGACTGGTGTGGTTTACCTCAACACGTCGGTAAATGACAATTCATAAAGATTAGAGTAGGCGGTAATGGCACAGAACATACCGCCTGCTTTGAAGAGGTGATAAGAGAGCGGTAAGAGAGAGGGACTGTGTGATGTTAAAGCGGTTTAACACCCAGCATTACAACTTTGCTTTAAAAGATTGCTTACAGCTTACAAACTATTATGCCAGATTTTTTTTTAAGCAGAAATTCACTGAATGGGTTAAACATGACATTTTAGTGTTGGATTTAACTAGGAATCCGCATCGTTCTTATCTGTAGTTACAAATGTATCTTTATTTGATATACAAATAGACCTTTGAAAAGCCTGCCCGGGAAGCCCTCTTTGTTCTCTCAGAGCAGTGTTTGTTTGTTACATTGTAGATAGATACATTTGTAACTAAACAAGCAAGCACGAGGAGCATTTCTAGCTAAATGCAGCACTAAAATGTCATGTTTAATCCATTCAGTGAATTTCTGCTAAAAAAAAAATCTGGCATAATAGTTTATAAGCTGTAAGCAATCTTTTAAAGCAAAGTTGAAATGCTGGGTGTTAGACCACTTTAATGGAGACTCAGTTGAAGCAGTGAGATCTCCCGCAAGCCAGCAGCAGAGAGATCGAAACAAGCAAGGCTTCCCCTGAATACCCTAGGCTGTGTTTTCAACCTCTTGGGTACCTGTTTTTCAGGGGTGTATTTGCTGGAGGTGAACATCACAGAGCCTGGCATGTGTAAAGTTTCTTGAAGTTCTTCTATGCTGTGGCAATTAACTAGATTGTTTAGAAAGTCTAATAGACAGATTCAGAGCAGATTCAGGGCAAGGAGAGGCAATTTATGCACATCTAAATTGAAGTTGGGATGCCTCTTTTATTGTAATTCAGCCTCTGCACAGAGAACAGAAAATGTAACAACTCAGCCAGCTACTCTTCTCATGTTACCGACAGTTTAGTTGATTTCTAATGCACCTGTGAAAATGTTTATGAATAAGGGCTGGTTCAGACGGACGTTTCGGCGGCGTCACGTTCGGGGGCGTTGCGGCGGCTGCGCGGTCAGGCTTTCAGTAGCCTGCGCGTTGCGTTGTGGTCACGTTTTTAATTCCCCTAGGGGGACATTAGCCGTCGTGGTTAGCCGCCCCCTGGAAGCTACATGTAGCTTCCAGGGGCACCTTGAATGCTAGCGAAAATCGGGACCCGAACGCCGCGTTCGTGTAAAAGCACGCAAAAGCTCGGTGTAAACGCTTCCATTCACCTGAATGGAAGCGTTTAGCGCGGCGTTCCGAACGCTTGCGGTAAACGCTCCGCAAGCGTCCGTCTGAACCAGCCCTTAGCACACAAAAGTCTAAAATACAGAATGCTGTATTTTCCCGACCAGATTTTTTGTACCGCACAGCCTTTTATGAATTGACCCCAAAGTATGTAAAGTGTGTCATGTTATTTGTGTAATGCCTGCCTGCACACATACTTAGTTAATATACCACATTGAGCTGGATGGAAATCCCACTAGAAAACTTTTGGACCTATTCCTAGGTACAGTAATAACAATTGATTAAAATATTTTTTCACCCACCAAGAAAATATTTTTAATATTATTATCAGTACCTACGTTTCCTGCTCTTTTTTCAAACAATCTTTTATCCTGCTCTTATGTCACTGTGGTAACTACGCATCACTACAAGGGAGGCTGGGGTGGATTGTGAGGATGCTGGGCAAAAAGCTTTTGCATGTCCAGGAAACCTCTAGCGGTACGATTATTTCTGGATTTAAGGGTCTAAAATCGGTGTAATTTTTTCACATGCTTTTAGACCCTAAAACTAGGAAAAAATGACACTGCAGAGAGATCTGCAGCAGACCCTGCACTTACCTCCCTGGGATTCAGCACTGCAATTCTTCTTATGTGCTCCGCATGAAGCTGTAACCCTATAGTGAAATCGCTGTCTGTCGTCATGACGACAAACCGCAATCTCACCCTAAGGGATCCAGAACCTCCGAGGACCGGAAGAAAGTCTACCTGCGTCTTAATGGAGGTGAGTAGAAACGCCCACTGCGCTGCAGGCTCTGCACAAACCTGGCGGCTACACTGAGTAAGGCTTGGGATTTCCGCTGCTGATGCTCTGTAATCATACCATACACCTGAGGAATTGCGATGGAATCACGATAGTGGAAAATAAAAAGTAACCCAATTGAGTGCATTTGCAATCATGTTTCTTAGTGGAAAATGGCCCTTACTAAGTCATTTTACGCATCTTGGGCATTTCACTAGTAATTCAGTAAAACCTGACTGATGTCCTTTTAATTTTCAGCATAGTAACTGAATAGATACTGAATATTTCCCAGTATATATGCATACTACTGCTCAATGCTAGATTTCAATTTAAGGATATTATAGGCACAAAACCATCCTTAGGCTACTTGCACACCAAGACATTGCGTTAGGTGCTACGTTAAGGTCGCATAACGTGCACCTAACGCAAGGCCTGGTGCTCTTCGATGTGGACGTCAGAGTGAGCCGCGTTGTGCAGCTCACTCTGGCGTCCGTGATGCCATGATGCGTACTCTTGGACGCATGCGGCATCACGTGGTCCCGCCGGCCAATCGCCGCACAGAGTGGCCGCACCAGGAAGTAAACACTGCACGTCACAACGTGCAGTGAATATTAATTAGCCATGTGCCTGGCCGCTCTCCGCTCCTCCCCAACATGACTGCGCATGTGCAAACAGTCTAACGCGGCTCAAGCTGCTGTAACGCCGTAGCATGCTGCACTTTCGGCAGAACGTGCAGCGTTACATGTAACGCAACGTGGGCTTTGTGAACAGCCCACTTGTGTTACATTGCTGTGCGTTGGGGGAGCGTTACAGGGTGCACTAACGTGCGCCTGTAACGTCTTAGTGTGTAAGCAGCCTTAAGGTGGCTAAAAACCTCCAATAAAAATTAAAGCTCTCATTATTGATTTTTAACAGCTTCTTTGATCCAAAATCAATTGAGAAAGCTTTTCTCTTTTCATCACACAGGGTTGCCACTGGCAGATAGTACAAGATGTAATCTCCACAGCTTTGTACTGCATCAGGCAATAAAATGCTAGCAGTAGCAGCTGTATGACTGGTATTAAACAGATATCAGTCTAGATCTGATCTATTATTGAGAGATGTGCACAGCGGTATCCATGTAAATTGCCAGTAAAGCAAGATAATTTGCCTGATTTAATACTGTATGGCTAGTTCAAGTCAGTTTGGCATAACATATAGTTTAAACATGTCTCTCAACTCCTTATTGCCCATATTGGTATTGTACCGTTTTTGACCCATATAGTTATTATACCAACGTAACATGAAGTTACGGTTTTTGATGCGATTAAAAAAAAGTCCTGCATGCTGCGTTTTCTTGTGCGTGCGCTTTTCTTCCTGTGTTGCTAGCATCCCGTGAAAATCACAAATCGGAATCGTAAATCAGAATTGCCATTTGCAGTGTAAAAGAAGCCTCGGGCTGAATAATATAATTTGCCCATCAGAGGCAAATGCACACATAATGAAAGTGGACAGCGCAGATGTGACACAGAGTGGGTCACATAGATATAAGAAGACATCTATACTGTAGGTAGTACAGATACTGAAGACAAGTCAATGGCAATGCTTGCAGTAATAGTGGCATGTGACTAGACTTGGCAGTAATTTGGATGGGACCCCGGGGAACTGGGTACATACACTTCTTCAAAAGCAACTTTTCTATGAAAGAGCCTCCAACAGTGGTACCTATTGGTATGTTTCTACTGTACCTAATAGGAAATCTAGCCCTCTTATTGAAACAATTTGTGTCTCTAAGCTGCTTCATTTCTTTAGTGACACATTCTGTGTCAATTCAAAGTTGTGGGGTGGAGATAAATTACAGCAATATTACTATATGTAGTCATATCCTCCATAATTTACTAATATGAAAGAATGTGTAATTATCGTTTATCACCAGCTAGAAAATTTCCAGCATCAAGGTGGTGGTAATACTGTACATCTAAAAGTACAGCGAATAAGTACAGTCTAAATTATGTCTAGGTTTGGGTCATCTACAGTGGCTTGCAAAAGTATTTGGCCCCCTTGAAGTTTTCCACATTTTGTCACATTACTGCCACAAACATGAATCAATTTTGTTGGAATTCCATGTGAAAGACCAATACAAAGTGGTGTAGATGTGAGAATTGGAACGAAAATCATACATGATTCCAAACATTTTTTACAAATCAATAACTGCAAAGTGGAGTGTGCGTAATTATTCAGCCCCCTTTGGTCTGAGTGCAGTCAGTTGCCCATAGACATTGCCTGATGAGTACTAATGACTAAATACCTGTGTGTAATCTAATGTCAGTACAAATACAGCTGCTCTGTGACGGCCTCAGATGTTGTCTAAGAGAATCTTGAGAGCAACAACACCATGAAGTCCAAAGCATGGCCGGTTCAATTAACAATTGGGCCCTAGGGCAAAATTAGCCTGGGGGACCCCAACAGACACCCCTCGACCAAAAAGCGTCATTAGAGGTCCTTTGTTGCAGCCAAATTTCCCTCCTGGGCCCCTGAGCTGGCTACTGACCCTCCCCCAATCACCTCCCAACTTAACAGACTCTGCAGAGTCCCTGGGGAGCAGCAGTTAAGATGGGGAGGGACACCTTGGGGGGCCCTACAGGCTCTAGTGCCCTGGGGCAATTGCCCATTTTTTCCCATGGTAGCTCTGGCCCTGGTCCAAAGAACACACTAGACAGGACAGGGATCAAATTATTGAGACATTTAAAGCAGGCTTAGGCTACAAAAAGATTTCCAAAGCCTTGAACATCCCACGGAGCACTGTTCAAGCGATCATTCAGAAATGGAAGGGGTATGGCACAACTGTAAACCTACCAAGACAAGGCCGTCCACCTCAACTTACAGGCCGAACAAGAAGAACGCTAATCATAAATGCAGTCAAGAGGCCCACGGTGACTCTGGACGAGCTGCAGAGATCTACAGCTCAGGTGGGGGAATCTGTCCACAGGACAACTATTAGTCGTGCACTGCACAAAGTTGGCTCTTATGGAAGAGTGACAAGAAGAAAGCCATTGTTAACAAAAAAGCATAAGAAGTCCTGTTTTCAGTTTGTTACAAGCCATGTGGGGGACACAGCAAACATGTGGAAGAAGGTGCTCTGGTCGGATGAGACCAAAATCGAACTTTTCGGCCAAAATGCAAAACGCTATGTGTGGCAGAAAACTAACACTGCACATCACTCTGAACACACCAGGGACAGGGAAGCTGGTTGTGATGATCCGCTCAGCTGGCTGCACAGGCAGACATCTGTTTGTGCATTCCTCTAGTCTGTGGGCTGCAGGTCTCTGGAACAGAGACCTGTCTTTCCATTGCAAGTTTCTGGTCTGTTCTCTTGCTGGGGAATTTGCATACATTCGTTATGCAAATCCCCTACCTGCCTTCTTTGATGACTGGCACTATAAGAACTTTATGTTTCCCAGAAGGCTTTGCTGGTCATTTCCTTTCCATGGTCTGTTCCTGATGGACACTGCTGGAGTGTCAGCCATTGCTATCTAGTATAGTTAATTCCTGGGGGTTGCTTTAGGCTCCCCTTCTAGCCCAGTCAGGTTGTATTATCTGTATTGCCTGTTCTGTCTTGTCTTGCCTGTTGCCATTATCCTGTCCCAAAGGTGGTCGACAGGAAATGGTTCTGATCTCTGTTCTTGGAGTATAGCTGGTGCAGCGGTTGCTACCAGCTATCTCTTCTGTTCTGTCTCCTGGGATCGCGCTAGCTACTTTTTGCTAGCGCTGGGGATCCTTCTGTTCTGTCTTCTGGGATCGCGCTAGCTACTTTTCGCTAGCGCTGGGGATCCTTCTGTTCTGCTACTCAGTACCTGGATCGCGCTAGCCACTTTTTGCTAGTGCTGTGGATCCTATCTCTCGCTTGTCCCTGTTTTCTTGTGTCTGTCTTGTCTGCTACGCTTGCTGGAGGCTCGGGGAGGTAACCGTTAAGCAAGCGCTTGCGTCCTCTGTTTCATGTTTGTCTGTCGATGGTTAGTTAGGCGTGCTTGTCTCTATTGTGCTTATCACGTGGAGACCGCGCATAACCGCGTGCACTGTTGCGAATGAATGCGGTGTTCGCGGTTAGCTAGCGTTTGTTATTTTCCGTATCTCCTTATTGTATTATTTGCTGTGCCTTTGCTACCCTCGTATTCTATTCTGATCTGCCTTGTGTCACGTCTGGTGATCGCACCTCTCGCGATCGCGTTCCTATTTCATATCTGCTGTTGTGTGTGCGCGGTCGCGGGGTGGCGACTGGATTGGCGCACACACATACAACCTGTCCCTTTGCTCAATCTCATTCGCAATCGCCTCTCTTGCGATTGCGTTCTGCGCTTCGTACAATTCCTGTCTGGCACTTGTGGAGGTACAGAGGATTGGTTCCTCTGCACTCCCCAGTGCCATCTGCCGACAGGAATTTCCCTCTACAGGTGCATAGCACCTTTTGCTGGGTGCCTGCAAATATACGCTTGTGGAGGATTTCCGCTGTGTCAGCGCACGCGTTGTGCGCTGATCACGGAGAAAGTTCCACAATCGTTACAGAATGACCAGCCAAGCTCAAAACCCCAGTGTAGACGGAATTTCCGATTTGTACGATTTTGTCGAATATGGCTCTTGTACCTTTAAGAGATTTAAAAAACTTGAACCTGAATCAGCAGACGAATTTTTGTCTGAGTGTACGAAACTGTTAGCGAACCCTGAATTCCAATGCACCCCAGTGTCTACCTGGGCCCCCCAAATGGCCTACATTCTGTTGGGGGGCGAAATGTCAATGTGGGGTTATGATGTGTTAGATCATACCACCCTAAGTCAAAGACCCCTGGAATTCTTGGCCTTTTTAATTCACAATTGGCTGAGATTACCTCAATTACCATACCCCCTTAATGAGTTGTTGTCAGCAGCTCAATCAGCTGTTCCATCTACTCTTTCATCCATAAAGCAGCCATCCAAAGCCTCTAAGTCTAAACGTAAAAGATCTAGGAAGGCTTCCCAGCGGAAAGATCCGTTGCCAATGGCAACCACAGATAGAGAGGTTATTTCTGTCAAGTCTGAAATGGGCAAAACCATGCAGTATGATAATGATGTTTATAATGCATCTGCTGATCAGTTTCCAGGTTTTTTGCCCCAATCCAAAGCTTATGTGGATCCTGCTATAGGTAGGATCGCACACTATATTAAAGCAGTTAAAAAATCTGTACTCGTTCCTGATCCCCACCCATATGGAAATTATTTAGATACTGGGTTGTTCGAACCGCCATTTGCCTCATGGGAAATCGGGGCCTTGGTGGAGGAATTTGATTTGGATCGGAAAGCCTTTTGCGATTTTTACATCGCAAAAAGCGCGGATGTCCTGAACGATTGTCTTGACTCTGTGTGCCTTTTGATTGATTCTGATGAATGTGACGAGTGTGTTGTGGATCTGGTGATGTATGTGTGGCAGATCATTTTGGATGAATTACACACACACCAATTAATTGATCCCAATAAAGAGGTAAAAGATTCCCGTTCTGTTCCTGCTCCAGTTCCATCTGTAGACTGTGCGCACTATGATTGTTCATCCTTTGTTAAGTGTGCATGGGAGCCCCCGTTTGAGAAATGGGAGATCGAGCTCCTGGTCTATGACTTGGAATGTGATTGGAGATCGTTTTGCAATCATTACCGTTCTAAAAACGAAGCAGTTTTGTATGCGTGCATTGAGTGTGCGTGCACTTTAATCAAGACTGGTGAATGTATCTCTGACTTTGTGACTCCGCTGTTTGACGTGTGGAGAATGATTTTGGATGAACTACATGCGCTTCAATCTGCTAAAAACACATTGTCAGCGGACGATTGTTCCAATCCTCTGGATTTAAAGAAAGTGAGTTTTGAATGCATTCCCTTTCCCAAAGCAACTGAGTGTTTGAAGTCTGAGTGCAAGTCGTTCAGAGCAGTTGCTTGTGTGGAAGTTGAACCAGTGCGGTCTGATGTCGCCACCGCACGTATGGCTGCAAAAGGTCTGTGTGGTCCTGTGTCTAAGGAAGACAGATTTTTTTCCCTCAGGTTCTCTAAGATCGTCCGTTTGTGAGCCTGCCATGGGGAAAATTCCTAAGTTATGCAACTTTAAGAAAATTATTGATGTGTCTAATAAAGTTTCTCCTGTTGTTGTCGCCACTTCTTTTGCAAATGAATCTATGTCTTATTCTGTTCGCACCTGTGCAGGCCTGTTGCCTGATGACAGTTGCTCCAGTGTTTCTGTCCTAGATGCCTTGCAGTCTGCTCCACAGATCGCGGAGGTTTGCGATATGGAAGCGTCAGTTTCGCAACCTAACGCGATCTTGGATCCGCAAATTTTGCGTTCTGACTCCTCGGATTCGACATTGTTAGCCGAATCTAAGTGTGAGACAGCGCTTCGGTTTTGCGAATCTGATGCTGAAGCTTCTTTGCCTTGTCCAGAGAAGCTTTCTCTGAACCTGCCCTGTACCATGAATGAAGGCATGATGTCCACTTGCATTGACATTTGCGAGTCTGATTCTGAAGAAAGTATTGACTCTCCACCCAGTACTCTGGATGAGTCAATATTGCCTTGTACAATATCTCCTGCCCTGCCCCTAGAGGCTCGTCTAGGTATTGCTGCTATTTTTACCTGTCTTTCTGCAGTTTTGGAGTTGCAAGCTAGTTTGACTACTACGCAGAGTTCTGGGTGCAGCGAGATTAAAGTTAGGGAGTCAGTGTGTGGTCCAGTGAATATTCCTGTACTTTCCACTCATGATGATGAAATTCAGTCTCAGTTTATGGTGGAACCTTCCCTGGGACATCTGCCCTGTTCTCAAAGTAAAGTTCCTGTTTTGCCCTGTAACATGGATAGTACAGAATCCTTCTTAGACAACTTGAAAAATGATGTTCCTGAGGTCTTGTTTGATGATCTGAAGGTCTCCGAGTTCCTCCCAAAGGGTGCAGAACTTGTAGGAGATGTCTCCTGCCCCCCAGGTCCTTCTGAGGTGTTGCCCACTTCAGTAGGCATTGCTGCCTTGCTGACTACTTTTGCAGCTCTTGTGGAGCTTCATTCATGTGTAGTCAATGATGATATTACAGTTACAGAAAATTCTGAATTTGAGTCCGAGTCTTCTTTTGAAAGACCAGTACCTGTGACCTTTACTCGTGATGATTTTCTGCCCGGTACTGGTTTTGGTCTTGTCGTGTCGGACTCTGAGGTTGGCAGTTCCCCGACATGTCCTGAGGTTTCTCCTGTACTAGTGTACCCCGATGTGCTCTGTGACCCAGAAAGCCCAAGTGTGCCTCGGTTACCAGCGTACTCAGATGCTTCCTCAGTGGAGACATGTTCTGATATAGCCTGCCTGCTTGCATGCCCAGAAGTGGTCCCTGAAAGTCCTGATCTTGATGGGTGTCCTGCTAATTTTGAGTCTGGAATGATCATAGGTTCCATAGGGGTTCTTGGTGGTTCTCCATGTGAGCCTGGTGAGCGTTCTGGCTTCTTGGGATCTCTGCGGAGCTTCAAGGCGTTCTGGGAGATTCCGGGAAAGGTTTTGCTTGGTGCCCTGAATACGATCAGCAATGGCTTTGGTGTTGTAAGGGACACTTCGAACAGGTATTGCGGCAGGTTTGGTATTCTTGGACGCTCCTTGGAAGGTGGTGGGTATTGTCTGGAGGGTGTCGATGGCTTCTTCTCTGGTGTCCACAGTCCTGATGGGTGTTACGCTGAGACTTGTAGTGCTGATGGGCATGTTTCGGTGGCTTCTGCTTCCGATGACGTCGGTTTCGGATATACTGACTCTGGAATTGGGCCTTGTCGGGCTGTCCCGACCTTCATGAGTCTTCAGTTAGAGTTTTGTGATGATACCAGTTTTGAGGGATGTCTGGAATCCATCCCTAGAGGGGGGGGGGGGGGGGTGGGTACTGTGATGATCCACTCAGCTGGCTGCACAGGCAGACAGCTGTTTGTCCATTCCTTCAGTCTGTGGGCTGCAGGTCTCTGGAACTGAGACCTGTCTTTCCATTGCAAGTTTCTGGTCTGTTCTCTTGCTGGGGAATTTGCATACATTCGTTATGCAAATCCCCTACCTGCCTTCTTTGATGACTGGCACTATAAGAGCTTTATGTTTCCCAGAAGGCTTTGCTGGTCATTTCCTTTCCATGGTCTGTTCCTGATGGACACTGCTGGAGTGTCAGCCATTGCTATCTAGTATAGTTAATTCCTGGGGGTTGCCTTAGGCTCCCCTTCTAGCCCAGTCAGGTTGTATTATCTGTATTGCCTGTTCTGTCTTGTCTTGCCTGTTGCCATTATCCTGTCCCAAAGGTGGTCGACAGGAAATGGTTCTGATCTCTGTTCTTGGAGTATAGCTGGTGCAGCGGTTGCTACCAGCTATCTCTTCTGTTCTGTCTCCTGGGATCGCGCTAGCTACTTTTCGCTAGCGCTGGGGATCCTTCTGTTCTGCTACTCAGTACCTGGATCGCGCTAGCCACTTTTTGCTAGTGCTGTGGATCCTATCTCTCGCTTGTCCCTGTTTTCGTGTGTCTGTCTTGTCTGCTACGCTTGCTGGAGGCTCGGTGAGGTAACCGTTAAGCAAGCACTTGCGTCCTCTGTTTCATGTTTGTCTGTCGATGGTTAGTTAGGCGTGCTTGTCTCTATTGTGCTTATCACGTGGAGACCGCGCATAACCGCGTGCACTGTTGCGAATGAGTGCGGTGTTCGCGGTTAGCTAGCGTTTTTTATTTTCCGTATCTCCTTATTGTATTATTTGCTGTGCCTTTGCTACCCTCGTATTCTATTCTGATCTGCCTTGTGTCACGTCTGGCGATCGCACCTCTCGCGATCGCGTTCCTATTTCATATCTGCTGTTGTGTGTGTGCGGTCGCGGGGTGGCGACTGGATTGGCGCACACACATACAACCTGTCCCTTTGCTCAATCTCATTCGCAATCGCCTCTTTTGCGATTGCGTTCTGCGCTTCGTACAATTCCTGTCTGGCACTTGTGGAGGTACAGAGGATTGGTTCCTCTGCACTCCCCAGCGCCATCTGCCGACAGGAATTTCCCTCTACAGGTGCATAGCACCTTTTGCTGGGTGCCTGCAAATATACGCTTGTGGAGGATTTCCGCTGTGTCAGCGCACGCGTTGTGCGCTGATCGCGGAGAAAGTTCCACAATCGTTACACTGGTCAAAGTTGATAGGAAGATGAATGAAGCCAAATACAGGGCAATCTTGGAAGAAAACCTCTTGGATTCTGCAAAAGACTTGAGACTGGGACGGAGGATCACCTTCCAGCAGGACAATGACCCTAAACATAAAGCCAGGGCAACAATGAAATGGTTTAAAACAAAACATATCCATGTGTTAGAATGGCAAAGTCAAAGTCCAGATCTAAATACAATCGAGAATCTGTGGCAAGATCTGAAAACTGCTGTTCAAACACGCTGTCCATCTAATCTGCCTGAGCTGGAGCTGTTTTGCAAAGAAGAATGGGCAAGGATTTCAGTCTCTAGATGTGCAAAGCTGGTAGAGACATACCCTAAAAGACTGGCAGCTGTAATTGCTGCAAAAGGTGGTTCTACAAAGTATTGACTCAGGGGGCCGAATAATTACGCACACCCCACTTTGCAGTTATTGATTTGTAAAAAATGTTTGGAATAATGTATGGCTTTTGTTCCACTTCTCATGTGTACACCACTTTGTATTGGTCTTTCACGTGGAATTCCAACAAAATGAATTCATGTTTGTGGCAGTAATGTGATTAAATGTGGAAAACTTCAAAGGGGCCGAATACTTTTGCAAGCCACTGTATATGTTTTCATGAATTGGAAGCTTTTCTTAGATTGTCTCTTCTCAGTCCTCTTCCAATAAATAGTAAGACTATAGTACAGTCTCAGTTATCCAGAACTCGTTTAACCAGAATTCTTAAAGAAAACCCGTAAGAAACAAAAAAACCCTCTGGAGATACTTGGGAGGGGGAATCCTCTGGATCCCAATGAGGCTTCCCCCCTCCTCCTAAGCCTCAGCGATCCAGCACTGGAAGCCCTTAAACATTAGCAAGATGGCTGCTCAATAGAGCGGACTCAATCAGACTCGCTTATGTCCACCAGAGCCTGAGTGGAGAGCCACTACTGCACTTGCGCTGGAGCCGGGGAAAGTAAATATTTCAGGCACCACTGTGCCGGCGCCACACTCGACATCCTTTGGCAGCTGTGGTTTCGGGGGAGCCAATGCTGGATTCCTGAGGTTTAGGAGGATGGGGAAGCCTCATTAGGATCTAGAGGCTTCCGCCTCCCCAGGTAAGTACCCCCCCCCCCCCCCCCAGAGAGTTTTTTTTTATTACAGACTTTCTTTAAGAAACCAGAAAAAAATGCTGGCCTTGCAGGATACACAAAGCTATTGTTACAGTATATTATACAATAATAAAACTTACAATAAGTTTGCCTTCATTTCCCTTTTTTTTTCGGTCCTTGTAGGGGCATGGGCGGAGCGATCACGTCATCCGTGACGCGATCCTCCGCCGCTGCCTGGCTCCGCTCACCCGCCACAACATCCCGCCGGCGGGATGTTAACCCGACGATCGCCGCATACAAAGTGTATAATACACTTTGTAATGTTTACAAAGTGTATTATACAGGCTGCCTCCTGCCCTGGTGGTCCCAGTGTCCGAGGGACCACCAGGGCAGGCTGCAGCCACCCTAGTCTGCACCAAGCACACTGATTACCCCCCCCCCTGCCCCCTGATCACCCACAGCACCCCTCAGACCCCCCCCTGCCCACCCCCCAGACCCATGTTTACACCCAATCACCCCCTTAATCACCCATCAATCACTCCCTGTCACTATCTGTCAACGCTATTTTTTTTTATCCCCCCCCCTGCCCCCTGCTCCCTCCTGATCACCCCCCACCCCTCAGATTCTCCCCAGACCCCCCCCCCATGTACTGTATGCCTCTATCCCCCCTGATCACCTGTCAATCACCTGTCAATCACCTGTCAATCACCCATCAATCACCCCCTGTCACTGCCACCCATCAATCAGCCCCTAACCTGCCCCTTGCGGGCAATCTGATCACCCACCCACACCAATAGATCGCCCGCAGATCCGACATCAGATCACCACCCAAGCGCAGTGTTTACATCTATTCTCTCCTCTAAACACCCACTAATTACCCATCAATCACTCATCAATCACCCCCTATCACCACCTGTCACTGTTACCCATCAGATCAGACCCTAATCTGCCCCTTGCGGGCACCCAATCACCCGCCTACACGCTCAGATTGCCCTCAGACCCCCCCCTTATCAATTCACCAGGGCATTATTTACATCTGTCCTTCCCTGTAATAACCCACTGATCACCCATTAATCACCCCCTGTCACTGCCCCCCATCAATCACCCCCTGTCACTGCCACCCATCAATCAGCCCCTAACCTGCCCCTTGCGGGCAATCTGATCACCCACCCACACCAATAGATCGCCCGCAGATCCGACATTAGATCACCTCCCAAGTGCAGTGTTTACATCTGTTCTCTCTTCCAAACACCCACTAATTACCCATCAATCACCCCCTGTCACTGCTACCCATCAGATTAGACCCATATCTGCCCCTAGGGCACTCAATCACCCGCCCACACCCTCAGAACGCCCTCAGACCCCAGCCCTGATAACCTCGCCAGTGCATTGCTTGCATCTATTCCCCCCTCTAATCACACCTTGAGACACCCATCAATCACCTCCTGTCACCCCCTAGCACACCTACCCATCAGATCAGGCCCTAATTTGCCCCGTGTGGGCTCCTGATCACTCGGCCAAACCCTCAGATCCCTCTCAGACCCCCTTCCGATCACCTCCCCAGTGCATTGATTGCATCTATTTTCCCCTCTAACCACCCCCTGAGACACCCATCAATCACCTCCTGTCTCACCCCCTAGCACTCCTATCCATCAGATCAGGCCCAATACAACCTGTCATCTAAAAGGCCACCCTGCTTATGACCGGTTCCACAAAATTCGCCCCCTCATAGACCACCTGTCATCAACATTTTCAGATGCTTATACCCCTGAACAGTCATTTTGAGACATTTGGTTTCCAGACTACTCACGGTTTTGGGCCCGTAAAATGCCAGGGCGGTATAGGAACCCCACAAGTGACCCCATTTTAGAAAAAAAGACACCCAAAGGTATTCTGTTAGGTGTATGACGAGTTTATAGAAGATTTAATTTTTTGTCAAAAGTTAGCGGAAATTGATTTTTATTGTTTTTTTTCACAAAGTGTAATTTTTCACTAACTTGTGACAAAAAATAAAATCTTCTATGAACTCACCATACTCCTAACGGAATACCTTGGGGTGTCTTCTTTCTAAAATGGGGTCACTTGTGGGGTTCCTATACTGCCCTGGCATTTTAGGGGCCCTAAACCGTGAGGAGTAGTCTACAAAACAAATGCCTCAAAATGACCTGTGAATAGGACGTTGGGCCCCTTAGCGCACCTAGGCTGCAAAAAAGTGTCACACATGTGGTATCGCCGTACTCAGGAGAAGTAGTATATGTGTTTTGGGGTGTATTTTTACACATACCCATGCTGGGTGGGAGAAATCTCTCTGTAAATAGACAATTGTGTGTAAAAAAATCAAAAGATTGTCATTTACAGAGATATTTCTCCCACCCAGCATGGGTATGTGTAAAAATACACCACAAAACACATTGTACTACTTCTCCTGAGTACGGTGGTACCGCATGTGTGGCACTTTTTTACACCCTAAGTGCGCTAAGGGGCCCAAAGTCCAATGAGTACCTTTAGGATTTCACAGGTCATTTTGCGACATTGTTGGTTTCAAGACTACTCCTCACGGTTTAGGGCCCCTAAAATGCCAGGGCAGCATAGGAACCCCACAAATGACCCCATTCTAGAAAGAAGACACCCAAAGGTATTCCGTTAGGAGTATGGTGAGTTCATAGAAGATTTTATTTTTTGTCACAAGTTAGCGGAAAATGACACTTTGTGAAAAAAAAAACAATTAAAATCAATTTCCGCTAACTTGTGACAAAAATAAAATCTTCTATGAACTCACCATACTCCTAACGGAATACCTTGGGCTGTCTTATTTCTAAAATGGGGTCATTAGTGGGGTTCTTATACTGCCCTGGCATTTTAGGGGCCCTAAACCGTGAGGAGTAGTCTTGAAACAAAAATGACCTGTGAAATCCTAAAGGTACTCATTGGACTTTGGGCCCCTTAGCGCAGTTAGGGTGCTAAAAAGTGCCACACATGTGGTATCGCCGTACTCGGGAGAAGTAGTACAATGTGTTTTGGGGTGTATTTTTACACATACCCATGCTGGATGGGAGAAATCTCTCTGTAAATGGACAATTGTGTGTAAAAAAAATCAAAAGATTGTCATTTACAGAGATATTTCTCCCACCCAGCATGGGTATGTGTAAAAATACACCCCAAAACACATTATACTACTTCTCCCGAGTACGGTGATACCACATGTGTGGCACTTTTTTGCACCCTAACTGTGCTAAGGGGCCCAAAGTCCAATGAGTACCTTCAGGATTTCACAGGTCATTTTGCGGCATTTGATTTCCAGACTACTCCTCATGGTTTAGGGCCCCTAAAATGCCAGGGCAGTATAGGAACCCCACAAATGACCCCATTTTAGAAAGAAGACACCCCAAGGTATTCTGTTAGGACTATGGTGAGTTCATAGAAGATTTTATTTTTTGTCACAAGTTAGCGGAAAGTGACACTTTGTGAAAAAAAAAATACAAATCAATTTCTGCTAACTTGTGACAAAAAATAAAATCTTCTATGAACTCACCATACTCCTAACGGAATACCTTGGGGTGTCTTCTTTCTAGAATGGGGTCATTTGTGGGGTTCCTATACTGCCCTGGCATTTTACGGGCCCTAAACCGTGAGGAGTAGTCTGGAAATCAAATTCCGCAAAATGACCTGTGAAATCCTAAAGGTACTCATTGGACTTTGAGCCCCTTAGCACAGTTAGGGTGCAAAAAAGTGCCACACATGTGGTATCGCCGTACTCGGGAGAAGTAGTACAATGTGTTTTGGGGTGTATTTTTACACATACCCATGCTGGGTGGGAGAAATCTCTCTGTAAATGGACAATTGTGTGTAAAAAAAAAATCAAAAAATTGTCATTTACAGAGATATTTCTCCCACCCAGCATTGGTATGTGTAAAAATACACCTCAAAACACATTGTACTACTTCTCCTGAGTACGGCAATACCACATGTGTGGCACTTTTTTGCAGCCTAACTGCGCTCAGGGGTCCAAAGTCCAATGAGCACCTTTAGGCTTTACAGGGGTGCTTACAATTAGGCACCCCCCAAAATGCCAGGACAGTAAACACACCTCACAAATGACCCCATTTTGGAAAGTAGACACTCCAAGGTATTCAGAGAGGGGCATGGTGAGTCTGTGGCAGATTTCATTTTTTTTTTGTCGCAAGTTAGAAGAAATAAAAACTTTTTTTTTTGTCACAAAGTGTCATTTTCCGCTAACTTGTGACAAAAAATAATATCTTCTATGAACTCACTATGCCTCTCAGTGAATACTTTGGGATGTCTTCTTTCCAAAATGGGGTCATTTGGGGGGTATTTATACTATCCTGGAATTCTAGCCCCTCATGAAACATGACAGGGGGTCAGAAAAGTCAGAGATGCTTGAAAATGGGAAAATTCACTTTTTGCACCATAGTTTGTAAATGCTATAACTTTTACCCAAACCAATAAATATAGGCTGAATGGGTTTTTTTTCATCAAAAACGTGTTTTTCCACATTTTTCGCGCTGCATGTATACAGAAATTTTACTTTATTTGAAAAATGTCAGCACAGAAAGCTAAAAAAATCATTTTTTTGCTAAAATTCATGTTTTTTTTGATGAATATAATAAAAAGTAAAAATCGCAGCAGCAATCAAATAGCACCAAAAGAAAGCTTTATTAGTAACAAGAAAAGGAGCCAAAATTCATTTAGGTGGTAGGTTGTATGAGCGAGCAATAAACCGTGAAAGCTGCAGTGGTCTGAATGGAAAAAAAGTGCCTGGTCCTTAAAGGGAACCTTAACTGAGAGGGATATGGATGTTTACTGTTAAACAATACCAGTTGCCTGGCAGTCCAGCTGATCTCTGTGGCTGCAATAGTGGCTGAATCACACCCTGAAACAAGCATGCAGCTAATCCAGTCTGACTTCAGTCAGAGCACCTGATCTGCATGCTTGTTCAGGGGCTGTGGCTAAAAGTATTAGAGACACAGGATCAGCAGGCGATTCAGGCAACTGGTATTATTTTAAAAGGAAAAATACATATCCTTCTCAGTTTAGGTTCCCTTTAAGGGGGTTAAAGCCCACGGTCCTCAAGTGGTTAAGCAACCAGAAACTACATTTATCCGGCATATGCACATCCCTCTAGGTGCCAAATAACTGAAATTCTCCAAGGAACTGCAAACTCAGGTGTGCCCACTTCACCTGCTATTTCTAATCCATCATATTTTTTTGCAGAGGCAGCTGCAAAACACAGCAATGTGGAGGGTTTATTTGAAATGCTTTTGATTCATGATCAACTCATACACTTCTGTACCATCACAGGAATGTGAATTAGTAAGTGATTATTACCATGCAGCAGCTGACTATTAAGAGCCATAACCCTAGCAAATTTAACACATTGGTTCACAAAATAATGCAATTCCATGTTGGCAGTCTCATACCCCCTCCCTAACCTCTACTCCAGTAAATTTAAAGCTCACAAGCATTGGACTCACTGACCAGTACTGGCCCACATGGTCCATAATATAAGGGGTTACCTTTAAAGGGGGCGGATCAGAGGCCCTTCCCCACTCATTCCCAGCAGAGCACATTTGTCCTGGTACTGTAATAAGGGCATCACTCTTCCCTACTTATGGTGCCTAATGCCGGAAATACATGATGCGTTTTTGCGTTCGTTTTTGCCGTCGTTTTCGCTTTCGATAGATTCTACTCTCCTTTCTCCTCTCGTTTCCTTATCTTTTCTTAACAATTTAGATTCACTTTAATGAGGAGAATCGAAACGAAAGTAGAATTGTCCAGATCCGACGGGTTGGAATTTACTGTATCTATCAAAACCATCTATCTAAAGTAAAAACTTAACGTGTATTCCCAGCATTAGAGAAGTTGGTAATAGTATGAGGGGGACTTAAAGGGATCTCAACAGCACATACTGTATCACATAAACCTTAAAATTAGTGACAGAGATGATGCCTCATTCAGTGAATCCAAATGGTAATCTGCAGCAGTGTCCTCTATTCTTTACCCTTCATTACCTGCATTTCTCCTGTTTTCATGTGACTATTAGATCTGCTATTTTCAAGGAAGCATTAAAGGGAAGCTACTTCCCCCTCCCCTTTTCCCTGCACTAAGCGATTTTAACAAGCAATTTTTTACAATGAACTTTTTTTTCACATTGGTCACCCGCAGTGATTGTTTGTTTTTAAACGACCAACATGTCCGATTAAGTCGTTGAGGATCGGAACATGATCATGTAAAAGATCGTTTAGTCAATTTTTAGTTTCCGAAGCCGCAAACCGCGTTTGTAGATTCGGCCAGATGGATCGGGGGAACAATTGTTCCTCGGTGGAGATCCCCGCTCTATCTGGCTGTGATCTGCTGGCGGGTACTTTAGCTTAACAGAAACTTAACGGAAATTAGGAGATGAAAGTCAAAATTTACTAGTCATTAATCCAGGTGTTGAAAATGAGAAACAAAGCCTTTTGCCATGTGTAGCAAATTACTCCAGCAGCAAGGTGGTGGGTGAGGCAGGTGGGAGGGGGGGCACCAGCCTGGCCATGGGAGAGGGCCGATGAGCTGGAGGGGGTAGCAGCCAGGAAGGGGGGCAGCAGGCACAGTGGTGGGGAGGGGGGTCATACCCCCTCTCACCTGGGACTTCCCCATCTGCGCTATTTTCACTGAATTTCAGCCAGCAGCGAGCGGAGAAGCAATTATTTACCTACTTCCTTACTTAAGTTACACCGCTCGCGTCACTGGCGTCACTTCCTGCAATGCCGCCCACTGAAGTACAGTGGGCGGCATTGCAGGAAGTGACGTAAGCGGTGGACCGCAGGTAAGGAAGTAGGTGAGTAATTGCTTCTCCGCTCACTGCTGGCTGACAAATTTAGCAAAAATAGCTGGAGGGGGGCACGGACGGGGAGCCCCAGGTGAGGGAGGGGGATCTGACCCCCCTCCCCACCGTTGTGCCTGCTACTCCCCGCTTCCTGGCTGCTACACCCTCCAGGCTACCTATCGGGGAAGGGGGGGCAGCATCCTCACAAGTTTGCCTCAGGCAGCAAAAAGTCTAGAATCGGCCCTGCATACACACCAAACAGTTCATCTGTTGTCCAGCAATGTGTCTGTACAGCATTGAGACCCTGCAGTGTCTCCTGCAAGACGAGTCTAATCCTGTTGGGCGACACTAATTCTGAGTAAATTGTGCATGTGTACGCAAAGAAAAACTAGTTTGAGCTTACTGTTAGTTTTGGAATAGCTCCTGAAGATCCAGAACCACTAGGAAAGGATAAAGGGCTAAATGAGACCAAAAATTCCTCTATTAAAAAGCAATGCTAATTTTTCCTTCTTAAAACAGAAGGTATTTGCGATAATACAGCTTTAAATCATCAACTGTGGTTTCCCATGATGCATCACTGTCCAGGTATTCCTTAGTACTGGTCCAAGCCCAATTCCATAGAGCCATATCAGTCATATTCAGGAGTGATGCATCATGGGAAACCACAGTTTGTAACGTATTGCTGTATTATCACAAATGCCTTGTTTTCAGGTTGGACTCAATGTATATTAGTCTTTTTATAACTATGTAAGAAGGCAAAATTGCATTTAGCTTTTTAATAGATGGCTTTTTGATCTCTTTTAGCCCTTCATACTTTTCTAGTGGTTCTGGGTCACCATGAGCTATCTGGGTATTACTTAGCACTGGTCCATGCCTTATCCCGTAGAGCCATATCAATCCATGCCATGCACTGATGTGGACCAAAACATCAGAAACACTGCCGACTCTGTATGTAGGCCTGGCTTTCAGAGGCATAAAAAGATAATTTGCATATTCAGGAGTGATGCATCATGGGACACCACAGTTGCTCACTTAAAGTTATATTATCGCAAATACCTTCTGTTTTAAGAAGGCAAGTGTTCGTTTTGGAAAATTCTTATCTGGCAGCATAAAGAAAACTTTAAAAACTTTAGTGAAAGTACATTTGTTCAGCACAGTCAATGAGAATTCTGTTCGATCTATCTTCAATCCAGTTAAGGTAGCCATACATCTAGTGATGATGGGAAGATTCAAACAAAAGACAAATCTCTCTCTAATCAAATATGATTAGAGAGAGATCTGCTGGCTGCCCATACATTGCAGGCCGATTCCCGAGCAATTTATGCTGAAATTGATCCAGAATTGTCATTGTGCGCCTTCTCGCTGCCCCCCCAATGTGAAATGGTCGCCGTCCTGACCCCCAACCCCTCCCCCCCCCCCCCCCCCGTGTCCTGTGCTATATATATTACCTGTTTGCCGCTTGTCCTCTACTTGCTCTGGGCTTCCTGCACATCCATACATGCGCCCCACGTGGTTTCCTAGTAACGTGGGCGCGCGTGTGAAGTCACACATGTTACTGCGGCAAACACATGGGACGCGTGTATGGAGCACATTACACATTAGGGGGGACTGTGTTGGGGGTCTGGTCACGTTCGTCCCCCATCCCAATAACGCATGCCGTTACCGCAGCGCACATGATCAAACAAGTCGGCCCTACCTCTTGCAGCATGTCCAATCGACTAATGCGACCAATTTCGGCTCTAAATGTATGGCCACCTTTAGTCAGTCTTAACAACTTCTTGAGTTTTTTGTTGTTGTTTTTATTTTATTTTACTTTTTTTTTGCCTCTGTCTTTATATTACTTATACTTAATTGGAATATGCTTATATAAATATAAAAGCAAATTGTGAGGTTCCAACATTAGAACACTAATCTCCTCTGTATGACCTTCATTTAACTTCACACTTCAACAAAGCCTCTTCTGTAACATTGCTAACTGTGGAGGAAAGTACCAGTAGTCAAACTGCACAGGATGTCTGGGTGAGTCACTTTGCTGCAGGGATAATTTAAGAAATATGATAAAAGGGATTGTCCCTATGTCTTTGTACTATCTTGTTTACAAGGTGTGTAGCAATGGTGTCAGGTTCTGAAGGCAGGGTTACTCTCTAGGACTAATTTATATGCAGTAGTTGAGAAGAATACTTCCAGTCTACTGCAGTGTCCAAAAGCATCACACATCCTGGTGTCAGAGTGAAAACAATAAAATGTGCATATTTATGCCACAGCCTGTGATATGCACAGCCATCCTTTCATTGTATCTTCTAGCCTGCAGAGCAAGGTAAGTGTGGAAGATTTGTTTTTGGCTTCTTTGCATATCTATTCACATAGGCAAGTGAGAATACCAGATGAATGACCCCCAATACACACACAGCAGGTGTGTATGGGGGGGAAGCAGTTTCAGCTTGTCACCAGTTGAGCTTGCCTTTTGTTTTGAAAATGTTGTATCCTTTGTTTTTTAAATTATATGAAATTTTAATTAAAAGTGGTTCTATTGATTTTTTACTTTATTGTGCATAATGATAAGTTAGACATACTGTGTAACATATTGATTATTCAACAGTCCCATATTTATTCATTGGTACCCTCTATGTACTCAATATTAGTAGATTTACACCTGCATGCATCTCAAATGCCTGTTTATATGTTGCCCAGTGTGCAAAGTATCATCTATGAATTATCTCACAAGAAGTGTATACAAGCATAAATGTTCAGTAAGTAAAGTGGTGAATCCGAAGGGAATGCATACTGTCCTACATTTGTAAAACACAAATAGAAACACTTTGACACATCCATGCTCTGTCCCACCCAAGCCATGCTCAAGCTACACCACTCATTCTGCCTTACCAACACCATCCTAGACTTGGTTCATACTACTGGGGTTAGTGCCCATGGAAGCCATGTTCTGATGTATCTGTTGCAATGGACATTTCATAATTGCATGTCCAACTTGTGTTCGGTAACTAGAAATGTTGTGCAGGTCAGGACTTTGCGTTTCATTACTGCAATGAACACCACGGACATCAGACAGAACAGAGATGCAGGGCATTGTTTAACATAGGCTCCACCACAATGTCCATTCTCTGTTGTGGTCCATTCAGTGATTGGACAGTTTTACCCTAAAGTGTGAATCGAGCCTTACACAAACTGTGACCACTTCTGTTTCCAGCGCATGCTATCAGACCTCTTGCACACTGCATGCATTTCCGATTCCAATTACGCTTTTTAATCTGTTTTTACCTCCGATTCCGATTCAGATTTTTAATCTTTACTGCATGCTGTGTTTTTCTATCCATTTTTCTGTTGAATGTATTCAGGGAAAATCAGAATTGAAAATCGGAAACGGAATCGGAATCAGAAAACAGATTTGCAGTGTGCAGGGAGCCTTACACTGAGACTGTGACCAAGTGCATGCATCAAAGAAAGCACAGTGAATTATTCCTTAAGGTGGCCACTAACGATCCAATTTCTAGTAAAAAAAAATTGTTCGTGCGATCAGATAATTCTGATCGTAAGAAATATCGTTCACTACACCATCAACGAACCAATCTTTGCTTCCTATCTATCACAACCAACAAGAAAATCCAAATTTTGGTTTGACAGAAATCCAATCGGACTACTGTTTTTGTAATCGTTCATAACCAGCGCTGCGTAATATGTTGGCGCTTTATAAATACAATAAATAATAATAATAATCGATTGTGCCCATCAACTGAGATTATTTACAACCAATCCGATTCAAATTTCTGATCACTCAAACGATTTTTCGCTAGAAATTGGACCATTAGTGGCCACCTTTAGATTATGTTTTTTTTTCTGTATGCCCTGTATGCTCTTATAGGTTGGCAATAAAATGATATGCATTACTGAATGAATCCATAAATCTATTTTGTAACCCTACTTCATATTTTAATGACGCCATTAGTAATTATGTTGTCTGTGACTTGTGGGTGGGCCAGAGTTCCGCTGTTCATAGATATTTATGCAATCAGGTACTGTGCTTTATTGATGGTTGGCCAAGTTCAGCTGGAAAGATGGTAACTTTTGTACATAAACACAGATGATGTTAGACTCAACTAAATGTTATGGGTGGATTAGGGTTATTTGTAAGGGGAAGAGTCAGGCTATGTTAAAAGGAACCCAGTTATTTTTAAATGATACCAGTTATCTGGCAGTCTTGCTGATCTTTTGGCTGCAGTAGTGTCTGAATGACACACCTGAAGCAAGCATAAAGCCAATCTAGTCAGACTTTAGTCAGAGCACTTGATCTGCATGCATGTTTGGGATCTACAGCTAATACTATTAAGGGCATATGATCTGCAGAACAGCTAGTCAATTTGCATTGTTTAAAAGGAAATAAGTATGTCAGTCTCGGTATTCCTATCACTTTAGTTGTGACAATAAATGCAGATGTAAGTCAGGGTTAGGCATAGTATTAAGGGTGTAATTTCAATCTGGGCTTTGATCAAAAATTAGTTTAGGCATGGGGGGGGGGGGGGAGGCATAGCTTAACCGCTTCAGCACTACAGTAATTGATATCTATGCTGTGTTTGGGACCCGTTGTCCCTGCCAGGGCGTAGATTTCAATTACTGTGCCGCACACTCCTGCCGCTATAGCCATTTGTGCTGCTCCCCTGTCACTGCAGCCCACTTGTTCTGCTGTCAGTATGACAGCAGATCTCACAGAGCCGGTCAAGAGTTGATTTCATTGGCTTTAGACCCTGTGATCACTGTGATTGGCTCAATGGTTGGCACAGATGGACCCTGTGATTGGCACAGGGTCAGGAGCCTTTGAAATCGGCTCCTGACCGGCTCATGGAGCTCTGCTGTCATGCTGACAGCAGAGTGAATGGGCTGCAGCAATGGGAGAGTGCCACGAATGGTGAGAAAGATGGGTCCATGCGGCGTGACGTTGGTGAGCCCTGGTTTTATCAAAAAAGTCTATGGTCCTTAAAGGAGTTAGTAAGGGGGTAGGGGGAAGAAGAGTTGAACTTACCTGGGGCTTCTAACAGTCCCCTGCAGATGTCCTGTGCCAGCGCAGCCACTCACCGATGCTCCGGTCTCCGCCTCCGGCTCACTTCTGGAATTTCCGACTTTAAAGTTGGAAAACCACTGCGCTTGTGCGGCTGTGCTCTTGCTCCCGCTGCTGTCACCAGGAGTGCATTGCGCAGGCAGCAGGCCCAGTATAGTCTGCACCTGCGCAGTATGCTCCTGGTGATGTCAGCGGTAGCGAGTACACGGCTGTGCAGGGGGACCATTAGAAGCCCCAGGTAAGTTCAACTCTTTTTCCCCCTTCCCCACTAAAGTACTCCTTTTAAGGGGCCAGAGACTTCTGGCACGAAAGTGGTTAAAGCAACACAGTAGTTTGGGGGGGGGGGGAAGTTAGCTACTTAACAATATAGATTGAAGCCTCTGGATGCTCCAAAGTACTCCCTGACCTCCACAACTCCTTTGCTGCTGGCTGGGACCCTCTTTATTTTTGTGGCTATGCTCTCCTCCGTGCATGAGCACGGCTGCACTGAGCACATGCCAATGGGTTTGCAATTGCACAGTAGCATGGAGCAGCATCATAGTGTTACTGTGCAGGCCGTACTTCTCATACGTACAGTGCCGCCACATTAGTTCAATGATGGGAGTGCGACTGCAGGAAATATTCAGCATTAATGTTGACTATTTTAAAGAGAGTCCCAGCTCGGGAACTGAGGGGCCTCAGAAGATTGGGGAAACCTCAGACTATTCAGAGGATTCCCCCAGAGATTAGTACTTACCCCCCCCCCCCCCCACTACAGGTTAAAGATGATGTACAAGGCTAAAGTTAGAACGGGTGAGGAAGAGCAGAGTAGCAGTCTGGGAAGGCTTTTAGTTAAATGTAGGTGCTAAAGAATAGAGATTTAAGGTAAGATAGATGGAATAGGTTGTGGCTAGAATTCAAAATCAGAAGTGGCAGCTTAGGCACAGCCCCACCCACCACCCCCTGTGCATCCAGTCATCACCCAAGACATGCCACATGACGTTAAGGCAAATGATGGTTAAAGGGAACCTAAACTGAGAAGGATATGGATTTTTCCTTTTAAAATACTACCAGTTGCCTGATTCTCCTGCTGATCCTGTGTCTCTGATACTTTTAGCCACAGCCCCTCAACAAGCATGCAGATCAGGTGCTCTGACTGAAGTCAGACAAGATTAGCTGCATTCTTGTTTCAGGTGTGTTATTCAGCTACTGCTGCAGCCAAAGAGATCAGCTGGACTGCCAGGCAACTAGTATTGTTTAAAAGGAAAGATTCATATCCCTCTCAGTTTAGGTTCCCTTTAATGACTGTAGCAGCCACACTCCCCTTCCCATAGGTGATGAAGAACATGAGTGGTAGAAGCGCCACTCCACCACCCAGAATAGACTATGGAAGTTCAAGCTGCTGTTAAGAGATATAAGTCCTCAAGGTGATGACACTGGATGAAAACCCCAATGTAACATTGTAGCTGAAGCTTCAAGGGGATCTAAGGAGCTTCTGAGGAAAATATGGAGGCTGGGGCCCTTTATAGTGTTGTGGAGGTGGAGGAATACAATTTATTTTCTGTAGATAGTTTTTTTTTAAATTACCAAATACTATACTTTTTGGAAGAAAGTTTATTTTCCAGATTTTCTCCCTTTGAAATCATAGTTACAATGTATTTACCGGTAGTTTGACAATGGTAAAATTACAGTTCTAAACATATATACGGTATGTTGCGGCCAGAACCTGAAGTCTGGCCACTTCGGGCTCTGGCCGGGCAAAACTAGAAATGGCCATCTTACTGCGGCCAATGTGATAAATTAATTAAGATTTCCTGGATTTCCAGCGGCAATGTGACAAATTAAGCCGGCTCCTCGGCTCTGGCTCCTTCCCTGCCCGCTTCCTATTCAGCTCTGGCAGCCGGGGGCACGCGTGTCCCCCAGAGTCATTTGTAGCGGCAGGGAATCCTGCCATTTGTTCCTGCAGAGCGGGTGCTGGCAGAAGCAATGTCTGCAGCCTTCCCGCTCTGCTTCCCTGCAGCTACGAATGACTCTGGAGGCCAAGCATGAATAGAAGGGGGGCAGCGGGAGGAGCCGGCTTCATTTGTCACATTGCCACCAGAAATCCGGAGATCCTAATATCATTTCTCACATTGGCCGCAGTGAGATGGCCACTTCTAGTTTTGCCCGACCAGAGCCCGAAGTGCCCAGACTTCGGGATCTGGACATCACATATATGCTAAAATAAAGTATGATGCGAATTTGCTGCACTATATTTACATTTGATGAACCATGGTGCAAATGATTGTAAACCTGTTCAGAGTAGTTTTGTAAGTAGCAAAACCACTTGAAACTGATATTCTATTTTACAAACCGTGGTATGCAAAGTGATATGTCACAGATACCTATGGTATAGCTATATAAATAGGAATAAGGGCAGGAAGTATAGTGTGTATATACAACAAGCCTCTTTCTTCTCGGGACTTTAGACACAGAAAAAGCTGATGTAAGCAGATATAAACAGTCACAGGGTGTGGTTGGGTGGCCCTTAGAAGTAAATGGAAAGGTAAATGATTACAGTACGTTTTTATCCAATGTGAGACAAACTAGTAATCTTAGAGAAGAAAACTAATAGCAACCTGCTTAAACTAGCTTAAACTAGCATGTGACTTGTGTAGATGTACCAAGTCTGGAAAACCACTTGTCCCTAATTATAACTGAAATAGACATTAAATGCAGATACTCAGCAGATAATCAGTATGCCAAGAGATACTATAACCCCAATTCTGAATAGTGCTACTTTTTAATGCCATGCACAAATTGAAATGTGCACATCTCTTGTAGAGAACTCAAATAGAAAAGTGTTTGTACTATTAGTATATGGCCAAATCAAAACAATATTTGATTATATGCAAAATGGGCGTAAATAGCGGTAATAGAATATTGTTATTTTTACTGATATTTGAATATATCCCCTATAGTAGAATATTGGTAATTTTACTAATTACTATCCGCTATAGTAGAATATCAAGAATTATTCCAATAACCTACTATGCCACTCTGTATACTAAATCTCACTTGAATCCTCTTTTACCTATGCCTAACCATAACTACCCTCACCTATTGCTAACACTAACCACCACTATACTCCTAACCCTAACCCCCCTACTTTCCACTTTTTTCCACCGGAGTTCGGCTACAGTGTTGCAAAACTCTGGTGAACTACTTCTCCCAGCTTACTCTCTGTTGTTCTTACAGAGTTTTGCTACAATAGCAGCAGATCACTATCGCCGCTATTTTGCAGTGGAGTTCAACTACAGTGTAGCCAAACTCCGGTGAACTACTGCTCCCAGCATTGCTGCCACTTTCCCTGCAGAATTCAACTATATAGGAACCACTATCTAACCCTACCATGGGTGCCTCTTGCACCAAATTTCCAGCTAGTATTTGGAGAAATTAACATGGGCCTATGGTGGCGGCCAAAACTAGGTGCCGATCATTGCAACCAAATTGTCTGTTTCAAATTTAACTGTACTAATCTTACAGGTAACTCAAATAGAAAAGAGTAGATTCTACAGGGGTATGGTCAAATCGAAAACATAACAATGCAACTCAGACAGCAGTAAAAACTATTAGTTCCATACTGTAGGTTCATTGATGAAAAGGTCTCTTCCTTCAAACTGGTTTCTACACTTACGGGAACCCATGCAAGTAGGCACACAAGCATAAATTGAATGCATCAAAAAACACTGACAGTCACAGCTTTTGTTGAAAATAGGCTATATTGCATGGGAACAACTGAGCAACAGGTTACATAGTTACATAGATATTTTGGCTGAAAAAAGACACACGTCCATCGAGTTCAACCAGAGAACAAAGTACAACACCAGCCTGCTCCCCCACACATCCCTGCCGATCCAGAGGAAGGCGAAAAAACCCCTACAAGGCATGGTCCAATTAGCCCCAAAAGGGAAAAATTCCCTCCCGACTCCAGATGGCAACCAGACAAAATCCCCGGACCAACATCATTAGGCATTACCTAGTAATTGTAGCCATGGATGTCTTCAAGGAAAGCATCTAAGCCCCCTTTAAGGTCAGGTATAGAGTTTGCCATAACGACTTCCTGTGTCAATGCATTCCACATCTTAATCATTCTTACTGTAAAGAACCCTTTCCTAAATAAATGGCTAAAACGTTTTTTGTGCAACACAACAACCAATTACAGGGAGTCCCCGACTTATCAATACCTGACTTACGAACGACACACCATTACAAATGGCCTACAAATGCAAAATTTCATTCAGTGTGAACAAGAGTACGGTAGTTTTTGAGAAAATTGATTTTAAACAATTCAAAGAACAAAATGTTTTTTAAACTCGGTAAATCCATTTTGCTGTGGTACATTATTCTTTGTAGCATGTTCCACGTTCTGCATACACATTTCATGCATTTTAAAGCAAACATAAGCCAACCTATGATCCAGCATTGGGACCCTCTGGAAGTTTGCTTCCACGCTCCCATCTATGAATGAGTGCAGAGATGCTTCACAGTACTACAACGTTGTTTGGGCTCAGCAGCTCTGTGCTTCTCCGCAGTCGTGAGGCATCCTGCCCCTATGCAGTATGACAGCACTTGTTCATGGATGGGAGCACAGTCGCGAAATTCCAGTCGGTCCCCAGCACTGGATCCCTGGTGTCCAGAGGGTTCCTTCTACTAAGGAAAGTCTTTCCTTTCTCTCTTTTTTAAAGCCACAGGTGTTCTTTAAAATGTATAAATTATGTATGCACATCCCTGTATATATTAAAGTGTAGTGCAGGAAAAAATTATTTTCTCGAGTTTAAAACCATTTTTCTGTGAATAACAAGGTCTTTTTGAAAAATAATTTTGACTTGTTCTTCTCATTTTTGCAAAAGTAATTTCACAATATATGCAAACAATCTTCTATGAAAGCCACGTTCAAAACTTTGCAAAAGCAAGGTGAAATTTACAAATTGATTTCGTGAAATTAGTTACTGTAATTCAAGATCAAATTCTTAACTACGTATAGACGTAACTGTGACATTTTATGTGAGGTTTCACTTAAGCGACATTAGCACATTACGATCATCACTAGAACAGAAGGAGGCACAAAGGGGGACAGAAGGAGGCACAAAGGAGGACAGGGGGACAAAGGTAGTCCAGAAGGACACAGTGGAGGCAGAGGTGGCACAGAGGGGTACACTGAGGGAACAGGGGGACAAAGTCGAGGCAGAGAGGGACACTGAAGGCACAGTTGAGCAGAAATTACACTGGGAGGCATAAAAGAGGTACGGGGACAGAGATGGCACAGTGTTTCGACTTATGGACAGATTAAGATGAAGGACAAACCTACAGTCCCTATCTTGTTTGTCAACCAGGGACTACCTGTACTATATATTATATGATCTCAAGATGCTCCCACCACATGAAAGTACACAGTCTAAAAACAGCAACGACATCATAGGTTTAAATCATACAGCAAATAAACACTACCTAGTACACATTAATTCCCTCCAAGTCACCTAATTGATGTATCAGCATACCATGACATCTTAGCTCATCATGCATATGTTGTGTTGTTTAGGTGCCAATGTTACTGAAGAATAAAGGAGGACAGGTAACAGAAATAAAGAAACATTAACATACTTCTTTACACTTTATTTTCTAGTCCATCATATTTCATCGCTGTGCCAACTAATCCCATTCGTGGGACGAATACTTCAATTGCTGTACACTGGTTTGGAGACAACTATTCTGATATTACTGTGACTGCAGGAATAAAAGATGGAATCAGGTTTTTATCAAATATAAGCAGAATAATCAAAAAGGGTAAGAATAAATATTCATTGAAGCATTTTTTTGTGTGTATTGTATGGGAAACCTTCACCTCTTCTCCAAATATAAACCTTTTCTGATGTTTGATCTGAATATCTCCTCTTCCCATACCTCCCAACATTTTGACATAAGAAAGAGGGGCACTTTAAGACATACCCCTGCCACACCTCTACCCACGCCCCATCACACTCCCCACCATGCGTATTTAAAAGAATTCAGATGCAAAAGATGTCGTTTTCTCATTCAAACCACACTGGTCCTTTCTATCACCATTATTTATTTTAACCACTTCACAACTGAGGGGTTTTACCCCTGAAACACCAGAGCAATTTTAACCTTACAGCGCTCCTTCCATTCATTCATCTATAACTTTATCATTACTTATCACAATGAAATGAACTATATCTTGGTTTTTTTTCCCCACCAATTAGGCTTTCTTTAGGTGGGACATTATGCCAAGAATTATTTTATTCTAAATGTTTTTAATGGGAAAATAGGAAAAAATGTGGGAAAAAAATCATTGTTTTTCAGTTTTTGGCCATTTTAGTTTTTAAATAATGCATGCTACTGTAATTAAAACCCATGGAATTTATTTGCTCATTTGTCTCGGTTATAAAACTGTTTAAATTATGTCCCTATCACAATGTTTGGCGCCACTATTTTATTTGGAAATAAAGGTGCATTTTTTTCAGTTTTGCGTCCATCCCTAATTACAAGCCCATAGTTTATAAAGTAACAGTGTTATACCCTCTTGACATAAATATTTAAAAAGTTCAGTCCCTAAGGTAACTATTTATGTATTTTTTTATTGTAATTTTTTTTTAATTACAAAAAAAATAAAAAATTGGGGAGTGTGGGAGGTAATGAGTTAATTTATAGTGTAAAACTAATGTATTTGTATATGAAAAATGCTTTAGGGTGTAGTTTTACTATTTGGCCACAAGATGGCCACAGTAACTTTTTGCTCATGCGACCTGTAAGCGTCCGAAGGACACTTACAGGAAGAGCAATGAGGCTGGGAGACCTTTTTTTTCCCCACAATGATCACGTTGCTTCTCATAGAAGCAGACGATCATTGCGGGAGGCTTAGATCAATGAACAGGAATGGTTTTTCCTGTTCATTGATCTCCGGGCGAGCGGCCGACGGCGTGCACGAGCGCAGGAGCGCACACACAAGCGAGCGGGAGCGCGGACAGCGGCAGGAGGTGCGAATATCTCCGTCCCTGGTGTTGACAGGGTGGAAAAAGGGGCAGAGATATCTGCACCTGTGGGGGTAAAGTGGTTAATGTCTGAAAATAAAGTGAGATTAAACATCTGAAGAAAAATTTGAAAGAATCCTACTCACAGACATCAGTGGTAATGTACATTTAAATCAATAGCAGGCAGGCTGTCTGTGGTCAGGTTCCTTGCAGAGTCCTGCTCGGTTCAGTCTCCCTCCGGATGCCTAGACCTGCACCTCTCTGGCACCTCTGTGTCCACTCCCACATAACAGCATCAGACACACTGCTGGTAGCAATTCCTACACGTTTCATACTTGTAGAATACGGATTCATTAGGAGCTATTTAGTTAGCGTTACATGCGTCCTTTTAAAGACCTTTAACCCTACCAAGGGATCCTGGCCATATCCAGCTGCCCAAGCAGACAGCAGTTACAATTACAATCACCATATTCAGATCTTACCCTAACTAGCTACCATACTATCTACGTGGGTATAAATACAAACCATATATAGCAATAGGAGGATGAGCACTACACGTGTAATACACTTCAATTCGTTTTAGATTGGAGCTGCTCCTTCATATAATCATAGATAACCAAAAATTAAAAGGTAGTGCATGCACAACAAATAGCAGAAAGTCCAAGCCTAATGGTCCATTGGGACACTTTGGGTTGTCCTTCACCTCTCTGGCTCAGATGTAGACAGGACCAAGGCAATATATCTTCTTCACAGTGCAGTGCTGTTCATGCCAACATGCAGATAATACCTCAAAGGAAAGGTCTCACCAGGGGCAAACGCAGGATTTTTAAGGGGGGGGGGGGGGGTTCCTGAAAGGTCCAGAAGCACGTATGTCCCCGAGTGCTTCCGAATACAGTTGGCTCCATACTGCCCATGCACAAAAGTGCGCTGGCGTATTACGGAGCTGCCTATCTTTGGAAGTACTCAAGGACACAAGTGTTTCTGAGGGCTTCTGGTAGCAGCAAATGTGAACGGGGTACAGCGCTGGAACAACTCCCCAAGAGAGGAACAGGAGATAGACTTAGTTTGGACAATTCAGTGGAATATGCTACATAGTGTCACATAGCGCAAGCGATACCCATATGATGCAGGGATATATGCATCTGCGTAAGATGGCGGCGCTATATAAATACTAAATAATAATATTTTGCCTCACCAGGATTGCACTTTTATTTAGCTTTCCTGTATGACAAGAACACACAGCCAGCTCTAGGGGAAGAGGGAAACAAAGGTGAATGAAGGAGGCTGGTGCACACCAAGAGTGCTTCTGAGCGTTTTTCAAATCAACAGTGATTTGAAAAGCGCTTGACTAATGTTACCCTATGTGGGTGTTCCCACAGCAGCGTTGTGATTTTTTCAAAATCGCAGGTATACTGCATGTAGCATGTTTTTGAGCAATTCATTCAAAAATCGCTCTGAAAATCACTTCACAAAATCACACTCACAAATTGCTAGCGATTGCTATTGTTATTTTGGCGTTGCACTAGCCCAGAGAGAGGAGTGGAGAAATTGAGAATAGCCTGAGATGGAGCAGAAAACTTATCTGTATTGCAGTCCCACATCAGACAGGCTACTTGCCTGTAATCGGACTCCTGTCCCTGTCAGTCTCTCACACAAGTCAGAAAGAAGCCCTCCTGGAGTCTAGGGACTGTCAAAAACTTTTCAGCTTGTTAAACACCTTACCCACACATGCAGTCATTATAACAATGGGGAGAGACCAGACAGATGTTTGCCCACGGACCCTGAGTCCAGGCAAGCTCTGCATCATGCTGTGCATATTTACCAGCTTGCCTGCACTCTAATTTCATCATGTCGGACACTTCTGTGCTGTGGAGAGTCCAGGACTCCATAATCAACATTCTCTCACTGCAGGCTGCATCTTCTTGTGAGGGAAGCTGGGCTGCCTCTCTTATTCTATTAGCTGGAGGGAAGCACCAGAAGTAAGAAGGGAGGGAGAATGAGGCTGTTTATATTATGCAGGCTTCCCTGGCTGAATACACAGCTCAGTGCAGGGGGGAGGTTCCAGACACCCGGAATAGCCCCCTCAGTTCGCCAGTGCTCACATAGTGTAAACTGTACCAAATATATTAAAATATTGCAGAGTTTTTCTTGTTATGTTGGGCACGAGCTGGCTCTCAAAGTCCTTCTCTGTGTGCGGATCGGCACACCCAGAAACCTCCACTACAGTGCTGAAATGCTGTTGAAGATCCCCACGTTATCCTACTGCTCTCACTTCCGCATCCAGACTCTGGAGCCAGCCAGTGCCCAACATAAAGGGATAAAGCCCATCATAAATACTTTGGGCTTGATTCCTGCTAAAGCAGCATGGCTTAATGAGAGGAACGCAAGCTCAGCGCACGCTATGCTACGCTATGCTACGCTATGCTACGCTAGTGCAGCGTTGCATGCGCTGGTAAGTTATGCACGCACCTTGTAACGCTCCTTGTATCTAAGGCCCCGTTCACACTTGCGGTTTAGTAAAAACCGCACCGGATGTCCGGACCGCACCGTATCCGGACCGGACCTGATCCGTACGGTTCCTATCCGGATCCGGTCCGTTTGCATCCGGTTTCCGTGCGGTGTGAACACGGTTGCGGTCCGGATCCGGTTTCTTAAGGAGATAACATCCTTTTAATTACCTGGGGTCTGGGAGGTCAGCCTGGGGTCTGGGAGGTCAGCAGAAGGGTCTGGGGTCATTGTTGGAGACAGGTGGACGTGTGGAGACCATCCGTGGATACAGAGACTGCAGTTGGGACCATGGATCCAGGCATTTTTACTCGTAAACCTGGGAATTCTCTCTGTTGTTCGCCTCCTTCAGACATATCAGACATGTTGCTGGCAAAAAGAGCTCCAGCATGAAATCGCTGCTGCCCCACTCTTCGCTGGGCCCATGTGGTCCCCATCCAAAATGCATAGGAAGTGGGGTAGAACGTCCGGTTTTTGTAGCCAGTGTGTTGTGCGCTCTCCGGCTCTCATTGCTTTGTATTGGCCGGATGGTGCAGTCCGGCTCCGCTCCGGATACGGCTGCCGGAGGAGCCGGACCAAAAAATAGCGCATGTTGGAACGGACGCCGGAGTCCGGATCCGGCCCGGATCCGGTCCGGCTCCGGTCCGGCAGAACGGACGCATGTGAACGGACGCATAGGCTTTCATTGCCATGCCGTGCGTCCGTTCCGTCCGTTCTGAAAGCGGTCCGGCTCCGGCACGGCGATTCCGGACGGCCACCGCTAATGTGAACCGGGCCTTACGGCCGCTCCATTCATCCCGAGCTGAGCCCTGCCGGGTCCAGTGGCTTTAATAACGTGATCCCTGTAAGTTGATTGTCCCAATCAGCTTCCTGTCAAGTGACAGGCAGCCTATTGGGCCAATCAAAGTGCCAGGATCACGTCCTAGAAAGCCACCGGACCTGACGGGGCTCAGGGTGGGACGAGTGAGGCGGCCATTAGTTACAAGGAGCATGCAAAAGTTACCTGTGCACACTATGCTGCATAACCACAGCGTAACATGTGCTGAGCTTGCACTCCTCTCATTGAGTTGTGCTGCTTTAGCAGCGCAGCTTGATAAATCAAGCCCAAAGTGCTATCTTTTTATCCAAGATTTTGTGAGTGCAAAATCTTTTGATATTTTAATAATTTTGGTACAGTTTTATACTATGTGAGGCCTTTCCATTATCTGCATGTTGGCTGAACAATAAGAAAATTACTGTACTGTGAAGATTTATTGCCTTTGTCCCGTTTACATCTGAGCCGGAGAGGTGGGGGGCAGCCCAAAGAGTCCCAGTGTGCGAATGATTAGGCCTGTGTCAAGGTCTTGTGGTCTGGTGAGTCCATTTTCATAGGGTGTGGTGGTGGTCATCCTCTCCTGGGCTGTTATAGTGAGGATATTGTGTGTGCAACATGGCATCTACAGGAGTTTATGATAAATTGAAACTCTCAATCACAGCTGGGACTTTTTGCTGTGTATGTTCCTTATTGGACTTTGTGCATGCATTACCTTCAAATATTTGTATGAATAAAGACCAATTTAATCCCAAACGCCTCCTACATAGTATGCATACAAGACATGATAATCTGTTACATTCTTACAATAATTCCATAACGTGTTCATATACAATGGAACATACTAGGACCAGCATATTCCAATATTTACACCAACACTCCCATACCCTAGCATTATTGAGGGGGCCAGTAACCAAACTACATTACAATTCAATAGCAGTATATCTATTCACAGACATAGCTATTTACAGTATGTCCATTCACATGCATTGCTTACTTTTGTACGGCCATATATACAATAATTAAGATACTAAGTATATAAAATATGGAATGCCTATAAATATCCAGCATAAACATTTCAATGTTTGTCATATAACCTTTCCAGTTAGTTATAACTACTAAATTACAGTTCAGGCAGCAATTATAATTCCCTATAAGTACCATAGTAAAAAAAAAGTAAAATCAAATTTAAATAAAATGAAAATAAATTAATTAAAATAATTTATTTTAAAAATACATTGAAGAAGAAGGAAAAAAAAAAAAAAAACATGAAGAGGGAGGGAGCTGCCACAAGAAAAAAATGAGGAAAAGTGAGGTGAACCCCACTAATTATTATTATTTTTTTTTATTTATATAGCGCCAGCATCTTCCGTACATAGTACAAACAAATAATGAGGAACAAATATACATAATACAAGACACTGTACAGTCATGACATTGAATAGAATAAATACATATACATACATAGTTGATATGTAGTTGGTACATGTACATATGTTAAAATAACAGCAGTATGAGAAACACTAGGAGGAGGTCCCTGCCCTTGCGGGCTTACAATCTAGAGGGTAGTGGGGAGGAAACAAAAGGCAAGGAAACACAAGGATTAGTGGGTGAGCCAGTGTGCCTTCAGTGCTGCCTATAGCAAATTATAGGCTTGTCTAAACAGGTGTGTTTTCAGAGTACGTTTGAAGGTTTCCAGACTCGTGGCATGACGAACCGGCTGAGGAAGGAAGTTCCAAAGGAGAGGGACAGCCCGTGAGAAGTCTTGGATGCGAGAGTGAGAGGAGGTGACTAGGCTGGAGGACAAAAGGGTCTACTGTGAGGAACGGAGGGTCCGGGCGGGGAGGTATCTGGAGATTAAAGAGGAAATGTATGGAGGTGATAGCTTGTGTAGAGCTTTGTATGCAAGTGTGAGAAGTTTAAACTGGATCCTTTGGGCAACTGGTAGCCAATAGAGGGATTGGCAGAGAGGGGCTGCCTCAGAGGATCTAGAAGAGAGGTAGATGAGACGGACCGCAGAGTTTAGTAGGGATTGGAGAGGTACCAGTCTTCTTTTTGGTAGATTACAGAGTAGGGTGTTGCAGTAGTCAAGACGGGAGATGATTAGGGCATGTACAATCATTTTAGTTGCTTCTTGTGAAAGGAAGGGACGGATTCTGGAAATGTTTTTGAGATGGAAGTAGCAGGAGGTAGTTAAAGTGTTAATATGTGGTTTAAAGGAGAGCTCAGAGTCCAGAGTTACCCCTAGGCAACGAGCTTTGGGGGTTGATGCTATTGGGGGGTTATCTACATTGATTGTGACAATGGGAGGTGGAACAGAGAGCGAAGGTGGAAATATCACAATCTCCGTTTTGCTCATATTGAGTTTAAGGAAGTGGGATGACATGAATGTAGATACAGCGGATAGACATTCGGGGACTTTGATAGTAGTGTGGAGAGGTCTGGGGCAAAACAATAAATTTGGGTGTCATCAGCATAGAGGTGATATTGAAACCCAAAAGAGCTTATTATCTGTCCCAGGCCATGGGTGTAAATGGAAAAGAGGAGGGGTCCAAGGACGGACCCTTGTGGTACTCCCACAGACAGTGAGCATGGAGAGGAGTTGGTATTGACATAGGAGACCATGAAAGAACGTCCAGACATGTAAGAGTTGAGCCAGGAGTGTGCTAGGCCCTTGATTCCCAGTGTTGAGAGGGTCTGGAGAAATAGGGTATGATCAACAGTGTCGAAGGCAGAGGACAGATCTAGGAGTATTAGTACCGAAAATCTGCCTTTGGCTTTAGCAGCTAGGAGGTCATTGGCAACCTTAGTGAGAACGGTTTCCGTAGAGTGTTGAAGGCGGAAGCCAGACTGGAAAGGGTCCAACAGGGAATTAGCAGAGAGAAAGTTAGACAACTCTGATTAAATGTGGCGTTCCAGCAGTTAGAAGGCAAAGGGAAGGAGAGAGACTGGGCGATAATTAGAAAGGGCAGTAGAGTCTAAAGAGGGTTTTTTGATTAGTGGTGTTATGATAGCTTGTTTAAAAGAAGAAGGGAAAGTGCCAGTTGAGATGGAAAGGTTAAACAGTGTTGTTAAAGCAGGAATGAGGGGGGAGGAGAGCTAGGGGATAAGATGAGAGGGTATAGGGTCTGAGGCGCATGTAGTAAGATGAGCTTTAGAGATTAGTGAAGAAAGACGCTGTTCAGTTAAGGCGGAGAAGATTGTTAGCGGGGAGGAGGTTTGAGTGGGTGAGTGGTTATGTGGAGAGGGATAGATGATAGTAGGGGAGCTGCCGGGCAGAGAGGAAAAAGGAAGAGGTGATTGGACCGGTGAAGAGGGTTGCTTTTAAAAGCTGTTCTGTAGTGTTTCAATTTTGCTCACAAAATATGCTGCAAAGTCTTCTGCAGACAAGCTTGTGGTTGTAGGGTTAGGCGGGGGGTGGAGAAGAAAGCTGAAGGTGTTGAAGAGTTGTTTAGGGTTATGGGATTGTGAAGAAATAAGTGTAGAGAAGTATGACTGCTTTGCAAGTGAGAGAGCGTCCCTGAGCTGGAGCAGCATGTTTTTATAGTGGGCGAAGTCATCTGCATTGGAGCTTTTCCTCCACTGCCCTGGACTGTTTTTTCAGTTGTTTGATGGGTTCAGTCAGCCAGGGCTGTCTGTTGATGCGGCGGGGGTGGAAGTTGATGAGAGGGGCGGCTGTGTTCATGACAGCGGTGACTGTGGTGGAGTAGTAGATGGATGCTGACTCGGGGTCAGTGTAGGATGACAGGGAGCCCAGGGGTTTTAGAGAGTCAGCTAGGAAGCAGAGGTCGAGGTTGCGATAATTCCTGCATAGCACTAATCATTAGCAATGAAGCTGTTAACATCTACTTCAAGATTATGCCTCGAAGCTGTCATAGTTTCAAACTGGAATATCCACTTGGTCTCCAAATGAGACCTCTCTAGTCGTATATCAGTCCCTCCAGCTAGGTAATAGTTTCTCCAATAGTTTAAACCATTCTATTGTTGCCCTGGCTTTATGTTTAGGGTCGTTGTCCTACTGGAAGGTGAACCTCTGCCCCAGTTTCAAGTCTTTTGCAGACTCCAAGAGGTTTTCTTCCAAGATTGCCCTGTATTTGGCTCCATCCATCTTCCCATCAACTCTGACCAGCTTTCCTGTCCCTGCTAAAGAGAAGCAATCCCAGAGCATGATACTGCCACCACCATATTTGACAGTGGGGATGGTGTGTTCAGAGTGATGTGCAGTGTTAGTTTTCTGCCACACATACCGTTTTGCATTTTGGCCAAAAAGTTCAGTTTTGGTCTCATCTGACCAAAGCACCTTCTTCCACATGTTTGCTGTGTCCCCCACATGGCTTGTGGCAAACTGCAAACGGGACTTCTTATGCTTTTCTGTTAACAATGGCTTTCTTCTTGCCACTCTTCCATAAAGGCCAATTTTGTGCAGTGCATGACTAAGAGTTGTCCTATGGACAGATTCCCCCACCTGAGCTGATCTCTGCAGTTCGTCCAGAGTCACCATGGGCCTCTTGACTGCATTTCTGATCAGCACTATCCTTGTTCGGCCTGTGAGTTTAGGACGACGGCCTTTTCTTGGTAGGTTTACAGTTGTGCCATACTCCTTCCATTTCTAAATGATCGTTTGAACAGTGCTCCGTGGGATGTTCAAGGCTTTGGAAATCTTTTTGTAGCCTAAGCCTGCTTTAAATCTCTCAATCGCTTTATCCCTGACCTGTCTGGTGTGTTCTTTGGACTTCATGGTGCTGTTGCTCCCAATATTCTCTTAGACAACCTCTGAGGCCGTCCCAGAACAGCTGTATTTGTACTGACATTAGATTACACACAGGTGCACTCTATTTAGTCATTAGCACTCATCAGGCAATGTCTATGGGCAACTCACTGCACTCAGACCAAAGGGGGCTGAATAATTACGCACACCCCACTTTGCAGCTATTTATTTGTAAAAAATGTTTGGAATCATGTATGATTTTCGTTCCACTTCTCACGTGTACACCACTTTGTATTGGTCTTTCATGTGGAATTCCAATAAAATTGATTCATGTTTGTGGCAGTAAGATGACAAAATGTGGAAAACTTCAAGGGGCCGAATACTTTTGCAACCCACTGTATATACTCTTTTTTTATTTTTATAACACATTCCTACACATATACATCCACACTATCCTGCACATACCCCTCTCCCTTCCCCAGCCACTCTCTTTAAGGTAGCCTAACTAAGGTTAGTTGTAAGGCTTCTCCATACTTTACTGTATATCCTCCTGACATACATGATAAAAAAGTTCAGTCCCTAAGGTAACTATATATATATATATATATATATATATATATATATATATATATATATATATATATATATATATATATATATATATATATTATTGTATATAATTTTTTTACAAGTGTGTGGGAGGTAAGGGGTTAATTATAAATGTAAAAAAAATGTGTTTTAATGAAAAAAAAATGTTTGTGGATGTAATTTTACTATTTGGCCACAAGATGTCCTCGCACATAATTTTCCTGTGCGTAGTATTACTATGCAAACAAGAAGTAATGTGTGGGCTTGTAAGTATTGTTTTTTGTTAATGACGGCACCATCTCATTGACACACACACAGGAACTGAGATCAATAAATGGGAACTGTGTGTGTGGCGGGAGTGTGTGGCAGGAAGGGATGTAGTAGCTACGTCCCTGCAAGGAGAAGATGGATTTTGCAGGGATTCTAGTTCTTCTCCCACAGACTCGTACACACTGTTGTGATGTGGCAAACAGAGGTGCCCCCCAGTGTTAAGTAGTCCTCCAGTAGTTGGTAGCCAGAGGTAGCCCCCTGTACATGTAGCCAGATGAGTTTATTTCAGTATTGAAAGCCAGAACCCCCCTGCCCCCTCGTAGAAGGTAGCCAGAGAGGAGCCCCCAAAATAATAGGTGTATAGGTAGCCAGAGAGGGCACTCCCAGCATTAGGTAGTCAGAGAAGGTACCCCCAGATGGAAAGAGAGGTCCCCTGTATAGGTGGTGATAGAGGGTCAATATTAGGTAAGTGGAGAAGATGCTCCCAGTATAGGTATCCAGAGAAACCCGCCAGTAAAGGCTGCCAGAAAGACCCCCCACCATAGGTAGCCAGAGAGCCCCCCCCCCCCCCCTCTCATAGGTAGCCAGAAAGCCCTACCCATCATAAGTAGTCAGAGAGTGCCCCCTCTCCCATTAAGCAAGCCGGAGAGCAATGCCAGTTTACAGAATATTATGCTACCTTACCACTTATTATTATTATACATTATAGGATTGCTTTCACCGCCTTTCCTTTCATCTGCCAGGTTGATGAGACATAGGACATAGTTAAGCTACACACACTGCATAAGGCAAGAAACTAGCATGTGTAGACGACTCCGCCAAAATTACCTAACAATCGGCATGCCTGATCCTTAGCGACATCCGATCGACCCCCTCGCACATTGGCCTCAATTCACTAAGATCATGCTAGAGATAATAAAGCAAGAGAAAACTTACCTCCACACGTGAGAGAGTTATCTTACCTCTTCATTCCTTAAGTTACCTCTCCTGTAGTTAATTTACCTCCTCTGTAGTTAATTTACCTCCTCTGTAGTTAATTTACCTCCTCTGTAGTTATTTTCACACGCAGTTAATTAACAGCCTGTCTTTAACTCTGGAGTTATTTTAAGGATTGGAGAGTTAATTTAAAGACAGAAGAGTTAACTTTAGGCTTGCCTGAGGTAAAATGTTTCCTGAATACTACATGCCTTATCACCATGGTAACAACTCTAGAAGAGTTATTAAAGACAGGAGATAAGTTTAGTGAATTGAGGCCAATGTCCTTTCCATTCATCCTGCCTACTGGAAGTCGCTACTTTGTGCACTACACATCATCCTTCCACCTCTCTACATAGTAAAATAACTTTCCGAACTGTAGCCCAAGGGATCAAGTCCCGATTTCTGTCAAGCCCTAGTCCTCATTTTGTGTACAAGGTTTTATTTTTTCAGAACTTTTCTATATAACACCTTTTCACCACCCAGCAAACAAAACAAACTTAGGAAAAGTTAAAGTGGATATATACAAGAGGAATGGTTTTGTGCTTGGATAATATGTTAAAAAAAAAGGGTGTGCGGAAATTTGGGTGCCAGGTAAAGTCGCTAATAGAATGTCGTCAATATTACGGATATTCTACTATTGGGCTCTTGATAATACCGCTAGCAGTATATCATTAATTTTACTGATGTACTTCTACCACACTATCTAACCTTGAACACTAGGAATCCAGCACAGGAGATTTGGGTGCGGCCGGCACCACCATAGGCCGTAATAGGAATTACGGCTATGGCGGCGCACCATGAGTAACTTCAGCACCTTCAGAGGATGGAGCTGAAGTTACTTTTAAAACACTGTAATTCGGCCGCCAGCAATAGCTGGATGCCAAATTACATCATTCCCCACTATCCACGTGTACCTGGAGGGGGAATAGTAATTAATGCCGAACTTGTGCAGGAGCAGGATAAGTCATATAACGGCTGTAATCTGCGCCCAAGTCTCAGGGCGGTGATGTCTCTCGTACGCCCTAACCTTCCTCTCACACTACCCCTTCACTGCTTAATACTTCCACTAACCTACCCCTATGGCTTTCACTAGTACTGGTAATGTGGGGTCCGGCTACATAATAGCCAAACTCCATGTGCTATCATCTTACCACTCTCTGTGCCGCCATCTCCCCTGCTATTTCCCCTCCACCGATATCCCTGCCTGGCATTTCGTCTAACGCCAGTGCCCAAATTGTCCACTGGGTGCTGCTCTAGCCGCAATCAACATTGCAGTCTATGGCAGCAACACTGTTTTGGGTTAATACAGCTATATTGCAAGAAGCTTGTCTTGTTACAGGAATTCGAAATGTCAGTTTTTTTATCCTAACAACCATCTAACGATTGGTATGTTTTAAAGTTTTACACGAAGCAATAGGTAAAGATGTTTATTTTCAGGCCATGCTTACAGTGATTCTTGTGTTCCATGTAATAGCAGGAATGCATCTTAATGGATTGGGACAGTAGCGCCACATGTTATCCTTGTTGTGCCTCAGGTACAGTGAAGCGTACAGTCAATAAAAAGTATGCTTCACTTTTACTGTTAGGCTAGATTCACAGTGGGACGTTGCGTTTTGATGCCACGTTAAAGTCGCACCGCAAGCTTACAACGCAACGCGCCCAAAAAGTGGCAACGCAGCGTTACCGTCGCATACAGCAGATACAGTAAAAAATACAAGCAATGAAAAGTATGCATCCAAGTCATTACTGAGCATGTGCAAACAGTCCAACGCAGCTAATGACGTGTATAACGCACTGCATGCAGTACTTTTACTTAACGTGTAGCGTTAGTCACTAACGTAACGTGTGCACTGTGAATGGGGCATTGATTTTTCATTGCAGTGAGTTATTCTGCGTTAAATGCTGTTTTAACGTGCGACTTTAACGTCCCACTGTGAACTTAGCCTTAACCACTTGAGGACCGCCCCCAGCCGATGGGCGGCGGCAAAGTCCGGGCCCAAACGACCGCAATACGCCCATCGGCGGGGGCGGCTGCGTGGGTGGCTATGCGGCGATCGCGTCATTCGTGACGCGATCAGCCGCCGGGGACTGGCTCCGCCCACCGCTCGTAGTAACCCGCCGGCCGTTCGGAAGCGCCGGCGGGTTACTAGCACCCGGATCGCCGCATGGAAATAGTATAATAGGCTTTGTAATGTATACAAAGCCTATTATACTGGCTGCCTCCTGCCCTGGTGGTCCCAGTGTCCGAGGGACCACCAGGGCAGGCTGCAGCCACCCTAGTCTGCACCCAAGCACACTGATTTCCCCCCCCCTGCCCCCTGATCGCCCACAGCACCCCTCAGACCCCCCCCTGCCCACCCCCCAGACCACTGTTTGCACCCAGTCACCCCCCTAATCACCCATCAATCACTCCCTGTCACTATCTGTCAACGCTATTTTTTTTTTATCCCCCCCCCTGCCCACTGCCCCCTCCTGATCACCCCCCCACCCCTCAGATTCTCCCCAGACCCCCCCCCCAGACCCCTCCCCCCGTGTACTGTATGCATCTATCCCCCCTGATCACCTGTCAATCACCTGTCAATCACCTGTCAATCACCCGTCAATCACCAGTCAATCACCCCCTGTCTCTGCTACCCATCAATCAGCCCCTAACCTGCCCCTTGCGGGCAATCTGATCACCCACCCACACCAATAGATCGCCCGCAGATCCGACATCAGATCACCTCCCAAATCCATTGTTTACATCTATTCTCTCCTCTAAACACCCACTAATTACCCATCAATCACCTATCAATCACCCCCTATCACCACCTGTCACTGTTACCCATCAGATTAGACCCTAATCTACCCCTTGCGGGCACCCAATCACCCGCCCACACGCTCAGATTGCCCTCAGACCCCCCTTTATCAATTCGCCAGTGCAATATTTACATCTGTTATTCCCTGTAATAACCCACTGATCTCCTGTCAATCACCTATCAATCACCCCCTGTCACTGCCACCCATCAATCACCCCCTGTCACTGCCACCCATCAATCAGCCCCTAACCTGCCCCTTGCGGGCAATCTGATCACCCACCCACACCAATAGATCGCCCGCAGATCCGACATCAGATCACCTCCCAAATCCATTGTTTACATCTATTCTCTCCTCTAAACACCCACTAATTACCTATCAATCACCTATCAATTACCCCCTATCACCACCTGTCACTGTTACCCATCAGATTAGACCCTAATCTACCCCTTGCGGGCACCCAATCACCTGCCCACACGCTCAGATTGCCCTCAGACCCCCCTTTATCAATTCGCCAGTGCAATATTTACATCTGTTATTCCCTGTAATAACCCACTGATCACCTGTCAATCACCTATCAATCACCCCCTGTCACTGCCACCCATCAATCACCCCCTGTCACTGCCACCCATCAATCAGCCCCTAACCTGCCCCTTGCGGGCAATCTGATCACCCACCCACACCAATAGATCGCCCGCAGATCCGACATCAGATCACCTCCCAAATCCATTGTTTACATCTATTCTCTCCTCTAAACACCCACTAATTACCCATCAATCACCCCCTATCACCACCTGTCACGGTTACCCATCAGATTAGACCCTAATCTGCCCCTTGCGGGCACCCAATCACCCGCCCACACCTCAGAACGTCCTCAGACCCCAGCCCTGATCACCTCGCTAGTGCATTGCTTGCATCTATTTCCCCCCTCTAATCACACCTTGAGACACCCATCAATCACCTCCTGTCACCCCCTAGCACACCTACCCATCAGATCAGGCCCTAATTTGCCCCGTGTGGGCTCCTGATCACTCGGCCAAACCCTCAGGTCCCCCTCAGACCCCCTTCCGATCACCTCCCCAGTGCATTGATTGCATCTATTTTCCCCTCTAACCGCCCCCTGAGACACCCATCAATCACCTCCTGTCACCCCCTAGCACTCCTATCCATCAGATCAGGCCCAAAACATCCTGTCATCTAAGAGGCCACCCTGCTTATGACCAGTTCCACAAAATTTGCCCCCTCATAGACCACCTGTCATCAAAATTTGCAGATGCTTATACCCCTGATCAGTCATTTTGAGAAATTTGGTTTCCAGACTACTCACAGTTTTGGGCCCGTAAAATGCCAGGGCAGTATAGGAACCCCACAAGTGACCCCATTTTAGAAAGAAGACACCCCAAGGTATTCTGTTAGGTGTATGATGAGTTCATAGAAGATTTTATTTTTTGTCACAAGTTAGCGGAAATTGATATGTATTGTTTTTTTTTTCACAAAGTGTCATTTTCCGCTAACTTGTGACAAAAAAAAAATCTTCTATGAACTCACCATACTCCTAACAGAATACCTTGGGGTGTCTTCTTTCTAAAATGGGGTCACTTGTGGGGTTCCTATACTGCCCTGGCATTTAAGGGGCCCTAAACCGTGAGCAGTAGTCTAGAATCCAAAGGCCTCAAAATGACCTGTGAATAGGACGTTAGGCCCCTTAGCGCACCTAGGTTGCAAAAAAGTGTCACACATGTGGTATCGCCGTACTCAGAAGAAGTAGTATATTGTGTTTTGGGGTGTATTTTTACACATACCCATGCTGGGTGGGAGAAATCTCTCTGTAAAAGGACAATTGTGTGTAAAAAAAAATCAAACAATTGTCATTTACAGAGATATTTCTCCCACCCAGCATGGGTATGTGTAAAAATACACCCCAAAACACATTATACTACTTCTCCTGAGTACGGCGGTACCACATGTGTGGCACTTTTTTGCACCCTAAGTGCGCTAAGAGGCCCAAAGTCCAATGAGTACCTTTAGGATTTCACAGGTCATTTTGCGACATTTGGTTTCAAGACTACTCCTCACGGTTTAGGGCCCCTAAAATGCCAGGGCAGTATAGGAACCCCACAAATGACCCCATTTTAGAAAGAAGACACCCCAAGGTATTCCGTTAGGAGTATGGTGAGTTCATAGAAGATTTTATTTTTTGTCATAAGTTAGCGGAAAATGACACTTTGTGAAAAAAAACAATTAAAATCAATTTCCGCTAACTTGTGACAAAAAAAAAAAATCTTCTATGAACTCACCATCCTCCTAACGGAATACCTTGGGGTGTCTTCTTTCTAAAATGGGGTAATTTGTGGGGTTCCTATACTGTCCTGGCATTTTAGGGGCCCTAAACCGCGAGGAGTAGTCTTGAAACGAAATTTCTCAAAATGACCTGTGAAATCCTAAAGGTACTCATTGAACTTTGGGCCCCTTAGCGCAGTTAGGGTGCAAAAAAGTGCCACACATGTGGTATCGCCGTACTCAGGAGAAGTAGTATAATGTGTTTTGGGGTGTATTTTTCCACATACCCATGCTGAGTGGCAGAAATATCTCTATAAATAGACAATTGTGTGTAAAAAAAATAAAACAATTGTCATTTATGGAGATATTTCTCCCACCCAGCATGGGTATGTGTAAAAATACACCCCAAAACACATTATACTACTTCTCCTGAGTACGGCAATACCACATGTGTGGCACTTTTTTGCAGCCTAACTGCGCTAAGGGGCCAAAAGTCCAATGAGCATCTTTAGGCTTTACAGGGGTGCTTACAATTAGGCACCCCCCAAAATGCCAGGACAGTGAACACACCCCACAAATGACCCCATTTTGGAAAGTAGACACTTCAAGGTATTCAGAGAGGAGCATAGTGAGTCCGTGGCAGATTTCATTTTTTTTTGTTGCAAGTTAGAAGAAATGGAAACTTTTTTTTTTCTTTTTTTTGTCAGAAAGTGTCATTTTCCGCTAACTTGTGACAAAAAATAAAATCTTCTATGAACTCACCATGCCTCTCACTGAATACTTTGGGATGTCTTCTTTCCAAAATGGGGTCATTTGGAGGGTATTTGTACTATCCTGGAATTTTAGCCCCTCATGAAACCTGACAGGTGCGCAGAAAAGTCAGAGATGCTTGAAAATGGGAAAATTCACTTTTGGCACCATAGTTTGTAAACGCTATAACTTTTACCCAAACCAATAAATATACACTGAATGGGTTTTTTTTTATCAAAAACATGTTTGTCCACATTTTTCGCGCTGCATGTATACAGAAATTTTACTTTATTTGAAAAATGTCAGCACAGAAAGTTAAAAAAATCATTTTTTTGCCAAAATTCATGTCTTTTTTGATGAATATAATAAAAAGTAAAACTCGCAGGAGCAATCAAATAGCATCAAAAGAAAGCTGTATTAGTGACAAGAAAAGGAGGTAAAATTCATTTAGGTGGTAGGTTGTATGACCGAGCATTAAACCGTGAAAGCTGCAGTGGTCTGAATGGAGAAAAAGGCTCTGGTCCTTAAGGGGCGAAAAGACTGTGGTCCTGAAGTGGTTAATGTGCGTGCTTAGCAGTAACACACTGCATGCTGTATTGTAACCCACTACATGCAGTGTGTTACCATAATGCAACCTGTTATACCACAACACACCTGCCTCACTGTGAACATCGCATAGGTGATGCATTGCAGTGCGGTAAGCCGCGTCACAAAGTGGTCGTTATTCCGCACCGCAATGCATCACTATGATCGTGGCCTCAGTTCTAAACATAAAAATATATTTAAAACCGCTGTTTTATTGGTAACTAGCTTAGGTCTATCTCCACAGCAGCATTGTGTCTGTAGAGTAAAAAAAAAATTACATATCTATTTAAAATAATTAACTCCAAGTATGGTTCAGTGTTTGTAACTAACATATAATCTTTCTACATTTGTTTTTCAGATTCTATAGAACTTGTCACTCTGCCACTGGTAAGTTCATTAGTAATATCGATGAGCACTTAAAGAGAATCTGTACTCTGAAATTCTTACAATAAAAAGCATACCATTCTATTCATTATGTGCTCCTGGTCCCCTCTGTGCTGTTTCTGCCATTCTCTGCTGCAAACCTGGCTTGTAATTGCCAGTTTTAGGCAGTGTTTACAAACAAACTAACCAGCTTCTAATAGGCTCAGCTAAGCAGAGTGTGTTAGTCACACAGAGCCTGCAGGGGGTGTGTACAGCTTCTAGCTAATCACAAGCAGCCCTGCACATTCCAGTCTGACTGCCTCAGCCTGACTGTGCCGACTATAGAGAGAAGATTAGATCATATAACAGAGATAACACAGCTACTGTGCAATTAGGAAAAGCTGCAGTAAGCCAGACCACATTAGAAAAGGCATAGGAACTTATAGCATAGAAGAAATAAAGATAAACAATTTGTTACAGAGTCTCTTTAAAGTGTACCAGAGCTGGTATAAAGCAAATGTTTTATACATACCTGGGGCTTCCTCCAGCCCCATGCCCATGGATCGCTCCTACGCCACCATCCTCAGCCTTCCCGCAGCTTTGGTATTATGAAAGCTGTTTCATGAAAGCAGACAGTTATTTATTTTATTTTATTTACTTATGTATTTATTGTATTTATAAAGCGCCAACATATTATGCAACGCTGTGCTTTCAAATGAGCTTATGTGCCTTCTCCGCCACTGGCAATCATATGACAGGCTAAACTCTCTAAATACGTACAAGGTGCTTTTCTCTATGTTTTCCTTCCGTCCTGTGCAAGAGTTCAGATCCACTTTAAAGAGACACTGAAGCAAACTAATTTTGCCCATTTTATCTTATAATTCGCTTCAGTGCTCTCATGACAAGTAAACCGCCGCGTCCCCGCCGCAAAACGAAGGCTGCAGAGCCCCCAAATCCCTCTGCAAATATCCACGACCAAGTTGGTTGTGGGTTTTGCTGCTCTGAGAGGCAGAGCTATTTGCTTTAGCTCTACCTCTCTTGCCGTCAATCGTCGCACGGATCGCCGCCTCTCCCCGCCCCTCTCTGTAGAGGAAGCGTGAGAGGGGCAGGGAGAGGCGGTGATCCGCCGCGATTGACATCAGGAGGGGCAGAGCTGAAGCTGAAAGCTCTGCCCCTTCCAGGAAATTCCGGCTGGATTTTCCCCCGGGGATTTGGGGGTTCTGCAGCCCTCGTTTTGCGGCGGGGATGCGGCGGTTTACTTGTCATGAGAGCACTGAAGCGAATTCTAAGGTAAAATGGGCAAAATTAGTTTGCTTCAGTGTCTCTTTAAATGCTGTCATTTTTTTTCTTACAAGTGTTTTATTTTGGTAACTATGGTGAAGAAGAGGGGGGAGCCAGATATAGGTAACCAGTTGTAGCCCCTCCCCCAGTATAGGTAGCCAGAAGTGTCCCCAGTATTAAGCAGCCAGATGCAGCTTCCCCCCCCCCCCCCCAGTATAGGTAACTGGAGGAGTTCCCAGTATTAGGTAACCAGATGTACCCCCCCCCCCCCTCAGGATATGTAGCCCCAACCCCAGCAGAGCCAGATCATCCACAAGGCAAACTTAAGCAGTTGCCTAGAAGTGCCTCCAATATTAAGTAGCCAGGTACAGATCCCCCTCCCCCAGTACAAGTAACCAGATATGACCCCAGGTATTAGGTAGCCAGATCCCCCCCCCCCCCCATCATACAGAGAGTTGCAGTGGAGCAAGAAGCAACTGACTCACCATCCCGGGCCAGGAGAGACACACAGCATTTGTTTTGTCTTTGGCCTTCTGGTATCCAATAGTACAGAGGAGAAAGTGATCCGCATACTCAGTAGAGTTCTCAAAAGCCATTATTGAAAATAAATCCACACAAAAAGGCAAGTATATCCACAAGATCACCTAATAGGACCATATCGGGCCTAAAATGTGCCCTTGCTGATAGTTACTAATATATGCTTTGTAACTGAATTTCTCCCTTGTACTATGGCTTAGCTGTCCAGATCCTGTGATTATCCATTCTGGGGCTTTCAGAGAGCCACAGCCATGTCACCGCTAGTGGTGGTGGGTCACATGATGACTGAGGTCCTGCAGCCATGGAAACAGGAAGCTGAAGAGAAGCTTCACTAGGGCTGCCCCCACTCTCTGGAACTCGCTCCCACCTTTAATACCTTCAAACAAGCCCTCAAGACTCACCTTTTCATGCTCGCATACCCCCTACACCAGTACCTTAATTTGTTCTGTTGGACTCCCTCTCAACAGATGCACCTATTGTCTCCACCCCTATCCTTTAGATTGTAAGCTTCTAGCAGGGCCCTCCTCCCTAGTGTTTCCAGCTTGATTATGCAATCTTACTGTCAATCGCCCCTCTTGTGGACTAGAACAGACTCTATTTTTAACTATGACACTGTACTGTTATCAAATAATTTGCATGAGCTTGTTTTTATTGTGAGTTGCCTGGTATGTTAACCCTTTTATCTATTGTGCAGCGTTGCGTAATATGTTGTCGCTTTATAAATACAATAAATAATAATAAAGGTAGATCACGCGTGTCCTTCCCGGCCCCGGATGTGGAGTCACTTACATCTTGCCTCACTGCTCTCTCTGCTCGATTGCTCTTAGCCCCCTTCGTGACCTTGATGTTTCTCTCTCCGCCTTGCCCCCTGGGAGTGTTCAGCATCTCCTGCCCTACAAACTGCAATTTGATTTACAAATTGAGAAGTTGGATAACAGATTCAGCAGGTAAAGGTAGAATGGGGTTACATAAGCTGCATTTTATTATTGACATGAAAATGGAGGGAAATAGATGGATGCATTTTGTAACTAACGTTCTTATATTGCTTTAGTTTAAATGTGTCCATCCTTACCTAATAATTTGCAAGTGTCCCTGCGTCCTGTCCGTGTGTCAGTGCTTTTGTGCTACTGCGCATGTCAAGCACTGACAATCGTTGGGACAGGACGCAGGGCGGGTGGGCCTGCCGAGCGGGTGGGCGTGTGTGCGGGCGGGGCGGGTGTGCGCGAATGTGGTGCGTGAGGTGGTGACAGACCTAGAGCCCATTTTCAAACGGGATTAGGTCACTAGTGCTATATAAAGATCTCAGCAGGAATGCCACCCCCCTTTTTTGTTGTTGCAGATAACAAACTCATCTGACATAGAGCTGGAGGTAAATGGATCTGCGCAGAATACATTGGTTTTCTCCAACAAAATCAATGTTAAAATAGGAATGAGGAATGTGAATGTATTGATACAAACTGATAAGAAAACATACAAGCCTGGAGAAATTGTCAAGATTCGAGCAATTTCTGTAAATTCTTACCTAAAGCCATACACAAAAAAATGTGGATATTGAGATAAGGGTGGGTATTACTTCTTTATTATTTTTATTATTCATTTATATAACACCATCATTGTAATATTTAATATTTTAATATTGTCTCATACATACAAAGTTGTCCTCATGAACAAAATATTCTGTACTGTTTTAGTTACTACGTTTAGTTGTTATATTTTAAAGTATTGTATAAACTAGGGTGAGTAGTTTAAAATATATGTCCATATCCAGAGTTATCTAAAAATACATCATTTAACACATGACAATCAACCTCCTGGAACAGAACCTGTTTGAAGTAGAGGACCGCTTGTATAGTGCTCTTTCCCTTTTAGGATTATTTACCTTCCTGAGTTCCCGGTTTCTTCCAGCATTGCACTTATTCTCTGTGATCACCTCTTCTTTGTATACAAATATGGAGCTGTCAAATACATTTTGCAGGAAGTTCTTCACCTTCAGCCGTGCTTCAATAGCGCTGCCCCGGCCATGAAGGCCTAGTGCACACGAGAGCGGTTCTGCTGCGGTTTGCGATCCGCTTGTGGGTGTGGATCCGCTAGGGTAATGTATTTCAATGGGCTGGTGCATACTCCTGGGCTGCTGCAGATTTTGGATTGCGGATGCGTTTCTGCCTCAATGTTAAGTATAGGAAAAACGCAAACCGCTCTGAAAAACGGCACTTCAGAGCGGTTTGCCAGGCGTTTTTTGTTGCAGTAGCTGTTCAGTAACAGCTTTACTGTAACAATACATGAAATCTACTACACCAAAAACGCTTCACAAAACCGCAAAATGCTAGCTGAAACGCTACAGAAAAAGAAGAAAAAGCGTTTCAAAATCTGCTAGCATTTTGCGGATCTGCTAGCGGCTTTTGGTGTGCACCAGGCCGAACAGTACATTTTTACTGAGAATGCAGAGCCACCTGTGCATGAACAATAGAAGATGTGCGTGAGGAGCTCCTTTTACTGGGGATTCATGGTGATACCTGCGCTATGGGAGCAAGGATGAAGACAAGGATCTTCCTGCAAGGATCTTCCTGTATTTTATTGGGGGTCAGCCAATGAAATTGGCTCCTGAGCGAGGTATGGAACTCAATGTGTCGACAGGGATGTGGTATCATGTCTCGTGTATGGGAGTCGGTGGAGTTAAAACTGCACAGCTTCAGGCTAAAGCAGCCACAAGCATGGCGTTATTTTAATTACAAGTGGTCACAAATGGGTTAGTAAGTCAAATTCCTTCATTAGCTTTCTGTAGACTGTTTTGTTCCATGCTTAACAGTATGTGACTCTTTTTTTTTTTTTTTTTTAATTGACGTGCCAAGCACTGGAGAGTTCATTCATTATTTACAGACCTATGTATGGGGGGGGGGGGGGGGGGGGGGGGGGGGGGAGTTTGCAGACTTCCATATTTACCATATTATCTGTATTTAATATTGTTACTACTAACCTTCACTTGGATTAATTTTCAATATTGGAAAAAAAATACAGAAAACAGGAATTCAGGTTTAAATTGAATTGAAGACCATTCTTTTTATAATTACAGGATCCCAGGGATAATGTAATTCAACAGCACCTGAACCAGACTTCAAACTTAGGGGTCATTACAGCACAGCTGCAGCTGGCTAATAGTGCCATGCTGGGTGGATGGTCGATACAAGCTACAGCAGATGTAAGCATAGCACTGCAAGCAGAATATAATTTAATTTGTTTTTCAAGGATGAACTTTTTGTAAATGTACACATTTGAATGTATAGTTTGCTGTAGAACTCTGTGACTGTGATCTATATTGATATAAGTTATACCCAAGCTAGTGATAATGATTGATGAGCAATACAAAGTTAGTAAAAAGTGTCAGCTATTAGACAGCAAGACCTTGCATTCTTTGTCTTAGGCCTCCTTCACACTGGGAACCACAAATCATTGTGTTGTTCAGTGATTTTTCAGCAATTGCATTTTATGATTCTCATTCCAGTAAATGAGAATCATGACGCAATCATCAGGAAAATGCTACCTGTAGCACATTTGCGATCATCGGAAATTGCGAACGTGCCACAGTCATCGCAGTAAGAGTAATACTATAGGATTACTCATGCAGCAGTGCTTTGCTGATCGCTGGTACAGGAAACTGGCATACAGGGAGCTGCTTTTGGGTTACACATAAAGGGAGGGCTTTCATAGCATTCCAAAAAGGGTCTTAAGGATCTCTTTGATGTTCTTTTTATTATTGATATACTTATTGTACAATGCTGACCTTATGATTTCAGTTGGGAAATTATAATAAAAATAGTACACTACATTGAACTGTGATCTTCAGAAGGATTGACTGACTTGGCATCATTGCTTTTCTGTTAGATGTGATCAAATTGTCAAGTGGGAGAGCTCAATATTGCTTGCTCTAAAAACTCTTTTAGTGGCCTTTATGATTGTTTTTAATCTGAGCACATTATATTCTGTGTACTAAATCTTGCAATAGGCATGGTAAGTGTCAGGGGCAAACCCAGGATTTTCAATTTTTAATGAAGGGGAAAGTGAAGCATTCACACAGCAGGGCACAGGGCTGTGCTCATACCTGACTCTGGTAAGTTCCCCAGAGCTGCTCCATGCTCTTTACACACTCTGGTGCTCCATGCTCTGTATACAGCTGCTGCTACATCCAAAGTCAACTGTAGCAGGGAAATAAAGGGGGCAGTGCAGTGAGCTGCAGGATGTCTGCAGACATTCTGGTGTTTCAACTTGTGCCTGCCCCAGACCTTGCACCGGCCCTGATCTGAGGGGGATTCTGGGCAGCTGTAACCCCCCCCCCCCCCCCTGCGTTTGCCTATAAGTGTCTGTGTGAGGCAGAGGTTACAGCACTCCTGAGGAATAGTATGCCACATAAGAAGAATGACAGCTTGGACCTGTTTTATGCCATGTTTCTGTCTATAGCATACATCTATTTGGAGAAATCAGCTCATACACATAGTCATGCATGCACTAGCTCACACACACACACATAAACATCCATAATTGGCTGCATTCTTTTTTCACTTGTAATTTATAACTATTTTTTTATAACATAAGAAAATCTGTAGATTTATATTCTTAGTTTCTGATGTAGTTTGAGCTCCATGTTCCATTTCCAGATACTGTATAATTTTCTTTTTTTTCCAAAGCACAACATTTTTGCATTCATGTTTTGTTTTATTTGCTTTAGGGAGACCAAAATACGGTTGCCTTTTCTGTTGCTGAACTTGGTATGTGGCTATTTTATGTAAGGAAAAAAAAATGTGTGTGCGTTCTGCATTGTACATATAATTTAGTGCAAATTGACTCAGAGCATACCCACTTTAATTTATACTGATTACTATACAGGTTTACAACTTCTAATATTAAAGACTGATTACGGTTCAAGGCTTATGGCCTTATTTAAGATGTGCTCAATATTATCAATATTACTGTTCAGAAAGATATTGCCCTTCTCCCGCTGGGCAATAAGACCTCCTCCATGCGCCACACTGTTCACAGATTGGCCCAGCATATAGCAAACTCTGCCAAGTCTCATTTGTCCTCTAAATGGAAGGTTACCCAATCAGATCTTGACCCTGTTATTGCAAGAACTCACCAAATTATGGTCTTTGAATGCAATTATAGCGGTTTCTGAACACTGGATGAAACAATTAACCTAGACCTGCTCTCCATGGATTGATTATGCTGGAGTATATTTACTGTATTTCTGAGTCTGACTATTTATTAAGGCATTATCACCACCTTCTCTACTCTCTATTATATTATATATTTATATATTTATATATTTATATATATTTAAATTATTTATATTTTGCTATCTTTGCTCCTCAATGCTAAGATGCAGTTCGTATTTGTTTTGTACTGTTTATATCATTCTCTATGTCCAGTCAATTTTTTATCTGTAATTTTGCTCCCCTGCACGCACGGGGTTCCAATCGCATTGATTGTTTCTAGTTGTGTATACATAAATATTCTATAAAAATGATTGAGAAACTCAGACCACAAAAAGACCATCAGGGGGCTCTGTATGGCTGATATTGTGGTGAAACCCCTCCCACAAGAAACTCTGAGTACGTACTCCTGGCAGTTTCCTGTCTGTGAACCTTGCTGCATTGTGGGGAAATAGCTGTTTACAGCTGTTTCCAACTGTAAAAAAAAGCATGCAGCAGCTACATCACCTGCCAACAGTAAAAATGTCACCATGTAATAAATTTCAGAATGTAAATCATGGATTTAAAAGATTTTACAATGGGCAAACACAGACTAAATCATTTATACATCATTAATGTAAAAATGAAGAACTTTTTTTATTACATTATTTTCACTGGGGTTCCTCTTTAAGGCTGATTGTCAGTTTAGAAGAAAGTAGACCAGAATTATTTTTTGTTTGATTGCCTAGATTATGGCTTAATTTCACAGGTACATTGTTATTATTGAGAATAATACTGGCTAATATTTGCAAATGCAGGATCATAATTTGTGTTTTTAACGTTCATTTCCAGGTTTTCTAAAGTTTGATGTAACACTGGATACCCCATCATTCTACATAGGAGATAAAATGCAGAACCTTACTGGTACAGTCACGGCAAAGTAAGTTACACTTCTCTGTGAAGGCAGAACTGTTCTTAGGTCAAACCCTTACCAAAATCTTTATATACATTGCATGTATTATAATCAGACATGCCTATGTGTAGAGATGGCCCGAACCTCAGATTTTAGGTTCGCGAACCCGGTTAGCGAACCTACCGCGAACCACCAACCTTTCAGTTAGCAGCCAAATGCGCTATGCAATTGTGCCACAGAGACTGTGTACCAAAAGACTGTGCACGCAGTTGCTGTTGAATGATTTTATGGGGATGTATGTGTGTCTTTTGGAGAGAGGAAGTAAGTCTGCTCCAAGAAGTTTCAGCATGTAGTGTTGGTGGTATAATGGTGTGGATAGCAGCCTACCACGTGGTAGGCCTGGATCCCTAAGCAAGCTCATTTTTCTCTTGGATATATCATAATGGTACATGCTTGGCTGGCTTCAGCATGTAGCATTGTAGTGTGTTGTGTTGGTGGTATAATGGTTAGGATAGCAGCCTACCACGTGGTAGGCCTGGGTTCAATTCCTGGCTAATGTATGTGAGTTGGCTTTTGACATCCTACAAATCCCTAAGCAAGCTCATTTTTCTCTTGGATATATCATAATGGTACATGCTAGGCTGGCTTCAGCATGTAGCATTGTAGTGTGCTGTGTTGGTGGTATAATAATTAGGATAGCAGCCTACCACGTGGTAGGCCTGGGTTCGTTTCCTGGCCAATGTATGTGAGTTGGCTTTTGGCATCCTACAAATCGCTAAGCAAGCTCATTTATCTCTTGGATATATCATAATGGTACATGCTAGGCTGGCTTCAGCATGTAGCATTGTAGTGTGTTGTGTTGGTGGTATAATGGTTAGGATAGCAGCCTACCATGTGGTAGGCCTGGGTTCGATTCCTGGCCAATGTACATAAGTTGGCTTTTGACATACAAAAAATCCCTAAGCAAGCTCATTTTTCTCTTGGATATATCATAATGGTACATGCTAGGCTGGCTTTAGCATGTAGTGTTGGTGGTGGTATAGTGGTGAGGAGAGCTGCCTACCAAGCACTAGACCTGGGTTCGATTCCCAGCCAATGTATGTTAGCTGGCTTTTGAAATCCTACAATTCCCTGGAAGACAAGACCCCCCTCCTCCTCCGGAGGAGGAGAGAGAGGGAAGAGGGAGCTGTTGTGGGGTGCAATATAATGAATAACAATCAGCCTAGGAGCAAGCTAACAAGCCTAGCAGAGTCTGTCAGCAGCTGTCCCTTAACTAATTACTGTAGGTAGGCGAGTGAGCAAAACGGCTGGAGAACCTTGCCTTTTATACGGGGGGTGAGGCTCCAGGAGAGAGTGTAGTCTGATTGGTGATAATGTGCCTGCTGACTGTGATGTAGAGGGTCAAAGTTGACCTTAAAGCGGAATATAACCCTGCATTTCAACTTTGCTCTAAAACATTATTTACAGTATATTATATGCAACCAGCATTTTTTTTTACTAGACCAGCATTGGAAGGGTTACACAGGGCTTTAAAGTTCCTGGAGATTTCTGCAGACGCATCGAAGATGAAATAGATACATTTTGTTTACATAAATGTATCTAAGTGTTGAATGTGACTCATCTCTCTGACTGAGAAGGAGCTTGGAGGACAGCCAAAGAGTGTGTAACATTTATCAATAGATACATCTAACTAATTAGAATGTAACAATCTGAACTTCTGCATATCTCTCCACGGAACTTGAAACCTCTGTGTTTAACCCTTCCAATACTGGTCTAGTAAAAAAAAAATGCTTTTTGCATATAATATGCTGTAAATAATGTTTTAGAGCCTAGGTTCTCAACGTGTGGTACGCGTACCCCAGCGGGTACGTCTGATGGTTCCAGGGGGTACTCGGGCTTGATATAATTAACCAAGAATAACAGATTTGGAGTTTTAGAAAATTATAAATCTTATTTAAACAACACCAAATTAGTGTTTTAGCTAATTAAAAGCAATAGTAAATGCTTGAAAATTGTTTAGAACTAATTATCATGTACTACGATGAAATATATATTTGTCAAGGGGTACTTGTGATAATGTTTACTATGCTAGGGGGTACTTGGTGAGTACAGGGTTATAAAAGGGGTACATGCCAATAAAATGTTGAGAAACACTGTTTTAGAGCAAAGTTAAAATGCAGGGTTATATTCCGCTTTAATGGAGCATTATGGGGCGAATCGAACTTCCGCCAAAGTTCGCCTTCGCCGGCGAATGCGAACCACCCAAAGTTCCCCTGGAACCGTTCGCCGGCGAACTGTTCGGTCCATCTCTACCTATGTGTTCTCTGGATCTGACCATGCATTCCTATCAGGCACTGTCTGATGTTCAGACTACATGTGCTGAGCAGCAGTGCGATGCGTAATTGCACTGCTGCACACATTTTTTGGCAAAGTGTAGTGCTGACCCATTCACTTCAGTATGAAACTGGCTCCTAGCTGAGATACAGAAGCTTTGCTGTCAGCATTGACACAGAGCAAGTCAGTTCAGCGACTGAGCACCTGATTGAAATCTATGCCCTGGCAGGAAAAACAGGACACAAACAAAGTGTAGATTTCAATTAGCATGGTCCAGAATAGTGTTGGATGTAATGACTTGGAATTTATGGATATCCGTAATTAGGAGACACAACTGCAAACTACGACATCAAAGTCATAATTTGTAATCAGCCTCAATAGGGAGTTGAGACTAAAAGTGCATTCTTAATTACACCCATAATTATGGTTAGGAGTTGTAATTATGACTTCGAGTACATTGCAGAAGTGCATTTTTTTTAAATGGTTGAAGGAATTATAATGTCCCTAGCAACCAGTAGAGTTGGGCCGAACGGTTTGCCTGCTAACGGTTCCATGCGAACTTCCGTGGTTCGCGTTCGCATCCCGCAGGCGAACTTTTGCGGAAGTTCGGTTCGCCCCATAATGCACCATGAGGGTCAACTTTGACCCTCTACATCACAGTCAGCAGGCCCAGTGTAGCCAATTAGGCTACACTAGCCCCTGGAGCCACTCCCCCCCCTACTAAAAGGCAGGCAGCGGCGACCATTACGGTCACTCGTGTGCCTGCATTAGTGAGAGTAGGGCGAGCTGCTGCACACTCTCTCTCATAGGAAAGATTAGTTAGGCTTAGCTTGTCCCTGGCTGCATACCTGTTCAGTGAACCCACCACTGCATACCTGTTCAGTGAACCCACCACTGCATACCTGTTCTGTGAACCCACCACTGCATACCTGTTCTGTGAACCCACCACTGCATACCTTTTCTGTGAACCCACCACTGCATACCTGTTCTGTGAACCCACCACTGCATACCTGTTCTGTGAACCCACCACTGCATACCTGTTCTGTGAACCCACCACTGCATACCTGTTCTGTGAACCCACCACTGCATACCTGTTCTGTGAACCCACCACTGCGTACCTGTTCAGTGAACCCACCACTGCATACCTGTTCAGTGAACCCACCACTGCATACCTGTTCTGTGAACCCACCACTGCATACCTGTTCTGTGAACCCACCACTGCATACCTGTACTGTGAACCCACCACTGCATACCTGTTCAGTGAACCTGCCATTGCATACCTGTACTGTTCAGTGAACCCGCCACTGCATACCTGTTCTGTTCAGTGAACCCGCCACTGTATACCTGTTCTGTTCAGTGAACCCGCCACTGTATACCTGTTTTGTTCAGTGAACCCGCCACTGCATACCTGTTCTGTTCAGTGAACCCGCCACTGTATACCTGTTCTGTTCAGTGAACCCGCCACTGCATACCTGTTCTGTTCAGTGAACCCGCCACTGTATACCTGTTCTGTTCAGTGAACCCGCCACTGCATAACTGTTCTGTTCAGTGAACCCGCCACTGTATACCTGTTCTGTTCAGTGAACCCGCCACTGTATACCTGTTCTGTTCAGTGAACAGTTTGGTGTGTCAGTGTGAAGCAGTACCTTAATTACACTACCTGATTGATGTATACACATGCAAGATGTTTTAAAGCACTTTAGGCCTGTCATTTAGCATTCAATATGATTTCTGCCCTTAAAACGCTGCTTTGCGTCAAATCCAGATTTTTCCCGGGGACTTTTGGCGTGTATCCCACTCCGCCATGCCCCCCTTAAGGTGTTAGACCCCTTGAAACATCTTTTCCATCACTTTTGTGGCCAGCATACATTTTTTTTTTCAAAGTTCGCATCCCCATTGAAGTCTATTGCGGTTCGCGAACTTTAACGCGAACCGAACCTTCCGCGAAAGTTCGCGAACCCGGTTCGCGAACGTAAAATCGGAGGTTCGGCCCAACTCTAGCAACCAGTAGGAATGAGCAGAGCTTTGGGCCCCTCCCTACATAAGGCAGATGCAGGCAGGCAGCCGAGCCCAATCAGGTCCGCTCTACTGCACAGACGCAGATGGCACGCCAAACTGAAAAGCTACCTCTTTAGTCTGATATTTATGAATGCCTGATTATTTCTTCTGTAACACAGTCCAGCCTGAAACCTTGTATTGATCTGAGAGATAACTATGCGCTTTGAGTCCTGTGGGAGAAAAGCAATGTTATTGTATTATTATCTTATTGAAAATATGATTGTTCGCTAAAAGTTGTACCGTTAATGGGCAACCTCAAAATGAGAAAAATGTAAATGATGATACATGTAGTCACCTTCTAATTATAGGTATTGCCAGACTGAAATTCAATCCAGGTTGACCAAGTAATAATGTATTTCTCTATCTTATCCTCGCTGATAGCAATAATACGTCCAAAACTATTTCTGACATTTTAAGAAAACCGAAGTATAAGCTCACAAACAGTTTGCAAGGAATTATGCAAAATTCACATCCATTTATATTAACAGTGTTTACCATTAGCTGCTAAAATAGTCCATTTTATTATTATTATTATTATTATTATTATTATTTATTATCTTTTAGTGGTGGCATAATCAGAGTTGCAGCATCTCCACTGACAGAGTTCTGTTTGTGAAAGGGATATTTCTATTTTTGTTTCTTACAGATATTACTACGGAAAACCTGTAAAGGGAAATGTAACTATATCAGCTCAATCATTATTTGCCGAAAGATCTACCTCAATCAATACAACATATAATGTAAGGTTACATTTCTGTTCAATATTTTACTATGTGTAGCTCAGGTGGATGTTTGGGGTTTTGAATATCATTTACAATATATTTGTTCATTAGTAATATTATTATAATATCAATAATAAAGTAAAGCACTGTATTCCGGAACTCAGACATGTGGCAGTCTCACCCAAGTGGCAGAGCGTTCCCAGTTCCCAGTGTGTCACCTGACTCGCATCGGATCACGTGACACCAAAGTCAGAAGATCTACAGTGCGAAGATTGCCCTAGGTTCCAACCAGGAAGCCACTGACTCTTTAAAGAATCATAAAGCACCAATTCTCTCTCCCCCCCCCCCCCCCCCCCTTTCCCAGCGCAGCCAACCTCCAGTCCCTGCAAAATTACTGCAAACTTTCGGCCTTTGATTTATAGCAGACGACAGATCTCTGTCCGATCAGATAGGATCAGAGAGAGATCTGTCTCTTGGTTGATTAGCTGCTAAAATCACGTGATGTATGGCCATCCAACCTATTTTCCACCAAACAAATGAAAGATTAAATGAAAAATAAATGTTGTTTTCCCATGGGTTACAATATGTATTAGTACTTGACCCATTTAAATAAAGGAGCAAAAAAGGACTCTGCCACAGCAAGACTTGCTTTGTATCCCTACCTGCACCCAAACACACTGTGAAAAAGTCTGCAATTAATTGCATTACAAGAGTAATTAGACTCAAGGCATTGAATTATTATTGTTATTTTTAGATTTCAGGATCTGTGAATTTTACCTTCACGGCTGAAGAAATAATCAGACTTCAGATTTGGGGAGGACTTAACATAACAGCCACGGTGACCGAAGAATTAACTGGTAATTCTTGATCTTATTCTATAAACCGCAATAGAATGAGCAAGGCACGCTGAATGCTCTTGCAGCCCATCTATATCCTGACAGCACAAATCAAGCTAGTACCTTTTAGTCACTGGGCTAACACAGAGAGTCTGGTTTAACTATAAGCTGCCAGAGGTTCTGAAGCACTGGCGTAGGGAACACCATAGCAGCGAGAGCAGCTGCTATGGGCCCCAGCTGTAGCCAGGATTAGCCAGGGGGGTCCCAGGGTCCCAAGTGTGTGGCTGACTGGCTGTGATGTTGATGGGGGTCTGCTGCACGCCTCATGGAGACCCGCGGCGGGTACCCTGTGGTGCAGGGTCAGCGCTGCGTGCACTGAAGTGCATCAGCGAACTCACTTCTCTGGGCTTCACCACCGGCTCCTCTAGGAGTCACGTCTCCATGACAACAGTGCCCCCTCTTGTCATGTGACGAGAGGGGGCGCTGTTATCATGGAGACGCGATGCATGGATGTGATAGCTTGCCAGTGGAGCTTCCTGGGGAGGTGAGTTCGGGAGGTAAGTTCTCTGTTGCACATTGCCGATGTAGCATCCCCCCACCTGTACTAATGGGGGTAGGAGAGAAAGCACACTGGCAATCTATACTACTGGGGGGGGGGGAGGAAAGCACACTGGCCGTTTATACCAATGGGGGAGGGGGTAAGTGCACTGGCCACCTATACTGACTGGGGGGGGGGAGCACACTGGCCACCTGTACTAATAGTGGGAAGGGGGGAAGCACTCTGGCCACCTGTACTAATGGTGGAGGGGAGAAAGCACACTGACTACCTATACTAATGGGGGGAGAGCTAAGCACACTGGCTACCTATATTAACTTGGGAGGCGGGGGAAAGCCTACTTGCTATCTATACTAACTTGGGGGAGGGGTGCAAGCACGCTGGCTACCTAATACTGGAGGGCTACCTAATACTTGGACCACCTTTGGCTACCTAAAACTGGTGCAGGGGGAGGGTACACAAAGGTGCCTAATAATTTTTTTTTTATTATGCTACGGGGTCCCATGATTTCTAGCTACGCCCAGTGCTGGGCCGAAATTACGCATTAGCGTAATTACGCATCGTAATTCACTACAAATGCACCGTAAGCATTACGTGTAAGGTTACGGTATTACACGTAATTAATTACGCGTAGACTGTAGGTTACGTTATTACGCGTAACAAATTACGCGTAAGACAGTAAACTCCTATTGAAATTACACAGTCTGCCGTAATCGCGTAATATTACGCTCCCGTATAATATAAAAAAGCCGCCGACTTTAAGGGTTAATAGCAAAGCCCCCTTAAGTGCTAAGGGCCTCAAATTTGGAGAATATATTAAGGAGATCAGAAGGAATAAGAGGAACATTTTTTTTTTCAAAAAGACCTTATAGTTTTTGAGAAAATCGATGTTAAAGTTTCAAAGGAAAAATATATACATTTAAAAACCCGCCGACTTTAACGGTTAATAGCAAAGCCTGCTTAAAATTTAGGAACACCAAATTCCCAGGGTATATTAAGGGGATCAGTGGGAATAAGAGGAAAAACATTTTTTTCAAAAAGACCTTATAGTTTTTGAGAAAATCGATTTTTAAGTTTCAAGGGCAAAAATGTCTTTTAAATGCGGAAAATGTCAGTTTTTTTTGCACAGGTAACAATACTGTATTATTTTCATAGATTCCCCCAAGTGGGAAGAGTTTTACTTACTTCGTTCTGAGTGTGGGAAATATAAAAAAACGACGTGGGGTCCCCCCTCCCAGACCTCTTTAACCCCTTGTCCCCCATGCAGGCTGGGATAGCCAGAATGCTCCGCACCGGCCGCGTGGGGCTCCGCACCCTGACTATACCAGCCCGCATGGTCCATGGATTGGGGGGTCTCAGGAGGGGAGGGGCAGCCAAGCTTTCCCCTCCCCCTCCGAGCCCTTGTCCAATCCAAGGACAAGGGGCTCTTCTCCACCTCCGGTGGAGGTGGAGGCCGCGATTTCCTGGGGGGGGTTCATGGTGGCATCTGGGAGTCCCCTTTAAAAAGGGGTCCCCCAGATGCCCACCCCCCCTCCCAGGAGAAATGAGTATAGGGGTACTTGTACCTCTTACCCATTTCCTTTAAGAGTTAAAAGTAAATAAACACACAAACACTTAGAAAAAGTATTTTAATTGAACAAAAAACATAACCACGAAAAAAGTCCTTTAATATTCTTAATTAACCATTAATACTTACCTGTCCCTTTAAATAAATGATCCCTCGCAATAGCCGGGGTGGACAGCGGGGGCCGGCGGGGACTTAGCGTCCTGCACGGACGCGTAAGTGTATGCGGCGGCTGAGCAGCGAGTGACGTCAGGTGCGGCGTAGTTACAATGTAACAAAGTTGTTACATTGTAATAACTTTGTTACATTGTAACTGATAGAACATTTCCGAGGCTATTGCGAGGAAATCGCGGCCTCCACCTCCACCGTCCATCGGAGGTGGAGAAGAGTCCCTTGTCCTTGGATTGGACAAGGGCTCGGAGGGGGAGGGGAAAGCTTGGCTGCCCCTCCCCTTCCGAGACCCCCCAATCCATGGACCATGCAGGCTGGTATAGTCAGGGTGCGGAGCCCCACGCGGCCGGTGCTCCGCATTCTGGCTATCCCAGTCTGCATGGGGGACAAGGGGTTAAAGAGGTCTGGGAGGGGGGAACCCCACGTCGTTTTATTTTTATATTTCCCACACTCAGAACGAAGTAAGTAAAACTCTTCCCACTTGGGGGAATCTATGAAAATAATACACTATTGTTACCTGTGCAAAAAAACGGACATTTTCCGCATTTAACCACTTAACATCTCAGTCGTTTTCAGCTTATGCATCCGAGCAATGTTCACCTCCCATTCATTAGCCTATAACTTTATCACTACTTATCACAATGAACTGATCTATATCTTGTTTTTTCCGCCACCAATTAGGCTTTCTTTGGGGGGTACATTTTGCTAAGAGCCACTTTACTGTAAATGCATTTTAACAGGAAGAATAAGAATAAAAAATGAAAAAATTCATTATTTGTCAGTTTTCGGCCATTATAGTTTTAAAATAATACATGCCTCCATAATTAAAACCCACGTATTGTTATTGCCCATTTGTCACGGTTATTTCACCATTTAAATTATGTCCCTATCACAATGTATCGCGACAATATCTTATTTGGAAATAAAAGAGCATTTTTTCCGTTTTGCATACATCACTATTTACAAGCTTATAAAAAAAAAATAGAGAGAAATATTTCATCTTTACATAGATATTTAAAAAGTTTAGACCCTTAGGTAAATATTTATGTTTTTTTTTTTTTTTTATAGTAATGTTTTTTTTTTTTTTTTTTTATTAAACATTTTATGTGGGCATTTTTGGGAGGGTGGGATATAAAAGTGTTTTATTTGGGGAAATATTGGTGTATTGTAATATTTTTGGGAATTTACTTGTAGTTTTACTTTTTGGCCACAAGATGGCAATCTCGATTTTTTTTACATGACGTCACTCTAAGCGTACAATGTACGCTTAGAGAGACACAGCTTCAGAAAGAGCGAAGCTTCCGAGAGAAGCTGTCACTTTTTCAACGGGGGAGAGGAATCAATGATCGGGCTCCATAGCCCGATAAATTGATTCCGTGGCTACCGACTCCGCGGCCGGGAGTGCGCGTGCACGCGCGCGATCGGCCGCGGGAGCGCGCCTGTCCTCCTTGACGTTTTTATACGGCAAGGAGGACAAAGTGGTTAAAAGACATTTTTGCCCTTGAAACTTAAAAATCGATTTTCTCAAAAACTATAAGGTCTTTTTGAAAAAAATGTTTTTCCTCTTATTCCCACTGATCCCCTTAATATACCCTGGGAATTTGGTGTTCCTAAATTTTAAGCAGACTTTGCTATTAACCGTTAAAGTCGGCGGGTTTTTAAATGTATATATTTTTCCTTTGAAACTTTAACATCGATTTTCTCAAAAACTATAAGGTCTTTTTGAAAAAAAAAATTTTCCTCTTATTCCTTCTGATCTCCTTAATATATTCTCCAAATTTGAGGCTCTCAGCAATTAAGGGGGCTTTGCTAATAACCCTTAAAGTCGGCGGCTACCTAACATTGATCTATGCGTCAACTTTTCCGCTTGGGAGCATTGCCTTACGCGTTAATTGGTAGTAGGAAATTATGTGTAAGGCAGTAACGTAACAACCTGCATTACGGTATTCTTACGCGTAATTGCGTAAGGGCCATGCGTAATTACAGACATGAACCGTAGATAAATGTCTACGCCGTAAGTGTAATTCCGTAATGCGTAATAGCGTAAAATTACGCGTAATGATCCGTAAGCGTAGATTTTTCCATTACGACCAGCACTGGCTACGCCTCTGTTCTGAAGGCTAATATTTTTTGCTACAGCAGTGGTGTCCCTACCCTGTGGTTCTGGTATCGGTAGGGTATCAGCAAACTGTATCTGCAATTGTTCATTAAAGCAATTTTACATGATTTACATTTTTGTGTTAAAACAGTGTTGGACTGGGAGCTGGAAAAGCTGAGGAAATCCACTTTCTGGCCAAGTAGCAGTAATCACTAATCAGGTGTTGCTGCTCACAGTGAACACTTGCTGCAAGTTTCTATTAGGAGTGATAACGCAGGGTTACTGCTTCTTGGCCAGAAGGTGGATTCCCTCAGTTTTTCCTCCTCCCAGTCTGACACTGGTTAAAAATAAAACAAATAGAAAACCATTATTGGTAGAGGCCATTTGCATAGCTCCCAACTGTCCCTCTTTTAGAGGGACAATGCCTCTTTAGGAACTCAATCCCTCTGTCCCTCTTTCCCCCTCTTTCAGGACTGAGTTACAGGTCTATGTAAATACAGTATATGTATTTTTCTACTGAAAAAATGTGTTTAATTGACTAATTGTTTAAAGTAACTTTATGCCTATACGTTCAATTTATATATTTCTTATTTTCAAATGTTAATTTGAAGGGAAATGAACCAGGATAGAAAGGACCAGTGTGGTTGGAATTATAAAACAACATATTTTTCTTGCGGAATCTTTATGGTGTGTGTGACTAGGGGAGTGTCAGGGGCATGGTAGGAGGTGTGGCAGGGGTGTGGCTTAAGTGTTCCTCTTTTCTATCTCAAAAAGTTGGGAAGTATGCATTTGTACAGCTCTAATATGGATAGTCTGCCACTGATTGTACAATAAAGCATTGGTTTTAATACAAAGAGTAGAGATGGCCCGAACAGTTCGCCGATGAGCAGTATTCTGCGAACATCGGCTGTTCGCATTTGCGGTGAACACTGAACATTTGGCGTGTTCGATTCGCCCCTATACATTATCTTTGAGCTAAACTTTGACCCCTTACCTCACAGTCAGCAGACACTTGGCAGCCATTCAGCTAGCACCACTTCCTTTCATAGCTAAATTTTTTGGGGTGCCTAATTACACCTACCCTACTTTACTGCATGCACATATATGGCATCAGGAAATGCCATATTTTTCATCCCCAGGCATGATCCTTGTTGCTGAAGTATGTGTGAGCACTTTTGAAGAAAAAAAAGTCAATACCTTTTGCAGAAACGTTTGGTAGTTTGTGTAGGAAATTAAGTAGCAAGCACTTTTCAAAAATAAACTAACAGTTTCACTTTAAAGCCATAATCTTGTCCAGTGGACAGATTAATATTGCACATTTTTTAGCTTGCATTTAAAATGCAGGGTCCTAAAGACCTGTAGTCTCTGCCCCTTCCCTTCTCCTGCCCTTTTACTAATAGTGAGGGAGAAGAGCTAAATCAATGTTTAAGCAATAGCTTATGGGAAGTATTATGGCCTAGGCCACCAGGTGTTGAATAGTACCTGGGAGTTTGAAGTGGAAAAATGGCTGTGTGATCTCTCTTGCATCACAATAGAGCTGGTATTTAGGAGTGAAAAAGCCAGAAATCCTGAGTCCATAAGTTAGTAACCTGTCCACTTTTGACAAAGTGGGTTTACACCGCGATACGCATTGGGTGTCAGTGGGGAACTCTTTCGGAACCTCTCAGGACGACACTCAGGTACATGCATGGAGGTTAACTCATAAGAAAATGTTTGGCACTACACCAGCATCTTTTTGATATGTCTGATTGGCAATTGTATGCACAGGATCAACAAGAAAAATAGGCCTCTACCCAGATGGAAATACCAGTACTGTACTCAATATCAGAATGAACTAGAAATTGATAGTTAAGTGTGTGGTGGACTTAAAGTAAATCTCAAAAATGTCTAAGAAATATAATAAGTCAATCCTCCCTTCGGGGGAGCTTCTAACCATTTTGTCACTCCCCCCCACCCCCATGGTTCCTCCCCATGAAAATAATTGTAATGCAGCAATGTTTCACCATAAAATGATCGTAATGGGGCAGCATTTCACCAGAAAATAATCGTAATGCAGCAATGTTACACCAGAAAATAATCGTAATGTTGGCAGCATTTCACCAGAAAATAATTGTAATGCTGCAATGTTTCACCAGAAAATAATCGTAATGTGGGCAGTGTTTCACCAAAAAATAATGATAATGCAGCTATGTTTCACCAGAAAATAATCATAATGCGGCAATCTTTCACTAAAAAATAATCGTATTGTGGGCAGTGTTTCACCAGAAATTAATTGTAATGCGGCAATGTTTCACCAGAAAATAATCGTAATGTGGGCAGTGTTTCACCAAAAAATAATGATAATGCAGCTATGTTTCACCAGAAAATAATCATAATGCGGCAATCTTTCACTAAAAAATAATCGTATTGTGGGCAGTGTTTCACCAGAAATTAATTGTAATGCGGCAATGTTTCACTATAAAATAATCATAATGTGGGCAGCTTTTTTTTTTGTTTTGTTTCACAAGAAAATAATGTGTACCTGAAAAAAGAATCCTAGGTAGTGGTGCATTTAATGCAAGGTCAATGGATAATAAGTAGAAAATAAGTAGGAAAAGCAGCAGCAGAACAAAATACTATATGAACTGCTGGGCAAGTGGAGGGTTTCTGAAAAAGGGCAGAGACAAGCATAATGAACGTTATTGACGCAAAAGTGCATTAAAAGGGGGAGGGGAAAAGGGACACTATAGGCGGTGCACCATGTCAGGGGTAAGTAAAGAATCTTCTGCAGACCTTAATGTGTCGAATACTGGTTTAATGCTGGACCTTGCCATGCAGTCCATTTTACAGGAAGTTCTTGTGGTCAGTTGACTGAGCTATTCTACACATAAAAAGCTATTTGGTGCAGGCTTTACAGAATGCCTTAAGATCCTCCTAAACACACTTACATAAAAACAACCCCATTATCTATTATTAGTATTACTATTATTATTATTATTATTATTATTATTATTATGCATTTATATAGCACTGGGATTTGACACTGGGCTGTGCACTGCAATATCTTGAGTGGCAGCCACATTTAATCTATTTTGTTTGTTTTCTGACCATTAATATGGAATGCCAAAAGAAAATCAGAATTTAAACCGGACAACAGAAAAAAAGTGAAATAAAATATTGTAAATTGCAAATATAAACTTGAGTTTCTTTGGGTTTTTTTTGCATGATACATAAAACAAACACATTAATTCATTGGAAACTGATTTTAAGTGTACAGCACCCATGTGAATAAGTTAATTGTTATTTTATAGGTACTGCAGTAAAAACATCTTCTTCAGTAAGAAAAGAATATGCAGAATACAAACTACAGCTTATTAGGCAGAGACCAGTGTTCACCCCAGGCCTCAATTTTACAGCTCAGGTAATGTATGAAAGGATTTTTATTCTCGCAGTTAGTGTTATTTTCTTTATTTATTTAATTTATTTATTTATTCAAGTATTTACATAGCACCAACAGATTTCGCGGCGCTGTACAGAGCATATATTGTCCTGTCACTTAACTGTCCCTCGGAGGGGCATGTATCATAGTCTAGGTCCAATTTAACCACTTAAGGTCCCCAGTCTTAACCCCCCCCTAACGACCAGGCTCTTTTTTGCTCAGCTGGGCTGTGCAGTTTTATCAGCCCCCTGCACAGCCCAGCTATGGAGCCCTGCGATCGGATTTACCTCCTTGTTTTGTCCCTAAGGGGACATGTCTCCGAGGTATCCGATCGCTGTCGCAGTTGTTTTTTTTAATTATTCAGCCTGTATGAGGCTGTTTCTCCCTCCCTCCCTCCTCCCTCCCCTTCCCTCTCCTTCCCTCCCTTTCCTTCCTCCCCTCCGTGTTCTGTATGGAACAGGACGGCGATCCGTCCTCTTCTGCCTCTCATAGGCATTAGCCTCTTAGAGAGCGCAGCGATCCTGAGCCAATCAGAGGCCGGGGATCGCCGATCTCGTACCGCACTGCCGGAGACCGCAGCGATGTACGGTTGTAAACAAAGGGGCTGTTTACATCTGCAGCTGTCAGTCTCAGCGCTCCCTGCCTCCTCCATAGCTCCGGTCCCCGCACGCATCCCTTCCCTCCCCGCTGATTGGAGGCAAGAGCGCGGGGGGAACTTAGGGGGGATCGAGATAGCAGCAGAAGCTGGGCAGTATAAGCAGACCCAGCCTCTGTGTGCTGATAGCATTGTTAGAACCCACCTCGGGTTCTCTTTAATGTTTATAAAGCCCTGAATCCAACGATACCAGATATGTACTGTGGTATCTCACTTTTCCTGTTCTGGAATAGGTGCGCCAGTACAGGTAGCCAGACATAGGTGCAGCAAGTATAGGTAGTCAGGAATAGATGCCCCCAGTACAGTTAGCAAGGTATAGGTGAAGCTAATATAGGTAGCCATGTATAGGTGCCACCAATACAGGTGGCCAGGTATAGGTGCAGCCAGTATAGGTAGCCAGGTATAGGTGCCACCACTATATAAGTGCCACCAGTACAGGTAGCCAGATATAGGTGCAGCCAGTATAGATAGCCAAGAATAGGTGACCCAGTATAGGCAGCAGGTATAGGTACTCCAATATAGGTAGCAGGTATAGGTACCCCCAGTATAGGGTAGTAGGTATAGTTGCCCCAGCATAGGTATAGGAGTCCCCAGTATAGGTAGCAGGGATTGGGGCCACCACGGGGAGGGGGGCCGACATCATCCTCCCTCCCTCCACATGGGCCACCCTCCTGTGGACCCCCTGCCTGGCTGGAGCAGCGGTGGTGTTGTAATTAATCACCCGATCGCTCCCTCCAAGCGGCGTGCCCCCCGACAGCTGCAGGCACCTCTCTGCTCTCCTGAGCCTGTATGTGTATGTAATCGCGTCATAGAGGAAACAGGAAGTAGAGAGGATGCGCTGCAGACGGGGGACATGTGGCATGGAGCGAGCGATTGGGTGAGTAAATACAACTCGACCGCTGCTCAGGTCACACAGGGAAGCAGAGAAGGGGGGCCGACGTGGAGGGAGGAATGATGTTGGCCACCCCTCCCCACCGCTTCTCAATAGAGAAAACCGCAAAATAATGTATGGCGTATGCTATTTACAGTTAAAGTCTTTCCTAGCCAACGCTAACAGGGTATGTGCTTGGCAGGGATAGGGTCAAAGCTCAACTATACGCACAAATAATATAAAATCCCCAAATCAACTACTGGCACCCACCCTGGTACTATAAGAGAAAATATACTGTAGGTACTTTTTAAATATGAAAATAGGCAAGTATCATTATTATGCATTTACATAGCCCTGACCTCATCCATATCACTTCTCAGAAACATTGGTTATGTCACTAACTGTCCCTTGAAGGAGCGCATAACTTAGTCCCTACTACAGTGACAGTTTAGTGGCCATACGCTAGTTTAAGGCCAATTTTGAGGGGTATGTTTTTGGGGTGTGGGAGGAGACTTGAGTGACCAGAGGAAACCCCCACAGACAGAGGACATACAAACTCTATGCAGATATTGTCTTAGCCAATAAGCACAGAGGTATGGTCATGCTGGATCCACGTACCTCTGTTCATTGTCCGTTCCTCTCCTTGTTTCTCCTGCCTCCCCCCCCCCCCCCCCCTCCCTAATCACTCCTAGAAAAAATTCACTTTTGACTTAAGTCGAATTTTCTGTCAGGAAGGAACAGGACTTCTGCGAAGTTCCCTCCTGTCACCCTCCAATTCCCTCCTTTTAAGAGGAGTGAATGTGGGAAGGAATAGGAGGGTGAAATGAAGGAACATCATTTCTTCCTAGGGGCACTTTTTTCCTTCAGGTAAGCTTTAAGTATCCCAGTTGCTCTCTGAAAGGTCCTTGATGATTTCCATCAGTACAATAGAGATCTTGGTCCATCTTGTGTGGCTCTTATGCTATCTGGTGTTGCCTGTTTTCTACAGTTGGTCCAGTAAAATGTAAACCATTCAGTAATTATTGCAATGCTGCTTGCTACGTAAGTGCAATGGAAGATGACCAGGGCCCATATGCGTTCAACTTTTTCTCCTAGGTGATATGTTTTTTTTTCTAGGTGATATGTACACACCTTGACAATAGAGTACTTTTTTAAACCTCTAGCAAGCAAGAAAAAACTCAAAATGATTTCTAAGCCAATTTTTCACCTACTGTTTGGTACTTTTTTTTTTTGCAAATTGCATATGGACCCAGGTGGGGAGAAACATGTTCAGGTTTTACATTTCATTTAACCTCATAACAACTGCCTCACTCCAATGGGCGTGAGAGCGGTGGCAGCCCCCAGACCGCCTAACGCCAATTGGCGTCAAGTCCTGGGGCGGGGATTTGCAGGAGATCATCTCCGCATGAATGACGAAGCTCCGTTCTGCCATCAGTCTCCCAGCGGTGAAACCGCCGTCTATTAAGTCAGTACAGCGCTGCAATCTAAGGCAGCACGGTACAGGGCACAGCCATGTCTCTCGGCTGTCCCCTCCTCCAGAGGCAGGAAAGCTGAAGCCTATCACAGCCGATCGCGCTGTGAGGGAGGGAGAGGGATAAAAAAAATTACATTTATTTAATAATAATAATAATAAATAAAAAAAATAAATGTATTTAATAACAAATAATAATTGAAAAATTAATAAAAATATTTGTAAAAAAAGAAATAAATTGAGAGCTCTGTTGGAGGGGAGAAAAGGTGTGTGGGGGGAATCACTCGTGTGCTGAGTTGTGCAGCCCTGCAGCGAGCCCTTAAAGCTGCAGTGGCCAATTCAGTGAAAAAGGGCCTGGTATTTAGGGGGGTTTAACACTGCGGTCCTCAAGTGGTTATAAAGCCCTTAGTAAGTGATCTTTTCTCTTTTAACTTAAATATTTGTGACAATTTTTTACAGCTTCAAGTACAAAGGACTGACAACAAACCCTTAACTAAAGAGGAAAGAGACACAGCTGTTACAGTCATAATAAATCAGGGAACTGAACCATACTACTTTGAGAGGGTAGTTGTTGGAAACGACACTGCATCTCTTACTGTAATTCAGCAACAGTATACTATTCCTGATTCTGGTATTGTCAACCTGGAATTTCCTGTTGTGCAGTCAGTTCAATGGATACAAGTCAATGTAAGTACACAATTGCACATATGTATAAAAAGTTTCGTTTTATAAAAAGTTTAAGTAGTTTCTTAAACTGCGCTTTCCTGAAAGTAATGGTAATAAAAATACGCTGGAATTCCTGCTTGATCCACAAGTTGAAACACCTAAAAAAAGTATTTTGCTATTGTTCAAAGAGCTGATAAGAAGTCAATCCAACAGTTGGATTGACTTCTTATCAGTCTTAGCAGCTCTTTGAACAATAGCAAAATACTTTTTTTAGGTGTTTCAACTTGTTTCACAAAAAAAAGTTGTGAAAGCATAAAAGACCGCTGTTGAGTGTGTGTATGGGGCTTAAAGCGATATGAAACCCAGCATTTCTTTTTTGCTCTAAAAGATTATTTACAGCACATAAAATACTACCATTGTTTAGCATAACAGCATTCATTTAGTTAAACACAGGATGGCTCATACACATGCTCTACAAAAGTCTTTTAAATGCACAATTATCAAACAACTTGAAGAAGTTGGACAACTTTTGTTAAGGAGTTATCACTGATAAGAAGCGACCAACAACTGATAAGACACAGCTTAAGTCAATCCAACAGTTAGATTGACTTGACGAACAACTGAGAGAAGTTGTGTCCAGCATGGCAATGTGTACAGAAGTCTGCAATACTTTTAATTAATTCCATTACTAAGGCTCATACACACGCTCAACAAAAGTCTTTTAAATGCACAATTATCAAACAACTTTTGTTGTTGAAACAAACCAAAAACATTGTTTGCTGTTGTTCAGACAACTGATAAGATGCAGCTCGAATCAGTCCAACAGTTGATTTACTTGAGCTGCGTCTTATCAGTTGTTTGAACAATAGCAAACAACTTTTTTTGTTTTATATCATCAACAAAAGTTGTTTGATAATTGTGCATTTAAAAGACTTTTGTTGAGCAGGTGTGAGCCCTCGAATTCCGAATTCGAGTACTTCTGGACTCAAAAGCCCACCCCTGCTACTGACTAATGTGGACTTTGGTACGTGTAGATTTGGGCAATACATTTAACAAACACAATAGAAACATAACTTGCACTGGCCTGTAACTTTTTTTAAATAGCTGTATTGGATTCACAAATTGTGAATCCAATGAATGCCTTTTAAAAGTCTGAATCTGTGACAAAAATATATAATGTGCTGTTTGCTTTCTCTAGTGCAACTTGTGCACAACTGAATTTACTGTATTTTCTGCCATATAAGACACACTTTTTCTCTCCCAAAAATGGGGAGAAAAAGTCCCTGCATCTTATTTGGCAAAGGCAGGAAATCCCGACTTACAAACACCCGCCAATACAAACCGCCGCCACATTGAGGATTCCCTGCTTGTGTGCCTGGCTGCTCCCGCATGCCTGCGCTCCCTTGGGATCAAGCGGGGATCCTAACTGTACTTGTCAAACTCAGAACTAGGCTGCTAGTAGCGAACAGTCTATACGATGGAAAAGGGAAAATAGGAGTGGCAGCAGTTGCAGCAGAAACAGAAAATGGAGTTAACGTGTCTTCTGTTTGTCATCTCTCTGTGACTGAAAGGCTGTTGTCTGCCTGAAAAACAGATACAGCAATGCATATTGAAATACTGTTTTTCTTTCAATTCCATAATACAAATTATCCTTAAATTTGCAACAGTGACCCTTACAGGATCACAATTGTTAAAAATTTTAAAATTTTAAATATATGTACATATATACAGTGCATCCTAAATGTACATTTGTGCCACAAAAAAAAGTGCACCATGAATGATTTTTTTCATTATGTTGCTGTCACATACTATAATAAAAACCTTTTTTTTCTTTTGTTCTTGCAAAACAGTGCAGTACAGTTATGAAAATTTGACAGATCTGACATATCTGTTTTGGACAAGTCTATCTCTTCATGGGAAGTCCCAGTATTTACTTTGTTCTACACAAAACACTCCCCATAAAGGATCCTCTGTATGTAAAGATGTTGGCCTCCCTATTAGCTTGTACACTATTTTGGAAGTTGGCCTGAACACAGCCGTTCAGTAACTGCTTTTGAAAGTAAAGAAAACCCTGAGAATCCCCCATGAGGGAATGGACTAATCCAAAACCTGTCAAATCTGTCAGTTTTTTTCTACCTACAGTAAGGGACTGTGACATAGGCAAAAAGTAATTTATAGAGTATTTTAGGCTTGGACAAATGCACATTTTATATGTATGCATACACATGTATTTTACCAAAAAAAACACTTAAGGAGGTATTAATGCGAGGCATATGCTCCAAGCAATAAGGACACAAATATTGAGAAAGTATCAAAAAATGCTTTATTAATTATCAAAAAAGGAAAATGCATAAAAAAGGGTTTCACACATAAAAACAGAGACCTCCTGATAGCTGTCAACACACCGCTCACTCATGCCACATACGCAGACCACCATACACATTAAACCCCACACTCGCTGCTGGTAGCAACTCGACTATAGAAACTCATGCATGAGCCAATATGATCTGATTCAGACTAGATCCAAGTTCTTAAGTAAAGAGTCCGCTCAGCTGCAGGGACAATCAGGTGTCAGATAGCCTCCAGTAACTCCACAATCCGCTACCCACATAGAAGATGAAGAGTAAATACTCCAAGCATCAATGGTTACAGCACTTGTATAAAGCAAGCAGTTCAAAAGGGCACAGGTAAGAAGCGACAGTATACTGCAGGACAAGGAAGAAGCAAAGCAAAGTCCGGCAATGCATAAGCAGGAACGACAGACACTGCAAGCTGACAGCGTGCAGTGCAGAGCATGGACACAACAGGTCCTCCAAGAAGGCAAAGCATACGATACCAGGTGAATGGTGTCCTGTCAGTTCCAATCCGTAGATGTAGCAGGAGATGCAAAGGAAACCTCCATCCTGTTAGCAGCAACAGCCGTCTGAGAGTGTATCCCAGGGTGTCTATGTGCCCTAGACTTGAGTCACATGTCGGCTGTAAGACGTGCTTAAGAGAACAAAGTCCAGACTCCAAATGCAAGGAGCAGGGTCCAGAAGCAGAGCGTGCTGAGAGGAACAGAGTCCAGCCTGCAGGTAGGGTGGTGGGTAGGTGCGTGATGGCACAGCAGCCGGTGCGGACAGCCTCAGGACGCTAACCCACGCTGTCCTGACATGTTTCGCCGGACTTCCGGCTTTCTCAAAGGGGGGGTAGCAGAAATTCCTAAATGTACATTTGTGCCACAAAAAAAAGTGCACCATGAATGATTTTTTTCATTATGTTGCTGTCACATACTATAATAAAAACCTTTTTTTTCTTTTGTTCTTGCAAAACAGTGCAGTACAGTTATGAAAATTTGACAGATCTGACATATCTGTTTTGGACAAGTCTATCTCTTCATGGGAAGTCCCAGTATTTACTTTGTTCTACACAAAACACTCCCCATAAAGGATCTTCTGTATGTAAAGATGTTGGCCTCCCTATTAGCTTGTACACTATTTTGGAAGTTGGCCTGAACACAGCCGTTCAGTAACTGCTTTTGAAAGTAAAGAAAACCCTGAGAATCCCCCATGAGGGAATGGACTAATCCAAAACCTGTCAAATCTGTCAGTTTTACTACCTACAGTAAGGGACTGTGACATAGGCAAAAAGTAATTTATAGAGTATTTTAGGCTTGGACAAATGCACATTTTATATGTATGCATACACATGTATTTTACATTGTTGCAATAGTGGTCTCTTTCACATATTTAACATATTTAAATTGTCAATGTACTTATATTCCAGTGTGCTTAAAGGAAACCTGAGACGTAATAAAATAAAAGTTTTATACATACTTGGGGCTTCCTCCAGCCCTTTCCGCACCAGTCACTCCCATGCCGTCTTCCTCTGCCTCCACGCTTGCTCGGTAGAAGCCCTGTTAACTTGGCCAGTCAGGACGTAATGTGCATGCGTGGCCCGGCCAAGTGTGTGCGCCCTCCCATGCTCATGTGGCCGGCAGCGACTTCCAGCCGCGGGAGCAAGATGGGGTACGCGCACGGGCAAATTGAGTCTACGCCGACTGGCCACAACTTGCCAAGCTAACAGGGCTTCTACCGAGTGTAACGATCCGCTCAGGCAGCCTTTTGATCATTATTCAGGTCTGCATGCTGCAGGACTCTGGAAAGAAGACCTTCTGTCAGTTTTGCAGCTTGTGCTTGCTGAGAAATTTGCATACGTTGTCATGCAAATTGCCTGGCCACATTCATTGGAGGCGTGTACTATAAGTACTATGTGTGTCCCACAATGCTTCGCTGTTCATAGAGGTTTGTTCCTGCTGGACTCACCTGGAGTGTCAGCCACTGCTATCTTAGTATAGTTAATTCTTCAGGAGTGCACCTTGCATTCCTAGTTAGTGCAGTCAGTTTGTGTATAATTTGTACTGCCTATTCTGTCCTGTCTTGTCTGTCGCGATTGCGCTGTCACCAACGGCGGTTGATAGCGAATCGCTCTGTCTTGTTTGGATCGCACTAGCCTCTAGCGGTAGCGGCTGTGGATCCTTCTGATCTAGTTCCTGGAGTGTAAGCTGGAGCAGCGGTTGCTACCAGCTACCTCATCTGATCTGTCTTGTTTAGATCGCACTAGCCGCTAGCGTTAGCGGCTGTGGATCTTTCTGATCTGTGTCCCTGCTTGGATCACACTTGCTCTGGCGGAAGAGCGGTGGATCCTTTCTGCCTAGTTCCTGTTTCTCGTTTGTCTGTCTTGTCTGATACGGGCGCTTGCTGTAGGCTCGATGAGGTAACCGTTAAGCAAGCGTTCACGTTCTTTGTTTCGTGTTTGTCTGTTGATGGTTAGTTAGGCGTGCTTGTCTCTATTGTGCTTATCACGTGGAGACCGCGCATAACCGCGTGCACTGTTGCGAATGAGTGCGGTGTTCGCGGTTAGCTAGCGTTTATTATTTTCCGTCTCTTCTCATTGTATGATTTGCTGTGCCTTTGCTATCCTCGTATTCTGTTCTGATCTGCCTTGTGTCACTTCTGGCAATCGCCGTTCTTGGCGGTTGCGTTTCTGTTTCGCACCTGCTGTTGTGTGTGCGCGGTCGCGGGGTGGCGACTAGATTGGCGTACACACATACAACCTGTCCCTTTGCTCGTTCTCATTCGCAATCGCTTCTCTTGCGATTGCGTTCTGCGCTTCGTACAATTCCTGTCTGGCATTTGTGGAGGTACAGAGGATTGGTTCCTCTGCACTCCCCAGCGCCATCTGCCGACAGGAATTTCCCTCTACTGGTGCTTACACCAAAAGCTGGGTTCTAGTATCTTGACACGCTTGTGGAGGACCTCCGCAGTGTCAGCGCACATCTTTGTGCGCTGAACACGGAGATATCCCACAATCGTTACACCGAGCAAGCGAGGAGGTGGAGGAAGACGGCTTGGCACCAATTTCTGTAGGAAGCCCTAGGTATGTAAAAAACTTTTATTTTATTTTGTCTCTGGTACACTTTAAAGATTTAAAATTCCTTACATTCCTCTTCCCTCTTTCCCTGTCGAATTCAGTGTATTTCTGTATTTCTTATAATTCTGCTGTAGGTTGAATACCAGAATGTAACTGCATCATCTTATTTTCAAAAACCAAGTACAAATGATCCTTTCATTCAGATGCAAATAGCAGAAACATCACTAAAGGTAAAACTTTTTTTTCTATATAAATGTTTTGTTTTGCTCACATAGAAAGATTTTAGGAACAGCTTCTCTGTTTTTGTTTTTTTTAACAAATCTTAAAGACTACCTGTCATGCTAGGCTCTGTCTTAATGCTGCAGTATTGGGGGGAGGGGGAGGTCTCAAGGTCCCCCTGGTCCAACATAATTGGGATACAGGGGATGCTCTCCCCCCTCCATGGGAATGCAGTCATGGCCATGTTTCCAAAGTCTGCTGAAGCTTTTCAAATACCTCCACATGCATTTCTGCAGTCCACCCCTAGATGAGGAGCCACCAGTTAGGCAGTGAATGTTAGTATGGGGGCAGGCCATAGCAATGCAGACCGGGGTGGCCTCGGAAGAGTAATCACCTGTCTGAATGAACAATGGAAGATCAGGTAAGTATTTAACCCTGATACCCCTCCCCCCACAGTCCTGTATCATTCAAACTGCTTCTTATCAGTCGCTCGTCTAGTTGTTTGCCACGCATGCACACGCTCAGCCCATCCTCCAACAAACAAGTTTGGACAATAGTTGGGCGGAAAACTTGCATGTCTGTAAAGGTGCGTACACACGCACTACTAAAGAGAATGACGGCTCCGTCAGACCCTCCTGCTGTGCAGTCGTTCTCCAGACAGTAGTGCGTGTGTACAGTCTGTCTGCAGACTGATAAGGCTGCTTCTGAAAGATCCACTCGGATGGTGTGGGTCAAGCTCCCTGCATTGAGAGTTCTCAGACTGGTCAGATGCCAGGGGTGTGCAGAGGATCCTCAAGGGAGTGGTGCTGAAATCTGAAAAGGGTCCACAATCAATTGATCAATCGTGCTAAATTATATATGTAATACCCCCCTTTTTTATAGCATATAGTATCCCTGGGGAGGGAGAGGTCACTGTCAGTGCTCGGTCCAGGGATAGGTCACTACAGTGGCGTATCTATAGGGGTGCAGGCATGGCTTGTGCCATGGGTGCAACAGCACATGGGGCCCGCACCTGCACCCCTTGTGCTTCTGTGTGGCCTCATCCAGGTGAAGCGGGCCCCTGCATCCCCAACACCAGACCTCACATCAGCGGCAATAAGGAGACTTAATGGAAGAGTGGCCAGCATCGTTCAGTGGCAGCCCCTCCCCCGTCACTGTACTTGCAAGGCAACTGGAAGTTTGGAACTCCTCACTTGCCTGCGGGCCAATACGCTTCCTCCCCCTTCTGCAAGCTGCAGATTCTGTCCACCTCCTAATGTGCAAGAGAGCAGGTCCTGCGGTGTCTGTTGCTCCTCTGTGCTCTCCTCTTTGGCTATCAGCCCGATGCACTGTACTAATGTGCGGCTCTCGAGTATGTCATGTGGTGATCTCAGGAGTTGCACATTAGTACAGTGCAACAGGCTGATAGCCGAAGGGGAGAGCAGAGAAGAACTACAGACACTGCTTGACCTGCATCCCTTAACATTAGGAGGGGAGGGGGACATACTCTGCAGCCTGTGGAGGGGAATAGGAAAGCGCATCCGCCAGTGGGCAAGTGAGAAGTTACACACTTCAGATTGCCCTGCAAGTACATTGACAGGGAGAGATGGTCTGAGCGATGCTGGCTGCTCTTCCATTAAGTCTCTTATTGCGGCTGATGTGAGGTCTGTGGATGTGGATGAGGTAAAAACGTACTACTTCCGCTTCCCAGGGAAAGCAGATTCAGCAGTTTTACCCAGATATGCCACAAGATCACTGCCAGATGGAGGGAGAGGTCACTGTGGGTGCAGCTGTCAGGGAGACACCATCTTACTTGTTCCCACACAACTGACAGAATGGCCACACTAGAATTACTTTCTGAAGCCTCTTTACTCCAAAGTGTCCCAGGTGTGGTAGAGTTTACTGCATGCAGTGGGCGGGGCTTCTTGCAGCCAGGGCGGAACTTCCTTTTCACAGCCAAAGAAGTCCCTTTATTGATAATTTTAAAAAGGTGGTGCCTGAACACTCAGAGCACCCCCCCCCCCCCCTTCTCTGCATGTGCCTGGCTGCTGGCATAATATTTCATTGTATTATTTGTTGTCTGTAATGCTCTAGCATTTAGCACTTGCTTTATTGTCCTCTGTACAGCACCCCTGAAGAAGTCTCCCCTGGAAGTAAAAGATGCTGGGTTTTTAAAGTGATGGTTAGAAAAATGTTCTTGGGAATAAAAGTCAGTTTAGTAGTTGAGAGAGAGGGACCAGACTGGGAATCTCACAGTATGATCCCAGCCATTACTACATTGACCTCTGATCTCCTCCCCAACTAAAAGTTTTTGGAAAACTTGCATCAATACATGCAGATCTTAATTTTTTAAAGTAAATAATAAAAGTAAAGTTGTATATATTTCTCTCACTTAAAGAGAAACTCCAACCAAGAATTTAACGTTATCCCAATCAGTAGCTGATACCCCCTTTTACATGAGAAATCTATTGCTTTTCACAAACAGACCATCAGGGGGCGCTGTATGACTGATATAGTGGTGAAACCCCTCCCACAAGAAGCTCTGAGTACCGAGGTACTTCTGGCAGTTTCCTGTCTGTGAACCTTGTTACATTGGCTATCATTCATAAAGCATTTCCGCATGCGGAAATGCTTAAAACAGCTGACTTTACTGAACACATAGGCTCTTTCCGCATGAAAAGCTGACATTACCGAGCAGAGCGATAAATCACCGCTTTGTGCGGTGACTATCGTAACAAATGTAGCAAAATGTTAATTCATAAAGATTTACGCAAGCGGTGTGAGGACGGGAAATACCGCTCCCTTTTTTGTGGCGATAACAATGTTTAGTTAAGGGAGACACAGACCTCCCAGGCAGCTACAGTAGAGCGGAACACGCAGAAATGTATCAACTTAGCAGCTTCCTGTGTTTCCGCAAGCCTACTACCGCCTGCCTACCGCTAGTGTTGGGCGAACAGTGTTCGCCACTGTTCGGGTTCTGCAGAACATCACCCTGTTCGGGTGATGTTCGAGTTCGGCCGAACACCTGACGGTGCTCGGCCAAACCGTTCGGCCACATGGCCGAACTAAGAGCGCATGGCCGAACGTTCCCCGAACGTTCGGCTAGCGCTGTGATTGGCCGAACGGGTCACGTGGTTCGGACCCGAACGCGCTCTGATTGGCTGAACGGTCACGTGGTTCGGGTAAATAAATACCCGAACCACGTCATATCTCCGCCATTTGTCTGTGGGTTTAGCTTTGGGTAGGCAGGCAGGGTAGTTCGCGCTCCAGCCACGCTAGCCAGGGTCCCCCCCAGTCATTGTGTGTCACTGCTGGGAACAGTAGTACACCGCTCGTTCAGCCACACTATATAGCATTCTGTGTACTGTTCTGTGTCTGCTGGGAATAGTGGTACACCGCTCGTTCAGCCACACTATATAGCATTCTGTGTACTGTTCTGTGTCTGCTGGGAACAGTAGTACACCGCTCGTTCAGCCACACTATATAGCATTCTGTGTACTGTTCTGTGTCTGCTGGGAACAGTAGTACACCGCTCGTTCAGCCACACTATATAGCATTCTGTGTACTGTTCTGTGTCTGCTGGGAACAGTAGTACACCGCTCGTTCAGCCACACTATATAGCATTCTGTGTACTGTTCTGTGTCTGCTGGGGATAGTGGTACACCGCTCGTTCAGCCACACTATATAGCATTCTGTGTACTGTTCTGTGTCTGCTGGGAACAGTAGTACACCGCTCTTTCAGCCACACTATATAGCATTCTGTGTACTGTTCTGTGTCTGCTGGGAACAGTAGTACACCGCTCGTTCAGCCACACTATATAGCATTCTGTGTACTGTTCTGTGTCTGCTGGGAACAGTAGTACACCGCTCGTTCAGCCACACTATATAGCATTCTGTGTACTGTTCTGTGTCTGCTGGGAACAGTAGTACACCGCTCGTTCAGCCACACTATATAGCATTCTGTGTACTGTTCTGTGTCTGCTGGGAATAGTGGTACACCGCTCGTTCAGCCACACTATATAGCATTCTGTGTACTGTTCTGTGTCTGCTGGGAATAGTGGTACAACGCTCGTTCAGCCACACTATATAGCATTCTGTGTACTGTTCTGTGTCTGCTGGGAATAGTGGTACACCGCTCGCTCAGCCACACTATATAGCATTCTGTGTACTGTTCTGTGTCTGCTGGGAACAGTAGTACACCGCTCGTTCAGCCACACTATATAGCATTCTGTGTACTGTTCTGTGTCTGCTGGGAACAGTAGTACACCGCTCGTTCAGCCACACTATATAGCATTCTGTGTACTGTTCTGTGTCTGCTGGGAATAGTGGTACACCGCTCGTTCAGCCACACTATATAGCATTCTGTGTACTGTTCTGTGTCTGCTGGGAATAGTGGTACACCGCTCACCCGCCACTGTATAGCATTGTGCTCTGTGTCGCTGCTGGGAATAGTGGTACACCGCTCACCCGTCACTGTATAGCATTGTGCTCTGTGTCGCTGCTGGGAATAGTGGTACTGTATAGCATTTCTGTACTGCCACTGTACTGCTGCCAGTCAGCGTGTACTGTAAGGATAAGTGAAATGAGGAAGAAATCCGGTGAAAGAGGGAGGGGCAAGGGAAGAGGTGTTTCCCCTGACGGTTCACGTACAGGCCACAGGGGAGCACCCAAGAAAACCCACTCAATACCGCCCATGTTGTCCAGGACAACAACCCTCACAAATCCAAAAGAACAGGACCAGATAATTACTTGGATGACCTCTCAAGCGTCCAGCAGTGGGTTAAGCAGCACCAGCACATCACGCACGAGGTCCGAGTCCTCAGCCAGTTACAAGGAGCCAGTGGGCACAAAGCTGACACAACCGGCAGCGACACCACGCACACAACTGCCAGATAACCAGTCCGATGAATTACCTCAGGACACAATGGGGTATTCGCAGGAGCTATTCCCAGCCCAACAAACTTCCACCTTTCAAAGGTCAATGGAGGAACAGCCAGAAATGTTGTGCCTGGATTCACAACCGTTAACTGTGGGAAATGCACCGCGCACTGAAATACAAGGCGAGTCCGAAGAGGACTCGGAAACCCAAATCCCAGAGCAATTTGGGCAGGAGGGGTTGCAATTGCAGGAGGTCGGCCGACAAGATCTGGAAGACGACGTTGGAGTGTGCTGCGCAGAGGTTGTTGTGGGGAGCTCTACTCAACGGCGGCGGCCAACAATGACATATGACGAGTTTGAGGAGATGGAAGAGGAGGGTATGGACAATGTGGACAGAGACCCAGATTTTGTTTGTGAACGAGAACATCGCCGTCGTAGCAGCAGCACAGATGAGTCTGTTGAAGAACCCACTGCTGCACGAGCTCGCCTTGTGCCACAAGGTAGGCGGCGCGCAATTTCAGGCACCACAAGCGTGGAAGTTCAAGTGAGAGGCAAAAGAGGAGCAAACAGAAATCGCCAGCAAGGAGGCAGGTGCTCCAAAGTCTGGGCTTTCTTTGAAGACTGCACTGAGGATGTTACCATGGCGATTTGCAAGGTGTGCAAGACCCGCCTGAGCAGGGGGAAAAGTATTAACAACCTCTCCACCACCAGCATGAGCCGTCACATGCTATCCAAACATCCCACTCTTTGGGCAAACGCGTCAGGACAGGGTACCAGAAACAACACTGCCTCCCTTGGGTTCACCAGACCCGCCTCAGCAGCAGCAGTAGCCCAGCCATTGCGTGGTTCACAACATTCACAAACATCAGACGACGCTGACACTGTCACTTTCCGGAGTAGTGCTCTTGAGGTCTCCCAGTGTTCTTCAAACACAACAACCAACAGCCCTTCCGTGTGCAGCGCTACGGTTCAGTTGTCTGTGTCGGAGATGTTTGAGCGCAAGAGGAAATTGCCAGCAAATGACCCCCGGGCCGTGGCAGTAACAGCCAGCATAGCCAAGCTTCTGGCCTGCGAAATGCTGCCATATCGATTGGTGGAGACAAACAGCTTCAAGGGCATGATGTCAGTGGCCATCCCACGTTACGTGGTTCCCAGCCGCTACCACTTTGCACGCTCTGCAGTGCCTGAGTTGCATGAGCACGTGGTCAGCAAAATAACCCGAAGCTTGAAGAATGCCGTTGCCTGCAAGGTTCACCTCACCACTGACACCTGGACGAGTGCGTTCGGCCAGGGTCGATACATCTCCCTTACCGCGCACTGGGTGAACCTTGTGGAGCCTGGCAGCGATTCCTCACCTGCTACGGCACGGGTGTTGCCCACGCCACAAACAGCTGCACCGCCGTCCCTCCCACTGGATAACAGCAGCACCTACCTCTCTGACTCCTTCTCCTCCAACGCATCTCAAAGCTGTACCTCATCCGGAAACGCTAACCCAGCAGCAGTAGGATCGTGGAAGCAGTGCAGCACAGCTGTTGGCATGCGTCAGCAAGCGTTGCTGAAGCTAATCTGCCTTGGGGATAAGCAGCACACAGGGGAGGAAATTTGGAAGGGAATAAAGGAACAGACGGATTTGTGGCTGGCACCGCTGGACCTGAAACCGGGCATGGTTGTGTGTGATAATGGGAGTAATCTCATTCGCGCTTTAAGGTTGGCTAAGCTGACACACATCCCTTGCCTGGCGCACGTGATGAACCTAGTAGTTCAGCGGTTCCTGAGGACATACCCAGGCGTGGCCGATCTTCTGTTGAAGGTGCGTCGAGTGGCCAAACATTGTAGAACTTCCAGTACTGCTTCGGGGGCACTCGCCAAGATGCAGGAGCGCTTCAATCTCCCCCACCATCGCTTGCTGTGTGATGTCCCTACGCGCTGGAATTCTACGCTGCACATGCTAGCCCGCTTTTGCGAGCAGAAGAGTGCAGTGGTCCAGTACATGACGGCGCAGTACCGAGGCGCATCCGGCCAGCTGCCAAGCTTCTGTGGATCCGATTGGGCCAACATGTTGGACCTCTGCCAAGTCCTCCAAAATTTTGAGCAATCCACGTTGCTTGTGAGCAGTGACAACTCTTCAGTCAGCATTACCATACCACTGCTGTGTTTACTGAAGAGGTCGATGTTAAAAATCAAGGAAACAGCTGTCATGATGCAACTGGGGGAATCTGAAGGAGAAAACGATCAGCGTGATGGTACCAACATCAGGCCATCCGCCTCAGGGAACGCTGGCCCCAGCAGCTATGACGAAGAAGAGGAGGAGGAACAGCTGGAGTTGGAGCAGGAATTTCATGCCACCACTGACGAGGGCCAGAGCGGTGCACGTTGGACTTCCACAATTCAACGCGAATGGTCAGCAGAAGCAGACCAGGAGGAAGGTGACGACTATGATGCATCACAACAACTATCACAACGCTCACAAGAGGATGATGAGGATTCTGGTAGGACTCTGGCACACATGGCTCAATTCATGCTAGACTGCATTGAACGTGACCCACGCATTGTGCGCATTCTGGACAACACCAATTACTGGGTTTATACCCTTCTGGATCCACGGTACAAACACAATGTTCCAAAACTGCTTGAAGAAAGAGTCAGACAGGTCAAAATGGAAGAATACCAGCAGGCCCTTGTGGAGACTTTAGAGAGGAGATTGACATCCTCCCCCTCCTCTAGCCAGTTGTACGCAGACAGACTGACTTCCGCAAACCCAGGACGACCAGGAGGGCAGCAAACAACGCAAGCCGCAGCTAGTACCCAAAAGGGAATGGTATCGGCAGTGTCCTTGGAGTGGGAAAATTTTCTGACACCCATGCAGCAGCAGCCCACAGAACAGCAAGCGTGCAGATCCACCTCCAACACCGATCGCCTGGAGAAGATGGTCAAGGACTACATGTCAGATGACGTAGCTGTGTCTAACAATCCATCTGCACCCTTCAACTATTGGGTATCGAAGCTAGACACCTGGCACGAACTGGCAATGTACGCAATAGAGGTGCTGGCTTGCCCGGCAGCCAGCGTTATGTCGGAACGCTGTTTCAGTGCTGCCGGAGGCATCGTCACAGATCGGCGTATCCGCCTCTCCACAGAAAATGCAGACCGTCTGACTCAAATTAAAATGAATCAATCCTGGATTGGAAACGACTACGCAACACTCCAGGACCCCAACCAAGTAACATGACCAATGAACATCTGGGATGGTTTAGCGTTTCCGGTCCCTGTTTATTGAACCTCTCATCTGTATTACACTTATGACTGCATGGCGGCAAAAAGCATTGCTATATCCGCACGCTTTTTGTCCTCATGCAAGGCCTGTGTTGTTGTGTCTCAAAAAGCTTGGCCTTCTCCTCCTGCGCCTGCTCCTAGTCCTGTTCCATCACGTCTGCTGCTGCTGGGTTAGCATTTCCAGTCCCTGTTTATTGAACCTCTCATCTGTATTACATTTATGACTGCATGGCGGCAAAAAGCATTGCTATATCCGCACGCTTTTTGTCCTCATGCAAGGCCTGGGTTGCGTCTCAAAAAGCGTGGCCTTCTCCTCCTGCGCCTGCTCCTGTTCCATCACGTCTGCTGCTGCTGCTGGGTTAGCGTTGCCGCTCCCTGTTTATGGAACCTCTTATCTTTATTACATTTATGACTGCATGGCGGTACAAAGCATGCTATCCGCACGCTTCTTGCCCTCATGCAAGGCCTGGGTTGTTGTGTCTCACAAAGCGTGGCCTTCTCCTCCTGCACCTGCTCCTGTTCCATCACGTCTGCTGCTGCTGCTGCTGCTGCTGGGTTAGCGTTGCCGGTCCCTGTTTATGGAACCTCTTATCTTTATTACATTTATGACTGCATGGCGGTACAAAGCATGCTATCCGCACGCTTCTTGCCCTCATGCAAGGCCGGGGTTGTTGTGTCTCACAAAGCGTGGCCTTCTCCTCCTGCGCCTCCTCCTGTTCCATCACGTGTGCTGCTGCTGGGTTAGCGTTACCGGTCCCTTTTCCTGGAACCTCTTATATGTATTACATTTATGACTGCATGCCGACAAAAAACATGTTACCTGTGCAAAGAAAACAGACATTTCCCGCATTTAAAAGACAGTTTTCCCTTTGAAACTTTAAAATCGATTTTCTCAAAAACTATAAGCTCTTTTTGCAAATTTTTTTTTTCCTCTTGTACCCACTCCCAAGGTGCACATACCCTGTAAATTTGGGGTATGTAGCATGTAAGGAGGCTTTACAAACCACAAAAGTTCGGGTCTTCATTGACTTCCATTATGTTCGGAGTTCGGGTCGAACACCCGAACATCGCGGCCATGTTCGGCCTGTTCGGCCCGAACCCGAACATCTAGATGTTCGCCCAACACTACCTACCGCCAGCCTAGTTCAGGAAATCTCTGCACTGCTATCGCAACTGTATACATTTTTATGAATGAGCACACTGAAGTCTAAAATACCGACAGCGGTGTTTTCCCGCACAGATTCTCTTTACCGACAACACGTTTATGAATGATAGCCATTGTGGGAAATAGCTGTTTACAGCTTTTTACAGCTGTCTCCAACTGTCAAAACAGCTAGCAGCAGCTACATAACCTGCCCACAATAAAAATGTCACCATGTAATAAATCTCAGAATGTAAATCGCGGAGAGGAAAGATTTTACAATGAGCAAACACTGACTAAATCATTTATACATAATTATTGTAAAAATTAAAGTGGACCCAAACTAAAAATACAAGATTTCAGAAATAAAATCTATTTTCTAAATTATAATAATAAATAGCCTTTTTTCAGCTGCATAATGACAAATATAAAATATTTTACATTTATTGGAGAAACCCCTCCCTTCCTTTCATATTGCTGGCAAATAATCCGGCAAACTGGTGGAGTAGATGGTGTCCAGCAAAGGAGGAATTGCTAATGGCTGCCACCTGTATAACCCTAGTTATGCAAAGAGGAGGGTGAAAAGCATGCACTGAAATGCTCATAGGCTTGAAGGAGTGTTGATGTATCTTTGTATGTGTCAGAGTGCTGCAACTAAATATTTTGAATTAAAAAATTGTTTGGTTTGGGTCCGCTTTAAGCACTTTTTTATTACATTATTTTCATTGGGGCTCCTAATTAAATGCTACCAGACAGGCGGATTCTTGTTTCAACATGATTTAAACATGTGTTAGGTAATAGGGGTTGAAGGCGTGTAATGAGCATAGTCATTCAGAGTTGTTTATATCATTTGTGTTGTCACTTGAGGTTGTGGCGTTACACATAGATCACAATTTGTCAACTTGGCAGTGTGCTAAAACAAACATATGTTTTCATACAGATTGGGACACCATTTCATCTTCAAGTTCATACATATCCTGAAGTTCAAGATGTTTACTACATGGTATGTGTTTAGACCACTTTGAACTAACCAGTTTAGATTCTAACTCATTTCAGTTTGTTGAACAGATATTTCTTGAAGGCCGGTTAACACGGATGCATAGCGGCATTCTCCGGCCTTCCGTTCTGCGTCGTCGTGTTCGGGGTGGTGCCGGCTTTCCTGCAGGCGATCATCGGCATCTGTCGCCGACATGAAGACGCGGCGGTGGACGTCCAGGGTTGCCTGAAATGACGGGGAAAATTGGGATCGGAAATAACAATAAATACTATACTGAATATAGTGATGTTCTTGTCACCAAAGCTAGAAAAATCTGTGCAGTAATGAATAACTTTTCGAGAGATATAGACACTTTGGCACATATGCAATTAACTTTTTCACCTGAGTTATCTCCTAGGATATAATTTTCATCTTCTCTTTAAACTAAATTTGCAACATTTTACAATTGTAAAAGTACCCAAAAGTTGGTGAAAAAGTACTATCAAATTTATTTTAAGTATTTTCTTGCTTGCTGGGGGATTAAAAGGCATTTTATGACGACAAGTTGTGAAAATATCACCTAGGAGAAAACTCAGTAGAAAAAGTGAATTGCATATGGGCCTTTCTGTTTACAGTAGTTTGGCTTGTTATCAAAGGAAGGAAGCCAAATGTTCCTGTTACAAACAAAGGACTACTCTGTCACTAATAAATACTTTAGAGAACAAGCTATGATTATTGCTCGACAAGAGAGAATAAATCCATAGAAACTTGCCAAGCTGCTGTGCATAACCCTCATGTCAAAAACAATTATATGAGAGCACCTATATATATATATATATATATATATATATATATATATATATATATATATACACATAGGTGAAATACAGGCAGTGAACATGACCTGTGGGAAAGAAATAATATTAAAATCATACAGCAGTAAACCCACTTGTTAAGGCAAGATGCAGATAGTGTGACGTTTGAAGTATGGATTATGCGCAGGTTTGCTTCAAATACAAATTTATATCAATATTCCATTATGTGTCTTGAATTTTACTGGCTTGAATTAATCAGCTGAAACCATGAAAGACTGTAATGATTCAATTGTATTTTCAGTTCTTCCTAATGGTAGTGTGCTGAAAAAAAAGAGTTGCTTGCATCACCAACTGTGTATATCTTACCCAGCAAAAATCTCTTTATGGGTTTTATTTATAGGTCGTAGCAAAAGGAACCGTAGTAGCCGCAGGCAGCAACAAAACAACTTTTAGCCTCATACCCGCACATTCCTGGGCCCCGATTGCTCAGCTTTGGATTTATTTCCGCAATCCCAACAACAGCTCTTTTGATATAGTGCAGACCTCACAACTGCTTCCCATCAAAGGCATACTAAAGGACAAGGTAATATTTTATACATACTTTTTTTGACCAATGTAATATTTGTCAAGCATTTTGTTAATTTGTGTTTACAAATTAGAGCATATTTGCTGTATCATAGGTGACGTTATCATGGAGTAAAAACATTGTTGGACCTTCAGAAAATGTTGTCCTGTCTGCCAGTGTGAAAGAACCCCTCTCCTTGGTGGGACTGCGAGTTGTTGAAAAAACTTCTGCCCTTCTGGAAGAGGAAAATTATTTGACTGAAAGCAAAGTAAGTATGATACAATAAAGGATTGGTTATACGAGCAAGACCTATTTGTACAAGTTATACAGTAATGTTTATACTGGTAGGAATGCCAGTCTCTGACTTATCTAAACACCTGGTAATATGTAGTTGGGAAAAGCTTCTTTCAAAGGAAAGGGCAAAAACACACAGTCCTTTTCGGGGTGATCCACAACACCCACTAATAGATACTTGTTTGTAAAAAGGACTGTAATTCCCAATTAATGTACCATAGCAAGATCTTGCAGTACAAAACCTGATGCAACTTTATTAGTACAAATAATACAAAAATGATATATCCATAACAACTTTATCCATGATATCAATATTCATGAATAGATACAAAGCATGTAAAAAAAGGAGACCTTCATGAGATTCTATAATTCTATAACCTGGCTTGACATATAAAGCAATTTGACTACAAACTGCCTTTTGTGTATACAGTATAGTCATTTCTAATAATGGCTTTCTAGACAAGTGGGTTGTTCTACTTTTGTTCATCTACATTAGTGCTGTTGGGAAGGAGGAGGTTGGGGTTCTTTTCTTCTAGTTTGATTACCCACCCTGCACACTGTTTTGACTGTATAACTACGGTAGTTACTTTAGCTGTTCACACATTTTCTTGCTTTTTGATTTTTCGCTGATTATTATAGCTTCTACCATGTTGTAACAATTAAGATTTCTATGAGTCCCTCCTGACAACATGTTCTTTTTTTCTCTAGATTGAGGAAGAAATAAGAAATTACCTCTTGGTATGTCAGTAACAAATATGCAGACATGGATTGCTTTGGTGTATTGTCTGTTATATAACATTCTTGTGAATTAGTCAGTGTGATAGATTTACATAACATGTCTTGGTGATGCTGTAGACTTTCCAGTAGTTTATCAACCAACAATACATTTAAAGATCAGTATATAGGTAGTGTAGTGTGTGTGTGTGTGTCTGTGTATCTCTGTGTGTGTAAAGAGTGAGGGGTTGCAGTGGTTTCCAAAGCACACCTGATTTGTACAGTAATCCTAAGTAAATTATCAAGTTTGGGGTCCTGATGTACTAAACATTCTCAGACGTCTTGCCTTCTGCTTTTCTCACCTTATGTATACAATGGCGTCAATTCACCAGAGGTTACCAACCTATTTATCTCTTGGAAGGTAATTTACCTCCTGTGATATCTCCAAATAGCAATTCTCCAGAAGTATAGGGGAAAATATCGACAGAGAGAAATGCAAGAGATAAATGTGAGATAAGTATGAGATAAATAAGTGATAGTTAGTAGTTAGTTTTTCTCCAAATCACAATTCACCAGGGAAGAAAGGGGGTGTGGCCATTCGTTATTTTTTCATCTCTTTATCCCCTGAATGAACCTGGAGATATCGTGGTTTTCACACAGCAGCTGCTGCTGTGGAAGATGGAGCCTTTTGAGCTTACTCTGTTAGGCCCGGTGCACACCAAAAACCGCTAGCAGATCCGCAAAATGCTAGCAGATTTTAAAACGCTTTTTCTTATTTTTCTGTAGCGTTTCAGCTAGCATTTTGCGGTTTTGTGAAGCGTTTTTGGTGTAGTAGATTTCATGTATTGTTACAGTAAAGCTGTTACTGAACAGCTACTGTAACAAAAACCGCCTGGCAAACCGCTCTGAAGTGCCGTTTTTCAGAGCGGTTTGCGTTTTTCCTATACTTAACCCATTCAGGTTCCGTCGTTTTCACGTGAGAAATGTTCACCTCCCATTCATGTTCACCTCCCATTCATTAGCCTATAACTTTATCACTACTTATCACAATGCACTGATCTATATCTTGTTTTTTCCGCCACCAATTAGGCTTTCTTTGGGGGGTACATTTTGCTAAGAGCCACTTTACTGTAAATGCGTTTTAACAGGAAGAATAAGAAAAAACGGAAAAAATTCATTATTTCTCAGTTTTCAGCCATTATAGTTTTAAAATAATACATGCCTCCATAATTAAAACTCACGTATTGTATTTGCCCATATGTCCCGGTTATAACACTGTAAAAATTATGTCCCTATCACAATGTATGGCGACAATATTTTATTTGGAAATAAAGGTGCATTTTTTCCGTTTTGCATCTATCACTATTTACAAGTTTAAAATAAAAAAAATATAGAAATATTTCATCTTTACATTGATATTTAAAAAGTTTAGACCCTTAGGTAAATATTTACATGTTTGTTTTTTTTTATTGTAATGTTTTTTTTTTTTATTGTAAACATTTTATTTGGGTAGTTTTGGGAGGGTAGGAGGTAAACAATAGATTTATAATGTAAATGTGTGTTAATTTTAAATTATTTTTTTTTTACAGGTGTAGTATTACTTTTTGGCCACAAGATGACGGCCATGAGTTTGTTTACATGACGTCACTCTAAGCGTAACACACGCTTAGAGTGGCGCATCGGGAAGGGAACGGCCAGAAAAGGCGCAGCTTCTGAGAGAAGCTGTCGCTTTTTCAGCGGGGGAGAGGAATCAATGATCGGGCTCCGTAGCCCGATACATTGATTCCCTGGCTACCGAATCCGTGGCCGGGAGTGCGCGTGCACGTGCGCGATCGGCCGCGGGAGCGCGCGGTAGCGCGCATGGTTCCTGGACGTAGAAACTACGTCCAGGAACCAAAATAGGTTATCATTGAGGCAGAAATGCCTCCGCAATCCAAAATCTGCAGCAGCCCGGGAGTATGCATTTCTGCAAAACGCCTCCCGCTCTGGTGTGCACCAGCCCATTGAAATACATTACCCAAGCGTATCCGCAGCCGCAAGCGGATCGCAAAACACAGCCGAACCGCTCTGGTGTGCACTAGGCCTTAGAGCTTGCTTCTATTATGAGGAGACGAAGGTGCAGGAGGAGGGTCTGTTTAATCGCCCCTCGTATTTTTCGTGAGAGAACAGTTCTTGATAATTTTACTGAGACAGAGGTGGTGAAGAAGTTCAGACTCACTCGTGATATGATTTATGATATGATCCGGCAGTAAAAGGCGGGAATACTCTGGTCAGGTAGTGGTAAAACTCCGCCTCCTACCCACAATGCTTCACTTTCAAGCTTACAGAGAGGAAAAGTATCCCATGTAAATCATTAATACCGATTACCTAACTCTCTGCTTTCTCACACTTTCCTCATGCATATCTCTCCATTATCCCCTGCTATCGAACACTTTTCTCTCTGTCCTCTCACACTGGTGAATTGACTCCAGAGTGTTAAAATACCTCATGAGATAAACTACCTACCTTTTTTCTCTTAGTAAATCCTCTCTGGTGAATTGACGCCAATATCTTTTCTGCCCATTTCAAGTAAAACAAGTACCCATCATTACATTTGGTTTGATATTTATTTTCTCGGATTATTTTCAGTACATTTTTTCTTCCTAGGTGATAAAAAGTGGCCTGTAGATATGGCAATAAATAAATAAATAAATAAATAAACAGACAAAGCAAGAGAACTAATGGGGAAAGTGAAGTACGTTAGGGCCATTTATTGGCTATCATTGAACCTCCAAACACTTCAACACCATTTCTTCTTTAAATTATTCACTATCACCGATAATCAAAACACACACACACACACACACACACACACACACACACACACACACACACACACACACACACACACACACACACACACACACACACACACACACACACACACACACACACACACACACACACACACACACACACACACACACACACACACACACACACACACACACACACAAAAACTTACCAGAGTCCTCTAGAACCAAATCATAAGGTCTAATAGCCTTTGATAGTCAAGATGAGCTGATAGTCAGCTCATCTGGTATCTGGCCAGTCCCCCTGCAATCATCCGGTGACTGCTAATCCTTATACTCCATATGCTGTCACATTGACATTGGGGAAACAAAAACAAAGATCCACTTCCAAATGCACCCTTCTAATACGTTAGTCTTTGAAACACCATCCAGTTAAAAAATGAGTCCTCACGTATGGGCATGTATGACAGGGACCCAATTAGCATGAAAGCATTTGTCAGACTCTGCTGCTACTTTGCCAGTGTCCACCCTGCCTGGCCAATTTTACTAATATGCTTCCACAGGGGCTATATGGGCATTTATGTGACTTCACTTTTTTTAACTGGATGGTATTTTAAACAAAAAAGTTTAAATGGTGTGCACTTAGAAGCAGATCTTTATTTTTGGGTTTTAGTAATCAGTGATGGTGACTAATTCAAGACAGGAACAGCACTGAAGTGTTTGGAGATAAATAATTAATTTCTACATTCATATTGTAAATCAATTTTATTACTACATTATTTTCGCTGCTGTTCTTCTGAAACTCTTCAATGTAGAAGGAACACACACTACTAAAGTTTGGTGGAGAATTATAACAATCTGGAGAAAGCGGTCCATTTTGTTACCTGGATAAAAAAGAATCATGCTTTAAGGGGAACTGAAGAGAGAGCTATATGGAGGATGTCATGTTTATTTCCTTTTAGACAATACCAGTTTCCTGGCAGCCCTGCTGATCCTCTGCCTCTAATACTATTAGCCATAGCCCCTGAACAAGCATGCAGCAGATCAGGTGTTTCAGTGGTTCAGACTTATAAGTCTGATCTGACAAGACTAGCTGCATGCTTGTTTCTGGTTTTAATCAGATACTACTGCAGAGAAATAGACCCGCATGGCTGCCAGGCAACTGGTATTGATTAAAAGGAAATAAACAGGACAGCCTCCATATACCTCTCTCTTCAGTTCCCCTTTAAGCTGACCTCTCTTAGCATAGTAAACCAGTAGCTTAACTAAGAGTTTAAATAGTGTTCCAAGAAGTAAGTTGAATTGGAACTTGAAGTTGAGATGTGGTGCTTTATACATGGGAAATGGGGACATTTTTGACAGAGCCAGAATATAATTAAATAGTTGAGTCTGCTTAAAGAGACTCCGTAACAAAAATTGCATCCTGTTTTTTTATCATCCTACAAGTTCCAAAAGCTATTCTAATGTGTTCTGTCTTACTGCAGCACTTTCTGCTATCACAGTCTCTGTAATAAATCAATGTATCTTTCCCCTGTCAGACTTGTCGGCCTTTGTCTGGAAGGCTGCCAAGTTCTTCAGTGTTGTGGTTCTGCTATGAACTCCCCCTTTCAGGCCCCTCTCTGCACACTGCCTGTGTGATATTTAGATTAGTGCAGCTTCTCTCTGCTCTCGTATCTTTTACAAGCTGGATAAAGTGTCCTCTGAGCTGGCTGGGCTTTCACATACTGAGGAAATTCAGACAAGGGCAAAGCTGTTTGCAGGAAGAAACAAGCAGCCTGAAACTTCATTGCATGAGAGCAGAAGGGGGAAAGAAACACACAAATGATCTCTTGAGATTCAAAAGGAAGGCTGTATACAGCCTGCTTGTGTATGGATGTATTTTCTATGTGTGGACATACTGTACATCAACCTACTTCCTGTTTTGGTGGCCATTTTGTTTGTTTATAAACAAACTTTTTAAAACTGTTTTTAACCACTTTTAATGCGGCGAGGAGCGGCGAAATTGTGACAGAGGGTAATAGGAGATGTCCCCTAACGCACTGGTATGTTTACTTTTGTGCGATTTTAGCAATACAGATTCTCTTTAAAACTTATTGTGGTAGGGATTACTTTATGAACTCCTCTAATGGATAGTTGGTGACATTATTGTTTGATGTACGCTAAGTGCTGTGTAATATTATAAACCCGTATTAATAAACACATATTAAAGAGAACCAGAGACGAAGCACCCTCATGTATTTTATTACATTTATCAGTGGGAACATGACAGTAAACACCTACCCTGCTTTTAGTTTCATTGTTATCTGCTTAATTAGTCTATTAGCAGCTGTGATAAGAATCCACCAACTATTCAGTCGAGGGTTGACCTGGAATCATTATAGCTGAGTCACTCCACTGTGAAGTGTTTTCAAGCCCAAGCCTTCCCCCTCCTGGCTTAGATTTCCTGCATACTGAGAGCTGTGATGACTGGGAGGGGCTGCTCTGCTGAGAGAGAAGCTCTGTGGCTGTAATATGATCCCTGTGTGCTCTGTCTGCATAGATGCTGATCACTGCAGTTTCATTCCTATGAGAGACACTTCCTACAGGCAGTACATCATACCAAAATGAAAGCACACAGATGAGCCTTTCTCATATAGCCTAGATAGCAGCCTAGTCTCATATAGCCTAGACAGCACATCCAGAACAACTCATATAACCCGGAAGGAGAAGGGATATGAGCTGGCGGCCATATTTGATTTTTCCTGGAGCAATAATGGATAAAAAACACTAAAAAAGGCACACTAGAGCGGCAAAATTATCAGGTAGAGCATTTATTCTTTACAAGCTATCAACTGATATGTTTATTTTGTGTGAAACGTTCATCTCTGGTTCCCTTTAAATAGTGCTTGATATTTCTTAATTTACAGATTTTTTTCCTTGGTCTTATACAATATTAACAAGTTTTGTTTATTATGTTTTCTATTTTTAATAGCAATAGTTGGTTTTCAAAAGAGTGTACAATGTTTACAAGATATTTCTATTTTAATAGGGACCTGTGAGTACTCTGACTGATGCCAAAATATTTGATATATATGGTAAGCCTGATACAGAAACTTTACTGCTAATTGTAATTGTAACTTATGTTTTACTTTTAGTTTAAATATGCTGGGGCATTTATGACATATTTGGTCCCCCAAGCAAGAAATTCTGTCACCTCCCCAAAACACTTTTCACACAAACAAGATAACCAAATGCTGTATTCTTCAATGTTAGAGATAGTACGTTCAATATGTAACAAGTGTAGATATCACTTCCTTAAAAAGTGATAATGCATGTGTGGAATGTGTATATAATGATAAAGCTGGAATAGTGAGGTGGTTCAATAGTTAAGGATAAGTGGAGGTAAGCAGTGTGTTCGGGCAATAGGTGCATGAGATAGGAGAGGCAGTGTAGAGAATGGAAGAATAGGTGGGGGTGGCAGGATATGTGGAAGGAATGTTGATGTAGTTATAGTACTCTAAAGCTAAGTACACACATGATATAAAAGACTTTGGAAAAATCACAGACCAAATTTACCACCTTCCATGTAGTATGAAGGCATACTGTACCTATACAGTTTATTCTATTAAGCTGAGTACACCCATCAGATCAAAATCTTTGCAAACTGAGGAATTTATCCGTCACATAGGTTTGTCAAGGAGGTTTGAAAGACTGGTCATTCTAAAGATACTGTAATGCAAAAGATCAGTTCCCGCAAAATGCATTCATAGTCTATGATATCTGGATATCTCATATTGTTTAACGGACATTCATCTGCAGATCAGATCCACCTGGATGGAACATGGGGAGAGAACAGAATCACCTACACAGACGAACACAAGCTGAATAAAGGCACATTTTATCTAAATAAAAGAAAGAAGTCACAGCCTCGTACATAATTCAGGCTACATTACTTATCTCTGCTCATAACACTAGGGGTATCTGCAGTCATCACTATTATCTGTATACACTGCAGCACTGTCTACCCTGCACTACAGATCACAAAACACAAGTGTATACAGATAACAGTGATGACTGCCAACTTCACTAGTAGCATGAGAAGATACAATACAGGAGAACCTAACTTTCATCTTCCCCTTAATCAAGTGCCATATTCCATAGAAGTCCCAAACTGGTGTTTATATACTCACACTGCAGCTGAAGCTTATAAATGGAAGGTTTCACTGCCCTGCAGCACAGAGGAGAGGCTCTGTGTCGTGACAAACCTTACACCAGAGACCCTGGAAACGGGGCGGCACTTCCATCCTTGTGCAGGCAGTAGCACAGTGCAGTACGCTGCATGCATACTGAGCTCAGCTCATATGTTGCTCACAGATGAGGCATAGTGATGGACAAACAGTTCCCAGTTGAACATTGGCTGTTCGCCATTTGCATTTACCGTGACTTTATGCAAAGATGTCGTATGTCCTATAGTTTAACATGGAGCCATTTTTTGACCCTTCACCCTGTGGGACATGACAAATAATTAAGCATTTTTACTACATGAGCCCCCCATAAAAGAAACAAACCTGGCAGCCATTTTACAGTCTGCATGGAGTCCATGTAGGTAGAGCTGTGCTCCTGATTGAGGAAAAGATAGATACAGTTCTTGAGATCCAATGCTTTGTAGCTGCTTCCTGATGTGTTCTGCTTCTTGCACTTCACCAGCTATGTGTTTGTTTGGTTAGGGTTTGGTATTGATAGAGTTCATGTGAGAATAAGGTTAGGTTTAATGTTAGTAATATATTGATAAAAATTACCGACATTCTACTATCATATTACCCATTGTCCAATAGTAGAATATCGGTAATTTTAACTATATGTATGCTCCATCCTCCTCCCTTTATAATAATAAATGTGTCACTCTGTACAGCAATTGGCTCCCAAATGGTTGTTTTAAAGAGTACCTGAGCTGAAGCTTGGGTATACAACATCAGATATATACCTAAAGAGAAGGAAGCCTCAGGACCCCATAGAGGCTTTCCCCCCTGCTGTGTTGTCCACCGTCGCTGAGCGTGGCCCCCTCCAGAAGATTATCGACAATGCATTGTTGATAATCCTAATGGGGCCATGCAGTTCTTCCTGATCCAGTGAGGACGCGCAATAGCTGACTCAGTTCGCCTGCTGTAAGCCTGAGCCGCGGGCTCAGAGGTGCTGCGCAGACGGGTTCTCGTGGCTACTGTGCGACCCCTGCATCAGGAAGAAGGTCTGCACGGCCCCAATGTGCAGAGGGGCCGGGCTCAACAATGGGAAGGGGGGGGGGGGCTGTAGCTTCACGAGGGAAACATCAGTAGGATCCTGAGGCTTCTTTCTCTTAGGGTATGTATGCGATTTTGATCCCGAGCTTTGGCTCAGGATCACTTTAAGGGATTGAGAGGAATTGAGTTCCGATCCTTTCCATCAACAAGCACTGTGCATGTGAACGCACCTTTAATCATTAAAACAAGATCTTTGTGCAGCCTGTATTGGCTGTGTTTATTAATCTGGTTACCAGTTTTAGTATATCTGCTGTTTACAGTAATTTACTACTGAAGTAACTTAATGTTTTATTTTTCAATTAGAACCGTCTTTGTTTTTTCCTTATGAAGAACTTTATGAAGTACCACAATGGAAAACACTCATACAAAACAGGCCAATTTTTACAGAGACTTGGATTTGGCAGGAAGTCTATCTAAGGTATGTGTATCATTACATCCTGTTTCAGGTGTAAAAGTGAAAGCTCCTCCATCCTATTATACTGAACAAGATGCTTCTGTAGGCAGAACAGATGAATGAAACTTGCACTACATAATTCATTTCAGAACCATTCCACAGCCCCATTATCTTCTGGTTGTACGTGTCTAAGGCAAAAGGCGCACTGCCGAACTGGCTGTTATAGCCAATGGCCGCTTGGGAATCACATGTCTATTGTGTTCATTTGCGGTTCATTTCCGGTTTTCCCAGCATTTCTATACTGGACAGCTTTCTGCTTTTTTTACGCATGACACGCACAATCTCAACTACAATGTATTCCAACATATCTCAAAAAGTCCTGTCCCTGTACATACAACTCAGTCACAATGCTGTAGCAATGGATGATATATACATATTTTTTTTCTCTCCTAAGTTTTCTCCTAGGCGATAGTTTCACACCTTGGCCTCGATTCACAAAGCGGTGATAACCCAGTTATCACGCCTAAAAGACTTTAGGCGTGATGACCTTTTCACCACTGAGTTATCACCGATTTTTCCTGCTCTTCGCGCGAAGTTACCGCACCGCAGTAAGAGCAGTAAGAGCACGCGCAAAGTCCCATAGGGCTTAATGGGAGCTTCGCGCGAAGCGTCGGGTGTTGCGTGCGCACTTACGCGCGTACGCGCGTACGCGCGTACGCGCGGCAACTTCGCGCGAGTTTCTTCTTATCATGCCTAAAGTGACTTTAGGCGTGATAAGGGCCTTTTCACCATGGTGCTAACACTTTGCACCGCTTTGTGAATCGAGCCCCTTCTCTCAGTAAAATGCATTTGAAGCCACCAACATACCAGTACTCAAGATAATTTTGACAGCACTTTTTCACTTACTTTTTGGTACTTTTTCAATTGCAAGGTTCTGTGAGAAGTTATCTCCTGCAAGAAAACTTAGTAGAAAAGGTGAATTGAATAAGGGCCTAAGGGGCAAATTCATTATGCTTAACGCGCTGAAACAAAGTTAAATGTCCTTATGCACGTAAATAAATGTAGTAACGGCCGTGCTAGTGAAGTATCGCGGTGGCGATACATCACTATCGAGCAATAGAAGGAAAGAACGGCTGGTGCTAAGGAGCTCACGCTACACTGTCAGTAGGGAGAGTAGCGTGTGCACGGTATAATTAAGCCATGGTAATTTTATATGGCATTTAACTTGTGCTGTACCAGCGCATTAGGCATAATAAATCTGCCCTAATATGCCTTCATACCACAACATTCATCAGGGTCAATTTTAATAATTAGCTTTAGGCGTAGGGGATCTGTAGGTCATACACAAATCAAATGTTTGTTTTAATTGTTATTTAAAAGGAAACTAAACTGAACTTAAAAAAAGAGTTTCACTTACCTGGGGCTTCTAGCAGCCCCCTGCAGCCATCCTGTGCCCGCGCTGTCCTGGAACGATCCTCCAGTCCCCCACAGTGGCTGAGTTTCATTTTCGGCAACTGGGCCAGTAGATAGCCACTGCGCTTGCGCGGTCGTGGATCACACTCCCTACACCGGGAGAAAATTTTGTACTGCGCATGCACAGGATGCTCTGGGCAATGGGAACCTGATTGAGGAGGTGTGCGGCTAGGGCCCAGTTGCTGAAAATGAAATTCAGCTGCTGTGGGGGACCAGAGGATCATTCCAGGACAGGACGGGCACAGGGTGACTGCAGAGGGCTGGTAGAAGCCTCATGTAAGTGAAATTCTTTTTTTTTTTAGTTCAGTTTAGGTTCCCTTTAACCACAAATAGATAGTCATTGTTTGGTCTTTGTTATTAACTTAGTACCATGTTTTTCAATAGCTCAAACATAACAACAACTAGCCTTCCATTAAAGGCACCTAACAAGAATACTACGTGGGTGGCCACTGCCTTTGTCATCTCTGAAAAACTTGGATTTGGAATTACTGATGGACCTGTTGAGGTAACTATCAGCTTCAGAAATATTTCTAATTCTGATTTTATGTTCCCAGATTTAGCCTAGACGTAGTGTTTTTTTGGAAATGCTGAAAACTGATCAATAAATGTAGATTTTTTTCATTACATTTTTTTTTTTTAGAAATTTTGCAAGCTGTATACTGTTATTTTTGAGAAGTATAAATCCTAAATATAATATAAAATCTTACACACAATTAACCAATCTTTTTTAAAATAATTAAAATTGCATTTTGCAAAAATAGTAACAATTCCCCTTCCTATTGTTTCAGGGGTTTTGCCACTACTTCTTATTTACAGCATTGTAATATTGCATAAACTTCTTAAATTCTTAAACTTTTTAGCTCACTGATGCTGGTACATAATTTATGGATGGGGTAAACTATCAATATATATCTAATACAGATCTTTTTCCACTTCAAGCTATGAAGTCCTGTTCTTTTGCTGCTTCAGCCTATGATAACCAGGGGCATAACTATAAATCATGGGGCGCCCTAGCAAAGTTTTGATGCCCCCTCCACAGTGTTAACATCCTGTCCAATGCCAACCCCTTGTGAACCTCACAGCCTGGGGGTCCATCTTTCAAGGGTCATGAAACAAGTGTGGACCTCGTAATCTTCACACCCATAACAAGTGTAGTCACAAAACCACCTGATCTGAAGGATGGACCCCTTTATCGGAGGGAGTGAAGTAATAGTAGGGGCCTACTTACAGTTATGGGTCCCCCTGCGATCACAGAGGCTGCTCCACTATAGTTATGCCCTGATGACAACATGCAGCTCAAAATAGGTCTATAATCAATGATTCAAGCGCTTTTAATTTGAAACTATTTGAAGACATTTCAACCAACACCTAAGTATAAGTACATTAACATTTTAAAACAAAGTTCTAGTAATTCTATTTTTTCCCTGATGTGCTGCTAGCTATGCTCACCTCTATAGCACCCATAGACACCAGCATTTGAAAATACAATAGTCTCTAAATACCTGCTTAAAAGCTTATTCATGTGTTCATGTGACCCATGTGGTCCAATCGTGTCAGCAGATAGATCCGGGATAGCTCCAGGGTTGAGTAAGCATGAAAGAACCAAGGACAGTCTGCAGCACGGACCTTTTAACCTCCTCCCTCCTGTACTTCTCCCCAGTACTGCAAATTCGTCACAGGTTGCTAGTAAGATCGAGAATCAATTTTAAGATCTGCCTGCTTGCATTCAAGGCTCTAAACTACATGGGACCTAAATACATAGCGGATCAATTGGAACTTTATGCCCCTCCATGCACCATCTGCTCTCCAAATAAGACAAATTTGGTCATTCCTAGGATCCACTTAAAAACATTTGGTTCACATACACAGCCCCTACGAAAGGCTCCTTCTTTGGACAGCGTTATGAAAATGCTAAAAATCCACTTCTTTTCCTGAACCCTTGAGACTGCAGAATCCAGGGTCACAGCACTTTGAGTTTCCAGGAACAAAAGCGATATAAAAATATTATTATTATTCATCACAGTATTTAGTCCAGACAGCTTGGCTCCCATAGAGTATAGGACAGTATTTTCTGGAGCAACAGTAACAACATGTGTCACAAAGCTTGTGAATGCAGCTATTTAAAAACGGTTCAGTTACCTTTTCTCCTGAGTTTACACCAAGGAGATGTATGTTCATCTTATCTACAAAATACTGCAAAACAAGTAGAAAAGTAATATCAAACTTATTTTTACTTGTTTGGGGTGGGAGCTTGAAAGGTATTTTATAATGTTTAAAAACATCTCCTGAGAGAAGACAAACACAGAAACAAGCACAGAACATTTATATCGCACTTTTCTGCTGTCGGACTCAAAGCGCCAGAGCTGCAGCCACTAGGACGCGCTCTATAGGCAGTAGCAGTGTTAAGGAGACTTGCCCAAGGTCTCCTACTCAATAGGTGCAGGCTTACTGAACAGGCAGAGCCGGGATTTGAACCCTGGTCTCCTGTGTCAGTGGCAGAACCATTAACCATTACACAATCCAGCCACCTCAGGAGAAAATTACCTGAATAAGTTCTTTGTCTCCCAGCAGCATGCATCCATTGCAGGAAGTATACTTTTGATGAATTAATTAATGACATAAGTACCACATTTTTAAATGTTTGTTATTTTTGTACATTACTTTGTGGAGACCTGATCATGTCCTATAAGATTCACGTGTAATGATTCTTTATTTCTGTTTCTTCCCTAGCTAACTGTGCTGAAACCTTTGTTCATTACAATCAACATGCCAACTTCATTGATAAGGGGTGAACTATTTATTATGGAAGTTGTACTGTCAAATTCCTTAAAAGAAGACATGCAGGTTTGTTTTTATTTGATTCTGAGGAATCTAAGCACATCATTTGCAAATGTATTATCTGTTTTCCAACATAGCAAATATGGATGTTACTCCGGCACATTAACCTTAAGTGTTTCATGTGTTTTAGGTTATAGTCACACTGGAATCCAGTAATTCATTTGATGTAATTATACCTAACAACGATCCAAGTATTGCAGCAGGTCAGCGCAATGTGACTGTCCCCAAAGAGGATGGAACAACAGTTCTCTATCCAATAAAGCCAAAAGTACTGGGCAACATTACCATTACTCTGAATGCCACATCAAATGTTGCTTCAGATTTTCTGAGACGATACATTGTAGTGAGGGTAAGTTACAATTTTCTTTACAGTCCAGAAATGACGTACATTTGATATGGCCACAACCACATTTTGGCACTGGGTGAAGCCGAAAGACAGCTCACCCTGTTTGCTGCATGCTGCAGGCAAACTCCTGTGTGGTGTTAATGCTATTCCCCCTCTGAGTTGTCCAACTTGGGGGAATACGTAATTCGGGCACCAGCTATTGCCGGTGGCCGAATTACCCCCTTTATTTGTAATTTGAGCTCCGGCTATTGCCAGCACCCAAATTAGTCACTGAGCTACACTATAGCCGTAATTCTCATTATGGCCTATGGTGCGCGCCCATATTTGCAGAAACACTGTGAAGTGCAATTGTCATAAATAGGCATTTATATTAATCGGAAATCCATGCTCTTAATAGGCAACTAGATGGTTAGCTCTCTTGTCTTGCATCTCTGCAGTCCAGGGCTCTGTAGTCTAGAAACAGATTTAGAGGGTTCCATTAACCTGCCAGTATGTTTTGGGGGGTATCGGAGGAGACCTGAGCAGACAGAAGAAACTTAGACAAACACAGAATGAACATACAACTGGTAGGGATTCTAGCCTGGAACTAGTACTCCAAGGGGGTGATGACTAAAAAACACCATTGTGGTGCTTTATAGATGCAGGCTATATAGTGTAGCTGGGAAAATGTACCTCTCAGCTATGGATTTTAGCGCTGTTCATCTACTTTCTTGTAACTCCAGAATGATGTTTTTCTTAAATGGAAAGACTGTTTTGTGTAATGTCACTTCATAAATCATAAAACACAAAACTGTAAAATAAGATAGAGACTGTCAGCATGTGAGTACAGTCCCAGGGGGTAGGGTGCCATTTTACCCCTGGTAACTTCTCTTTCCTTTGAAAGGGGCTGTTTGGGAGGCATTTGTATATGCTTATAGGGCTCCACTGTTACTAATCCAGCTGTCACTTCCATGTGTGGCTGGACGCAAACTCAAACTGCCTCCCTTTGTGGGATATAGATTAATTGTGATACTTGGCAGCAATGTCTGAGAACACATCCTCCCGGCCTTGTCTCCCTCTTCGTGATTGGAGAACAGTTTGGGGGAGTTGCAGCTGGGAAGGCTGCATTTTGAGGCATTGCATCTTATAGAGGAAGCAACACAGTAGCAATTGTCAGATAAATGACACTGCAGCCTGGCATTCCTTATCGGAACCCCTACATTTGAAAGCACTTACAGGGCTACCCCCACCTTGGCCATCAGTTACAAGTTGCCTCTCAGTCTCTGTTAGCAGTCCAGTGACCCCCTATATCAACCAACCGCTGTAGGTGGCTCCCAATCAGGGGCATAACTACAGTGGAGCAGCCTCTGTAACAGCTGGGGGGCCAAAGCTGTAAGGGGGCCCCAAATAGTACTTCACTTCCTCTGATAAAGGGGTCCAACCTTCTGATCAGATGTTTGGGGACTGCTCTTGCTATGGGTGTGAAGAATATGATTTCCACACATGTTTTATGACCCTTGCAACATGGGCCCCCAGGCTGTGAGGGTCGACTCACAAGGGGTTGGCAAGGGAAAGGGTGTGAACATTGGGGGACCCATCACAGTTTTGCTTAAAGTTACGACCCCGCTCCCACTATAGGCCATCAGTTATAGGTGGTCTCCTATATCAGCTAGTAGTCATGTATATTCCCTTAAATCGGTCTGCAATTATAGGTGTTTCCCAAAATAGACCAGCAGTCATAGATGGCTCCCAATATCAGCCAGTACCAATAAGTGCCCCCCAGTATCAGCCAGCAGTCAAACATGGCCCCCCAATATCAACCTGCAGTCATCAGTGTACCCTCAATGTCAGCCAGCGGTCATAGGTGGCTCATAATATCAGTCATAGATGGATCCCAATATCTGCCAGCAGTCTTCGGTATAATCTCTGTCAGAGGTGATCCCTACCTCCATAAGTGGTTCACAAATACTACGAAGCTGAGGATATATTGTAGAGTAAGCTAAAAAGCTGTAACACATGGTGGAGTAAGTTCAGACACAACAAGGAAATTAAAAGCAGGAAACACTCAAGTAAGCACAAGCTGCAGCACAGGAACTTTGTCACATAATATTTGACACCTATGGCAGCACCCACTTTTTTAAACTCCTCTAAGGACTACTCTATTCTGTTTGCCCCACAAGCTAATAGGTCCCATTTCCCCTGGCTGTCAGCTTTTCATATGAAGTCAAAGATCACATATATTCATAACAGAAAGGAACATACAGGATCTTCTCAAAAAATTAGCATATTGTGATAAAGTTCAGTATTTTCTGTAATGTACTGATAAACATTAGACTTCCATATATTTTAGATTCAAATACACACAACTGAAGTAGTTCAAGCCTTTTATTGTTTTAATATTGATGATTTTGGCATACAGCTCATGAAAACCCAAATTTCCTATCTCAAAAAATTAGCATATTTCATCCAACCAATAAAAGAAAAGTGTTTTTAAAACAAAAAAAGTCAACCTTCTAATAATTATGTTCAGTTATGCACTCAATACTTGGTCGGAAATCCTTTTGCAGAAATGACTGCTTCAATGCGGCATGGCATGGAGGCAATCAGCCTGTGGCACTGCTCAGGTGTTATGGAGGCCCAGGATGCTTCGATAGCGGCCTTAAGCTCATCCAGAGTGTTGGGTCTTGCGTCTCTTAACTTTCTCTTCAGAATATCCCACAGATTCTCTATGGGGTTCAGGTCAGGAGAGTTGGCAGGCCAATTGAGCACAGTAATTTCATGGTCAGTAAACCATTTACCAGTGGTTTTGGCACTGTGAGCGGGTGCTAGGTCGTGCTGAAAAATGAAATCTTCATCTCCATAAAGCTTTTCAGCAGATGGAAGCATGAACCCACTTTTGAACCAGAAACAGCGGCAGAAGCGCCTAACCTGGGCTACAGAGAAGCAGCACTGGACTGTTACTCAGTGGTCCAAACTACTTTTTTCGGATGAAAGCAACTTTTACATGTCATTCGGAGATCAAGGTGCCAGAGTCTGGAGGAAGAATGGGGAGAGGGAAATGCCAAAATGCCTGAAGTCCAGTGTCAAGTACCCACAGTCAGTGAGTCAGTGATGGTCTGGGGTGCCATGTCAGCTGCTGGTGTTGGTCCACTGTGTTTTATCAAGGGCAGGGTCAATGCAGCAAGCTATCAGGAGATTTTGGAGCACTTCATGCTTCCATCTGCTGAAAAGCTTTATGGAGATGAAGATTTCATTTTTCAGCACGACCTGGCACCTGCTCACAGTGCCAAAACCACTGGTAAATGGTTTACTGACCATGGTAGTACTGTGCTCAATTGGCCTGCCAACTCTCCTGACCTGAACCCCATAGAGAATCTGTGGGATAATGTGAAGAGAAAGTTGAGAGACGCAAGACCCAACACTTTGGATGAGCTTAAGGCTGCTATCGAAGCATCCTGGGCCTCCATAACACCTGAGCAGTGCCACAGGCTGATTGCCTCCATGCCATGCCGCATTGAAGCAGTCATTTCTGCAAAAGGATTCCCGACCAAGTATTGGAAGCATAACTGAACATAATTATTTGAAGGTTGACTTTTTTTGTTTTAAAAACACTTTTCTTTTATGGGTCGGGTAAAATATGCTTATTTTTTGAGATAGGAATTTGGGGTTTTCATGAGCTGTATGCCAAAATCATCAATATTAAAACAATAAAAGGCTTGAACTACTTCAGTTGTGTGTATTTGAATCTAAAATATATGAAAGTCTAATGTTTATCAGTACATTACAGAAAATAATGAACTTTATCACAATATGCTAATTTTTGAGAAGATCCTGTATACTGTAAAGCAATGGCTCATTTGTACTGTCTCAGCCACAGATTACAAAATTAGTTTGAAAAAAATAATCTGCCTGGCTGCTAAGAACAAACAGACCTTTTTGCAAGCAGCCTTGTTGATTTCAATATATATTCTACTGTATGACTGTAACAGATAAACCTCTGTCCATTACCGTTTTCTGTTGAGTTTTCCCAACAATCTAGCTGTTAGGGCCCGTTTCCACTTGTGCGGTGCGAATTGCCGTGGTAAAAATTTGCATGCGAATTTCGCATGCGGGTGTATGCGAATTTTCATGCGAATTTTCATGCGAATTCGCGTGCTGACGCTGTATGCGAATTTAACCATGGCAGTGCCGGTGTGCTTTTCCATTGATTTCCATGAGAATTCGCATGCAAATTTGCATGAAAATTTGCATACCAAAGCCGCAGGCGATTTCCCTATTAAATACATTAGCGGCGATTCGCATGCATTCCACGTGCAGGCGAATTCTGAGGGCTCTGCCGTGCAGAAAAATCCTGCACAGAAAACCGCTCAAGAAAACTGAAAAGTGGAAACAGGCCCATTCACTTGTATTGGCTATGCGAATCTGCATGCAGGAAACGCATGCAGATTCGCGATAGTGGAAACGGGCCCTAAAAGAGTAACTGAACTTGCATGTTTAAGGGCCCATTTCCACTATCGTGAATTCGCATGCGTTTTTCGCATGCAAATTCGCATAGCAATACAAGTAAATGGGACTGTTTCCACTTGTCAGGATTCCTTTGCGTTTTTCTGTGCAGAAAAAATTTGCACATACCGCTATGCGAATCGCATACAATGTATTTAATAGGAAATTTGCATGAGGTTTGTGTATGTGAATTTTCATGCGAATTCGCATAGAAACAATGGAAAAGCACACCAGGACTGCCATGGTTGAATTCGCATACATTGTCATCCATGAGAATTCGCATGAAAATTCGCATAGACCCGCATGCAAATTTTTACCGCGGCGATTCGCACCGCACAAGTGGAAATGCAGCCTTACTGTATCTGATTCATTCCTGAGCTGAGAACCAGAGCTATAGGAAGAAGTTGGGGGTGGTGCTCCTCTGACTTTCTGATCCTTCTATTATATTATGTTGACTCTGCGTACTCCTTGCGTTTGTCAAGATTTTCTTACCACGCACTATTTTGATTTTGACAATTTATACTGAAGCAACACAGTTCCAAATCAGTGCCACAAAAAGAATTTGAATGGAAATATTCCATATGGGGACAAAGAAAGCAGTAAAACCCTGAAATACACATCAAATTTCTTAAAACTAAAATATTGTGTTCCAGAGTTGGCTTTAGAAGTAGTAAAATAGTCGCTTCTAAATTATTTTTTTACTGATATTTACAATATCGCTTCTCTGTATTTTTTTGCTTCCTAAAGGCTGAAGGAGTGAGGCAGTACTATTCACAGGCTGTACTCTTTGAGGTTAATGGCAGTGCAAATGCTCCTCAGACAGTGTTAAGGAACTTCTCATTCACCTTCCCTAGTGATCTGGTACAAGGCAGTGAAGAGTCTTTTGTTACTGTGTCTGGTATGTATTGCATTTTCAATTCTTGCCAAATAGTGTTTTAAGGACAAAATTAGTATTTAAAGAATACCAGAACTGAATGAAAAAGTAAAAATGGGGGGAGCAGGCATGTATGTGGAGTAGTCCTCATGTCCATCACTCATCCTCTGCCCCCCTCCTTTGTTGGGCAGATGCTTCCCACAGCCACTTCCTGCTCAGATGGGTTGGCCCAGCTGCACTCATCCTTGATCGCATACCCACAGCTGTGAGCACTCTGTGCATGCGCATGACGTCATGACTATGATCTGCACATGTGCAGATCATTCCCAGCCTTGGACATGCAATCAAGGACGCGCACAGCCGAGTCCAGTGCCTGTGCACTAATGCCGGTATGGCCGACCAGGAAGTGGCTGGGGGGGGGGGGGGGGCATTTGCCCAATAAAGGAGGGGCGGAGGAGAATGGAGGAAGCGGCATTCAGCTTTGGAATCTTTTAAGCATTAAAATTTACTTACTATAAACATTGCTTACACTTCTGTCATGAGAGCTTCGTCTTATTTGAATGGGTAAATGAAGTGTTGTGGCAGGGTACCTTGTAAAGTGGCTTCTTTTTCTAACTCTCTTCTTCCACTGGATATTGCAGATCAAACAGAGAAAAACAGAATTATATACAGTGTTTTGTGGCCCCAAATCTTGAGTATTTAGAAAACATTTGGCAGCGTCCATAGAGAATACTATAGAAAATACTATTCCACCCAGGAGTATGTTCTCCTCTATCAACACTTAAAATTAAGGACGTTTAATTTAATAAAATTATTTTTTGTTCATAACCCAAGGTTTGCTTTTTAGCAAATGGTTCTGTTTAGTCTAGTACTTTTCTAATAGAAAAAGATTAAGGCTAAGTTCACAATGGGACGTTAAAGTCGCGCGTTAAAACAGCATTTAACGCAGAATAACTCACTGCAATGAAAAATCAATGCCCTGTTCACAGTGCACACGTTACGTTAGTGACTAACGCTGCACGTTAAGTAAAAGTACTGCATGCAGTGCATTATACACGTTATTAGCTGCGTTGGACTGTTTGCACATGCTCAGTAATGACTTGGAAGCATACTTTTCATTGCCTGTATTTTTTACTGTATCTGCTGTATGCGACGGTAACGCTGCGTTGCCACTTTTTTGGCGCGTTGCGTTGTAAGCTTGCGGTGCGACTTTAACGTGGCATCAAAACGCAACGTCCCACTGTGAATCTAGCCTCAGTGTCAGTTCAATCTACACTGGAAAAGTACAATTTGAATGCATCTGTTTTCCGTTTTTTAACACAACCTCGCGCGCTGCAAAATTTACTTAAACATGATGCCCCCTTCACATTTTTGACTGCCCTCTCATATGTGCCTGTCTAGAACCGTCCCTGCTTACCAAGAAAGGTTGGATAAGCTAGGTTTATTTAGTCTGGTAGAATAGATCTAATTAACATGTATAAATACATCAGAGGGCAATATAAAATCTTGGCAGATTAGATTTTTGCATAGGACTAGGGGACTAGGGGACATGTTCTACCATTTATTTAGGAAAGGGTTCTTTACAGTTAGAGCAATTACAATGTGAAATGTGTTACCACAGGGAGCATTTATGGCAAATTCTATATCTGCACTTAATGTGGGCTTAGATAATTTTCTTGCATTGAGAAAAATCCATGATTGTCATTACTAGGTAATTCTTGGTGGCATTGATCCAGGGAATTTATCTGATTGTCATCTGGAGTCGGGAAGGATTTTTTAGGGCCAATTGGTCCAAGTCGTGTAAGGGTTTTTCGACTTCTTCTGGATCAACTGAGATATGCAAGGGTTCAGATTTGTGTTGTACAATATTTTCTGGTTGAACTCAATGGAATTAGGTCTTTTTTCAACCCAAGTAACTATGTAACCAGCATGGGCAGGTTGCCTATGGTTTTATTTAAAGCTGTCCAGAGATTATGACAATTTATAGTAACAATGGATTGATTACTAAACAATGGATGTGGTCTAAATATAATGTCTTATGTCTTCACAGGAGATATTCTTGGGCCTTCTATAAATGGTCTTGAATCTCTTATAATGATGCCATATGGCTGTGGAGAGCAAAATATGATTGGTTTTGCACCAAACATTTATGTTGTCCTATACTTAACAGCAACCAATCAAATAAAAGAAGATATTAGACAAAAGGCTATGAGCTTCATGGAACAAGGTAATAACAATAACAATAATATTTTTATAGTGCTTTTCTCCCTGGGGACTCGTGCAGGCTTCTGTGAGACAGAGTGACACCAAGGAATATACTTAACCCTTTCCAATCAATTATTGTGATTTCCCCAGCACTAACTTTTTTAGTGTGTGTGTGTGTGTGGGGCACCTGGGTGATCGCGGGAGTGCTGCTGTGTGGTGATCGGGGGGAGCGCCAGCTAACGGCGTGTAGCTCCACCCTTGTTGTATGCGCACCCATGTAATTACTATATTACACTGTGCAGCGCGGCACTAAAGGTGATTTGATCCACACAGGCTATCGCTGGGCCGGACGAGATCCAGCAACTGCTCCCCTAGCAGGGAGCCCAAACACACCCACACAATATTTAAATTACATGGTGCAGCAACGGAGCACTTAGTCCAACACTTTGGTCTAAAGGGGGTGACATGTCGGATTTTATTCAACAACAGCATCCCTAGTGGCAGCCATACTTTTCTATGTCTGACTGTGACGACATTGAGCCTGTACTGGAAAATGCCAGTTGGGAAGGATTAAATAATTTTATCATATAGAGTGAGTGTAGGGGAATGCAGACTTTGCATGATCAGTGTACTGTGGTGTAAGAATGCATACCACTGTGTTGAAAATACGTCAAAAAATGTATTTTGTATTGCTGAGTGTTTACATAGTATGCTACTCTGGTCTATTTTTCTCTGCGCATGCCAGTTGAAGAATAAGAGTACCTGCTTGGTTACCTATGTAGCACAAAATGCATTAATTTAAATTATGCCCATCTTCTTTATAACTGTTACACGTTCAACCTTGCTCCCTCCCTTGCTACCCACTTTCCTAACCCAAAGAAGACGTAAGCAAGGCATAAAGTAGTCTTTTAATGTAAAAAGGCCAGTTTATTCATATAGCATTGCAAAGAGACCCCTGTTTAGATATCCTACATTCACCTTTATCCTTTTTTGGTAGTACATTGGGTCTGGGATGGGTATGGCATAGCCTGCCTCTCCCATTTCCTCTTAAAATGTAATATGTGTAGGGAATGTGGAAGGACTGCTGTTCTTTCATCTTCCTGAAGTGCGCTGTGGGAGGCAACAAAGCCAGGGTGTGGCCTTCAGATTGAAACCATGACCATTGGAGGGGCATGTGCTAGACAGCAAGGCTCCCAGAGAGTGCAAGATGTCCCTGTTGTAGCTCTATAAATGAAAGAAGGCAGGTATTCATAGGTTTTCACATGAAGTCAGCACATTCACACATTACCTCCAATAAAACATTGCTTCGACATATCCACAGACATCTAGGTGAGTTCCAAATTCACACCAAGACCAGTCTTAAAGAGACACTGAAGCGAAAAAAAAAAATATGATATAGTGAATTGGTTGTGTACTATGAATAATTACTAGAAGATTAGCAGCAAAGAAAATATTCTCATACTTTTATTTTCAGGTATATAGTGTTTTTTCTAACATTGCATGATTCTATAATATGTGCAGATTACACAACACTCAGCATTCAAAATGAGTCTTTCAGAGCAGTCTGTGAAGTAATGACATCTCCTCTGGCAGAGGAAAAGTAAACATTTCAATTATAGTTGAGATAATAAAAGTCAGATAACAGCCCTCTCCACGACCAACTTGGTCGGAGAGCTTAATAGCTTTTTTGCATAGAGATAACAACTGGAGTTTCTGAACTCTTCCTGTACTGGAAACAATTAGACTGATGTATCTGATCTTAATGTTTAATTTCTTAGCTGTACTACACATACAAATCATAATATCATAAATTTTTTTTCGCTTCAGTGTCTCTTTAATCAGTGATCTCTACACTAGCAACACATGCAAACACATCCCTCACAGACAACGAGCGTATGAATAGTAGGTCACATATCTATGTGGACAAGAAAATAGAGAGTTAACCTTACAGAGGTTGCAGTATATTTTATTGCTCAGCCGCCTGTGCGCCAAACATGATAGTTATTAGGTAGATTGAGTGATTTGTCATTTCGCTGTTTTGTGCAAGATTCTTAATATCAAAAGTATTTGAATTATACATGTTTGTGTTTGTCAGGGTTTTGGGGAAAGGGACTGTACAGCTAGTGATTATAATTTCTGCGTGTCTATAATAAGATCATCGGAAGATGGAGAATAACAAATTCAGGTTAACTTACTCCCAACTAACTCCATGTTTGAGCACCACAGGAAAGTGGTTAATGACCCACTAGAGCTGTCAAATCCAAAATATGCTACTCTGTGCCATTTTATCAATCTGTCTTTAGCATTCCATGCTGCTGACTACACTTTACCACTTACCAGTAAGTTTGTTTCCTCTTTAGACCTCTAGGGTATTCTGCTTTCTTTTTTTATTCTTCCTATGCCTGGGAAGAACTGCAGTTTTTTCTCTCATTTCATCCCCATTTTTTCCATTGATACCTACAGACCATTAGGTGTCGGGCTTCCAGTATTAGCTATACAGTTATGATACATAACTCATTATTTCTGCTCCGTGTCTCACTAATTTGTGTGCATGGCAATGGCAGGTTATTTTTGTCCTGCTCATCTCCTGAGCCTCAGCCCCAAATCCTCACATTCAATTTCCCACATTAGCAAAGGAAGGAATAACATAAAAACTCAATTAACTAGTTTCTACAGATGAGTGGATGAATTACATTTTCTTTCACTTATTAATTCATGAAATTGGTATTTTTTTTATTTATTTTTTTCAAACCGTAGTTCTTGCCAAAAAATTAAAAATCTTTGTGGACCTCCACAGGGGTGGTAGGATAGTTATCACAAGAACGTGTGGAAGATTAATTGTAGTGGAAGGTCACAGAAGTCCTTAATACAGCTTGAATCTACATAGCACCTCAGTAAGTGGAGTTAAAAAGTGATAATCACATGGTACTGGATATGCACTGTAGGCAGGATTTGAAAGATGATCAGGCCACAGTTAATGTATTGTCTTTCTTACCTGTCTCTGTATGGAGATGTGCATTGCTGTAGTGTGGCAAGAGTGGTAAAACTCTAGCAGAAGTAGCAGTACGATTAGTTTTCAATCAGATTTCTGCCAAAGGGCAATTATTAATGATTGATTGAAAAAAGGGCGATAGATATTGCCGCTAGTAGAATATCAGTAACATTACCGATATTTTACAACTTAATTCTGATAATAAAATATCGGTAATCTTTACCAATATTGTACTATGACTTAACCTAACCCTACTCTCACACAGAACCCTCCCTCTACCTATGCTTAACTCTTAACTCTCCTTCTACCGATACATAAGCCTTAACCCTTCCTATATTGATGCCTACCGCTTAACCTACCCTGGTGGTGCCTAACCTTAATCCTAACCCAGTGGTGCCTAACCATTAACCTGCTCCCCCCCTATTGCCCACTATTTTATCAGGTGCCCAAATTACTGCCTGTTGCCACTACTCGCAGCTTTTATCATTGTAACCTATGGCAGCACCCTTTTTTCCACCACACCTCGGGGGCCTATTTTTCCTGTTTTGAATAATCTATGCAACACAGCAATAAGCACCAAACACTTTTTTGGACCATGCATATAGTTTGTATGGGCTTCATTTGGGTTTGTTATTAGAGGCCCTATATTTTGATCTCAGCCTTTCTATTGGTTAGATCAGGCATCAGCAATACCAAAAAAAGGGAATATATCTTCAAGGAAAATGACCTTCTATGTCTGAAAATAAAGGTAGGACATACATAAAGTATGAAGAAGAGTGTAAAGAATGTGTTTTTTTTTGTTTTTTTGCTGTGATATTTTACCAATAATGACCTGTGTTTTTATACATTTAGGGTATCAGAGAGAGTTACAGTATCAGCGATATGATGCTTCCTTTAGTGCATTTGGAAACTCAGATGCTTCTGGAAGTACCTGGTGAGGAAATCAAACTGTACAAATTACACCACACTTAGACAAACGACTGTATTAATTAGGATTAATGGTACACGAATAAATACTTCTGTATTGGCAGTAACTTTCCAAGATGTCGCTTGGTTTCCTAGCTTAACCTTTTAGCAGACAATTTATTTAGAGTCTTGCAAGTGCTTCAGGCCAATTTGTTTTAACTCATTTTTTTTTCTTTCTTTTTGTTACATTTCCTTGCGTCTAATTAGTTCTGCTGTAATGTGGATTTATGGCTACTTGCCACAAGCGGCAGTGTGAGACAATAACAGAGGACTTCTGCTTTCAGTTTCTATATTTTCTGATAGTAGAGAGGGATCAAAGCATTCCTAGAATTTACAGCACGAGTTCTGCCAACTGAGGCTTATTTTTGATCAAACTGAATTTTTTTTTGTTTTTTTACAGGCTATCAGCATATGTATTTAAATGTTTTCTTCAAGCTCGGCCCTTCATATACATAAGTCCAGATGTGCTAAGTTTGACGGTAGAATGGCTGATTCAGTTTCAGAATATGAATACAGGTGAATTCTCTGAGCCCGGGCGTGTAATTCACAAGGAACTTCAAGGGGGGCAGAATGGTCCTACCACTCTCACTGCCTACATAGTGACCTCACTGCTAGAAGACAACTATTATGGGGTAGGTGTAATCTAGTATATACTGTAGTATAGAATGCAATTGGTTGAATGATTTCAGTCTGTAACAAAATCATCAATGCAGAACTATTTACGTCTGAAGCCGCACCTTGTCTATCTGGCATATTAGATGTAAGGTTGCAAGATAATCAGGTTTTCATCCTCTGCTCAGACTGCATGCCTTGCACCGAGAAGTCTGAGCTGGAACAGTTAAAATTAATAACGTAATGAATAGTAGTGCACACAGCGTATAATCCCATTTTTTCCTTTCTCTTGAAAATAGTTTTGTGTATTGTATCAATAAAAATGATGACGCCTGAGGCTGTCCTTGTGGTATTTTAAGAGCACCTTATCTTTTCTCATATCTTCATTATTTATTTTTGTAGAATCGTTACAAGGCCAACATCCAGAAAGCTGTACAATATCTTGAGAAAAGTTTTGATGAAGGAATTAGTAGCAATTATACTTTGTCAGTTCTGACATATGCACTAACACTGGCGAACAGCACTAAATCAGTGGCAGCACTGAACCAGCTAAATGCAAGGGCAACCACTATGAATGATGGTAAGCATATCACAGGATCTGTCTGACAAGCTAGTGGGAAACTGATATCAAACTGAAATAATAACACATACAAGTTGTGTCCATAAATAAATCAGTTTAAATTGTAGGCATATGAACGTAACTTTCTAGTCGCTCATAATTCTACCACATAACAGTAAAATTACATAATTTGTGACTGATAGGGAGATGTGAGCATACACACACACAAACACACAATACTGCCTGCTATTTCTTCCCCACGGTATGCCTCTACCCCCCATTCACTGTCCTTCATCCCCACTATCCTTTTATCGATCTGCCAGAATAGTTGTTATTATTATTACATAGTTACATAGTTATTTTGGTTGAAAAAAGACATATGTCCATCGAGTTCAACCAGTACAGAGTACAACTCCAACCTGCTACCTCACATATCCCTGTTGATCCAGAGGAAGGCGAAAAAAAAACCCCACAAGGCATGGTCCAATTAGCCCCAAAAGGGAAAAATTCCTTCCCGACTCCAGATGGTAATCAGATAAAATCCCTGGATCAACATCATTAGGCATAACCTAGTAATTGTAGCCATGGATGTCTTTCAACGCAAGGAAAGCATCTAAGCCCCCTTTAAATGCAGGTATAGAGTTTGCCATAACGACTTCCTGTGGCAATGCATTCCACATCTTAATCACTCTTACTGTAAAGAACCCTTTCCTAAATAAATGGCTAAAACGTTTTTCCTCCATGCGCAGATCATGTCCTCTAGTCCTTTGAGAAGGCCTAGGGACAAAAAGCTCATCCGCCAAGCTATTATATTGCCCTCTGATGTATTTATACATGTTAATTAGATCTCCTATAAGGCGTCTTTTCTCTAGACTAAATAAGCCCAGTTTATCTAACCTTTCTTGGTAAGCGAGACCTTCCATCCCACGTATCAATTTTGTAGCTCGTCTCTGCACCTGCTCTAAAACTGCAATATCTTTTTTTGTAATGTGGTGCCCAGAACTGAATTCCATATTCCAGATGTGGCCTTACTAGAGAGTTAAACAGGGGCAATATTATGCTAGCATCTCGAGTTTTTATTTCCCTTTTAATGCATCCCAAAATTTTGTTCGCTTTAGCTGCAGCGGCTTGGCATTGAGTACGATTATTTAACTTGTTGTCGATGAGTACTCCTAAGTCCTTCTCCAAGTTTGATGTCCCCAACTGTATCCCATTTATTTTGTATGGTGCTAGACCATTGGTACGACCAAAATGCATGACTTGACATTTGTCAACATTGAATTTCATCTGCCATGTATGTGCCCATATAGCCATCCTATCCAGATCCTGTTGCAATATGACACTATCTTCCTGAGAGTTGATGATTCTGCACAATTTTGTATCATCTGCAAAAATAGCAACATTGCTCACTACTGCATCTACTAGGTCATTAATAAATAAATTGAAGAGCACTGGACCCAGTACAGACCCCTGTGGGACCCCACTGCTAACAGTCTCCCATTTTGAGTACGATCCATTGACCACAACTCTTTGTTTTCTGTCCATTAGCCAGTTCCCTATCCATGCACACAAACTCTTCCCCAGTCCTTGCATCCTCAACTTTTGCACCAGACTTCTGTGGGGAACAGTGTCGAAGGCCTTTGCAAAGTCCAAGTATATCACATCTACAGCATTCCCAATATCCATATTAGCATTCACTACCTCATAAAAGCTGAGCATGTTAGTCAAACAGGACCTGTCTTTAGTAAACCCATGTTGATGCTGAGAAATAAGATTATTTTCTACTATGAAGTCATGTATAGTATCTCTTAGTAACCCCTCAAATAGTTTGCATACAACTGATGTTAAGCTTACAGGTCTATAATTTCCTGGATCTGATTTTTTGCCCTTCTTAAATAATGGGAAAACGTGGGCTGTACGCCAATCCACTGGGACTCTGCCAGTTGCAAGAGAGTCCCAAAAGATAAGATAAAGGGGTTTATCTATAACTGAACTTAATTCCCTTAGGACCCGAGGATGCATGCCATCCGGGCCAGGTGCCTTGTCTATTTTTAATTTATTTAGTCTTGCCTTCACTTCTTCCTGCGTTAAGTATTTAATATTACAGTTAGAAGATTGAGACTCTTCTGCCTCTGTAATTTGCAACAGTGCTGTTTCCTTTGTGAAGACAGAAGCAAAGAAAGCATTTATTTAACTCTGCCTTACCTTGGTCATCCACCATTGAGTTCCCACCCTCATCCTTTAGGAGTCCTATACAGTCAACTTTTCTTTTTTTAGAGTTGATGTACTTGTAAAACTTTTTGGGTTAGATTTGATATCCCTAGCGATTTGATTTTCAGCTTCGATCTTTGCCAGCCTAATTTCTTTTTTACAATTGTTATTGCACTTCTTATAATTGCTTAGTGCAGCCTCGGTCCCCTCCTGTTTTAGGACCTTATAGGCATTTCTTTTCCTCTTCATTTTATCCCTAACCTTTCTATTCATCCATAGAGGCCTTTTTTTTATTCCTAGACATTTTGTTTCCATATGGGATATACATACTACAATATTGATTGAGAATAAGTTTAAAAGCTTGCCATTTCCCTTCAGTGTCCTCCCCTTGTAGTGCATTATCCCATATATATTACATTTATTAGTTTGCATGTCACTGATTAAGGCTATCAGTGGCCATCACTTATAACACAGGTTTGGTAAATAATTTATCTGTAGAGTGGGGGGTTGAGAAACAGAAAGATATAGTGCTTGATAGTTTATGGATGATTATCTTTAATTATATATTGAGGATTTTCTTGGCTGACTGAAAAGGAATCCATTACTCAGAGTTTGTGGAGGGCTGGTAGTGTGGCAGGAGGAACAGACAAGTAGGGGGGAAATAGCAATACTGGTTCTGGTTGGGGTGGCATGGCACTGCTGAGGGGACTTGGCTTTAGTGGTGGGGTGTGGCATGGGGATGTCACTGCAGGAGGAAATAGTACATGGAGAGAAAGTGGTAGCGCTGAGCAAACACTTGTTATGAGGATGAAGATGGGTTATGGTGGAAACACTTGCTAAATGATCTCAGACTGTGGGGGACTCCACAGCGAAAGTACATAGTGAATGAATGGCTCCACCAAAGTTATACTGGAGAGGGGCTCCATGATTTGTAGTTACACCCCTGGCCACAAAGTAGAAAGCTGGGTTAAAGAACATGGTGACAGAGAGAGAGAGAGAGAGTAGAAAGGAATAAGAGGAAAATGCAGAATAAAAACAGAATTGAAAGGAGAAATAGAGAAGATAAGGGAGCAGCACAGTGGTAATTGGAACAGTAGCTTTGGGAGGGACAGCAAGTGGAGGTGAACAATGCAACCTATATTCTGCCTGCACACATGATCCATTCAGTCCCTGCATAGAAAACCAGCACTTAAATCCTCATTCTACTAATACAAAAATGGTGTACCATGTGTGGTGGTCTGTAATTTTCTAGCGATTGTTACTAATTTCACTAATTTTCACTAAATTCCCCCAAAGTAAATCAATTGGAAAAAAACGGAAATTCATCCTCAAAGCGATTTCACTGTTTAAATTCTCTCATTGAAATGAATCAGAAAAATGCATTATATATACCTGTACACTATACATAGTATTCAGCCTTACCGTTGTTTAGTTTACAGAGATCCACTAACGGATTGCTTTAAACTGTTTTTTATTTCAGTGGCAGTCATTACTACTTAGAGAGTCTATCATACATCTTCTAAAAGAACTGCGAAAATAATGGGCACTTAATAATGGTAGACTGTAAAATATTTACATGGAAAAATGAAATATTACTTTCACGGAGCCCTTTTTGTATTTTCCCTCTGCAAGACTTACAATTTTTCCTCTTCAGTTCTTAAACTCTCCATACTCATGAAGAATAATACATTAATGAATGAATAATGCAGTTTTATTATATATTGCAATTAATAGGGACAAAATACTGGTCAGCACCTTCTGAAACCACTGGTTACTGGCAGCCAAGGACCACAGACATTGAGACAGCAGCCTATGCTCTACTTTCCTTACGTCGACAGAATAGGATTGCAGATGGAATCCCTGTCATGAAATGGCTGAGTCAGCAAAGGAACCAGCTTGGTGGTTATATATCTTCTCAGGTAATTAGTGCTCCTCACCTTTTAGTTGTGTCCGTATCAAATATTTACAATACTAGGTTCTCTGACTCTTTCAACAGATAATGTTTAAAGTGGATCTGAACTGGATTTGCACAGGACAAAAGGAAAACAGACAGAAATGCACCCTGTATGTATTTAGAGAGTTTAGCCTGTCTAATTCCCTCTCAGCTGTGTCTTATCTCAAAGTGTCATTTGATCTCTCCCCTTGTCACATTACTGCCATGGCAGATATGGTAGATAAGCTCATTTGAAATAGAAATAGAAACACTGCAGATTTAGTTTAGGATTTCTATTAGCTGTAACAAATATTTTTGTTTATAGGTTATTATGCTGTTGTGTATCTTTTAGAGCAGAGAGGAAGTTCTGAATTCAGATCCGCTTTAACTTTGTATTGTTCAAGCAACCAATATACTGTATATATTATGTTTATGGACGTTTTGTATTTTTAAGGACACTGTAATGGCTCTTCAGGCTCTCTCTGAATTTGTGACAGTTTTATCATCTGGTGGTGGAAACTCTCTGACCCTGACTGTTACTGGACCAAGTTCATTCGTTCCAAAGATATTCCAGATCAACTCAAACCTCCTACAGTTACAAAGGATGCAGGTAAACATTGTAGTACTGTGTCCATGGACAAAAGAATAAATCATCTTTAAAGTAAAAAGGGTTGATGTACATGCTCTGATTGAAATTCCATGATTAATGCAGGTGTACAGACTATCCTGTAAACTTGGCATGTGTTCATACAAAAATGTCTGCCATTAGACAGCAAAAGTAGATGGTTATCCATAAAAAAGTAAAAGAATACCATATTTAAACAAAATATATGATTTGAAACTACCATATTTTTCGGACTATAAGACGCTCCAGGCTATAAGACGCACCTAGGTTTAGAGGGACAAAATCAAAGAAAAATAAAGTGTACTAAACCTGGTGCATCTATGGTCCAGGAGCACCTTGTAGAGCTTTAGACACAAATAGCAGCATCAAGTGAAAACCCCCAATGAGGTGTAACAATGTAAAACCAAAGATAAACTTGTACTGTGAAAACAGAACAAAACAGAAAACAGAACAGTGCAACAATATAAATCTAAATATAAACTTCTGATGTACCACTGCCATCTCCTGTAAATCTCTCTAGATTGTGCTGAGCAGTGAAATTGCAGATTAGCAGCACAGCCCCTTCCGCGAGACATATGCCCAGCACCCCCGTGCAGACCCCCTCACCAGCTTGGTGGCCCAGTCGCATGATGCAGTGCTTCATGCTGCTCTCTGGTGCTTGGGGTCTCCAGGAGATGAGGAGTTTCTGTCTTGCACGCGTCCCTGGAGAGGAGAAAAGAGCCTCTGGGTGTCGCGATTTCCTGTGCGGGGATCGTCTGTCCGGCTTGATGAGCGCTGATGTGTACCCGTGGCTACTGCAAAAGCACCCCCACCATTTCTGGTCTCTCGGCGGGTCCGGACTTCTGCAAACAAGATGTCACACACTTCTGCCCAGCTCCGTGAGTGACTACAGATGCAGCGCTGCGGGTCCGGACTTCCGCAAACACAATGTCACACACTTCTTTCCAGCTCTATGAGTGACTGCAGTTGGCGCTGATAGCCCTGCTGACGTGACGTAGGCACTGCTCCTGAACCAATCACAATCCCCTTCCACGTCACGTCAGCAGGGCTATCAGTACCACTCAGCGGCATCTGCAGTCACTCATAGAGCTGGAAAGAAGTGTGTGACATTGTGTTTGCGGAACTCCGGACCCGCAGGGCTGCATCTGTAGTCACTCACGGAGCTGGGCAGAAGTGTGTGACATCTTGTTTGCAGAAGCCTGGACCCGCAGCGAGACCTGAAATGACGGGGGTGCTTTTGCAGTAGCCATGGGTACACACCAGCGCTCATCAAGCCGGGCCACCAAAATAAAGATCCTGTCCGCATGAACTGCTGGGGCTCTGCAGCAGATGAGAAGGTCTGCCGAGACTCCTTCGCCTCCTCACCTTACTGGACAAGCCGCAGCTCCACCACAATGGAGGTCCGATCGATGGAGCGCGGACATGGAAAATAAATCACCACTTGCCACAGGTACATTCGGACTATAAGATGCACCAACTCCCCCCCCCCCCCCTCTTTTGGGGAAGAAAAAGTGCGTCTTATAGTCCGAAAAATACGGTAAATATAAAATTTCTTAATTAGATGCCATATTTGTAGTGTCAGAGAGAGGAGTAAATTTTCCCTCTTTAATGTATGAGGCCCAACACTTTAACCTCTTGAGGACCACAGTGCTAAACCCCCCTAAAGACCAGAATGTTTTTTCTTTAATTGGCCACTGCAACTTTAAGGCAAAGCTGCAGGGCCGCACAACACATCACACGAGTGATTTCCCCCCCTTTCCCCCCACCACCAGTGCTCTCCGTTGGTGGGGTATGATCGCGCCCCCCCCCCCCCCCCTCACCCCTCCTCCCCCCAGTGTTTATTTTTTTATATATAAATATTTATGTTCATTTTTAAAATTATTTTTTACTATTTATTTTATTTTTTATTTTTTTAAAAACCCCTCCCTACCCCCAACCGCGGCCAATCCTAGCGATCGGCTGTCATAGGCTTCTGCCTATGAGAGCCGATCGCTCTCAAGTGACCCAGGGGACAGCCGTGTCACACGGCGGTCCCCAGTACAGCACTGCTGCTGATCAAAGTGCTGTACTAACCGAAAAGATGGCGGTTTTGCCGTCTAACAGTCTCCCGAGCGGCGATCGCTGCTCGGAGACTGGAGGCGGGGCGGAGCACCACCCCCGGAGCAGGACATGAGCACGCAGCATGCGCGCGGTCTCCTGCAAACTGCAGCCTCAGGAATTAACGCCAATTGGCGTTAGGTGGTCCTGGGGCTGCCGGCGTGGCCACACCCATTGGCGTGGGGCGGTCGTATAGTTAAAGGGAAACTGAGATTAGAGGAATATGTAGGCTGTCATATTTTTATCTTTTTAAATAATAACAGTCCCCTACTTAACTCTCTGGCATCAGAAGTGTCTGAATCACACACCTGAAACAGTCATGTAATGAATCCAGTCAGACTTCAGTCAGAGCACGTGATCTGCATGCTTGTTCATGTGGCGAAATGTATTTGAGGCTCAGGATTAGCAGGACCGCAGGGCAACTTGCATTGTTTTAAAGGAAATAATATACCTCTCACCCAAAGTTCCCTTTAAAACTAAAACCTATCTACTTTATCTAGCAGTGGCATTTATGAGAAAAAAAAACAATAAATATGGGTAAACTTTATTTTATTTGAAACATAAGTACATTTCTAAAGGTGAACAGAGAGTATTTAGAATGCGAATGAGGTACTACTTATATTTGTGTGTGTTTGCATTGGTATTTTAGTGTTTTGTATAGTCAACCAATGATTACTGCTCAGGTATTTCTAGATGTTTTTAAATGCTGAAGGGTTGCATTTACATATCACTAATGTGCTAGAATAGTTTTAGTTCTAATACTTTTCTTTTTCAATATTAGATTGAAATTTCCCAGCCATTATTAATTAATGCCATTGCAGTTGGAAGAGGACTGGCACTTTTTCAGGTATGAAATGATTACTTTTAAATCCGTGTCTATAGTATACTTGTATCCCCTTGGCTTGCAGTGAGATTACAGACTGCTTGCTAGCATGAATCCTACTCCTGCTAGTCTGCCATTGACTCTTGTACTTTGAATGGGCAGCTTGTCTCTAATCTCACGACAGTGAACTCTAGATGTGTCAAAACCCAACATGGTTTTTGTCTTTAGCATGATCACCAACTCATAAAGGAACCAGCCTTCACATTTTTGCAATTATTTTATCAGGCATAGTGATCCCTTCTCTAACAGTGAATTAACGATTGATGGTACTTTGAAATAAATCACAGCACTTAGTATTAGATTTTTTTAATATAAAAAATGCATTTTCTTATGATACAGCATATATACAAAAATGTAACCAGTCTTAAGTAGTTTTCCATCTAACAGTAATCCACCTGATCAGGCCTTTATAGTCAAGCAAACATTAATCATCTTAGTACATTTATATAACAATTGTATTATGTAGAGTAATATTAGATAAAAAATAGTCTGAGCTGTACTAGTAGCTGTGTCAGAACTCATAGTAATCTTCTTAAAAAAATGACAGAAAAATAATATCTAACAGAATTTCATGCTAACATCTTAACAGAACTTAATGCTGGAAAATTAATTAAGTACTATATTTTTTGGGACTATAAGACGCTCCGGACTATAAGACGCACCTAGGTTTAGAGGGCAAAAATCAGAGAAAAAATGTATACTAAACCTGGTGCGTCTATGGGTCAGGGGCATCTTGTAGACCTTTTCCCCCAAGCTGTCTCTAAGCTACTCTTTCTAAGCTACATTGCCCAGCTGCACTAACCTCTGCTGCTGCCCCCTCCCCCCCCCCCACACTGTACTGCACTATACTAACTCATGCTGCCCCCTCCCACCAGCTACATTACATTAAACTACAACTGCAGGGAAACTAAACTGCAGGGAACTACTGTACACTACAACCGCAGGGAAACTAAACGCTGCGACACAGCATGCTCCATCCTGGAAGCGGTGACAGCTGCAATGTCCCCAGGGATGCCCGATATCTCCCTCCCCAGCACAGAGCGATGGAAGCCTGTTAATGTTACTCACTCTGGTGTTTTCCAGGAGTGATAGTTCTTCTCTCCATACTTTAGCTATACTCAATATAGCTAGAGCAGCGCGGAGATCGGGAGTGTGTGGCAGAGATCTTCAATCAAGATAACTGAGGATATTGGCGTGGGAGCTTTCCGAGGATATTGGCATTGGAACTTTTTTTTAAAGGTAAGTATTCATAGTTAATTAAGATTAATAAAGGACTTTTCTCATGGTTGTGTTTTTATTTCTTTTAACCCTTTGTGGAAATGGATAAGGGGTACTATGTACCCCTATACTAATTTCTCCTGGGAAGGGGGCTGTCATTTGGGGTCACCTTCTTAAAAAGGACTCTGAGATGCCTCCATGAACCCACCTAGGGAGTAGTTGGCCCCCATCTCCGGAGGTGGGGTAGAGCCCCTTGTCCAAGAATTGGACAAGGGCTCTGCGGGAGAGGCGGAGGCTTGGCCCCCCCTCTCCGCCAAAGTTCCCCCTTACCATGGACCATGCAGGCTGGTATAGCTTAGAGTATGAAGCCCCACGTGGCTGGGGCTCCGCATTCTGGCAATCCCAGCTTGCATGGAAGACAAGGGGTTAAAAGGTTCGGGAGGGGGGACCCCACGTCATTTTTTTAATATATATTTCCCACACTCTGAACAAAAAAAAAGGTCCAAAAAATAGGTACAGTTGCCAGGGAGCCTATTTGGCACCGAATGTTCTTTCCAAGTTTCGTAGTCAGTCCTCATCAAGATGCCCTAAATGCAACCTGATTAATGCCAACTTTTGGCATCTCTTATGGAAATGTCCTCTTGTTTAACATTTTTGGGTAAACTGACGGCAGCCATTGACTTTAATGTAAAAAATGCGCACGCAATTTTTTTTTTAAATGCAAACAGCCCAAGTTTGCTGGGAACAGTCCGTCGGAGAACTGTTCGGGCCATCTCTAGTGAGGAGACGTCTGTTATGAAGTACTGCACCATGAGTTCAAAAGAGGAACTGTATGGGAAATTGTAAGATTTATTTTTTCTGTTTGTGCCTGAGAACCAAAAATAAATCAATGTGATAGAAGATGGCTGGGCCACTGAATATTTAATCTAGGGCCGCAATTGACCCGTGGGCCAGACTTTGTACATGCCTGATCGAGGTGTTCCAGTTTCCTATCACACCTATCACGCCTCAAAAATTTGCCTGATAGGCTTTCAACCAAGCTTTGTTCTAGAATATGGGTAATATTTTCTGCTTAATGTAATCAGTTTTTTTACTTCTGAATATATCACAATTAGCAATCAAAAACATGAGGAAAAAGTCTGGCACTATAGTGTTTAATGTACAAAAATGATGTCACATCAAGTGAATATAAAGTGCATCGGCAATGCTTAATGGACAAAGTTTGATCATGCAGTAAAAAACACACATACCGGCATGGTATCTTCGTACTCACTGGATACAGGTGGGAGGCAGCGGTGGTGGGTGCCAAAAGGTGCACGGCCTAACAACCGTTTCGCATGGCTTGCGCCAGGCTTTCTCAAAGGTGAAGTGTGCAACAGTGCTGGAAGGGCAACGAAGCGTTTTTAAAGTGCAGTTTACGGCACTTCCGGTTCGCCGTAATAAGCCACGCCCCCTCCGGAAGTTAAAAAACTCAAGCCCTATGACCTATGAGCATTGTGGAACGCAAATGGTTATGCATGAAAAAGCCGCAAGTACGCGTCAAAAGTGACGTAGACGCACGCAAACTCATCATACCCAGAGCCTGCACAATGCTCCTAGAACGCGGCTATACCGCATAATGGAACGCGTATAAGCGTAAAAGACGATGCGTACAAGCGTCAAAAAATGACGCAAATACGCGCTGCCCAAAAGGAAAGAACCATGCATAGCAGTACCTGCATCGTTGCTGTACCAACGGCTGAAGATATCAAATTTAAACCATGTAAATCGACTATGCCTTTTTCCACTCAAGCAGGTTCCTGTATTGACCACTTTGAAAAACAAGTAGATAATGATATCAAGGCCTTAATCTACTCCACAGTAACTCCCAATTTGTCCTCTATTGAAAGTAATGCTTTGCGGTGGCTGAGAAATCGTCCTGATCTCACCATCCGCAAAGCCGACAAGGGAGGATCAGTAGTAATCCTCTCCACAGAGAAATACAAGATAGAGGCTATAAGACAATTGTCGGACACCTCTACTTACAAACCCCTCAAAAAAGACCCCACTATGAGCTACCACTCTGCCCTCAGATCACTTCTTAGAAGAGGTGTCGAAAAAGGCTTTTTGACCTCAACTTTGGCAAACAACCTTCTCCCTACCTTCCCAGTTAAACCTGTTTGGTACTGCCTCCCGAAAATACATAAATCCCTGACCGATCCCCCAGGCCGACCAATTGTCTCAGGCCTGGGGGCGGTCACAGAAAGGCTATCACGATACCTGGACCACATTCTCCGACCTCTGTTGCATTCTATCCCCTCACACCTTAGCGATACTATTGATGTCTTAGAGGGCCTAGGATCCTCATCGTGGTGCAAAGGGGATCTGCTGGTGACCATTGATGTTACCAGCCTGTACAGCAGAATTCCACACACGGATGGTATTAGTGCCGTGAGGATGTACCTCGACAGAGAGTCCAATAAGGAGGCTTCTCACAACACATTTGTGTGTGAATGTCTGGAGTTCATCCTTACCCATAATGCCTTTATGTTTGGGGACACCTGGTACCAGCAGATCTCAGGTACGGCGATGGGGACCCCGGTAGCTTGTACCTATGCCAATTTGTTTTTGGGAGCCTGGGAAGAAATTTGTATTCACTCTCCCATTAACCCCTTTCGCTCGGCTCTGAGGATGTGGTCCAGGTATGTGGATGATATCCTGACCTTTTGGTCAGGAGATGTTCCACTCTCGAGGTCAATATGCTCTTCACAATGGAGTGGTCAATAGAAAGCATCAGCTTTCTTGATTTGGAATTGGCCGTTACAGAGAAAGGCATATTGACAAGGAGTTATCGAAAACCCACCACTTCCAACACCATCTTGCACTGCAGGAGCTACCATCCGCAACATGTAACAGAATCCCTCCCCTATGGCCAGTTTCTGCGACTGCGCAGAAACAACACTACGATCCAGGATTTCCTCAACCAAGCTGAGAATCTAAAACAGAGGCTCCTGAATCAAGGCTATGATGAAAACAAACTTAATTTAGCGATTAAAAAAGCCCTAGACAGAGATAGATCTGACCTTGTAAAAAGGAAAAAGCGAGCCATGTCCACTAGGGGAACAGGAGTTTTCTCTTTTGATTTCTCACCCATGGCCAGTCAAATCAAATGGGCCTTCAGTAGGAACTGGTTCCTACTTCTGGAGGACCCATTATTGAAAGAATCCTTACCCCTAATCGCGTTTAAGAGAGCACCAACTATTGGCGATCTTTTAGTACACAGCGATTTTTGCGAGCATCCACAGCGCACTTGGCTGAATGATTTTGCCTCTTCTGGCAATTATAAATGTGGCTTTTGCAAAGCTTGCCAATTCATGAAAACTGGCAAGTCCTATGCTCTAGGTCCGATCCATCATGTTTCTTTTTTTGCCACATGCAGAACCAAATTTGTGGTTTATGCCTTGTGGTGTCCATGCAAACGTTTTTACGTTGGTAAAACCACCAGGATGGTGAAGGAATGTGTTTTGGAACACGTCCGCCTGCTTCCCAAAAATAAAGGCTGCCCAAGGATCGTCGAACACATGTCGACTTTCCACCAAAGCAACCCCAATTTTTTGTCCTTTGCATGTATCGACATTTGTAATGTCCCTCGTAGAGGAGGTGATAGGAAAAAACTTTTACTCAGACAAGAGGCGCTTTGGATCCTACGCACTGATGCTATGGGTCCTTTGGGTCTAAACGACTATGTAGATCTTGCATGCTTCCTTGATCCCTAATCCTTCTTGCTGCTTCTGGCTGGGGACTTTTTGTGCCCCCACCCCTGGCTGCCTCTTGTTGCCCTTTCATCCCCAAGATGGCCATACCTTTTGATACAATGAATTTTAAATTGCTTTATGATAAGTACCATTAAATTTACTAAAATTATTTGTTTGTTTCAGTGAGATGCCGTTTCTGGGATTGAAACAACTACCTCTCCTTGGAGTACTGTCCGCCGCTCCCACTTCTATTCTCCCTAGTGTACCCATTCTGTTTTTATATCACCCCTTTCCTTGTTGTCACTTTCACACCTTCGGGTCCACTATCCCTCTACCCACCCTTTTCCCCTTCAGTGTTATCAACTCTCTCTTTTGCCCTTTAAGATAATGCCATAGCATTTTAAGGCTAATAAGCCAGATATGAGATAATGATCTTTATCCGAGTCCTGCTAGGCCCCTACCATCTCTTGCCTATTGATGGCTGTTTACCCCAGGCCCCCCTCTGCCCGCCCTTGACGAGCAGATAGGCTGGGGTTTTTATTGCAGCCACCATTACGCATGATTTGAGCACTCTACAGTGGCTCCATGCGATGCAGGTACTGCTATGCATGGTTCTTTCCTTTTGGGCAGCGCGTATTTGCGTCATTTTTTGACGCTTGTACGCGTCGTCTTTTACGCTTATACGCGTTCCATTATGCGGTATAGCCGCGTTCTAGGAGCATTGTGCAGGCTCTGGGTATGATGAGTTCGCGTGCGTCTACGTCACTTTTGACGCGTACACGCGGCTTTTTCATGCGTAACCATTTGCGTTCCACAATGCTCATAGGTCATAGGGCTTGAGTTTTTTAACTTCCGGAGGGGGCGTGGCTTATTACGGCGAACCGGAAGTGCCGTAAACTGCATTTTAAAAACGCTTCGTTGCCCTTCCAGCACTGTTGCACACTTCACCTTTGAGAAAGCCTGGCGCAAGCCATGCGAAACGGTCGTTAGGCCGTGCACCTTTTGGCACCCACCACCGCTGCCTCCCACCTGTACCCAGTGAGTACGAAGATACCATGCCGGTATGTGTGTTTTTTACTGCATGATCAAACTTTGTCCATTAAGCATTGCCGATGCACTTTATATTCACTTGATGTGACATCATTTTTGTACATTAAACACTATAGTGCCAGACTTTTTCCTCATGTTTTTGACTGCTGTAGAATCCTCTTCTTTGCTAGTCTTGACTTGAGCACATAGTGTACTGGGTACTTGTTTCTGATCTTTGGCTTTACAACTCCGAGTGCCTGCCAGCTCTCCCATACATATATATCGCAATTATATTATTATTATTGATTTATATAGTGCCAGCTTCTTCGCGTTCTAACAATCCAAGATATACAATACAACAGTTAATACAAGACAAGAGTGGATGACAGCAAATGCAGTGAACAAACATACATATTTTTACACGGGGTGGGAGGTATGTACACCCATTACACAGCATTGTAAGACAAAAGGGGAAGAAAGGCCTGGCCAAAAGGCCTTACAGTCTAAAGGTTTAAGGTATAAGACAGTAGGTAAAGGGAAGCTTTATATGGATTGGTAGATATGGGGGTCAGTGGGCAGTGTCCTAGGTAGGAGAGTATGCTTGCCTGAAGAGGTGAGTTTTGAGATTGCGTCTAAAAAGAGTAAGTGTGGGTGAGTGGCGGATGTGTTGGGGAGAGTGTAGAGGAGAGAGGAGTGGAGAAGATCAAGAGAAATCTTGTAAGTGAGAAGACGTGACCAGGGAAGAAGACAGAAGGATATTGTTAGCAGAGCGAAGATTGCGTGTAGGATGGTACACAAAGATAGGAAGGAGCTAGCTTGTGGGAGCTTTGCAGGTGAAAGTAAGGATTTTAAATTGTATCCTTTGTGTAACTGGCAGCCAGTGAAGGGACAGACAGAGGGGGATAGGGCCGGAGAATCGGGAGGAGAGGTGGATGAGCCATGCAGCAGAGTTCTTGATGGACTGTAACTGGGCTAAATGGTTGGCTGGGAGGCCGCAGAGCAGACAGTTGCATCATTATATCAGACACTATAGATTCCATTATGGTGTGTTATATTTTAATTGATATGTTCATGTATTTTGTCTTGCAGTTTAATGTAATGTATAACACAAAGGCATCTTCAAGGCGCAGGAGAAATACTCTGCCAGAAACATTCAGCTTAGATATATCAGTGACAGAAGATACAAATAATATTCATAGACTAACAGCAAATGTGTGTACAAGGTAAGCAGGTACACTTTAATGTTTATGTCCAGTCTCCATTGCAGTTCACACACATTAAAATGTGTGCATAACGCAACATACACAGTGCGAATCCAGCCTTAGACGTCATCCAGCAAATCTGAATTAGTTAAATTAACAATGGCTAATAATACAAATCTGACCAATGTACCACACACCTATGTTCAATTTTTCCCAAATCATAAATAAATAATTGAAAGCTCAGAAAAAATTGATTGGAACTGCACATCAAGTAATTGACAATCCATTACACCATACAATCCTATATAACAAAACTCCTGTGTCTCTGCGTCCTGTCCCTGTGTGTGTCCTTACATTTGCGCTACTGCCACATGTGCCACAGGGACAGCCGTTGTTGGGACAGGAGCTGGACAGCCAGGGGGCTGGCCGGGCGTGTGCGAGTGCGCACTGACAGTTGGCGACGGTGACAGACCTAGAGCCCGTTATTAAATGGGCTAAGGTTACTAGTTCTTCATAAAGTTGGTCTGAAATTTCCAACATGTCCAATCTCCACAAATAAAAAAAAATTGAAATTCTATCGGATTTATTGATCAAAAACAAAGAAAAACTCCTGATTGTTTCAAGACAACTGATCGAAATGATCGAATTGGTATAAAATTGGATCTTTTAATTGTATGGTGATACCTTAAAGCTATCACTTCATTAGTGCAGTAAGCTAACTAAATCACAAACTGAACTCTCTAAGGCCAGAGCGATTTCTAATCGCTAGTGATTTGAAAAAGCTCTTGCTAATGCAATGCTATGGGGGATTTTTATAAAATCACATCGCTCTGGTGGGATCACACCCATAGCATTACATTGCGCAGAAAAAGTGGGATCAGCGCATCACCAGGCCGCCTCTGAATGGCCTCAGCTCAGAGATGCGCTGAGCCCCCCCAGGAACTGCAAACGCACCTTGAACCCAAACAGAGGCTCTGCATATACACCAAAGAAAAACTAACAAGTGGGAGCAGCTGACCAGCATTAAATCAAACATAGCAAAGAAATGAACAGCGCTACTTAAAAACAGATGAATGCTTACCTGCAAAAAAGTGCAGACCCCACTCATGGGATACAAATACACAATGAGCACACATACAACCTGTCTACCACTTGGAGGATGTTAGTTTCTACTAACAGCTTGCAATGCAATTTGTTAGGTACTCGTCCCTCCCACTGTCGAAGAAGTCTTTCCTCCATGGGAGGGGACCTAACACTAACTAAAACCTACCTATGCATATCCATAGCCTGGGCGCGCTACCAGTAAAATTAAGAATTGCGCAGAAAAAGTGGGATCAGCGTATCACCAGGCCGCCTCTGAATGGCCTCAGCTCAGAGATGCGCTGAGCCCCCCCAGGAACTGCAAACGCACCTTGAACCCAAACAGAGGCTCTGCATATACACCAAAGAAAAACTAACAAGTGGGAGCAGCTGACCAGAATTAAATCAAACATAGCAAAGAAATGAACAGCGCTACTTAAAAACAGATGAATGCTTACCTGCAAAAAAGTGCAGACCCCACTCATGGGATACAAATACACAATGAGCACACATACAACCTGTCTACCACTTGGAGGATGTTACTTTCCACTAACAGCTTGCAATGCAATTTGTTAGGTACTCGTCCCTCCCACTGTCGAAGAAGTCTTTCCTCCATGGGAGGGGACCTAACACTAACTAAAACCTACCTATGCATATGCATAGCCTGGGCGCGCTACCAGTAAAATTAAGAATTGCGCAGAAAAAGTGGGATCAGCGCATCACCAGGCCGCCTCTGAATGGCCTCAGCTCAGAGATGCGCTGAGCCCCCCCAGGAACTGCAAACGCACCTTGAACCCAAACAGAGGCTCTGCATATACACCAAAGAAAAACTAACAAGTGGGAGCAGCTGACCAGAATTAAATCAAACATAGCAAAGAAATGAACAGCGCTACTTAAAAACAGATGAATGCTTACCTGCAAAAAAGTGCAGACCCCACTCATGGGATACAAATACACAATGAGCACACATACAACCTGTCTACCACTTGGAGGATGTTAGTTTCCACTAACAGCTTGCAATGCAATTTGTTAGGTACTCGTCCCTCCCACTGTCGAAGAAGTCTTTCCTCCATGGGAGGGGACCTAACACTAACTAAAACCTACCTATGCATATGCATAGCCTGGGCGCGCTACCAGTAAAATTAAGAATTGCGCAGAAAAAGTGGGATCAGCGCATCACCAGCGCATCATCTTTGCTACATAGCATTACATTAGCAAGAGTTTTCAAAATCGCAAAGCGCTCAGAAAATCGCTCCTAGTGGGTTTCTGGCCTTACTGAATCACAAAGCAAACAAAGCAAACAATTAGTAAGCTAACACTCTAATTGAATCACAAAGCTAACAATTACAGGTCTGAAAATTAGCATGAATGAATCGCAAATTGCGAATACACAGCATTGCTTACAGACTATGACCAGGATGTCATAATGTGTAATTATGGCTCATGAATGCAATGTAAATCATGAGACATTTCTAAGATGTTCAATGATATGCAATTTCTTCTGAGTCTATACAAATTTATGTAAAGTTTTATGCAAATATTTGCAGCTTGACAATGGATCAATCAATTTAAACCTGGGTGGGACTTGAGTGTTCCATTTTCAATTACTTTTTTATTACTTTAAAATGAAAAAATTGCCAGTGCAACATGACATCTTTATTTTTGGGATGAGGAGAAACTGTATTTTTTTTTTCTATAAACAAGCCTCTAAGTACAAACCACAGTAAGGTGAAACCGGTCCATGTGATGGTACTGGTGTATTACCTGCTATCAGATGATGATGATGATACACAATGAATTTATGCTAATATCATATTGTTCTTCCTAGTTATCAAGGTGAAGGTAATGAGACTGGTATGGTGCTTTTACAGTTTGGATTACTTACTGGATTTAGACTGAGCTCTAAAGGTATTCCTCTAACAAACCCTCTCAAACTGGTTGAACCTCAAGACAACAAAGTTAATCTCTATTTAGATTCGGTAAGTCACATTGGAAAAATGAGTGTTAATAAAGCGTTCCACGTTCAGTAAATCTAATTTTTAAAATAAGCCTTTATTAATTTAAATATAAAAAATACTGATTCCTAAATCCTATTTTGGATCGATTTTCTTTTCAATGCATAGCAATAAGTTATTGATAACACCCACTAATATTCCCATACTGAGTAGCTTCTGGAATGGGTGGGACTTCCTGTTAGTCCTGAAAAAATCAAAACAATATACTATACAATTATTCAGAAACAGTGATGAGCAAATAACTTTGTGGCATTTGGTCCCACCCAGTAGGCAGAAGTTGGGATTAGCAAATCACGGCTTCCAGCAGTTGTTCACTTATCTAGTTGCTGTGTTAATTGTGCATTGATTTTCTTGCCCCAACTCAGTGGAATTTTAGATTATATTTTTTGCTCATCACCATGAAATATTCATAAATCATAATTTAAATGTTCATATTACATTTTAAAATAAAACTTCAAGCAAGCTGGCAGATGCAGGTGCATGTAATACCTTGTCTGCTACCAGGCGGTAAATGTTTGCAACTTTTACCTGAGGGAAATCAGAACATATGAACCTATTTATAAATATCCTATTTCTAACATGGAGGTGGCATGTTATAAATATCCTATTTCTAACATGGAGGTGGCATGTCAGAGTTGTGCTTTTGCTACATTTTGGCCTATTTTCCACAAGCAGCTGAAGGCGGTCAGTTGCTCCCATCCATCGGCAGAGCACTTGCTAGCATTCAACACAGCGGTTGCCGTGCTCAGATGTAACATGAGACTTTTTCACCACTGGGTTATGCCTCTGCATTTCAAATGTGACACGTGGTGTTACTGACCACTGCCATTGCGCTTGTGGCCAGCAGTCCGGCGGCTGAACTTAGCAAACGAGCAGTTCAGCTGTCTGTGGAAGAGGCCTTGTAAAGTATCAGTCAGACCTCTCCATTAATTTATAAGGGCTCTTGGAGATCTCTATTTTGGTAGTGATAATCTTTAGAGGAAATAGTGGGAAACTGTGCTGTTTGTTCCAAACTCTTTATTTTCTACTTTTGCTAAAGACCACCACTTTATAAAGCCATAGTATAGAGCCACAGTGAACATCTAAAAGCCTCTGTGCCAAATTTATCAAAGCATTACCAACAGTTTTTTCTTGTTAAACAGTTCTAACCAGCAGAGGGAACTGTTCTGCATGATAGTAAGAAACTTCTTAGATCCTACCTAATAGTAGCAGTTTAGCATGACTTTTTTAGAACTGCACTACAGTTAAGTAAATTACAAATCCATTCCTAAACTGCCGCAGATTAAGAAGTGCTTAATAGCACTTCTACAGATGGTGCAGTGTAGACTAGACATAATTTGTGAAGTGCTCATCCCCCCCTGCTGAATTCCTCAGAGCCTGCCGGTATCAATACAGCAGATGTATTGGTTAACTCAGCAACAGCAATTTCCCTTACACACTGTCTGAGAAACCTTCCGAACTCCTCCTATTTTAAAACAGTTTAAGAAGGAAACTGCATTATCTAGTGATTTCTTAAGATGTCTGAGACAGTTCTGCACCGATTTTTAAAAACTTACTAATATTTTGTCTCAGACACTCTTGATAAATATTCCCCTCTATCCACTACTTCCAAAATATTGATGGCAATTACAACTAACAGTCACTAGTGGGGAGCAGTTTAAACACCCACAATGTAAGTCAATGTGGCTTCTGATCACCAGTTTTAAGGAAACAAACTTCACTTTCTGAAGCCGTATTACCAGGGGATATGACCTGTTCCAACCTTAAAACATGAGGCCCCATTTTGGAGGTTGCTGAAAAGGTAGAAAATTGGACGTTTGTTTCACTGCAGTCGTGTGAGGCACCTAGAGGTTTTTAAAAAAAAAAAAAATCTATGGTGTTCTGAATTTATTCAGGATGAGTTTGTGGTGTAGTAGTCCTTAGTATATTCAGATATGATAGAGTTGTTGCTATTGCAGTTTTATGCACATCACATACAATCATGTATGCTCAAACATGAATCTTTTTTTTTTTTTTTTTTTGTATTTAAAGTTTTTATTTTGTCATGGAAAGGATAATTAACAATCCACAATAACACTGCTTAATAAAGCATAGTTGACAACTGCCACTAAGGTGAACTGTATCAACATCAACTGACCATATAATATAATCAAAGAATTGCCATTGTCCATAAATGGAGCCCATAGGGGTTAGGCATAGTTAACATAATATAGGTGTAACGATTGGTGTCAGCAAACAGATGTCTGATTATTGAGTGATCTGCAGTATCACCAATTATCCAGACACTATACCTGATTATGTAGTGATCTGCAGAATCACCAATAATACAAGTATAGCAACACACAGAAGGTATACAATGTATAGTGCTTGGTGCAACAGTAGTACTTGATAGATTAGCTATACTTCACCAGAGGAGTTGGTGAGTACTATCAGTACAGAGGCCCTCACCAGAGATTTATTATTTATTTATTTATTTGTTGTATTTATAAAGCGCCAACATATTACGCAGCGCTGGACATTAATTTAGGTTACAGACAATATTTAGGGGTGACAAACAGCAAAATGACAATACAGGAATACAAGAAAACCAGATCACACAGCACAGTATGAGTACAAGGTAATGCTTAGTCAGTCACTGGATGGGAGCATGGAGTTAGGCAAGTTAGGTTCACTCAAATGCATAGCATGGGTGCACAGTAATAGAGGTGCATGATCAGGTAGGACACAAAAGGAGTGAGGACCCTGCCCAAAGGCTTACAATCTAGAGATCAGGGCACTCTGGTGGGGAGGCGAGGTCAGACAGGCAAGGTCGGCAACAGACAGGTAGTAACGGTACAGAATCAGAAAGCAATAGGAAGGTGGTTATACAGGCAAAGTCGGCAACAGGATCAGATGGGCAGAAGTACAGAGACAGTTAACGAGAGAGAGGTCAGAAGCAAGCCAGAGTCATACACAGGTATCAATAAAGAGTAATGCAAACAATAACATTCCTATCTAGTGTGAAATCCCCGGTTACCTCCCGGATCAAAGCACACCGGATCTATCTAAGGTCTGAGCGCTAACACGTAGTATTCGCAACAGCAGACAGACAGTGACAGACTTCTGTCACTTAATAGTAGACAAGTCCATGCTTGCTGTAGACCTATTGTTCTCCTGTGTTCCTCAAATATCAACCCACTGTTTCACCTATGCATACTCCTGTTTACTCCAACTTCCCTGTGCTGGTCATTAGACTATGAATGAATATTGTAACAATTGAGTTCCTTCCTGTATTCTCCCACCTATAAGGTGCCTAAACACCTCCTCCCCTACTTTCACTTCTGAAAACTTGACAACCCTGAATAACATGGAGGTGGCATGTCAGTAGTGTAAAATGGAAGTAATATCAATAATACAAGTATATTGTTTCAGGCAGACATAATAAACATGTTTATATGGTACCTATTCTGCCTTAGGAAACAGGTTCTATATAAGTACCTTTGTCGCATCTGCCAGCTCACAATTTATTTGAGGCCTTTCATGACTCCCCTTTACTTGTGGTGTGCTCCCCAAATGGTGGTGTGCTTAAGTACAGCATCAGATCTGGCACACTCTGAGGCTGACAAACTGTGGGCATATCTTACCACAGCCTGAGAATCAATTATAATGGTGGGAACAGCATCACATGGGGGGATGCTATAGGAGGTGCAGCCCACTCAGCTTTCAAACTAACCACTTCCAAGGGACTGGCACTCCAGGATGGAGATGTGGGAGGAAACCTGTGCTAATACTAACTTTAAAACAGGCTGATATAGACAAGAGCATCACACTTTCTGTAAAAGTGAGTTGAAGGCTGATGCACATAATCATAAGGTAGTTATGAAAGTCAGACTTGTAGCAAGAGTAGACAAAGTAAATGTGTGTCTTTCAGGTTGATTCACAAAGCTTACTTGTTTTCACCTTCATTTAAGGGGGAGATAATATATGACATTGGATAAACACATTTTCTTACCATCCTTCATAAAGTTAATACAGCGTCTTCTGTTACTCTGAATCACCATATTTTAAAATATGCCAGTCACAAATGTGTTCTTTTTATTGTACAGGTGACCAAACAGCAGTTTTGTATACCTATTCAAATGGAACGTTATACTTATGTTGCTGCTTCTGAAGATGCTGTGGCTCAAATTTATGAATATTATAGCCCTACAAGTAAGTGCCAACATTTAAAGTGCTGTAGAGTAATATTTCTTGTTTGGACGCCAAATGTTTAACACTTTGGATCACTAGCTTGCCACACAGCTGCTGTGGGAGCTGTCATGTACATTTTTGACTAACATTCAGCCTGATGAGATTTATTCTTAAAAAAATAACCTGTGTCCACATTCTGTAAAGTAAAGCAAACCTTATACATGTTGTCATGGTATAACAGCTCCATACCTGGCTTCAGTATCCATCCAAAGAAAGCATTAAATAGCTTCCACTCAACATTTTTAAGTTTTCTTATAAAACTGCTTCTGTTCTAAGGCTACCCAGCAGGCACTTTTATGTGCATTTGAGACCTTTACTGCTTCCAGTCTAGCTAATTGTTGCTTATTATGGAAATGCTAATTTTTAACTGCATGGGTATTGACTTTAGAATGCCTAATTAAGGATAATAAAAGGACATTGGCCTCAATTCACTAAGATCATGTTGGAGATAATAAGGCAAGAGAAAACTTACCTCTACATAAGAGAGAGTTATCTTATCTCTTCATTCCTTAAGTTACCTCCTCTGTAGTTAAGTTACCTCCTCTGTAGTTAATTTACCTCCTCTGTAGTTATTTTCACATGCAGTTAATAAACAGCCTGTCTTTAGCTCTGGAGTTATTTTAAGGATTGAAGAGTTAACTTAAAGACAGAAGAGTTAACTTTAGGTTTGCCTGAGGTAAAATGTTTCCTGAATACTACATGCCTTATCACCATGGTAACAACTCTAGAAGAGTTATTAAAGACAGGAGATAAGCTTAGTGAATTGAGGCCATAGTATGCTAATCATACATGAAGTCACAACTTTCTCTTCTTATTCTTAAGGGATCATTGTTTGTCAAACCAGTTCTCTTTTTTCCTGTAAAGGCGTGTACGCACGCCATATTTTTTCAATTGACGGGTCCGTCAGACCCTCCCGCAGGGCGGTCATTCTGCCGACAGTTGCACGTGAGTACAAGCTGTCGGCAGACTGGTAAGACTGTTTTTGACCTATCCGCCCGGCGGATCAGTCAAAAACAGTCTTATCAGTCTGCCGACAGCTTGTACTCACGTGCAACTTTCGGCAGAACGACCGCCCCGCGGGAAGGTCTGACGGGCCCGTCGTTTTAAAAAAATACGACGTGTACACGCCTTAAAATGTGCACCTTGCCATCCGCAAAACATGTCTCTTTCCACTGATGTGTAGGTAGGCTGTATAATTTTGACCGTCAGATTTAGCTGAGCCATGTATTGGGTCATGCACATGCATACAGACGCTGTGTCTCCCTATTGTACAAATCTTTATACTCTAAAGCATCTATGCTATTAACTTTTTTCTTGAGGTTTTTTTTCACAGGTGCAATATGGACAATGTGAACTACCCCATAGACTTACATTGCTCTAGCAGTAGCCTGTGGTAAAATGCTGCACCGCACTGCACCAGTGTGGTTTTATTTTTAGACCACTGGATCTAAACCTGTTAAATAGTACCAATAAATAATAATTTAAATTATATTTAATGTATAGCACTGTAAGTGGTGTTTATTGAAAGAAAGGGTATTTCTAACCATATTTCATGGCCAATGTGTACTGCTGAACTCACCCACTGAATTCTGGGTAAAGAGCTCCAATCTTAGGCTACAAAGGACATGACTTGCATGTCACTGCAAGACTGGCTAGTGGTTGAATTACTCTCTGTAAATAGTCATGTTTCTACACTATAGCAACCACCAAATGCATGACCCTTTATTTATGTAACATCTGCAAGCACTAATTGCATTGAACTATAGGCTACCGGTCAGGGGCATAACTAGAAGTTCCTGGGCCCCCCTGCAAGAATTTGAGCGGGCCCCCCTCCCCCTGGGGCCCGCTCATGGCCGTTTTGGGGGGACAGGAGGGGTCGCAGCATGAGAGGACAGCTTTGCCTATCAGCGGGGAGGGGGGAAGGTCCCCCCCTCCCTCACCTCGGGCTCTCCCCTCCTGCATCTATATAAGTGGCAGCAGCGGCGGCGGCAGCAGCTATAATTACCTCCATTCACCACCGGAGGTCGCCGATCTGCAAGGGCTTCACATTACTTCCTGTTAACAGGAAGTAATGTGAAGCCCTTGCAAATCGGACCTCCGTGGTAAATGGAGGTAATTATAGCTGCTGCCGCCGCTGCCACTTATATAGATGCAGGAGGGGAGCACAGAGGGGAGAGCCCGAGGTGAGGGAGAGGAGGGACCTTCCCCCCTCCCCGCTGATAGGCAAAGCTCTCCTCTCATGCTGCGACCCCTCCTGTCCCCCCAAAACGGCCATGAGCGGGCCCCAGGGGGGACCCCCGCGGGGGCAGGGGCTACTTCCCCTATTGTCACGCCAGTGCTACTGGTCAAATTTCATTAGGAGTGCCTTTTATTTTTTTTTTGTTCTTAAAATTTAACTTTTTTATTTTTACTTAGGAACTACTGTAACACGAACATACAACTCCAAGACAATGAAACAGATAGCATACTGTGACTTCTGCGGACAGAACTGTACTAAGTGCAAATCAAACGTTCAAGTGAAAGCCCAGACCAACAGCGCCAGTGCACCAACATTCTTTATGCTTTTATTTTCTGTGGTTTTCCTAAGTTATTTTTTTTAGCTAACTGTATAGTTATTAGGAGAAGAATATTTTGGCATGTTTAAAATAACCAGCTAGTGTTAACTATACAGACTTTTACAAATGATGGTAAACAAAAGTCAACATAATCGGAAATATATTGAGAGAGGGAAAGCTGCAAACACTACAGGGAATAACCACAGCTGTCACCAACTCCAGTTGCATTTCACAAACATGTAAAACTCTCTCTCTCTCTCTCTCTCTCCCCCCCCCTATCTCTCTCTCTCTCTCCCCCTCTCTCTCCCCCTCCCTCTCTCTCTCTCTCTCTCTCTCCAGTGAAAATAATGTAATAAAAAAGTTCTTTATTTTCAGCACCCCCTGATGGTCTGTTTGTGAAAAGGAATAGATTTATCATGTAAAAGGGGTTATCAGCTACTGATTGGGATAAAGTTCAATTCTTGGTCGGAGTTTCTCTATAAGAATGACAAAACCATATCAGCTCCAGATGCCATACAGTTTCAGCTGTATTTTTGCAGTCGTTGTTGCCACACATATTAGGATTCAGATCCACAAATGTACCAATAACTACTGTATGTAGTGTCAGGGTCTACCTGAGGAACCATTCAACATCAGCATTAGCCCAGTTAGCAGCTACCGAATTAGTCGCTGCAAAGTTTCTATTTAACTCTTACTCATTCCGGTTCCTGTAGAACTAGAATTTACACATCATTCAAATTTTGTTGGTAAATTTTCTTGATTTGACAGATTAAATTCTGATTGTGTAGGAACAGTATAACTGAAATCTAGAATCTAGTATACAAAATATTTGCCAATAGCCACTTGCCCAGTGTATTTGTAAAATAAAATAAAATACAATGTGTATGCATTGTGGTGTTCTCTTCCAGGACATGACCATTTTGTTTTGTAATCTTCTTGTAGGAATTTTTATATTTGTTCATATAACAGAGACATGTAAACAAATGAATCTATTTATTAAAATAACAAAATTCTCTAAGTGTATGTATTGTGGGGCTATTTTATTCAGCAATAACCACTGCTTTTCACTAACAGGGCTGTTCATTGCGATAATATGTGGCCATATTTTTTACTTATTGGGACAGTAATGTAGTTCCTTGCCAAAAGCAAATATGTATGTCACAATGCTGCAGTACCACTCTATGTCAGTCAATCACTTTAGAATGACTAAAGGCTTATACGTAAGATGAAAAATGTTATTGGATACAAAGGAGTGTAACCTTAACCAACCCCTATCTGGTGCCTCGCCCTGAATCACTCCACCCCACTGCCTACTGTTAACTCTGCCCCCCCCCCCCCCCCCCGTGCCTATTGCCTAACCCTTACCCATCTAAACTACCATGTGGCCACCACAGGCAGCAATACTAAAAGCCAAGATTAGCGGCTGTAAACAGCTGGGCACCCACTAATTATTGTTCCTTGCTGCTAATTGCGGCATTTATTTTTGCGCCGTTTATGGCATCGCCACTTTTAACTGGGCTCGTACTGTGCCATTTTTATTTGCTCCGCATTATAGGGCCTCTGCATTTGACATCACCACCTTCCTGCTTATTGCCATGTCTTGTTATGTCCCTCCTGCCCAACTATCCTTATTCCGGCTTCTCTTTTGACCCCCCCCCCACCTAACCTGCCTCCCCACATGTATCTTTCTGCTCCTCTACTCCCATTGTTTCTTCTGACCCCACCTACCTACCAGCCTCTCATCTATTCTTGCAGTTTTATGTAATCTTTCCTTTCACCTACCATGTGACCTCTCCCAACCATCCATTCTATATTTATCCTTCCACTGCACATGCCACTTCTCCTGACTCCCACCTACCCATCTACCCACCCAAATGTATCCACACCCATCTCAGGCTATGCCCCCATCATCTAACTTACCCTCTCACTTTGTCTACCATATTCCTCATCTCTCCTGCCCATCATTACCAGCACATTAACACTCCACTGTTCAATTCCGCTGGTTACCTCTACCCCTCCCCCACCTCTTCTACCACCTCTACTGCATTGTCTTTCACTCCAATAATATTTCTTATCCACCCATATTTTATGGATCCTCACCTCCCCTACACTCCTCAGACATGTCCCTCCCCCAACACACATATACAAGCATCATTCCCATTTTAATCCATCTGCCTATCCCGCTGTCCTCACTGTCTGGCCTGTTGCTCCTCATCCAATCTCCACTGCAGCCACATTGACTTAAAGAGGCACTCCAGTGAAAATAATGTAATAAAAAGTGCTTTATTTTTACAATAATTATGTATAAACGATTTAGTCAGTGTTTGCCCATTGGAAAACCTTTCCTCTCCCTGATTTACATTCTGACAATTATCACATGGTGACATTTTTACTGCTGGCAGGTGATGTGAATGGAAGTGCTGCTTGCTTTTTTTGGCAGTTGGAAACAGCTGTAAACAGCTATTTCCCACAATGCAACAAGGTTCACAGACAGAAAACTGTCAGGACCATGGTCTTGACATCACACTGTGTGAGGGGCTACTGATTGGGATCAAGTTCAATTATTCATCACGGTTTCTCTTTAAATTGCATTCATCACTTTTAAGGGCAGTTTAGCTATTCTTGCAAAGAAATTCAACTCAGTACTAGCATTCTGTATCATATTAATGCAATTTTATTCTAATTTAATGCTAATTTATATAGCATGAAAATGGAGCAAGTTGCATAACTTTTAATAAACTTAGCATACACAATTGAATCAAATCAGAATTATTTATATCTCTATAACTAATCCTATTGTCTCATCCCATAAATAGGATGCTGAGACTTACAAATGTGAAGTGGTAGTTTACACTTTTAATGCTCTTTCTAAAATTTTTATAATACTATGCTGCGATTTTAATCACCTAGACCTTTAATTCTCTTAGCTGGAAATGCTTTGGGTGGTCAATCAAAATCCTGAATTTTTCTAAGCTGTTTGCTTTTTATAAACAGTTTGCTAAATGATGCTTAGTTTCTATGCTGCAAGTGTCAGAGAAACTGTCTCCCTATCATTGTAGTAGTATGTCTACATTACAATAGCACTGGAGTGCCATAGGAAATGCTATGCAGCTATTCCTCCTACCAATGTAAACAAACCCTTAACAATGAACTCCCTCCTCCTTTAAGCAGCGGTACTCAGTTAAACATAGTATCGCCTTCAAAATAATAAAATATATTTTCATTAGACAGTCCTATTAATTATCCTATTTCTTTATTGATTTTATGAAATGTAATAATACCAATAACAACCTACAACAATGATAATAATAAATAAAATAATAACTGTATATGATGTGTTGTAGCTACATCCATACATCATACCATATGTAAGTGAGTACAAAGCAGAAGCAAGAGGCCTAAAATATTCACTTTAACAGTTTTTACTTTACTGCTGTACTTTGGGCAGCACGGTTTCCTGGTGGTGAGCACTCTCGCATTGCAGTGCTCAGTTCCTGGCTTGTATTCCAGCCAGGACACTATCTGCATAGAGTTAGTGTGTTCCCCACGTGTCTGCATGGGTTTCTTCCCACATTTCAAAAAATACAGATAAGTTAATTGGCTTCCTTCTAGAAAAAAATTGGCCCTAGATTAGGATGGGCACATAGATATGTTAGAGATTAGATTGTGAGTTCCTCTGAGGGACAGTTAAAGTGAACCTGTGGTAATAATAAACTGATGAGATAAACAATTGTATTTATGCTGCTACTTCTAAAAATGACTTTTTTTTAGATACCCCATGGAATTATTTTATATTTTAACATTCACAAACTAGATTGAATGGTTTGTTCCCTCTGCTCAGTGCCAGCCTGATAAGTGTCCCAGAGTTAGAAAAAGGTCAATAGTTGATGTATTTTATCTCCCTCTTCTCTCAGAAGTTGTATTCTGCTAGGAAAACTTTATGGCTGTAATTTGCTTATCAGTGATGTTTCCTATATACCAAAGGTACCAACAAGACAGAAGCTGTCACTTCCATGTTTAAAAAGTATTTCAGACAGCAAAATAAACAAGGTGAAATACAGCCTGGTTATTAATATGTTTTGTACTGTACATACATATGTTTATCTGATCATGTCACATGTCGCCTTGGGTACACTATACTGTAAGTGACAAAACTATATACTCTGTACAGCGCTGCGGAAGATGTCAGCGCTAAATAAATACTAAATAATAATAATACTTTACTTTTTACTCAGGTTCAAGAGAATTTCTAAAATGTAATAAGCACAGATTTTTTTTCATGAAGTAAAACAAGTAAAGGGTAAAAATCTTTGTTGTTGGATGCATGTCTATATACGTAAAAATGTGTGATTCCTGCATAGAGTCTTGGTTTATATTCATGTCTCTCTTGTAGGATCAGTTGCAGTGTCCACTGCCGATTCGAAGCAGTGGTGTGCCATTCATCTGATGTATGTCAATGCAATACACAAACCAGAAAAATGCATGCAACACTTCTGCTACAGACCCCAGAAACTGAACAGACCAATGTGATTTGGCCTAAAGAAATTCATTGCAGTCTAATCCACCTGTTACGTGTCCACTGTCTGATCTGTTAAACTGCATGGCAGGGGATATGGTGTGAACAAGCCCTTAAGGATAACTGCCAACATCAGCTTCCCCAGGACCCTGGTACCTACTTTCCCCTTGTCTACAACTTCAGGCACTGGGGATGCGCACATTTAAAAAAGGTGTCCATTGATTTGGCCGCCAGATTATGACGATGTTTAGAATATCGGCCATATTACTGACTTTCTGCTATTGTCTTCCCTAAACTATAGCTCATGTTTACCTTCACTACCTACACTTAAATCCCTCCCTACTTCTAACACTACCCCCCACCTATGTGTAACATTAAAGGATACCCGAAGTGACATGTGACATGAGATAGACATGTGCATGTACAGTGCCTAGCACACAAATAACTATGCTGTGTTCCTTTTTTTCTTTATCTGCCTGAAAAAGTTAAATATCAGGTATGTAAGTGGCTGACTCAGTCCTGACTCAGACAGGAAGTGAATGCAGTGCGATCCTCACTGATAAGAAATTCCCCTTTTTATCTCTTTCTTGCTCTCAGAAGCCATTTTCTGCTAGGAAAGTGTTTTATAGTTGGAATTTCTTATCAGTGAGGGTCACACTGTAGTCACTTCCTGTCTGAGTCAGGACTGAGTCAGGACTGAGTCAGCCACTTACATACCTGATATTTAACTTTTTCAGGCAGAGAAAGAAAAAAAGGAACACAGCATAGTTATTTGTGTGCTATGCAGTGTACATACACATGTCTATCTCATCATGTCAAATGTCACTTCAAGTATCCTTTAATCTGCCCTACCTATGTCTAAAACTAACCTCCCGTAAAACTATGCATAACATTAACCAATAGCCAATGTAGGGTTTGGCTACTTAATAACTGATACTCGATGAGGAGGTTTGGCTACCTAATAGCCAAATTCCTGGTGCATGATTACTGAGAAGCCAATTAACTTATCTCTAGTTTTTAGGATGTGAAAGGATCCCTTGCTCCCTTATCGCCAGCTCCACATTATGTACCCTTTCAGCTCTCTATAATCTTTCAGAACATTTACATTTGCTTTATATTAACAAAATGTGTCTCTTTTTCTAATTTATATTTGTCTATTTGTATCCTTAGTTTTATATTGAGGAGACATTATGCTCTGCAAGAAGTAGTATAGTGAAGACAAGAAAGAAACTGCCAAACAATTTCTGATTTCTGCAATGTTGCCTAGGTTTGCTACTGGAGATACCCAACCACTGCAAATTCTAAATTGTTATTTATTAGTTATACGTTTACTTTCTCGTACCTGATCACACAGTCTTACCTGGTCATGCAGTGGTTGTGCCTGTAACCTAACAATAAGGAGAGCAGGAAGAAATCACACCTGGAATTAAACCTAGATACCCAATTCTGTGTAGGTTTGGGTTCTATAGGTGTGCAAGCAAAAACACAACTTTTTCCAGTCCACCCCCATCATGTCCTACGGGTGCTCAATGCCAGCATGGCACTAAACACTACACCACTGAGGAAGCAGTGTGCCAAGCCACCATAGGAGTTAATGCTTGGCCAGGTGGATTTGCTCTCCTCTAAGCTGGGAGTAGATAAATACAAAATAGATGTTGATATAATTTGTGAGAAAAACAAAACCGTTACACTGGAGGACTTGGTACATAAATCTTGCTAAATTGTGTATATGCGGTGCAAACTGATTCACCCCCCCCCCCTCCCCCCCACGTACTTTATGTGATGGATCTGCACAAAATAGTCTGCAGTAGTGAAGTGAATTGAAAAAAATACATATTAAAAATGCTTTTTAGAAAATGTTAAACTGAAAGTTAGTATGTATGTGCATATGTATTTACCCCCTTGGCCATTAAGCGCCTAAAATTGGTGCAACCTATAACCTTCAAAAGTCACATAGTTAGTGAAATAAAGTTCACCTGTGTGCAAGTGTCATATGATCTGTTGGAAGAAATGGCCGAACATTGCGGTTTTCGTGTTTACCGTTTTGCGAACAAGAATTTATTTTAAAAAGGTGTACAAAGTGTACAAAGACCTGGACAGTGGCATGGCAGAGGGGGATCAAGGGCGAAATGTTCCTCCTAAAATATGTATTTTACACAGAGGCTTTTTTCATGCATAAATGCCAAAAATCACATATAGCTTCGATATGTTTAAAATAAAGGTCTTAAGAATGGCCGCCGTGTGTACCTGCCTAAAAACTGTTGTGTGAAGCCATTGTCTGAGATGCATGAAAAATGTAACATTTATCTTCCTGGCATGTGAGGCCAGAAAAAATGGGCAATTACCTGCTGAATAAAAATCTGAATGAGACTGAGGCCTGAAATAACTGGTATGTGCCAGGGTAACTAACAGTATTAATAATTTTTTGCGGTTTAAAGCTAATCAACATAGGACCAAATGACATACTGAGTGTCGTGCCAAAGGTGGGGCAGGATAGTTGTGCCCGTGGCCTGGTGGACATGAGGCCAGGACTAGCTGGCATGTGCTAGGGTAATAATATAAATGTTTTAGCTGTTGGGTACAGCCAATAAAAATAGGATGAAATGACATACTGGATGGTGATGCAGGATAGCTTTCCCTGTGGCCAGGGCAGACATGAGGCCTGATGCAACTGGCATGCACCAAGATAATAATATTTTTTTTTGGGGGGGTAAAGCCAATGGAAGTAGGACCACATGACTTACTGGGTGCTTTGCTGGTGGTGCAGCATACCAGCTAAGGGGTATTGTCACATTTCACAGATTTTTTTTTTGGGACATGCTGAGGTCACCTATAACACACAGTATGGTCACACAGATGTTAGTGTGACACGATAACAGTCACTATTCCAATGCAGCACTTGCCATTCAGGTTTGAATCTCAGCCTGGGTATTCTTTGCATAGTTGCATGTCCACCTGGTGCTTGTGTGGGTTTCTTCCAGGTAACCCATGCTAATAGGTTAATTTGCTTCTACCCAAGAACTGGCCCCTGACTGTGGCAGAACACTAAAAAGCACTCCACTGAGGGACACATTTAGCATAATGTACTAAGGTGAGGTTCTTGGCTTTGTGCTGCTGTGATTGCCTAAGCACTAGGAAAGTGACGCCAAATGCGTGAGTGAACAGAGTGTGGAAACAGTGCATGCACATGCTCATTTCCTTATACATTGCTGGCTATTACTGGCCAGTTGGTGGCCTGGACACACCTCTTTTAATGAACACCAGCTGGTTGAGGCTGAACTCTGACAAAACAGAGGTGTTGGTGGTAGGGGGTCCACACATGATGGATAAAATTCAAAACGCTCACCACCTCAAACTAGCAATTGGGGGCAGGGCCGGATTTCTACTTTCCAGTGCCCTAGGCCTGCTGTCATCTACCGCCCCCCCCCCCCGCCACCACTACCAAAAAACATTCTGTCCAACACTCTGACTATCGATCATTGGTTTGAATGGGCTCATTTCAGTTGTGCTGCTCTGCCTCCCATTCAGCCAAAAATCACAGGACGCTCTGTCTGCTCAATATTCAGTGGATGCTCTGTCTGCTCAATAATTCCTGCAATTTGTGCTCCTGCCCGAATGTGCACAGCAGCCAATAGTGTTCTGGGCATGCATACTTGAGAAATGACGCTGATAGATGTACTTGTCAAGAATGCATAACACTGTACTGGCGTTGGTTGCTGTGCACATCTGGGCAGGAGCAGAAAACTTGCGCAAGTCGCAAGTGGCCAGAGCATGCGCTGCTTCTTTGTCCTCTGCGACTGGCTGCAGTCAGAGCCACAAACAGGTGACAGGACAGCTCAATGGAGAGAAACAGAGAACAGGTAAGTAGCAAACATCCTGTCAATACCCACTTTGGATGTTTGGTTGTAATTAGAGTGGACCTGAACTCAGAACTTCCTCTCTGCTTCAAAAGATACACAATAACATAATAACCTTTTAAAAAAAAATCTTTGTTACAGCTGATACAAATCCTGCAATAAATCGGCAGTGTCTACTTCCTGCTTTCATGGAAGCAGACATATTGTTAACATCCTGTGCTTTCAAATGAGCTTAGATGTTGTGGCAGTTAGGGGACATGGGAGAGATCAAATTACAACTTCAAATTAGACACAGATGAGGGGGAATTACACAGGCTCTCTAAAAACATACAAGGTGGATTTTTCTATGTTTTCCTTCTGTCCTGTGCAAGAGTTCAGCTCCACTTTAAAGCATCTGAATGACATTTATTTATATTTGAAAAATCTATGTATCTCTTTTGAATGCTGAATGTACATATGGTGGTGTGCTCTAACATATTGACAGTATACAGGCTTATTCACAGAAAGATTACTTTTTTTCTTTTAAGCCAATAAATGGTATCATTCTGATTCAAAACTCTGCTTTTGCTGATGGATAAGATGGTACAATGCTCTACTGCTACAGGAAAGGAGAAGGATGCCAAACCACACACTAGCATAGAGGTAGTAACAGCTCAGGTGACAGTGACAGTTTAGCAATGAAAGTAAAGCAAATAGCATTTTTATTCCTCTCATAGATGGTAGGAATTGAAGGACAGAAAATGAGTCAGGAAAGAGTTAACTGAGACCACTGCTGGCTAGGAAGAAAAAAAACCCTAAAGCCATAAATTTAGGTAGACTAGAGATAAGAAAGTGTAATTTAGAGCTGATGGGGTCAGTGTCACAGCTGTAAAGGAGAAAGTGAAGAAATTAGCAGAGCTCACTGATGTCTGTGAATGCCTGCACTAAAACTCAGTGGACCTTAGTTCTATCTACTTTGTAATGTAAATCCCTGGTATTTCTCACATCAACTTGTATGATCATGATAAGAGGAATGGATCATCAGGTGAGGTGACAGCAGATGTTTATTGTCATAACACACCAGGAATTGTGAGAGAGAGACTTGCTAGAATTGGGGAACTCTGGAAATCAGCTATTAGTGCAGAGCAGGGCACTGGCTGGCTGCTCTGCGGGACAAGAAGAGGTGATTAACTTTGACATATGACCTCTTCTCTCTCCAAGTCATGCCGCCCTTCTTATCTTATCTGATTTTATCGCCCTAGGCCATGGCCTTTGTGGCCTTTCCAGAAATCCGGCCCTGATTGGGGGAGATACCGTACAGTACAAAGACTCTGTGCGAGACCTTGGGGTGATCCTGGATGGAAATCTAAAACTCAGACAGCAGGTATCAGCTGTAGTGAAGTCTTCCTTCTTCCATCTAAGAAATATAGCGAGAATCAACCACTTTATCCCAGCTGAAGACCTACCTGCCCTGGTTCATGCATTGTATCCTCCCGCCTAGACTACTGCAACGCCCTGTTCATCGGATCTACAGATAAGGTTCTGCGCCCCCTACAACTAGTACAGAATGCTGCAGCCAGACCCCAGTACTGCAAACTCTTCACTGGTTGCCAGTAAAATGGAGAATCCATTTTAAGATCTGCCTGCTGACATTTAAGGCTCTAAACCACATGGGACCCAAATACATAGCGGATCTATTGGAACTTTATGCCCCTCCACGCACCCTCTGCTCTGCCAACAAGATGAATCTGGTTATTCCCAGGATACACTTACCATTTGGTGCTCGGGCCTTTTCCTATGCAGCCCCTACTCTATGGAACTCCCTTCCACAATCAGTGCGAGAGGCTCCTTCTCTGGACAGCTTTAAAAAAGGCTAATAACTCACCTCTTTTCCCTAGCCTTTGAGACTGTATAATGCAGGGTTACAGCGCTTTGAGTCCCCAGGGATAAAAGCACTATAAAAATATTATTGCTATTCTTATTGTTGGTTAACCTTTTCTGGAGCGCCTGCATTAGATTCTACGCTGCACTGTGGCTGTTCTAGCCTGATGTGGTGTAGAATCTACAACGGCCTGCCGTTTCCGCTCCCGGAGGGGGAGATTAAGCTGCGCACCCGGAGGGGGAGATTAAGCTGTCATATAACAGCTGACATCTCCCCTCAGTGATCAGCAGCCATCGTGTATGGCTGCTGATCACGTGATCACTACGATCGACGGCGGATCATAGTGATCATTTTGACAGCAGCGGTGGCAGGGGGGAGAGAAGAGGATCCACTCACCTCCTTGCCGTTCCAGCGACGATCGGCGCCCCCCTCTGCTCTTGCCGGCATCTCCGCTCCTAATGTAACTCAGTTCCGGGTCCCGGCTTGATGACGTCATCAAGCCGCAACCCGGAACTGAGCGGCATTAGGAGCAGAGATGCTGGCCGGAGAAGAGGGGGCTACTGCGGCTCATCGCTAGAGCCTGGAAGGGGAGTGATGGCTGCTGGCGAAAGGGGGGACACCTGCCACCATGTGGGGACACTGCCCAGCCAGCCACAGAGGGGATCCGACCGCCTTACCCTCCCCCCCAAACGCGCACCCCCCCACCGCAAAATGCCTGGTCCTTAAGGGGAGTTAGGCGGACGGTCCTGAAATTGGTTAAATAAATGCAATGAAAAGGAAGCACCAGCAAAAAAAAAACCATTTAAAATATCAACCTGGGTCTCCCCATTGGTTTATTGATTAGAACCCATCTGAATCTTCCCAGAATATCATCACCAAATTCAAAGATAGTTGTTCTTGTTTCATCTCATCGCTACACTGTACATCCCGGGGACCCTCACAAAAGCACCTTTCAATACCATGCTGTGGTTTTCTATAAGTTCATTGACCTGAAAATGAGAAATAAGAATCCCTGCTGCTGAATAAATCAGCAGAAGTTTTGTAAAAAATCTAATGCCATTTCAGTATTAAGTAATAAAGCAATAGTAATAGTAATAAATAGTAATAAAGTAATAAAAATTACGTTCACGTAATCCACTCATTTATTTTTGTAAATTCAAGGTGAGCGTACATGTGTCTCCCGTACAGTGATATGGCCATTTCCGCTTTGCCATGGTTTTCACAAAACTTTTACATTTTTTGCTAGGATGACAATATCTGTGAAAATATATGGGCATGAGAAAATGCATTTTTGCCAAATGCATTGAAGTTTATGACCATGAGAAAATACATTTTTTTGTGCAAAAAGTTGTGGTCACGCATGTGAAAACAAAATGAATTGAATTCGATGGTTCTCATCTTCATGAGAATGTGTATCTTGTGAAAATCCATCATACTGTCACAAAATTACAAGTCATTGCAAAATTACATAGCAAGTTGTGATAATAAGAAAAAATTAATCCTGTAATAATTTGACAATTTTGCATCATAATGCAAGATTCAAGCTCACCGCTAGTTGCATCAGTATTCAGACAAAAACTGAATCAAATATTGATAGGAAGGTCGTCCGGTTTTTTGATAATTTTTTAAAATATGATTTAGTGTTTTCATTGCTTGAAACTTCTAATACATACAAATCTGTATAGTTTATGCTTTTATTAACAGATAATGTAGTAATGACGACAACTAAACCAGCATCAGTCAGTGATCTATACATAAAATAAGAGCATTAGTATTTTCAGAAATATGTTTTATTCATATACACTTCATCTTACTTTTACAGTAGCCTCTCCAGAACAGTTTCTGCACACCTGAATAGTGTTAGGATACATAACTGTTTTGGTCTAAGTTGTAACACTTGCTAAGATAGCTAGTTTCAGTGGAGGTACCACACGCACAATTGGCAGGAAATCCAGACAAAAAAAGTGAGGTGTCTGCCTTTGTGACAGTTGTTTGCAAGGTGTGCAGTACCAGTCTAGGTGTGAGCAGTCTGGTTTTGTCCTCTAGAGAATATATAAAGGGTCATTGGTCTGAAGAGCACATCATTTCATGCCACTGTATTAGTGATCCAGCACACTAGACACTTTTCAATTTCAGAGGAAGGATCAAGAAGATGTTCATTCTAGGGCCTTGTGTCCTGGGGAACACTGTGCTCCTCACACTATATTTGCTAAGCTGTAATGCCAGGTAAGTCATACATTCTTGTGAGTTATCTGTTTGGCTAAGGCTACCGTACTTATACGTGGAGTGATTTTTTTTTCTTAATCTGAACTGAGAGGAGTATGGAGAATACCATTGCAGACAATTTTTTGTTTTGTTTTGTTTTAAAGAAAGCCATTACTATTGTGTTGATCCTCTGCATTTTTATACTTTTCTTCTTGAACATGTATGAAGATCAGGCTGTCTCTCATGCTTGCATACTTGTTCCATGTATGACTCAAGCTACCATATTTCTCAGTTTAGTTGCCATTTATGATTCTTTACAAATCTAAGCATACACAAGATTTTATTGCTTTAATAACCTGCTGCAAATGGCTGGATATTTCAACAAAACATACTATACGTTCATTGATTTTCATTTTTAACGTTTGATTAATAGGTGACTAGTTTGTAGCTAATTTACTAAAAAAAAAAAAATCTACGGTAATTGTCATTCTGTCTGTGCAAATTACAATAAGAAAAGCAGTCTAAATTCTATAAGAAGCATATGGTTCTACATATTTACTTCAATGCACATTAGCAGGTTGTTCTGTCCTGATTAACACTCAAGCCCAGTTTTTGTTTGGAAAATGACATATTGGGCCATATCCTTTTAACTTTTCTCCTGAGTTTTTTACAAGTAGATATTCTTAAACCTTATCAATAAAACACTTTTATAGGGCACTTGAAGTGAAAGGTATTTGGAGGCTGCCATTTTTGTTTCTTTTAAAATAATACCACTTGTTTGGAGTTTCTGAATCATGTTTTTCAATAGTAGTAGTAGCAGCAGCAGCAGCAGTTTCTGAATCAGATTTTTGTCAGAAGCATCTGATCTGCATGCTTGTTCAGGATGTATGGCTAATGTAACTGGTATTGTTTAGAATTAAATAAATATGGCAGCCTCCGTATCCTTCTGACTTCAGCGTACCTTTAATGCTCTCACCATGCAAGAAATCACTTAAATTAGTTTGATATTACCTTTTTAATTACTTTTTTTTGTACTTTTTCCCTTGCTAATTACTGAAAAATTACGTTATAAGTAAGATGAAAAATTATCTACTTGGAGAAAACTCAGAGGAGAGTTAATAGGATATAGCCCAATACCTTAACATTTGTACAATTCTTATAACTGTCTATGCCCCCACTGAGAGAAGTACCATGACTTCTGATTTTGGTGACACCAAGGATTTTAATTTTGGTGTATGGTGTCACTGGGAAAGAACTGGGATAAGTGAGGGGTAGCAGTATAACTTTCCCTGTGATAGAGTTTTACCCAAGAATACATGTGTCATGGAGTGAGAAATTATACACAGCTGGGGCACAGACAGCAATAAGAACTTGAACAAGATTCTAACTCTTTTCAGCTCTATCTAAATCTAAAACACAAATTTTAGCTTCAGGCAATTTTAAAGAGACATTACACATTTGTTAAAAATACTAAATAATGTAGTATGACACATATAGTAGTGCTGCATGAGTCTTTCTGCAGTGTAATGTTACTAAAAGTGTATTTAAAGTTAATTCTGCAGCCAGCAAGTTTCAATAAGCTCAAATTGTTCCTCTTTGCATCCCTAATGACATACTCTCTGTACCATGTTGGGAGTACTATAAATTCTCAAACTGCTGCAAGAGTAATTGCTTGTACAGGGCAGGAGGCTTTGTCATTCCTTTTTAACAGCTGGACTAATCTAATGACTGGCCATACTCTTTGATATTTTGAGCTGGAAGTTTCAAGCACTACAGAATGCACGTGTTTTATTTAAACATAAAAACAAGTAATTGAGCTAAAAAAATTTCAAACAGAACTTTTAATATATAAAGTTAAACTTAAAACATCAAGTTTTTTTTTACTTAAAGGACGAGGCCTGATTTTTAAAAAATAAACAAAAAAAGTTAGATACCTGTGTGTTTTTGTAAGGCATGGAGGACGCCGTCCGCGCCCTCCGTGCCGTTCCGCCAGGTCCCAGCTGCTGAATATCCCCCCGAACGACCCCCGACCGCACGCCCCGGGTCGGGCTCTCCAGCCTTCACCAAGATGGCCGCCGGAGCTGGCCGCGGCTGCGCAGTCCACATAGCCGCGAGTGCGGCTGCGCAGCTCTAAGGCCAACTCCCCGATCCACGCTACTGTTACGTGGATCGGGGGGTTGGCCTTAGAGCTGCGCAGCCGCACTCGCGGCTATGCGGACTGCGCAGCCGCGGCCAGCTCCGGCGGCCATCTTGGTGAAGGCTGGAGAGCCCGATCCGGGCTGTGCGGTCGGGGGTCGTTCGGGGGGATATTCAGCAGCGGGGACCCGGCGGAACGGCACGGAGGGCGCGGACGGCGTCCTCCGTGCCTTACAAAAACACACAGGTATCTAACTTTTTTTGTTTATTTTTTTAAAATCAGGCCTCGTAAGTCCTTTAAGCTTCATTTCTTAAAGCACATCCAAGGTGAAAATAAACTGATGAAGAAAACAATTGGATCTATCCTCAGTCTCCTAAAAATGTTTTTTTTAGCTATCCCACAGTTTTATTTTATATTGAAATATAGTTTTTAAGTTTTTACTGTTTCATTGTCTCTGCTCAATGACACATTCACTGTCATGAGCTCAAATCTATGAATTATTATTATCTCTTTCCTGCTCTCAGAAGCCATTTTTTTTTTGAAAACAGTTCAAGTTTATTATAGAAAGGATCAAGTAGTACAATAATATTGTATATACAGTAGCAATATATAATGCTAAAAGTATGTGACATATACAATTATCGCATAGCATTGTCCAACACTTGAAGTGTTTTCTGATAACCAGATAACCACTAAGTAAGAAAAAAATAACACATAATACAAAGGAGAGGAAAATAAAGAGAAAATAAAAGAAAAGGGAATAAATAAAACCCATAATTAAAAAAAAAAAAAACAGGTATACAAGTACATTGCCCACTGCACAAGGGCAGAACTGATGAGGAGTAGGGACCATGCTGCCTCCGGTCTCTCAAGAGTAGAAGACTTTGAATACATTATGATTCTTTGTTTTGTTTTAACCACCAAGGTTATATATAGAGTGGTAGTGGGAAGAGAGAGAAGCTATATGTAGGAGTACTATAAGGCTCATAGCTTTGTATGCTGAGAGTCTAACCATGTCTTCCATATTGTGTTATATTTACGCAATGCACCTCGTTTTTCATAGATTGCTTTTCGTAAGGGGAGGACACCATTAACAGAAGCCACCCATTCCCTGCGAGTGGGTACTTTAGGCTGTATCCAGTATCTAGTGAGAAGTTTCCTGGCTATATGTAGTACTTCAATTGTGAATTGACGACTATATTTTTCTGTAAAGGAATCAGGGAAAATGTATTAGAGGCATACTCTAAGGTCACAGGTGATTGGACAGCCCATATAGTCATTTAGAAATTTAATAATTTGTGTCCGGTAAAGGTTAACATCAGGACAGGTCCAGATCATATGAAAAAAGGTTCCCCTATCAGTGGTACATTTGGGGCAATTAGGTGAGACATTGGGTTTAAATTTAGAGAGTCTTATGGGTGTTAAGAAGGCCCTGTGTATTATATACAGATAAATCAGACGATCAGGGGCGTGAGGGGAAACTAGGAGTACTCTATCAAGGGTGTCCTCCCAATCCTGCTCATCTATTGGTCCCACATCCATCTCCCATATAGCTTTACGGGAGTTGGCACGAACACTGGCAGTGGGAGTAACAATCACATTATATAAAGCAGAGATTAATTGTTTAGGGTTAAGACCATTAATTATATTAAGTATACTTGAATCCTTTAGTTCTGACGGAAAGAATTTAAACTGCACATAGATAGCATGGGATAGTTGCATATATTTATAAAAAGATGTATGATGAAGTCCATATTCCTCTGATAGTTGAGAGAACGATTTGAGTCTCGGTCCCTGTAAGAGTTGATAGAGATATTTTATGCCTTTATTAATCCAGAATCCAGAGTCTTCTATTTTGAAAAGTTCCTGTAGACATTTGTTCTCCCAAAGGGGGAGATACCGTATGACAAACTTATGAAGGAGTTTTACATGAGCTTTATCCCATACAGATAGTATTTGTTTCAAGGTTGGAGGAAGAGAGTGGAAATTAGTTATACCCTGTTTACCTTTTAAAACATTGTATACAGGATCTGTATATTTAACAGGTAGCTTTTCAAAGAGGAGGGTTTGCAATACCTGCTTATCCTCTCTAAACCCGGCATACAGGAGGGATAGTTGCGCAGCTAGGTAGTAAGAGTGACAGTCAGGCAATGCAATACCCCCTAAGTCTTTAGGATGCTGTAGGACAGAGAGAGACAATCTGTGTCGTTGGTGCGACCAAATAAATTGAGTCGAGTGTGCATTTAACTTAACAAAGGTGTGGGGTGGAAGATACACTGGTGAGTGCCATAATACATATAGAATTTTAGGAAGAATGTTTATTTTAAACATGTTTGCACGACCAAGTGTGGACAATGGTAGTTTTTCCCAAGTTCGAAGCTTGGTGATCATGGAATGTAACAGGGGTGAGGTTCAATGGGATGAAATCATCCAAAAGGCGAGAGATATTGATACCTAGATATCTAATTTCACTAACCCATTTAAGAGGCGTTGTAAGTTGGTCCGGAGAGGGAGAAAAGTGGTCCACCGGCAAGACATACGACTTAGTCCAGTTTATACGCAGGCCAGAAAATAAGCCAAAATGTTCAATGATAGAGAGGGCTGTTTGTAGAGATTCCCCGGGGTCGGCCATATAGAGAAGCATGTCATCCGCATAAAGACTTATTTTTTCAGAGATATGTCCCAATTCCCACCCACGTATAGTATTAGTATTCCGTATCAGTGTAGCTAAGGGCTCCAGTGCTAGGTCAAATAATAGTGGGGAGAGGGGGCTGCCCTGCCGAGTACCACGTTGGAGTGTCAAGGAGGAGGACAGCCAGCCATTGAGTTTTATTCTCGCAGTTGGTCTGTTGTAAAGCAACTTTACCCAGGAGGAGAACCCATCGCCAAATCCAAATTTAGAAAGTACTGCAAGTAGAAAATCCCATTCTATGGTATCGAATGCTTTTTCAGCATCTAATGAGATAAGTTCCTATATTTGAGTGATTGGCTTGTAGATTGATGAAAAGACGTCGTAGATTTAAAGCTGTGGATCTATTGGGGATGAACCCAGTTTGATCTCTATGTACCAAGGTAGGTATAACTGAGTTCAGTCTGTTAGACAGAATCTTAGCTAAGATTTTGACATCTGTTTGCAGCAATGAGATTGGGTCTCAGAAGCCATTTACTGACTTGAAAGTGTTTTATGGCTGAAATTACTTATCAGTGAGGGTTATGCTATAGTCTGACCCAGTCCAATCTAGTCCCGACCCAGGCAGAAACTTGCACACCTGATGTTTAACTTTTTCAGGCAGAGAAAGAAAAAAAGGAAGACAGCCTAGTTATTTGTGTGCTTGGCACTGTACATACACATGTCTATCGCATCATGTCACATGTCACCTCGGTTGTCCTTTAAGTGCAGATGATTTGTTTATTTGTGTTTTATTACATAAGTAAATCAATAAATTTATTAAAGCAAAATTACCTTATACATTCAGTATGTCTATATACATTTTATTAGTAATTCATAAACTTAAACCTACTTTATTTTGCAGCCCATCACATTATATTACCGTACCTCAGTATATTATTCCAGGCATGAATACATCTCTTGCTGTTCACTGGTTTGGACAGAAGTACCCTGAAATTATTGTGAATGCAGGAATTGCAGCTGGCTCCAATATTCTTGTCAATGCAAGTAAACTGTTTGCCAAAGGTAAGTATCTTTCTTTACAAAACTAAAACAAAAAATTGCTTTCCTAAAACAGAAAGAATTTGCGATAATTCAGGTTGGAGTGAGCTCGAGATGTCTCCCAGAGCACCACTGCTGAATATATGCAAATTAACCATTGTACCCTTAGAAGCTAAACACACCTCCAGAACCGCTGGAATGCAATGATGTGTCAGCTTGTTAAATTGTACAGAGCCATAATAATCCAACATGCATACAGACTGTTTCGGATTGTTTGATCCTCATCAGTGCATGGCATGGATTAATTTGGCTCTATGGAGTAGGGCTTGTAAACCGAGAGGTACAGACTAACCAGCAACAAAACTGTAATTACAAAATGACCCCCAAGCGTAGCTTCCCCATGAATTGGACAATGCTGTGTGTATACATTTACAAGCCTATTCAGTATGTAAGGGTAATTTATAATATTCAAAGCAACCAATCTTATTTCAAGCTTTTCCTCATATGACTGCGGAGAATTAGTATGTGATTGCTTTTGGCTTTTGCTTTGTGCAAATAGTCACTCTGCACTGCTTTATTTCATAAACCTCAATGAAGCTCAGACAAACGTCCTCCTAATAAAGGTAATCGATTAAGTGTTTCTTTCTTTAACTTTCAGATTCTGTTGGATTGCTTACTGTTCCGGCGGTATGTATCGAATTCCACATTATGTTATTTGCATTCCCAATGGATAAAAATCTAGCTGTTATTCATTTTAGTGTTAGAAATAGGTTAAAGAGAACCCGAGGTGTGTTTAAAGAATGTTATCTGCATACAGAGGCTGGATCTGCCTATACAGCCCAGCCTCGTTTGCTATCCCAAACCCCACTAAGGTCCCCCTGCACTCTGCAATCCCTCATAAATCACAGCCTTGCTGTGAGGCTGTGTTTACATATGTAGTGTCAGTCTCAGCTGCTCCCCCGCCTCCTGCATAGCTTCGGTCCCTGCCCCCGTCCCTTCCCTCCAATCAGCAGGGAGGGAAGGGATGCAGGCAGGGACTGGAGTTCTGCAGGAGGCGGGGAGAGCAGCAGACTGACACTATAGAGATAAACACAGCCAGCTCTGACAAGCTGTTTGTCAGCAGCGTGGCTGTGATTTATGAGAGATTGCAGAGTGCAGGGGGACCTTAGGGGGGTTTGGGATAGCAACAGAGGCTGGGCTGTATAGGCAAATCCAGCCTCTTTATGCAGATAATATTCTTCAAACCCACCTCGGGTTCTCTTTAAGGAATACAAATATTCAAGGACTACTAGAATTATATTTCAGGTATGTATTATAAAGTACTTTTTCAGCACCCAGCAAGGAAAGAAAATAAGGAAAACAAGTTGTGAAGTTTGTAACAATAGCTCCTTTGGCTGCAGAGGGCTTGCTTCTCTTCCCCCTTCTCCCAGTACTCCTTAGATAGCTGCTGTCTAATCCCTATATGCAAAGTGGTGCAGCAGAGAATGATTTTTTTTTCTGCTGCGGCACCGGCTTGGGACTAATCTCCTCTTCCATACAGCCAGAGTGTACAATCAGTAGTTCTACGGAGGTAGGCAGCAGCACAGTGTGCCACTGCAGTAAAGAGGATTACTAGATTCCTGCCACTGCAGTGAAGAGGAGAGCAGACTTGACACAGTCTTGGAGCAGGTAAAATACTTAGCTCTGTTTGGCTACCCTGAGGAGGGGGTAAGACGTCACATACTGGTTACATTCGGTAAGGGGGAGGAGAAAAATTAGTACTTATTTAGGTACTACATAATAGGGTAACAAAATTGACTGTGATATGATTTGGATATTATCTGTCACTCTGCAAGGTCCAGGTATAAATTATAAATATGACAAATAAGCACCTCTCTCTCTCTCTCTCTCTCTCTTTCTCATTTTTTTAATTGATCGCTCTTCTTGCAGATCCCATTGAACACAGCCTCAGATATCTACTTATTGCTTGTAAACGGATGTGTCCAGGGTACCATGGTGTTTTTCTATCAAATGCAAATACAAATTCTCACAAAGAATTTATCTATATTCATACAAACTGACAAAGCTACCTACAGACCCGGAGAAACTGTCCATGTTAGAGTGATTTCTGTAAATCGGGATCTGAAGCCATACTATGGAGAAGTAGACCTTCACATACGAGTGAGTATCATTTTTTCATAATGTAGTGGCCAAAATGTAGTAGTGTTTATTGTAGGCATTTCATCATACCTTTTTCTTTCTTAACAATAGGATCCCGAGGGCAATATTGTCCAAACATGGGTGAAAATGAATTTGGACCTAGGAGTTGCATCTACACAATTCATTCTGACTAGAAACCCAATGCTGGGCAACTGGACCATACAAGCTAAATCCAATGTAGGTGGACATTTGTAATTCAGACACCATACTAAAATTGCAGGCAAAACCATGCTAAATTGTGGAAATCAAAACACAAAGGGTTAGGCTGATGAAAACTTTATTGATGGAGAAAAGTAGATCTTAATTTTAATGACTGGGAGTCACAGAGGGATCAGAACTGGATAGAATACAGTATAGTTCTTTAGCTGTCTGGTGTACACCAATATTGGGATATTATCAGAAAAGCTGCTCAAAGTTTGTTTGACTAGGAAAACTTATGTAAAAGTTTTGCCTTATATCTAACGTTGCTTTTCATTTTAAATTTCAGACTTGTACATACTCTGCTTTGTTCTTTGTGAGAGATTACGGTATGTTTCATTTTATTATGTCTTTTCATGTCTGCCTGCTTTTTTTTATATCACTATATTTTTACTAATTAATTGTAAGTCACCATACTAGATATTCATATTATACCACAAACTAGTCAGCATCAGTGTAGCCATGTATCTTTTCTCCTGGAACATATTTTATACTTTATATCTTACTAGTGACCTTAGCCCGTTTAAAAATGGGCTAGGTCTGTCACTGTACATGCGCCCACATGCCCGCCCGTCCGTCCGCCCCTTGGCCCGTCATCCCTTGCAGCGCGTCACTCCCCCTCAGTGTCTCTGCGTCCCTGCACATGCGCAAAGTGCAAAAGGGACACACACACACATGGGATGCAGAGACACTGAGGGATTATTATAGAGGATTATATTTATATGTTCCTAACTTGCAGTCTGTAAAGAAACTGAACTTATCAAAATGAACAACTTCTAATTAGTTGAATGGCAGCTAATAAATAAACATGCCATGAGAAACTTTGATTGTCTAAAGTTGATTCTTTACATGAGTAAGTGGAGATTTGCATGACAGGAAAATGTTTTCCTTATCGCACTTTTATGATTCTAAAGATCATGTGGCACAGCAGAAATCAGAGGTGCCAAGCGTATTTTGGACTCCGTGCTGTGTATCACTCCAGTTGTTTATTGCCTGAGGAAGCGGGATTTTGCCCGTGAAACGCGTTGCAACTTGTCTTTGGAGTATATAAATAAATTATTTATTACTTGAATCAACAGTACCTGTGTCTGTTTTGGGTTGGCTGGTCCACCACCGCATCCCGAACGTTTTAAACGTTTTAATAACTTTTATCCTACTGGCGCCTCTGTACAGCTCTACACAGAAATCATAATTGGACAGTAGTGATAATTTTAATATGACTTTTATTTTTATTCAGTATGTTTATATTTATTATTATTATTTTTGCTTAATTCTCTGGGAAAGTTTTTTGTCAATAATAATAATTTTATTTTTATTTGTTCCCAGTTTTACCAAAATTTTCTGTAAAACTGGATGTACCATCAGTCTATGTTGTGCCAAAGAAGCTCAATCTTACTGGTACAGTCACTGCAAAGTAAGTCTGAAGCTTTGTCTGTTACTCTGTCTGTTACTCTCTCTCTCTCTCTCTCTCTTTCTCAATCTCTCTCTCGCTCTCTCTCTGAACTCTGGAAACCTGCTCTCTTTTGCAACAATATTTTTTTTTACAGAAATTTCAACAGCCAGGACTTGTTAAAATATTTTTGTGGCAACCCAATAGCAGATACTTTGAATAAATGCAGGGAAATAATAATTGTTTGCAATGAACTCCAGCCCTTTCCACTCTACCATTGACATGAAAGTGATCGTTTTTCCAGGTTTCCAAAGATTTAAAAAATTAGAACTTCTGTTTGTCATAACATGTCTTTACTAATTCAGTAGAAACATTTTAGGGTCTCATTGTTTTTTAAATGTACTTTCCTTAGTGCAATTTGCTTCTTTTGACTGTCTTGATATATTCACAGAATATAAACAGAAAACATAACCTTTTTAAGATGCATGTCACCTTTATATCTGTATTTTTCATTTAGGTACCTTTCTAATAAACCACTACAAGGCAATTTAACAATTACTGTGAAACCATATTACAGCCAGTCTAAGGATATTAATGAAACATATCAGGTATGTGCGATTTCGCATTCTTTGCATATTGTGTGTTGATTAGGTTTAAGCAGTACTAACATTTAGGGCCTGTTTCCACTACATAGCCGCATCACACCGAGGCCGAACTGTAACCAATGCATGGCAATGGAACAGTTTCCATTGCGTGCTGGTTGTGTGGAGCAGTGCAGAGCAATGCAGAGCGATCTGAGAATCTGCAGCATGCTGCAGATTCTCGCATGGCTGCATCTGCCCGCATCTGCGCCCTCTCTCCTCCAGTCACTTCTGCATTGGGAGATGCGGAAGTGACGTGACTGCAAGCAGAAGTGATGCGATGTGGCGAGGTAGCCGCATTCTCATCATTTCGCTAGTGGAAAAAAGGCCCCAAGTCTAAGGCTTTGTTCACATTGTCTCCACATAGAAACATTTAAAAAATGCACAGAGAAATACGCATGCATTTGTATGTGTTTGTCGTGTTTTTCACAAACGTTTTTGAGTGATTGACTTGCATTTGCATGCGTTTATGTGCGCTACGCACAGACATGCATGCAACAATGCGTGTAAAAAACGCGTATGGATGAAACGCGCTAAGGTGAATGAGGTCCATAGAAAATCATTGATTTTTATGCACCTCCCAAAACGCATGTTGCAGGCGTTGTTGACACCCGGACAACAACGTGTATAGTGTGAACAGGGACTTAGGGGCTTAACCACTATTAACCACTATTAAGATCGCCAGGGCGGCTGCGGGAGGGTTTTTTTTTTAATAAAAAAAAAACTATTTCATGCAGCCAACTGAAAGTTGGCTGCATGAAAGCCCACTAGAGGGCGCTCCGGATGCGTTTTTCTGATCGCCTCCGGCGGCCAGAAGTAACACGGAAGGCCGCAATGAGCGGCCTTCCGTGTTTCGCTTACCTCGTCACCATGGCGACGAGCAGAGTGACGTCATGGACATCAGCCGACGTCCTGACGTCAGCCGCCTCCGATCCAGCCCTTAGCGCTGGCCGGAACTATTTGTTCCGGCTGCGCAGGGCTCGGGCGGCTGGGGGGACCCTCTTTTGCCGCTGCTCGCGGCGCATCGCCGCAGAGCGGCGGCGATCAGGCAGCACACGCGGCTGGCAAAGTGCCGGCTGCGTGTGCTGCTTTTTATTTGATCAAAATCGGCCCAGCAGGGCCTGAGCGGCACCCTCTGGCGGTAATGGACGAGCTGAGCTCGTCCATACCACTAATTAATAGAAACAGGAAGACTTAGAGGTACATAAAAACTGCCATGCATAAAACCTAATCTCTCCACATAAATACTTGAATGAGGTTCTCATGAAGTGATTCTGAAATAGCAGACCAAGGGGTGCACACAGGGACCATGCACAGGTTATTGAAATGTACTGTAGTTGTACATGAATTATAGGGATCAGCATTTTTTTCCCCATATTCTACATTGCAAAGATAATAGGTCTAAATATCCGTATAACTGATTAGGTGCTATTGTTAACTGGATCCGGACCAACGTAGGTTGAATCTACGTCCAGCAGGTGGCGCTGCGGCCCTGACTGGAAGTAGATTCAACATCCCATTAACCACGTGTCCCCACTGTTACCGCGCAATTTGCTCGCCCTGCTGTCTCTATGACGGCAGAGCACTGTGAGCCAGTCAGGAGCTGTTTTCATTGGCTCCTGGCCCTGTAATCACTGTAAGCCATTCCCAGGGTAAGGAGCCAATGAAAGCGCCTCCTGACCGGTGCACAGTGCTCTGTCATTATTGAGACAGCAGAGAGAGCAGCCTGCGGCGGGGACAGAGCAGCGTGAGCGGCGGATTTTTGCGGCGATTCATCGGAAAGCGGCAGCTTACTGTACCAGCAGCCTCTGGTCCTTAAGGGGGCAGAGGCTGCTGGTACCGAAGTGGTTAAAAACTCATGGTAGTGAGTTATTGTCTACCTAAAGGCCCGTACACATGCCTGACTCGAGTCGGCTGAGGCGGCTGATAACGACCGCCACAGCTGATAATCAGGCATGTGTATGGCAGCTGCCGACCCCTGATCCCCATTCAGCGAGTGATCTGTCCAGCGGATCTCCTCAACCTTCTTGCGTGCTGTTCCCTGCCCACCAGTGACCCCAGTGATGCCGATCCACCACTGATCCCATTGTTCGTGCAGCTCTCGTGCCTGCCATGTGAAGTCATGCATGTGCCGATCATCATCCCTTCATCGTCATCCTGCATTGCAACACAGCATGTTGTCAGCTACGCAGCTGACATGCATGTGTGTAGCCCAGCAATTTTACGCAATAGGAACAGATCCTGATCCCCGACGTGCATCATTCATCAAAGGTGTGTATGCACCTTAAGGACCAGAGACCACTAGTACCAGAAGCTGCTGAATACCAATGAATCACCACAAATACCAGCCCCAACCGCAGTCCAAGCATCACACAAGGAACCTCAGGCCACCCACTCTGCCATCTCTTATGATGGCAGAGCTCTGTGAGCAGGTTAGGAGCCACTTTCATTGGCATCTGACCATGTGATCAATGTAAGCCAATGGGAGTTGCATACATTGATGACACTCACCGGCTCACAAGGCTCTGCCATCATAGCTATGGTAGGGTGAGTGAGCTGCAGTGGGAAGAGAGCGATCGGTGGGAGCAATGAGAGCTGCAAGATTGTGTGGCGGTGGTGAATTGAAATCTATACCCTGGCAGGTATTAGGGGATCAACAGGGCATAGATTTCAATCACCAGCGTCCGTAAGCGGTTAAACATGGTAAGCAGGTCTATAACCTTAGTCTATATGATCATGTTCCACCTCCAAATACATGTATTAAAATACTTTTAAGCTTTCTAGTGAAAACTTTTACTTGTTGTCATCAGGTTTAGCGTCAGTTGATAACATAGCAGAGGTTCAGGTAGAAATCGAGCGTAACCAAAAGTAGCTGAGAACTATTTGTGACTCCCAAGGGTCTGGTTAGGTAACAGTATAAATAAAGCATTGAGAGCAAAAACACATCTTACTTACTAATCATGTAGTAATAATACTTCAGCTGAAGATATATCTGTCCTTCTCTACATAGGTTTCAGGATCTGTAAATTTCAGTTTTGCTTATGCAGAAATACAAAACATTATATATCTGGAAGGATTAAATATAACAGCTTCAGTGACAGATCAATTCACAGGTAAGCAGAATAAAAAAAAGTTTTTTTCTGTTGATATAAACTGATATGCATATATTTATGGAAATTACTATACTATTTACTGTTACTTTGTATAGGTTTTGCAGTGGAAACATCATCCTATGTGAGAATCATAAATTCAGAATATGAAATAACCTTCATTGACCAACAACCACCTTTTCTGTCTGGTGGAAACTATACATCTAAGGTAGACTAAAACTAATACAAATATTGGGGTAGCTTATATTACTGGCAGATTATATTAATGTATGTGAAAGTGTTTGTGTTACTTCAGTCAGTTTCCATGCAGGTTCTCGGAAACCAATAGATAGAATACATTAGCTCACCTGGAAATTTATAAAAACTCTTCAGCATGTCTGCTGATTTCTAGCATTGCTGTCCATGCTTGGGATTACATTATAGACTTAAACATTGCACATCTGAATTTTGAAATCTAGGACCAAACCTGAGCAGTGTTTCCAGTGGTAAATTCAAAGGCTACTCCATACTATAATGCATTGAGCCCCATGGCAGCATGTTCATAGATAAGTAGGGCAATGGAATCCTATTTAGGAAAAACCTCCCCACAGTGACCATTTTTGTTGTGATAGGTATCCAAATCCCACCATTGACGCCAAATACAATTGATCTTTTTCACTTACCTCTCCTGATTTCTATTGCTAATAGGAAGAAGGAAAAGAAAGGAAAACTGAAGAATCTTGTTAATTTATAAGTTGTTGTGGTTACTTATTGCGGGCAGGGATAAGAGTTCAGTCCTTTTGTAACAACCATGAAAAATTTAAGAGGCTCTAATCTAAAACAAAACAAAACATAAAAAATTGACGTGATTTAGATGTACACTACATGTAAATGTTTATACTTTTTACTTACAGATGCAGATAAAAAGTACTGATGGAAAACCCTTAACTGAAGAGGAAAGGAAGGAAAATGTCACTGTTAGAATAACTCACTATATGACTTCATCTACAGAAACAAATGAGCAGCAGTATGTCATTCCAGAAAATGGAACTATCAATGTACAATTTATGGTTGACCCATCATTGCAAAGAGTAAACATTATGGTAAGTAAAGTACTCATTAAAAATATTATAAAATATTTTTATTAGTTCACAGATTGCCACCCCCTCCCTTCCTATCTGCAGAGCGCGTACGTTAAAAAAGGGCGCCGGAAAAAAAGGGCGCACGGTTTGAAACGATAAGCATGAATAAAGTTTAAAAAAAATTGTGCTATATTTCGTTTAAAAATAATGTTTTATAAAGTTATAAATCATTAAACAATGTGTATGAAATCGGCAATTGTAAAAACGTTAATCTTCCCTGTTTAAAAAGTGAAATTTATAATAACGTTTTAGAAAACATTAATAAGAATGTTACTAAAGCTATACCTAACCCTACTCTCACACAGAACCCTTCCTGTACCTATCCCTAACCCCTAGACCCCCCTGGTGGTGCCTAAACCTAAGACCCCCTGGTGGTGCCTAAACCTAAGACCCCCCTGGTGGTGCCTAAACCTAAGACCCCCCCTGGTGGTGCCTAAACCTAAGACCCCCCCTGGTGGTGCCTAAACCTAAGACCCCCCTGGTGGTGCCTAAACCTAAGACCCCCCTGGTGGTGCCTAAAACTAAGACCCTCCTGGTGGTGCCTAAACCTAAGACCCCCTGTGATAAGCATTAATAACGTTTTAAAAAATATTGTGCGGTTTTTCATTTAAAAATAATGTTTTAAAAAATATTGTACTGTTTTTCTTTTAAAAATGTGTAAAAAATTATAAATCATTAAATAATGTGTAATCATGAGAAGCAGTTATAAAACATTAAAAGTCTCCGGGCGCCACTTTTAAAACGTTATTTTTCTCCGGCGCCCTTTTTTCCTGTTGGGCGCCCATTAAACGATATTTATTATGGGAGTGAATGGCGGCGCCCTTTTTGTCCACCTGCCTCATGCGCCCAAATTTCCTGCTTCCCTGCAGAGCACCCCGATGTCACGTGGGAAGGAGGGGGGAAACATATGGACATCCTTACTGTGAAGACCAGCTAATAACGGGGAACTTGTGATGGTTCAGAAGAGCCCCATTTAAATGAGTTCACAACTCTGACTAGGGTTGTAGGACTGCCTGCTATAGTATCGTATAGAGACAGATAGGTATTACAATAGCTTCACAATAGCATCTCTGGACAAAAATGAAAAGTACTAAGATATTGATTCCAATACTTCTTTGATTGTAAATGCAGTGCTAAAAGTGGTCTTGTTAGCACATATAGACTGCACTGTTTGCTTAATGATTACTGAGCTACATACGGTATGCTAAAATATGAAAACTATAAATTCATTCAGTGCACATAATAATACCCATTCAAAGAAGGTCTCTGGTCTCCTAGAAATTCTGGGGCAACTTGAAGTTCTGCTGGCTGTCATGTGATAATGGAAGAATTATTCACTGTAACAAATGCATACTGTAATTGTCATACTAAAACAGGACATTTCCCCATATTTATTTTTTAGACACCTTTGTAAGAAAATATATTTAGATCAAATAAGCAAAGGTACCTTAATATATTTATTTAACTTTACACATACAGTATATAGGTGCAACATATTTTTATTTGTTACTGGTTAATTTTTCATTTGACTCCATAACATCTCCATCTTGTCTCTGAAATTTTATTTTTAGGCTATCTATCAAAGCTTTACTGAAAATGTTAACATCACTGAAGTATTAGCCAAAAATCCTTTTGTTCAGATCCAAACACCAGATTCACTTGTAAAGGTAACTGTTTAATACATATATATTTAAAATTAGAGACGTCAGTGGGCTTGATTCACAAAGCGGTGATAACTGTTAGCCAGCCTGTGAAAACCCCCTTAGCACCTCTAAACGAGCTTTTCGCGCGTAAAACTTTATGCGCATAAAACTTTACACGCGCACTGCACAGAGAAGTGCCCATTAAAGCCTATGGGACTTTGCACGCGCATAGGACTTTGTGCGCGCAAAACTTAGCGCACAAAACTTTGTGCGCGATCTGATTGAGAAATCTGGTGCTAACCTACTTAGCACCCTGGTTAGCACCTCTAAAGACTTTAGACGTGCTAAGTAGGTTAGCACCGCTTTGTGAATCAAGCCCAGTGTCTTTTAATAAATTATGTTTTGCTGGGTGATTTGATCATAGTGAAGATATCTATTTCAGACAGGGAACAGTACAGAGAATAACTGAGATCTGTTATCCTTTTTTGGAATATTAATTTCTAAAGTTGGCTGCATCGTCTACAGGCTATAATAAATTCACTTTTCATAACTCTTTACTGCTTTGTTTGTACAGTGTACATATGTGAGGTGGATGGAAAATCCATCTGCAGAATAAGACTGAGAGGATGGTTGTTACAGTGATTGCTTACCTTGTCTAAAGCCCAACAGAAGATTGAGAAGCAGCACTCAAAAGTTTTTACATAACAACATGTGTAGAAGTACAAAAACATTCTCTGTACTTTATACCACTATTTTAGCAAGTTTTAGCTGCATAACTCTTTTTATACTTGGTATGATCAACATAGTGTTTTACACCAATAGTTTAGAATAGTTTAAAATATGTATTAAGATTTCTTGACTTCATAAAAAATTGGAAGGGGGGGGGGGGGCAAGGGAGAGATCATGCAGCAGAGCACCAACAACATTTTGGGGATAAAGAGTCTATTCTTTATCCTGGTGGGACTATCTATCTATCTATCTATCTATCTATCTATCTATCTATCTATCTATCTATCTATCTATCTATCTTGTCTTTCTGTCTATCCGTCTATCTGTAAGTAAGTATAATACAGTCTCAGCCCCTCTTTTAAAATATTTATATATTTTTAATATAGGTTGGAACACCATTTGAAGTACAAGTTGATGTCCAAATAAAAGTCCAGGAGATTTACTATACAGTACGTATTTATATTAAATTATCTATGACTTGATTAAAAATGATCTTTGGATCAGCATGTCAGTTACTGAATAAGAGATTATCACACACTTCTACATGCATTGAATTTGAATGATAATCATGACTAAAATTTCAATTTATCCTAATTTAGTACATTCTTTCTTCTTGTCCAGGTTGTCTCGAGAGGATTGGTGGTGGCTGCTGGGAAAAATAGGACAACCTTCAGCCTCACACCTGAGAACTCATGGACTCCCAGTGCTCAAATAAACGTTTATTTGATTGATGATAAGAAGGGTATCATGCAAATTTCTAAAACGTTTGATATTAAAAGATCCTTAGGAAATAAGGTAACCATATAAACATTATGCTCAGAATTCTTGTTTGCTATTTATTTACCTAACAATATTATTATTACTATATTTATTGGATTTATATAGCACCAACATATTATGCATATGACATTGGTTTGTTTTTGGTAAGTAGAGTGTGACAGACATGTTTCCTTTGTAAAATTCTAGGTGGAGTTATCCTGGAGTAAAGCCACAGCAGATCCATCAAAACCTGTGTCCTTACTCATCACCGTGAAGGAATCGCGTTCTTTGGTGGGATTGCGAATTGCAGATAAAAGACCCACATTCGCTGACAGAAGAAATGACTTAACATCAAGCAGAGTGGGTTTGATTAAACATTTATGTGTGATTTTCTTAAAATGAATTTTATTCTCTTGGTCTCTGTTCACTTGAAATATCTCACATTTCTTTCCTTTTTCAAGTTTCTGAAGCTTGATTGGGTAATAGAAATATAACATTTACAATTTTTTCATGTGATGCATGCTATACCTTGCAGATACTACTGTAATGAAAATACAAAACTGCTAAAAAATGAGTGTTTTAAAAGCCCCAAAGCTTAAATTGTAGTTACAATAACCTTTGGTATCTCACAGCTTATAACAAAATGGTAAGTAAGGATAAAAGAAAGTGCATTTATTTAGGTTGTTGCTACTGTAATAAATTGATCACATTTTTTTTATTCCTAGATTTATGAGGAGCTGAATATATATTCTAAGGTATGTTTGTAAAAATAGACACTTTGTTAGGGTGGACACAGTCACAACTGGTTAAATCTACGAATAGACCAGGCAGCCCTGACATTATTAAAAGAAACACTGAACTAAGTGGAGTGCCAATTCGAATTTCCACTTATTTATAGGTATTATTCCACTAGCCTGCTTCAGTTTTTCTGGTCCTCATCAGTGCATGGCATGAAATGATATGGCTCTATGGGATAGAGCTTGGACCAGTACTAAGTAATACCCAGGCAGCCCATAGTGACCCTGAACCACCTGGAAGGTATAAGGGGCTAAAAGAGACTGAAAAGCCTTCTCACTAAAAAGCAAGAGGGCCTTTTGGTCTCTCTCTTTAAGCCACTTATACTTTCTTAGTGGTCTAGTGTCACTGTGATCTATGTGGGTATTCCTATTCCCTCTCTTACTTGTGACACTGACTTTGAAGCACCATAGGGCTAGGGCATAGGGCATTACATACCTGCAATAAATTATTTAAACATCTTTTGTCACCTTCTTTTACAGGGTAATACAGTACCGTTGACTGATGCCCCTTTGTATGAAACTTCCTGTAAGTTTTTAATAAGCATCTCACTGACTATGGAAAACATATGCGTATTACATCTTTTTCTGCAGGAATAAAGAGAACTATCTATAATGTAGCAACATTATTTCAACCCCTTTATGTACTATGCTTAAATGTTTGAATAACTCAATACTTTTAAAAATGTTTGCCTGTTATTCATTATACACCACTTATTATTGTAACAATATACTTACAGTGATTAAAAGTATTTCTCCCCCCCCCCCCCCCGAAAAAAGAAAAGACACTTCGGCCCCCCTCCCAAAGAGAGAAAAGACGACTAGCTTACAGCTAGTAACTTAAGTAGTAGAAATCCGACAGAACCAACACATTTTGGATTAGCCCATCTCCTCATGGTGGGTTTTCTTTATTATGAAAAGTACTCAGTGAATGGCAGTTGCAGCCATCCAACTGCCAAAAAAAGTGTGCAGCGAGGCTGGTCCTCATCTTTCTATAAATCTTTTTCAGGGATTGTCTTTATAAACAGTGGCTTAGCTAGATATTATGGGGCCCCATAGCAAAACTTTCATGGAGCCCTCAGATGTAGGCACCCTTAAGCAATGCCACCCACCCCTACCCTATGGATATGAGTTAATTGGGCAATTTACATTTTCTCATCTGATAAACACTTCCCATAGTTCATGGGCATTGAGACAAAGTCAGAGGGCAGAGAAAAACAAGTTAAGGGTGAATACATTAAGTACCACCTGGGCCCCCTATGCTCCAAGGCCCCATAGCAGTTGCTCTGTCTGCTATGGCTATTGCTAAGTTCCTGTTTATAAAGAATAAAGGCCATGCTGTGAATCCCCTATGGAGAGATGGACTAGCCCAAAACTTGTATGTTCTGTCAGATTTCTACTACTTACTAGAAGTGACAGCAACATAGGAGAAAAGTAATTTATGGCTCATTTTACTCAGAAAGAAACGTACTTATTTGTATGTGTTTACATATATTTAAAATGTTAAGACTTTTGCAACAGTGGTCCTGTAAAAGGAACCAGTGGTGATTTGGAGGGTCCTATATCTATTTCCATTTAATTGATACCAGGTACCTGGCAGTCCTGTCGATCTTTTGGCATCAGTAGTTTTAGTTGTGGCTTATCCAGTCAGTAGTGGATAATTGGTGTCAGGACACCTTCTGAGGAAAAGGCATAGGAAACAAAAACACGGGAGCCCAATAGTGTAATATGTTTAGTCAAAATTGTTAATGTAGAAGATAAGAATCTACTCACAAGAGTGGGTTGCAGAGGGGCAACCGACCACAGGAAGCAGGTGGAGACAATTAACCCGACTCCACTCGGGGAGGTCACTAAGAACCTGGATGTGGTCGCTCTCCTTGGAGAAAAGAAAGGAGGCAGATGTCCACCGTGGTGTAAACCACATATGTTCTGCCTCCACCCCTCACACGGGTACCCTATGGGGGTTAGGTATGCACTAAATGGTTTAAAGAGGCGCTCTGGTGGTATATATAAACTGCTTTTAAATGCTTTTATGTACCACCAGGGCGCCTCTTTAAACCATTTAGTGCTTTTCTAGTCAGACTTGAGTCAGAGCACCTGATCTGCATGCTTGTTCAGAGCCTATGGCTAAAAGTATCAGAGACACAGAATCAGGGGGACAGCCAGGTAACTTGCATTATTTAAATGGAAATAAATATGGCAGCCTCTACAGCACTCTTTCCTCGGGTTCCTTGAAAGGAGTTATCAGGCATTTATATGGAAAATAAGTGCTACTTACCCAGGGCTTCGTTCAGCCCCAAGCTCCCAGCATGTCCCTCACTGCAGCTCCGCCGTCAGCCATTCACTGCCGCTGCCTCCTGGTCCCCGGCGATGACGTCAGGCCGACCTGGAGGCCAGCCTGCGCGAGCGGTGCTGTCAATCACTGCCACGGGGACCGGAGCGTACTGCACAGGCGCAGAAATACTGCATGATTGACAGCACCGCTCGTGCAGGCGCAGTCAGGCCGACCTCATTGCCGGGGACCGGGAGGCAACGGCGTCGAACGGCTGACAGCAGAGCTGCAGCAAGGGAAATGCTGGGAGCTTGGGGCTGGGCGAAGCCCCGGGTAAGTAGCACTTATTTTCCATATATATGCCTGATAACTCCTTTAAAGAGTGAAGAGCAGAAAGAAGATGCATCAATTTGTTGCCACTTTTTCATCATTTCAATGCAATTTCAGGGCAGTATTTTTTCCCCACCAAGGTACTTATTTCTTTGCACTACGTTTCTATCTTATTTCGCCAGTGAAAATATTTATTCTCCCTGTTATAAATATTAAGGAGAATGACTAGTGAATATATTTTGAAAATATGAGAAAAAAAAATAGACTCTTTTTAAAAACAGTGCCAGCACAGTGTGACACAGAATGTCTTAAAGTAAACCAGAGCTGTAAAAAATAAAGATTTGATAACCACCCGCAGCTTCCTCCTGCAGCATAAATCCATATGAGTCCCACGCCACCCTGCCTCAGTATAACGTTCAGCCACGATCAGCCCCGGTAATAGGCTCAGTCGCGTCAGTCTACTGTGCATGCGTGGGAGGTCCGCGGATGCGCAGTAGACCTAGTCTGACGGCGCAGGAGGACAGCGTGGGACTCAGACGGGTTTATGCAGCAGGAGGGAGCTGCGGGTGAGTCTCAAATCTTTATTTTTTACAGCTATGGTACACTTTAAAGGCACATTTTAAACACCACACAGCTTTGAAAAATGTGTAGCTTAGCACTGGAGATGTCCGTATGCATATATGTAAGATGTTTCTTGCCTTCGCTTAAAGGCATGGATTCCAGATACATTCAAAATAGGACACAAGCAGCATGACTGCGCTCCCAGCAATCAGAACTGAAAGTGATTTTAGATGTTGGATCTTGGCTACCATAGTAGTATTCAACGTGATTTTTACTATACCTCATAAATTATTGTTGAAAGATGAAACATGGAATACATTGACAGCAAGCTAATTAACAGTTCTTTTTATTCATTCACTTTAGCATCCCCTCCTCACACAGTAAAAACGACTGAGCTGCATTCAGAAGAATCTGAACCTGTTTTTACCGAGATTTGGACTTGGCTAGAGACCAACGTAAGGTATGCTAAATAAGTTTCTTCTTTATAAGTGGACATTACGAAATAATATAAAACCAAATCACCATAATTCCCATGCATGTAGCTGAAGGGGCTTGAAGGAGACAAAAGGAAACCGAGAGCCCAATATAGTGTAGTATCTCAGTGACAATTAGTCAGGTGTACAGCAAAGTAATGGTTATACTCACAAATGTGGATCGCCACAAAGGCAACCACTGGATAAGCAGGCAAGGAGAATTATAACCTGACCTTGCTCAGGTTTAAGAAGTCGCTCTCTGTAGACAGGAAGGAATGGGGATACACGCCTCCACCAAGGGTGGACTAGACAATTTGTAAAGCAGTAACACAGAGGAGCCAAGTAGAGTAAAATCGATTAAAAACTGGTTAAAAGGGGGAAGTTGGTGGACTCACCTCCCTCGTGGAAAGAAAGACCAGACAATGGGACGTTACTCATAGTATAAAGTAACTTTTTATTAAAAGCTCCAAAGTTGCAATGCGTTGGATTGTGACCCGTGAAACACGTTGCAACTTTGGAGCTTTTAATAAAAAGTTTATACTGTGAGTAACGTCCCATTGTCTGGTCTCTCTTTCTACGAGGGAGGTGAGTCCACCAACTTCCCCCTTTTAAACAGTTTTTAATCGATTTTACTCTACTTTGCGCCTCTGTGTTACTGCTTTACAGAATGTAGCTAAAGGGAACTATTAGAGTTCTATTTGGTCTTGCTAGCTTACATAAAAAATGTATTTTTCTAGCGATCTTTACACTTCACTATTATATAGAAACTAGATAGTGAGTTATTGAAAGTTTGTTGATCCCTTGAAATACTGACTCTGTAATGTTTCAGATAATGACAAGACGTATGTAACTGTTTGTATTTAAACAGCTCAAGTCTAAAATCAAGCCTTCAACTGACAGTACCTGACAGAAATGCCACATGGGTGGCCACTGCTTTCGTTCTATCTGCAGAGCTTGGATTGGGGATAGCTGATGATGAGCCAGTGGAGGTGATTAATATATTTTTATATGTTTTCAGTTGTAAATATCTTATTTTAGGATTATGACATAGTCGCTTAAAAATGCCAATATCACAGCATATAATCTGCATGTTAGATATTCCTTCTGCCCAATTGGGATTGTTTCACACTTGTTAGATCAAGAAACAATTTCTCAGCTATTGGGAATATTAGAATTTGAAACCATATGTGCAGATTTATAATAGCATAGATGTAAACAAAAAGGCACAGGAGAATTCAGATGCCGGATATTACCGATAGTAGAATATCTGTAATTTTACCAATGTTCTACTCTAACACTAACTAATCTAATTCTCACACTAACCCTCCCCCCACCTACTTCTATCACTACTCTACACCCTCTATTCCTAACACTAAAATATCTTACCCCTGAAGTGGGGTTCATCTACATAATAGCAGGACCCCGGACGTCCGTTAACTTACCCTCCTCTGCTCCTCCGCTGGGTTCTCCAATATTTTTGGTGCTTGATGATACTATCTGGTTAGTTGCAACTGTCAAATGGTCGAGTTCCAGTTAACCAGGACTTTACTGTACTACAGATTATGAATTTCACTGTGTTTGTTTGTATGGTATCTGAATTGTTTTAAATGTCCATGTTTGACAACAGTCAAAAATATTTTTTTTTCTAACTAATATTGCATGAAAAGATTTGCCAGAAAAATTGTTTCTGCAAAAAAGGAAACACGCTGAATCAATTTTTTGGCATTTAATTTTCTCTTCAGTATCTTCCAGCTGCCTGCCACCCCTCTCCCTCAGTCCGTGTGATGCCCCACCTCCCTACTAAAGAGAGATAGCCATGGTAGGCTGACAGTCAGTATGGAGGCGTGGCTTCATTTCACAAGCCCATGTGATTAACCTAGTGATTCAGACTGAGTGGGAGGGAGCAGACAGCTGCAGGTCACAGAGGAGGAGTTAAGGATCTAATTAAGGGTTTTTTTTCTGCATTTTTAATCTGTTCTGTAGTTTCCAGGGGTGAGCTGTAGTGTTTAATGACACAATGACTTAAAATGTATAATAAAATAAAATAATATTTTATGATATAGTAGCTTTACAGTGATATGAAAGGCCTTTCTTTTTGTGATCTGCTTTGTTATAATATTTACTTTTTCTTCTAACACACTTTCTTCATATTTGTTCTTGATTTTTACAGCTATCAGTATATAAACCTTTTGAAGTTTCCATGTACATGCCACATTCTGTAACCAGAGGTGAAACATTTATTCTGGAAGTTACACTGAGCAATTCTTTAACAGAAAACTTACAAGTATGTCATTCTCCTATACATCCTTTATTGATCAATATTCATTTACACAATAAGTTTGGTTAAATTTAGCAGATCAAAATCCATATAAAATAAGATTCTTGTGTATATAGTAAAGCACATGTGCAGGATCTTCTCAAAAAAATAGCATATTGTGATAAAGTTCATTATTTTCTGTAATGTACTGATAAACGTTAGACTTTCATATATTTTAGATTGAAATACACACAACTGAAGTAGTTCAAGCCTTTTATTGTTTTAATATTGATGATTTTGGCATACAGCTCATGAAAACCCAAATTTCCTATCTCAAAAAATTAGCATATTTCATCCGACCAATAAAAGAAAAGTGTTTTTAAAACAAAAAAAGTCAACCTTCAAATAATTATGTTCAGTTATGCACTCAATACTTGGTCGGGAATCCTTTTGTAGAAATGACTGCTTCAATGCGGCGTGGCATGGAGGCAATCAGCCTGTGGCACTGCTCATGCGTTATGGAGGCCCAGGATGCTTCGACAGCGGCCTTAAGCTCATCCAGAGTGTTGGGTCTTGCGTCTCTCAACTTTCTCTTCACAATATTGCACAGATTCTCTATGGGGTTCAGGTCAGGAGAGTTGGCAGGCCAATTGAGCACAGTAATACCATAGTCAGTAAACCATTTACCAGTGGTTTTGGCACTGTGAGCAGGTGCCAGGTTGTGCTGAAAAATGAAATCTTCGTCTCCATAAAGCTTTTCAGCAGATGGATGCATGAACCCACATTTGAACCAGAAACAGCGGCTGAAGCGCCTGACCTGGGCTACAGAGAAGAAGCACTGGACTGTTGCTCAGTGGTCCAAAGTACTTTTTTCGGCTGAAAGCAACTTTTACATGTCATTCGGAAATCAAGGTGCCAGAGCCTGGAGGAAGACTAGGGAGAGGGAAATGCCAAAATGCCTGAAATCCAGTGTCAAGTACCCACAGTCAGTGATTGTCTGGGGTGCCATGTCAGCTGCTGGTGTTGGTCAACTGTGTTTTATCAAGGGCAGGGTCAATGCAGCTAGCTATCAGAAGATTTTGGAGCACTTCATGCTTCCATCTGCTGAAAAGCTTTATGGAGATGAAGATTTCATTTTTCAGCATGACCTGGCACCTGCTCACAGTGCCAAAACCACTGGTAAATGGTTTACTGACCATGGTATTACTGTGCTCAATTGGCCTGCCAAATTTCCTGACCTGAACCCCATAGAGAATCTGTGGGATATTGTGAAGAGAAAGTTGAGAGATTCAAGACCCAACACTCTGGATGAGCTTAAGGCCACTATTGAAGCATCCTGGGCCTCCATAACACCTGAGCAGTGCCACAGGCTGATTGCCTCCATGCCACGCCGCATTGAAGAAGTCATTTCTGCAAAAGAATTCCTGACAAAGTATTGAGTGCATAACTGAACATAATTATTTGAAGGTTGACTTTTTTTGTTTTAAAAACACTTTTCTTTTATTGGTCGGATGAAATATGTTAATTTTTTGAGATAGGAAATTTGGGTTTTCATGTGCTGTATGCCAAAATCATCAATATTAAAACAATAAAAGGCTTGAACTACTTCAGTTGTGTGTATTTGAATCTAAAATATATGAAAGTCTAACGTTTATCAGTACATTACAGAAAATAATGAACTTTATCACAATATGCTAATTTTTTGAGAAGATCCTGTATATGTCCCGCTTGTATGTAGGGATAAAAGACTTTATTACCATTGTACATAAAATAGCAAACTGTCTTGTAATCATCCACAGACACATAAGGACTATAAATTGACTTCGATAACAAGCATTACTGCATGGCAGCTGTTGATATAAATCAAGTAGATTGTATGTATTTCAAAACAAAAAAAATATATTTTAATGCCAATGTAGTAGCCGTAGAGTATTGCACTATGTTAGCCATCAGTAAAAGCAAGAGGTTTTGAATCAGTGTGATACCATTTATTGGCTAACTTAAAAGAATAAGAGTGAGCTTTTGGTTGTGCAGCCTTCGTCAGACTTCAGGCAAACAGGTATGCTAGCTAATTTATGACAAATAGCTAAGACTATTTGTTTGCTTATAGACAATACATGGGATTATAATAGAATTTGATGGGGGAAAAATCCAACATAGCAGTTTTTTTTGTTGACTCCAGATTGAAATGTAAAGATAATTTTTAATAACCTCAAATTGCAACATTGATCTACTTAATTATTAATGCTTGCTCTACTTACATAACATATGTATTGCACTGTCCACATTTTGATTTTAATGATTTTTCTATAGTAAAAAAAGAGAAAATCCCTCTTGAAGCCAATCCTGACGTCATTTCTTCCCTTACTCTGGGAGGAGGGTGGCCAATGCAAACACAGACAGTCTTCGGACACTCCCACCCAGCTCTGCAATAGAAAGTGCATTGTCATTGTATGACTCTGCAGCTTCTCAGCAAGAGAAATATTGACCAATCATAGAGGAACAGAGGTGTGAGAGGGGAAAACAGGAGGGAAAGAGACTTTAGCCAATCAGGCTGTAGTAGTTAAGTCTGAGGGGAAAGTAAAGAAGCAAAAAAGACAACACAGCAGGCCCTGCAACTTCCTTTGTGTGGCAGAGGTACCAACTAAGAGCCAGGTAAACTGGGGCATGATCTTTTATCAACAAGAAAAGTAAGCGTGGTTTTTAATTTTTGGATTGCCTGGTTAGCATTCTATTACTTGTTTACCAGATAAAAATAAAGAATTGATTTTTGATTTTAAGCCTGACAGTTACGCTTTAATAGTAATTTTGCATCTTAACTGTAATTTTACTGCAGCTTACTTAATGGAACAAGGGTCTGGGAATGTTTTGTGGATAACTGTACCCTACTTTCCAGACAGCTCTCAAGCATGTGTGAATGAAAATATAATATTAATTAGAATGAAATAAAGAAAACAAACAAAAAACATTGAGATGCTTTGCAGTGAGTTTCGATCCTTTATAGTGTTATGCTTTGTTTCTGTATTTCAACTAGGATTGTGGTTCTGTTTAAAATGTTTTGTGTTTGTTCAACTTTTTTGTGTTCACAGATTCTGCTCACTTTGGAAACCAGTGACTTATTTGATACAATCATACCAATTGATAACAATAATTTTGTAGCCATGGTAGCTAGCCAACGGAGAGTAACAGTTCCTAGCAGAGATGAATTGACTGTTCGGTTTCCAGTAAAACCAAAGACATTGGGGAACATCACCCTCACAGTTAAAGCAACATCAAATGCAGCTTCAGAGACTGCAAGCCGAAGTATCTTAGTAAAGGTGGGTGGGAGAAATGAATGTGCTAAAATTTATATTTAAAAAATCTGATACTTTCCAGTGCAGACATTCTTGAATCTGACTGATTGGAGTACATTTATGAATGATGCAATTTTTTGTTAGATCAACTAAATTACTGCACGCCTTAAAATGTTAATTTTTAAGAGCTTCTTTTTATAATTTGTTTCCATTTCATTTGGTACTAAGTGCGTGTTACAATAGAATTGCTCTGCATATTGAACAGAGTTTGTGCTTTCCACATTGGTTCGTGTGTGTGCATGTGTTTGCCCGCACTCATATGCACGCATGGATGCAAAGTATGTTATGATATTTACATTGCTATTTTTTCTTCTGCTGCTACATATGGATTTTTTTTCCCCTTTGAAGGCTGAAGGCGTGAAGCACTTCTTTACACAGGCTGAAGTTTTTGAACTTACTACATCTGGAAACTCACTTCAGACAATGTCAAAGAATTTCTCATTCAGTTTCCCAAGTGATGTGGTTGAAGGAAGTGAAGAAGCTTTTATCACAGTAACTGGTAAGCATTGTTAAATTCATAAGTATTTACCTTTTCCTTACCACAGCAATTTTAAAATACCTTGCTCCTCCCATTCATTCGCCAATAACTTTATCACCACTTATCACACCGACATGATCTATATATTTTTTGTGGGACAAACTAGGCTTTCTTTGGGTGGTACTTTTTGCTAACAATCATTTTATTTCTAATGCATTTTAAGAAGAATAAGAAAAACATGAAAAATGTCATTATTTCTCAGTTTTCAGTTATTATACTTTAAAATTTAAAAAGTGGACTGTAGATAAAGCCCACACATTTTATTTGCCCATTTGTCCTGGTTATTACATTTAAATTATGTCCCTATTACAACGTATGGTGACAACATTTTAATTGTGTATTTTTCATATTGTGTTTTTTTATACTATATCAATAATTACAAGACCTTATTTGCAAAAATAACATACATATTAAAAAGTTCCTAAGGTAAGTATACTATGTATTTTTTAAATGCTTTTTTACTTTGGTAACTATGGGGGAAGGAAGTAAAAGGGGTTAAAAACTAACTAGTATTTATTTTTTTGATGTAATATAATGTATGTAAGTGTATTTTTAATTTGTGTCCACTAGAGGTCCCCACACTTTATCCTGTGTACTGTTCAAAGTGTTGTATATGTGTGTTTTACTTTAATTTTATGAATGAACACTTGCATCTCACTGTTGTTGATGATAATTCTTTACAGGCTCTTTGATCAGCTTTGGGAACACATGTTCTCATTCACGATCAAGGACTGGTGGGACGGCGACAGAGGTGTGCGCATGTGACGAGCAAAAACAAAAAGAGGCCCATATCTACACCCATGATTCTTAAGTGAAGTTTTCAGGGGCGTAGATATGCGCCCCAAGGATCTGGAACTGGAAAATGTCCAGATTGGCTATCAGCTCAGTGTCCAGTGTCCACCATGAAATTGTGTGGAGAGATAAGTTGCAGGGTTTTTACATTTTAAAATCTATTTACCGTAAGGCATTTATGGATCAGCAACAAATTGACACAAATAACATCACCAAATTACACGTATTGCTATTTGTCTTTACATATCTATCTATGTATCTATATTATATCTCTTCCTGATGTTGCCACATGTACTCCCACTACCGTTTTCTGATCCTTGTGTGGTCCCATGATGTTGAGGTGATTAGCTAGTTCCCACAGGGTATTACCCCCCTCCCCCCTTATTGTCCACATCCTTCTGTGGAATTTTCTGTTTAGGTTTAGGAAGGCTTTTCATTCATACTCAGCAGATGTTTCAGTACACAATGTAGGCTACATGGTTGTGCCATTCAGTGCATGCTGTTTCTGCCTGCATCTTATCTTACACACTGCTACTATATTCTGATCTATCTGGCCTCTCTGCACATCTTTCATCTAGCATCCTGCAATATAAACACACGCAAGCAAACATACACACATGTACACACCATGGTAAGTTATGTAACTGTATTTTCTTTTATGCAGGAGATCTTCTTGGACCATCAATACCTTCATTAGCTGGTTTTCACTCACTCATCCAGATGCCATATGGCTGTGGAGAGCAAAACATGATCAATTTTGCACCGAATCTATACATTCTGCAGTATTTAATATCATCTCATCAGATAACAGAAGAAATCAAAGAAAAAACTGTAAACTTCATGCAATTAGGTAATTATTTTTCTATTTGGGTACACTTCAGATATTAAAACATGCTAATTAATGTGCTTAAACAAGGCCTGTCAGCACTTTTATTTGTACATATAGCATTTCTTCCTCTTCTTTCAAGCAATCTAAAGGATTTTTTATCTTTTAAATTTTGATTTTTATGAGCATCGGGTGGCCCAGGTATGAATGTTGAATGCTGAGCGTATGACACATTAAGGTCGCATTTTGTTGGTCAGAAATTTGTGGTGAATACCTGCTAGGCATTGCTGTCCTCCTGAGAATACCCGTATCACATCATTGAAGTATTTGTGAAATATGCATTTTATGTGATTGTACTGAGACATTATTTAACTTAGTCTTGAACCAATATTATACTGTATATAGGTATTTTACACTGATTACATTGTGTACCACTCATTCTATACTTAATAAAGGTCACCTTATTGGTATAAATACGACATCCTTATTCCCAGCGCTGTTTATCCTGATATATGCATGCCTTGTATTTTTAACCTGAGGTATAGCGGAACCTCTGGCCTATAATCAACAGCGGGTGAAATAAATCGCCTCTTCCAGAGACTATCATCCTCTATCCTCATCTTCCTCCAAGCACCTCTCTATATTGAATATTAATGCTAATTATTGTGTCAACACATAATTATGCTGTCAAGAAATTAAACTGATGACATTTTTTCAGGGTACCAAAAGGAACTAACATACAAGCGATATGACGGTTCATTCAGTGCATTTGGGAATGATGACACCGTTGGAAGCACTTGGTGAGGAAGCAAAATAGCACATACTGTGTTTAGTAAACTGCAACATAACACAATTGGCAAGGCCGGGCTCCCCTTTCTTGTGTAGCAGCGCTCCTTCCACTCCATTTGCAGCCAACTCTTCCATGTGTATCATGCGTTTAGTGTAGGCCCTCTCTTTCATAAACAGCTCCCTCAGCATTGGTCTCCCTGCCCCATTCTCAGCTGCCTCTTTTCTATGTAGCTACTCCCCTTTTATATTCAGGTGCCCCCTTGGGCTGCTGCCGCCCAGGGCCTGGGCCTTTGTGGCCTTTCCAGAAATCCATCGCCTGATAATCGCAGTTCATACACAAGCCAGAGGTGATCCCTCCTGTGCAGTACAGCATTCTACACACTATCTACACAGATTATGCAACGGTACAATATTTAGGCACCGCTGAACACAGTAAATCTGATGCACTAATCTGTTTTTGAATCAGTTATCACTTATTATTTCTCACTTTTTTGTTCGTATGTAACATCTTTTTAGCATCCATTAAGCAAAAGCATGTAGAATTTGGCTAAAGCCTAGAACACACATCTAATTTTGATTGGCCAATGACTGGCAAATGTTCCCACTTTCATGTAGTACAAAAATGAGATTTTGAATACTATGAACAGATTGTGCAGGTAAACTCTTATACTACACGAAAGTGTTAAAATTGGCCAATGAAAATCGAATGTATGTAGCAGGCTCAAAAGAGTTAAAGCTGGTACACACCTTACATTTTAATTGCCTTATCACTAACCATTTTTTTTAACCCCCATGTAGTATAATTGAAAAGGTTTGTACCAGGCTTAATAGCAAACTCTATGAAATTCAATATAAAGCCTGATACACATATACAATTTTGAAAGCCGATGATTGGTCAATTATACCACTTCCATGTAGTTTAAGAGCTTATCTACACAATCTGTTGATTGTATTCAAAATCGGTTGTTGTGAAAAAGAGGCTCTCACACATACTCATTTAAAGGACAACCAAAGTGACATAATGAGATAAACATGTGTATTTACAGTGCCAAGCACACAAATGACTAAGCTGTGTTCCTTTCTTTTCTTTCTCTGTTCAAAAAAGTTAAACATCTGGTATGCAAGTGACAGTTTCTTTTCGGGTCGGGACTGGATCGAGCCATAGCATAACCCTCACTGATAAGGAATTACAGTCATAAACCACTTTCCTGTCAGTAAATGACTTTTGAGAGCAGGAAAGAGATAAAAAGAGGCAATAGTTAATAGATTTGAGCTCTGGCATACTTCAATGCATGTGTCATTGAGCAGAGAAAATGAAACAGTAAAAACTTAAAAACTAGAATGAAATATAAAATAAAACTGTGGGATACCTAAAAAAGTAATTTTTGGAGGAGGATAGATACAAATGTTTATCTCATCAGTTTATTTTCACCTCGGATGTCCTTTAACCACTTGAGTACCAGAGGTTTATACCCCCCATCAAGCCATTTTGTACAATTCCGCACTTCACAATTTTAACGGTTTATTGCTCAGTCATACAACTTAGCACCCAAATGAATTTTACCTCCTTTTCTTCTCACTAATAGAGCTTTCTTTTGGTGGTATTTAATTGCTGCTGCTAGTTTTATTTTATTTTTATAAATAAAAAAGTAGCAATCTTTAAAGTGATCCTTAAGTGTATCAAAAAAAATGAGATTTACTCACCTGGGGCTTCCCTCAGTCCCTTGGAGCCGATCGGCTGCGAGGGCACCGATCGGCTCCAAGGGGCTGAGGGAAGCAGCAGGTGAGTAAATCTCATTTTTTTTATACACTTAAGGATCACTTTAAAACATTTTTTTTTTTATTCCCCGTTCCCCTTTAATTTGGCCCTAGACTGTGATACATACACTACACTATACATACATAGACATATGACTATGGTAGGGATTAGATTGTGAGCCCTTCAGAGGGACAGTTAAGTTACATGGCAATCTTTTTGTACAACGCTGTGCAAGATTGCAGCGCTATATAAATGTTTTTTTAAATTATAAATAGAAAGAACAGCCTGCCAGCGCCGATCGCAGACGGCTGGCTGATCGCTGCGGCCCCCTGTGTTTACAGACGGGAGCTCGCGCAAGCTCCCGTCTAATCTCTTTTCTCCTGAGATGATGCCATATGGTGTCGCTGAGGAACAACGGAGTCACTCTGCAGCCGCCAATCGGCGTTAGGCGATCGCAGAGTGGTTAATGGACTTGTATCATTTATATCTGAAGATACAATACAATAATACAATACAATAACATTTGTAGAGCGCTTTTCTTCCATAGGACTCAAAGCGCATAGATGCAGGTAGGTTCTCCCACAAACCTCTTTGTTACAGTGTTCAGTAAAATCCCTTGATTACCTATACAAAGGTTACTCGTCCCTAGAGATAGTGACTTAGTTGCATGTTTTTAATGGTTTTATAGGGGTTTTTTAGCACCTTATTCAGATTTATGTTTAACGCTCTAAAAAAAGGTATTGTATAGTTAATGTGAGAAAAGGAGTGGATAACTAATGAGAACATCTTAGTGCATCAGGGCCAGTGTTTCCTTCCTGGAGGGGATCCTGACCGCCTGAGTGAGATGCAACCTGCATCTTGTTTTACTATGATATACTTAAAGGACAACTAAAGTGAGAGGGACATGGAGGCTGCCATATTTAATTCCTTTTAAATAGTATACATACTGTTTCTATAGAGTGATTATAGATCTATTAGTTATTTGTCCTTATATTCACACATAATGTATGTATTTTGAATCCATATTTAATTATTTTTCAGGCTCTCTGCATTTATATTTAGATGTTTTCTTCAAGCTCGGGAATTTATATACATAAGTCCAGATATCTTAAGTGGAACGGTACAATGGCTGGTTCAGTATCAGAATATGAACACAGGTGAATTCTCTGAGCCCGGGCGTGTAATTCACAAAGAGCTCCAGGGGGGGCAGAATGGTCCCATCACCCTCACTGCCTACATAGTGACCTCATTACTAGAAGATGAGACATACAGGGTAAGAGGAACTCACTGTGAATGTAAATATGAAACTATTAGATTCTACAGGGTGGGTCATTTATATGGATACACCTTAATAAAATGAGAATGGTTGGTGATATTAACTTCCTGTTTGTGGCACATTAGTATATGTGAGGGGAAAACTTTTCAAGATGGGTGGTGACCATGGTGGCCATTTTGAAGTCAGCCATTTTGAATCCAACTTTTGTTTTCTCAATAGGAAGAGGGTCATGTGACACATCAAACGTATTGGAAATTTCACAATAAAAACAATGGTGTGCTTGGTTTTAACTTAACTTTATTCTTTCATGAGTTATTTACAAGTTTCTGAACACTTATAAAATGTGTTCAATGTGCTGCCCACTGTGTTGGATTGTCAATGCAACCCTGTTCTCCCACTCTTCACACACTGATAGCAACACAGCAGGAGAAATGCTAGCACAGGATTCCAGTATCTGTAGTTTCAGGTGCTACACATCTCGTATCTTCACAGCATAGACAATTGCCTTCAGATGACCCCAAAGATAAAAGTCTAAGGGGGTCAGATTGGGAGACCTTGGGGGCCATTCAACTGGCCCACGACGACCAATCCACTTTCCAGGAAACTGTTCCTGAAGCTGGCATGTTCCCTGATTTTTTTCCAGCAAGATGGTGCACCACCACAATATGGGTGTCAGGTCCAAGCATTCCTAGATGAACTGTTTCCTGGAAAGTGGATTGGTCATCATGGGCCAGTCAAATGGCCCCAAGGTCTCCCGATCTGACCCCCTTAAACTTTTATCTTTGGGGTCATCTGAAGGCAAGTGTCTATGCTGTGAAGATACGAGATGTGCAGCACCTGAAACTAAGGATACTGGAAGCCTGTGCTAGCATTTCTCCTGCGGTGTTGCTATCAGTGTGTGAAGAGTGGGAGAAGAGGGTTGCATTGACAATCCAACTCAATGGGCAGCACATTGAACACATTTTATAAGCGTTTAGAAACTTGTAAATAACTCATGAAAGAATAAAGTTACATTAAAACAAAGCACACCATTGTTTTTCTTGTGAAATTCCCAATGAGTTTGATGTGTCACATGACCTTTTTCCTATTGAAAAAACAAAAGTTGGATTAAAAATGATCGACTTCAAAATGGCCGCCATGGTCACCACCCATCTTGAAAAGTTTCCCCCCTCACGTAAACTAATGTGCCACAAACAGGAAGTTAATATCACCAACCATTCCCATTTTATTAAGGTGTATCCATATAAATGACCCACCCTGTATATTTTCTGCCCATCATTTTTAATGCTTGTAAAGAATATCTGAGCATTCTTATATGCTGAAATAGATTTTTAAGCCTAAATGTGTGTTATTTGTATAAAATAATTATATAATAATATAGTTTAATAGAAATGTAGTAATAGTGTAAGTGTAGTAATAGTGTAGTGTAATAAGTAATAATGGTGCAAGTTTCAGATGTGTCTCACATCAAAGCTATGCAGGCATCACATCTCACAAGATGCACTCTTTTATTCTCAAACCCTTTATGAACCTATGCTGAGGACAAGCTACTGTGCGTTCAGGGGCAGTTCCCTGCAGCCTGAGAGATGCCGAAGACTCCCTAGGCTTCCTCTAGCAGTTTTACAGATAGTTTATGATCTGCAACTGCTTCTGTCTCTGCTAGCATTCAGAAAGCTTGTCTGATTGAGACAGAGATGGACAGAGCTACAGATCATAAATGAATACTCACAGAGGAAGCCTCTGAGTCTTCAGCATCTCTTGAGCTGCAGAGAGAAAAACTGCCCAAAATGCACAGCAGCTCCTTCTCACCATAAGGTTTATAAAGGAGTTTGAAAATCTAAAAGTTAGAAGTAAGGCTGGAATTATGCGTAATAATAACAATAATCATAATATATATGGGCACTTTTTCATTTTAATTTGATATTTATTTTGAGTTTAATCCCACTTCAAAAAAACCTCTTTGTTAAACAATTACAATGTAAAAACACTAGCAAATTAGTTTACTGGGTGTACTAATTTATTGTGATTTTTTTTTCTTGTAGAACCTGTATATTATCAACATTCAGAAAGGTGTAGCGTTTATTGAAAAAAAATTTGATGAAGGAATTACCAGCAATTATACATTGTCAGTTGTTGCATATGCATTATCACTGGCTAACAGCAGCAAAGCAGCAGCAGCACTGAATCAGCTCGGTATGAGGGCAGATGGTACAGGTAAGGTTTATACACTGCAACTTGACAGTTTTTGAACACTTTTCAAGTTTCAACATTTCCGAATAAAAGCGAGTGCCTAGTAAGCTCAACATAAAGATGGGAATTTGGAAGGGACAAAAGTAACAACAACAAAAAACTTAACTAAAAAGCTATGCTAAGTATTAACTTGCCTTTTTGAAACAACCCCTTCTCAGAAGTACACGCATACTTTCCCCTTGCACTCTATCCCCTCCTTGCAGAGCAGCACAGCAGAGCAGTGTGATATTTACTTACTCATGGCTTACTTGCTTTACTCACTAATTATTATTTTATTTCACCACTTCATCCTACAGTGTTGTTTCACCTTATGCATTCGAACAACTTTTACCTCCCATTAATTCATCAATAACTTTATCGCTACTTATCACACTGAAATGATCTATATCTTGTTTTTTCCGCCACCATGTAGGCTTTCTTTGGGTGGTACATTTTGCTAAGAATTATTTTAATCTAAATCTATTTTAGCAGGAAGATTAAGAAAGAAATGGAAAATATTCATTATTTCTCCGTTTTGGCCATTATAGTTTTAAATTAATACGTTACCGTAATTAAAACCCATGTATTTTATTTGCCCATTTGTCCCGGTTAATACACTATTGAAATTATGTCCCTATCACAATGTATATGATATTTTATTTGGAAATAAAGGTGCATTTTTTTCAGTTTTGCGTCCATCAGTTAAGCCCATTATTTAAAAAATAACAGTAATATACCTGACTTTCAGTTTATAGAATGGATCTCATATATATATATATATATATATATATATATATATATATATATATATATATATATATATATATATATATATATATATATATATATATATATATATATATATATATATATAGTGGGTTGCAAAAGTATTCGGCCCCCTTGAAGTTTTCCACATTTTGTCATATTACTGCCACAAACATGAATCAATTTTATTGGAATTCCACATGAAAGACCAACACAAAGTGGTGTACACATGAGAAGTGGAACGAAAATCATACATGATTCCAAACATTTTTTACAAATAAATAACTGCAAAGTGATGTGTGCATAATTATTCAGCCCCCTTTGATCTGAGTGCAGTCAGTTGCCTATAGACATTGCCTGATGAGTGATAATGACTAAATAGAGTGCACCTGTGTGTAATCTAATGTCAGTACAAATACAGCTGCTCTGTGAGGGCCTCAGAGGTTGTCTAAGAGAATATTGGGAGCAACAACACCGTGAAGTCCAAAGAACACACAATAACACACAATAACTTGATCCCTGACCTAGGGATCAAGTTATTGAGAAATTTAAAGCAGGTTTAGGCTACAAAAAGATTTCCAAAGCCTTGAACATCCCACGGAGCACTGTTCAAGCGATCATTCAGAAATAAAAGGAGTATGGCACAACTGTAACCCTACCAAGACAAGGCCATCCACCTAAACTCACAGGCCGAACAAGGAGAGCGCTGATCAGAAATGCAGTCAAGAGGCCCATGGTGACTCTGGACGAGCTGCAGAGATCTACAGCTCAGGTGGGAGACTCTTTCTATAGGACAACTATTAGTCATGCACTGTACAAAGTTGGCCTTTATGGAAGAGTGGCAAGAAGAAAGGCATTGTTAACAGAAAGCATAAGAAGTCCCGTTTGCAGTTTGCCACAAGCCATGTGGGGGACACAGCAACCATGTGGAAAAAGGTGCTCTGGTCAGATGAGACCAAAATGGAACTTTTTGGCCAAAATGCAAAACGCTTTGTGTGGCGGAAAACTAACACTGCACATCACTCTGAACACACCATCACCACTGTCAAATATGGTGGTGGCAGCATCATGCTCGGGGGGTGCTTCTCTTCAGCAGGGACAGGGAAGCTGGTCAGAGTTGATGGGAAGATGGATGGAGCCAAATACAGGGCAAACTTGGAAGAAAACCTCTTGGAGTCTGCAAAAGACTTGAGACTGGGGCGGAGGTTCACCTTCCAGCAGGACAACGACTCTAAACATAAATCCAGGGCAACAATGGAATGGTTTAAAACAAAACATATTTATATGTTAGAATGGCCCAGTCAAAGTTCAGATCTAAATCCAATGGAGAATCTGTGGCAAGATCTGAAAACTGCTGTTCACAAACGCTGTCCATCTAATCTGACTGAGCTGGAGCTGTTTTGCAAAGAAGAATGGGCAAGAATTTCAGTCTCTAGATGTGCAAAGCTGGTAGAGACATACCCTAAAAGACTGGCAGCTGTAATTGCAGCAAAAGGTGGTTCTACAAAGTATTGACTCAGGGGGCCGAATAATTATGCACACCCCACTTTGCAGTTGTTTATTTGTAAAAAATGTTTGGAATGATGTATGATTTTCGATCCACTTCTCACGTGTACACCACTCAGTATTGGTCTTTCACGTGGAATTCCAATAAAATTGATGCATGTTTGTGGCAGTAATGTGAAATAAATGTGGAAAACTTCAAAGGGGCCGAATACTTCTGCAACCCACTGTATATATATCATTATTTGAAATGTATGCAGAATATATACTTATGTACAATATACTTTTTTCCTGTGTTACTTATTTTACACTCCAATTCTTTATATATATATATATATATATATATATATATATATATATATATATATATATATATATATATATATATATATATATATATATATATATATATATATATGTTGTCAAACAATGCTAAATTATACGCACTATTTCACATCACAGCACAGGTCAAGTTCTGGTCTTCACCTTCCAAAGCAACTAATTACTACTGGCAGCCGAGAACAACAGATATTGAGACTGCGGCTTACGCCCTGCTTTCCTACTCCCAGCAAAACAGAATTGTGGATGGCATCCCTGTGATGAAATGGCTGAGCCTCCAAAGAAGCCATCTTGGGGGCTATGGATCTACTCAGGTAAACAGCAATAAAAATGAACCAACAAACACTACAGTTAGTGAAAGTAGAAAAACCATGGTGAAATAAGTGACATATAAAGAACATGTATACAGTAGCAATAAAAAGTATGTGAACCCTTTGGAATTATATGGATTTCTGCACAAATTGGTCATGATTTGATCTTCATCTAAGTCACAACAATAGAATAGACAATCACAGTCTCCTTAAACTTATACCACACAAATAATTAAATATTTCCGTGTTTTGATTGAACACACCATGTAAACCTTCACAGTGCAGGTGGAAAAGATATGTTAACCCTTGGATTTATTAACTGGTAGAACATCCTTTGGCAGCAACAACTTAAACCGAACGTTTCCTGTAGTTGCAGATTAGACGTGCACAACGTTCAGGAGTAATTTTTGACCATTCCTCTTTACAGAACTGTTTCAGTTCAGCAATATTCTTGGGATGTCTGGTGTAAATCAGATCACATCCAAGGGTTCACATACTTCTATTGCTACTGTATTCACTGTATCCTGTATATGAATTAGTTTTCATGGGCATCGTGTAGGCACTCCAGTTTCCTCTTATACTCCCAAGACAAACTGGTAGATTAATTGTCTCCCTCCGAATGGGCCCTTGACTTTGATCGGGACAGTGGGGGACATTTATCAAGAGTGTCTGAGACAAAATATTGGTAGTTTTTTAGAAATCTCTGCAGAACTGTCTCAGGCATCACTAGATAGTGCATTTTCCTTCTAAAACTGTTGTAAAATAGGAGGCGTTAAGCCCCATCTACACGATGGGACATTGCAGCGATGTGGCGGCTCGATTAGCCGCCGGATCGCCTCTTCCGCGTGCCCGCCGCGTCCCCGCTCGCCGCGCGTGCGCCGGCATCAATACCCGCTCGATTCCTGCTCGTCCCCGCGCCGCGCCGCTTATCTTCCACTCGATTCCCTGCCATTGTCCCCTAGCGGGGAGCGAGCAGGGAATCGGCGGAAGCAAGATCCGTCCTGTCGGATCTTATCAATCGAGCCGCATCAGCGGCTCGATTGATAAGGAGCATCGCGGCCGCATCTACGCGTGTAGATGTGGCTTTAGGAAGGTTTATCAGACAGTGCAGTGTGTAAGGGAAATTGCTGTTGCTGAGGTAACCAATACATCTGCTGTATTGATACTCGCAGGCTGTGAGTGAGGAATTCAGCAGGGGGGTGGAGCACTTCACAAATCATGCCTTGTCTGTACTGATGCACTATCTGTAGAACTGCTATTAAGCACTTCTTAATCTGCGACAGTTTAGACATGGATTTGCAGTTTTCTTAACTGTGGTGCAGCTCTTAAAATTCACGCTAAACTAACGCTATGGCGTAGGGTTTAAGAATTTTCTTATTATCATGCAAAACAGTTCCCCTGCTGGTTAGAACTGTTTCAGAAGAAAAAAATGAAAAATCTAGATCACTGACCAGTAACTATGGTAGGTTAATTTGTGAGTTCCTCAGGGAGACAGTTAGTGACATGAATTGATCAATGTTTTCAGTTTAGCACTATGAAAAATGCCAGCACTATCATTACGGTACATAATGATAATGAAAGTATACATACAGTATATACAATATGGCTAGTCATGAGATTTCTAATACTTGTGTCATCATAGGATACACTCATGGCCCTGCAAGCTCTTTCCAAGTTTATGATACCGTCATCCTCCAGCAATACACTTCTTTCCATGACTATCACTGGCACAGGCATGCACATGCCAAAACAATTTCAAATAAACAAAGACAATATTATATTGCTGCAAAGTCACAAGGTAAGCTTTCTCTATGATCTGATTTTTCCACTGCATGTTAATCTGTGTATAGTAGTTACCACCAGTTTACTTTATGTATGCAGCCATGTATCCATATGTTCAGAAACCTGATATTTACATCATATGTAGTAAAATAAACTGTTATTTTTGTTATTTCCTCTAACTAATAGATTGAAGTCACTAAGTCACTGATGATTATTGTTACTGCTTCTGGAACAGGACTAGGTATTGTACAGGTAAGTCATTGTTTTTTGACATATTGCGGAATTTTGCTATTTATAATGCAATCATGCAACCTGAAGGCAGAAGCCAAGCTGTATTTTATCCACCGCAGTATACATGGTGGAGCTGGGGTTTGGCTAATCAGCTTTGCTAATAGGGGCTTAGCTAATCAGCGTGTCACCGCTTTGGGTCTATTTTTTTGACCAAAAGTGTGTGTGTGTGTGTGTGCGTGTGTGTGCGCGCACGCACGCACGCACTTGTGTGTGTGTGTGTGTGTGTGTGTGTGTGTGTGTGTGTAGGGGGCGGGGTTATGCATGAGCGGTCTAGGCGCAAGGATATACAGAAGATGAAGTTAGAAGAAGTTAGGACATTTGCTAATAGACATTGTATATATAGGTAAATACAGAGATTGATGTGTTAAGCACATTTGAACTTTAATTGTGTGCTTTGAATATTGTGACTAGCATGTATCTTGTTTATTATTTTTTTATAGCTTAACGTGGCATATAACAGGGAGTCACTATCAAGCCGCAGGCGAAGATCTCTCGTGTCAGAAGCGTTCACACTGGACGTGAGCACTAAAGAAGATACAGGCAACATTCATAGAGTATCTGTGAATATATGCACACAGTAAGCTTAACCTCACACACATCATATACTTTCATTTTCCATTATGTTGCTCCTAACATTTTTCAAATAAATGAAAGTGTCGGTGTAATTGACATTTTTTAAAACGGGGCCCTTATCAATAATGCAATATATTTACATTATATCATACTCATTTTCCCCCGACCCCCTACAGTATTCCTTTAAAGGACTTTCGACACTTGTTATTTTACTTCTGTTGTAGTGGTGATTACTTACATGGTGCTATATGTTTCTGTTCACAGATTCCAGGGAATGGGAAATGAGAGTGGTATGGCAATATTAGATGTTGGCTTACTGAGTGGATTCACAATGAAAACCAATGATTTCATCAAACCCAAATCTCTTAAACTAGTGGAGACACAAAATGACAAAGTTTACCTTTATTTTGATTCTGTAAGTTAAAATTGTTATAGATTTTGATATGCATGACAAGCAGTAGACTAAAATAACTAAATAAGTTTCTGTATTTAAAAAGTCAAACATATTGAAAAAGAAATATTAAATATTGGTTTAAGGTTTAACTGAGCATAACCTTACGTGTGAGATTAAATATAAGGATTTATTAATACTTGTAATATCAGAGTGATCATTTGTGATCTTGAGGAATGTTATGCTTTTTTTTTAGTTGACCAAGGATAAGCTTTGCATCTCAGTTCCAATGGTTCGCTCTGCAGAAGTAGCAAGTTCTCAAGATGCTGTGATTAAAGTTTATGATTACTACATGCCTGGTAAGTGCCGAAGAATGGAAATGTATTGTTTTGAGAACACTTTTAAATCTCTATTTCCATCTTTCATATTCAAGTGTACTGGACAGAGATGGTAAGGTGGATAAACAGAAATAAGACATCAAAATGGTCTCTATCCTTACCCACTGTTCTAAAAAATTGTGTTTTTTTTTCTGATTGTGTCAACTTTGGAGAGATTGTCTTAAGGCCTCGTTCACATTACATGCATTACCATCCGTATTTTGGCAACGCGTGTAGGAGGCAGGCACGCACAAACATCAGAAGTGCATAGACTGCACTGTCTGATGTTCACACTGCATGCGTTCCGTACCAGTGCAGTGGGCGAATGCATGCTACAAGCATTTTTTGGCAAAACCCGCTGCTGACCCATTCACTACAGTGAATGGGATCAGCCACGCAATGCATGCAGATGCATATGCGTTGCATTTTGATCACACGGACATCTGCGGGTGATGATGTGAGCCTTACTGTCTGTTCTCAGTTACAATTAAAGTGCGAGTCAATCGTCTTTCCAATGGGAATTCAGATAGCAATAAAATCTTATAAATCTTTGACCCTAATCAACTTTTTTCAAAGTTAACCACTTCCCAACTAAGGGGTTTTACCCCCTGACCACCAGAGCAATTTTCACCTTTCAGCGCTCCTTCCATTCATTCGTCTATAATTTTATCATTACTTATCGCAATGAAATGAACTATATCTTGTTTTTTTCGCCACCAATTAGGCTTTCTTTAGGTGGGACATTACGCCAAGAATAATTTTATTCTAAATGTGTTTTAATGGGAAAATAGGAAAAAATGTGGGAAAAAATGTATTATTTTTCAGTTTTCGGCCTTTATAGTTTTTAAATAATGCATGCTACTGTAATTAAAACCCATTAAATTGCCTATTTATCCCGGTTATAAAACCGTTTAAATTATGTCCCTATCACAATGTTTGCCGCCAATATTTTAATTGGAAATAAAGGTGCATTTTTTTCAGTTTTGCGTCCATCCCTAATTACAAGCCCATAGTTTATAAAGTAACAGTGTTATACCCTCTTGACATAAATATTTAAAAAGTTCAGTCCCTAAGGTAACTATTTATGTATTTTTTTTAAATTGTTAATTTTTTTATTTTTTTTTAATTACAAAAAAAAATTGGGGAGTGTGGGAGGTAAGGAGTTAATTTTTTGTGTAAAACTAGTTTATTTGTGTGTAAAAAATGCTTAGGGTGTAGTTTTACTATTTGGCCACAAGATGGCAACAGTAACTTTTTGTTTCATGCGACCTGCAAGCGTCCTTCCGGACGCTTGCAGGAAGTAGAAAGAGGCTGGGAGTGTGTTATTGCTCACAATGATCGCGCTGCTCAGCCGAGCGGCAGCGGATCATTGCGGGTCTTAGATCAACTAACGGGAATGGATTTTCCCGTTCGTTGATCTCTGGGCGAGCGGGCGGCGGCGTGTTTACTAGCGGCGGGCGGCGTGTTTACGAGCGGGAGCGCGGGCAGCGGCGGGAGTGCGCAAAGTACGGATTTCTCCGTCCCTGGGGGTTAAAGGATGGAAAAAGGGACGGAGAAATCCGTACGGGCGGGGGTAAAGTGGTTAAAATTTAAACTTCCACAAAACTGTGAGAGCTGTCTTTAATTCTACCAAAATGTTTATATTGCAAAATCTCATTAATAATTATCCCCACATTTTTAGGCTTCTTTCAAAGAGCCGGTGATTAAACACATATTAATTTTAGTAGCATGTTTCCTATTGCCTCACACCCCTTCCCCCAATCCTTCTCTTCAATGTTGATGGATTTGTCATGTTTATGGGGGTATGCATTGGTCCTGGATGTGCTATTGCATCAGCATCTGTGTGAATAAAGTCTTACAAGTAGTTTATTTTAACTACTTATGTACTATTTTGTAATTTGGTTTACCAAAGCGACCTTTGCTTTTATATATAAACCAGTATTAATTATTTCTCCAGTTATCACACTCCAACTCTCTCAGTCAACCACCTTTCCCACAGTCCTACCTTATGTGTCCCTGGCCAACCCTTTAGATTGTAAGCCTTTAGCAGGGCCTCCCCCCTCCCTTAGTGTGTCCTTCTTAAAGGGGCACTATGGCGAAAAATGGTAAAATTTAAAATATGTGCAAACATAGGCAAATAAGAAGTACGTTTTTTTTCCAGAGTAAAATGTGCCATAGATTACTTTTCTCCTATGTTGCTGTTACCTACTATAGGTAGTAGAAATCTGACAGAAGTGACAGGTTTTGGACTAGTCCATCTCTTCATAGGGGATTCTAAGCAAGGCTTTTATTCTTTATAAAGATATTCCCTAAAAAGGATTTAAACAATGATGCTAGCCAGTCTCCCTGCTCGCTGCACAGTTTTTTGGCAGTTGGACAGAGAAACTGCCATTCACTAAGTGCTTTTGAAAATAAATAAATCCCTGAGAATCCCCTATGAAGAGATGGACTAGTCCAAAACCTGTCGCTTCTGTCAGATTTCTACTACCTACTGTAAGCGACAGCAACATAGGAGAAAAGTAATTTATAGCTCATTTTATTCTGGAAACAATGTACTTCTTATTTGTATATGTTTGCACATATTTTAAATTTTAAAATTTTTCGCCATAGTGCCCCTTTAATCTTGCAACCCCAGCAATGACACCCTTCTCATGGACTAACTCGGACTTGTTTTGCCGGGTCTCTGTAAAACGCATTTTATACCCTGATTGCATGTAGGGATGCTCATTCGGATTCCGCGGAAATGCAATTTCCGAAATTCCGATCGGAAATTGCATTTCCGCATCGGAATGCGGAAATAGGTAATGTAAGTGCCGTAGGCGGATTTCCGCCGGAAATCGCGGAAATTTCCGCCGGAAATCGCGGAAATTCCACCCGACTTTAACATCGATTTTCTCAAAAACTATAAGGTCTTTTCGAAAACTTTTTTTTGCATCTTGTTCACAAGATTCGGTTTAATAAACCCTGAAAATTTGGTGTTTCTAGGACTTAAGGGGGCTTTGTTATTAACTATTAAAGTCGGTGGATTTTTACTGTAATGTAAAATGCAGAAAATCTGCATCTGCCTATTTTCTGCATTTTATATTACAGTAAAAATCCGCCGACTTTAGCAGTTAATAGCAAAGCCACCGTAAGTCCTAGAAACACCAATTTTTTAGGGTTTATTAACCTTTTCGGGACCACGTGCATTAGATTCTACGTCGCACTTGTGGCTGTTCTAGCCTGATGTGGCATAGAATCTACGCCGGCCCGCAATTTCCGCTCCCGACGCGATCGTGCGCACCCGGAGGGGGAGATTAAGCTGTCATATGACAGCCGACATCTCCCCCGAGTGATCAGCAGCCATCGCGTATGGCTGCTGATCACATGATCACTACGATCGCCGTCGGATTGTAGTGATCAGTTTGACAGCTGTGGCGGCAGGGGGGAAAAGAAGAGGATCCACTTACCTCCCTGCCGTTCCCGCGACGATCGGCACACCCCTCCGCTCTGGCCGGCATCTCCACTCCATCTGACGTCAGCCTGGTCCTTAAGGGGGGGTAGGTGGCCGGTCCCGAAAAGGTTAAACAGAATCTTCTGAACAAGATGCAAAAAAAGTTTTCAAAAAGACCTTATAGTTTTTGAGAAAATCGATGTTAAAGTCGGGCGGAATTTCCGCGATTTCCGGCGGAAATTCCGCATTGGAATGCGGAAATTGGTAGCGGAAGGCGGAATCGGTAATCGGTACATGACGGAATGCGGATTTACCGCGGAATCGGAAATTGGCATTCCGACCATCCCTAATTGCATGTATAACCTTGTGCTATGTTGTATAACCATTTGCTACCTCTCTGTCAGTCACTCCTTGTTGCAATGTATGTATCCCTATTTATTGTCCAGCGCTGCGTAATATTTTGGCGCTTTATAAATACAATAAATAATAATACTGAAACTATAAAACAAGATTCTCTGTAGACTGATGCTACTCAAATAGTATAACAGTTGTGTTGCCTTCCACATATATATAATGCTGTCACTTTTTCTGAAACACCTTATAAAGTGTATCAAATAAATCACATCACTAACTAGCCCCAGCATGACTTACAGTCCAAAGTCCAACCCCTGTCAAGGGCCAGTTTTGAAGGAAGCCAAATATACAAGCTCCATACAAACATGCAACTGGCTGAGATTCAGGCTTGGGACTCTAGTACTAGTATGCTTGCCATGTAGCTAATGTGACACCTATGACTTTATAATTTATGTGCCATGCAGTCAAAATTCTAATATGAAAATCTCCTCTGTCCTGGTGGGGGCACTAAATTTAGCCAATTCAATTCTCTAGTCACTGGTAAGTGAGCAGCTGCAGCTAATTGATCAGCAACTTCAGCTTTGATTGTCTTTCTCTTCCTGACTTAGTGTAAATATGCATGTTTGTCCATCACTAGAGATTTCCATTGCATCACAGTTTTTAGAATACTCTGCTTTAAATTTATGGTATTTTGAGTAACAACATCATTCCGAAATACTAAAATTTTGACTGTTTTAGATAACAGATCTATTATTAATGATTTTACTGGCTGAGCAGCATGGCCTCATGAGCAAAGATGTATGCAACAAGCCAATAAGCAGCAACAGCCATAGCTGCAAGGAAGTGAGAGGGCAACACCAGGACAATTAAATTAGATTTAACATAGGAGATTTGAATAGGAGTTCAAATCTTGTTTGGGTTCTCAATGTTATTTGTTCCCTCATCTGGGAGAATTTCTTAATAATGCCTAATAATCCAGAACGCTGCATCACACCCGGAGCGCCAACCCCTAATGTAAACTAGCCCTTAAGAAAGGTCACACTGTATAGATACATTTTTTTAATTAAATACTTTGGTTTTTTTTTGTAGAAATGATGGCAACACGCACATATAATTCCTTGACCATGAAGCGGATATCTCCCTGTGACTTCTGTGGATTTAACTGCAGTCTCTGTAGATCAAATATCTTAGTGATACCACGACCCCAGACCAGCAGTGCATCTGCCCCTGCAGTGCTCATCATGCTCTGGCTCTCTGTGATTTCTGTGTGCTCTTTATTGTAAGTGTTACTAGAATGTCACTGGTTTACTCCTCAGCTGAATAGTGTACTGGTTAAGAGTGTTGCCTTTGATGCAGTGCTCAAGCCTTTGACCAGAGTTTAAATTCCAGCTCAAGCCAGTACTTGAACCAGTAAAGTGTCTTTGGGCAAGTTTCCCTAATGCTCCTAGTCGCCTGTGGAGGGCGCTCTAAGTGGGTGCAACTCTGAAGTGCTTTGAGTCTCTGCATTTGAGGTTAAAAAGCTATAGAAAAATGTTCTGGAAAAGAGTAAAATACATTTTAGAGTTATTCCTTAACTTTCTATGTGTATTTATATATGTGTGTGTGCCTTATAACTAATGGAAAGCACTGTCCACTGTATACTTGTATTTATAATGTAATATTATTATGTTGGTATGTTTTACTGTCTCATGTAATGTTAATTGTTAACTGACTGTAAATAAAACTTATTCTGCAAAGGCTGTGGATTTTATTTATGGACTCATGAATAGAAGGATATTTCTAAAACACTAATAACGAGACGGCACAGCTCAGGGGCACCATCCTGTTGTTCACTAGGCAAATAATTTTACCAGTTAATGACATCACCAACATCATTATCCCTTAAAGTGGTCTGAAAGTCAGCATTTCTACTTTGTTCTAAAAGATTCCTTACAGCTTTAAAGCTACTATCCCAGAAAAAAATTGGAGCAGAACATCATTGAAATGGTTAAACACAGCACTTTGTCCTGCTATAGAAAGGCTATTCAGCTTCAAATCCACATCCAGACTGGAGATAACAGTACCTTTGTTTACATTTCGATGTTGATACATTTGTGTGTAACAACTCAAAACGCTCTTTAAAAAGCTCTCTGTGCTACATACAGACAGTTCAGAACAGCTCACTAGAAGATTTTAATATATAATAAAAGAAATCTGGAGTAAATCGTTAACAGTATTATTAAACCACACATGAATAATACACAATTAATGCAAAAAGGCAGCTTCAAATGAATGTCTACCCCACTGAAAATCTCAGAAAGTATTCCACACATTAACATGTACAAATTATATTGCACTAAATAAGTGCAGGATCAGAATCATACCAACAAACTTTTTGTTTTATGCAGTACTGGCTCAGAACCATACAAAAACGTTTTGTTCAGTTTTGATCCAGTTCTGTAAAATTCTTAAAGAAGAAACTTAAAGAGACACTGTAACTAGAAAAACGGCCCCTGGGGGGTACTCACCTCGGGAGGGCGAAGCCTCCGGATCCTAATGAGGCTTCCCCCGTCCTCCTCTGTCCCACGGGGGTCTCGCTGCAGCCCTTCAAAGCCGGCCCTACAAATCCATCAGCCTGTTCAATATCCAGCAGGGGCACTGTTGCGGCTTTCGGCTCCGAAGTAGATACCCGATCTCAGTCGGGCCCGTTCTACTGCGCAGGCGCCGGAGACTTGCGCCTGCGCAGTAGAACGGACCCGACTGAGATCGGGAATTTCCGCCTACTTCGGAGCGCAGCGCCGCTACTGCACCTGCGCTGGAGCCAGGAAGGTAAATATTTACACCGCCGACGTTCAAAGGGGCATAGCGGGACCCCCGTGGGACGCAGGAGGACGGGGGAAGCCTCGATAGGATCCAGAGGCTTCCCCCTCCCGAGGTGAGTACCCCCCCGGGGCCGTTTTTCTCAGTACAGGTTTTCTTTAACATCTCAAAATTTTGCAATTATCATTAAAGGTATCACTGGAATCAACGTTTGTTGATTTGATGTCTGCACTTGTGCTACACGACTAACATCAGACCATACTTCACTTACATAACCTAATTCCCATCTCTCTTTCCTCCATGGAAATAGAACTTGCCAGCCAATAATAATAATAATAATAATAATAATAGCAACATATTATGTTTTAAATGAGCTCCTGTAAGGGCCCGTTCAGACTGCATGCGTTTCCAGCCGCGTTTTGGAAACGCATGCAGGAGGCCGACACGCACGACATCAGACAGTGCATAGAGTGCACTGTCTGATGTTCACACTGCATGCGTTCCGGACCTGTGCGGTCCTGGAACGCATGCTGCATGCAGATTTTGTCAAAACGTGTGGCTGTCCCATTCACTTTTCAGTGATGGGATCAGCCACGCAACGCACACAAACGCGGATGGCGTGCGTTCTTACGCGTTGCGGTCCGCACGCGCTCCGCACGCATGGCCAACCGCATTTGTGATCTGAACGGGCCCTAATACTGCATGTTGTTTCTGACTACAGATACAATGTCTTCCTCTGGTGTACATATTTGTGCACTGTTTGATTTTTTTGCTCTTTACAGAAATGTTGCCTGATGGTCCAATTGATCTGATACACAAAACCTGTTCCCTGAGTTTAACTCATGGAAAATGAATCTGTTTCTTATTTGATGCATAATAAGTCACAAATATACATTTGAAATTACTAGAGTTAAAGCCTGGTTACAATGGTATAAGTATAAAGCTTGCAGCTGATAGCATTTTTAAAGTCTATTGCTGTACATCTGAAATGAAAGGGATTATTCATAAAAATTCTAATTTAGAACATCAGCATATTCTGTATAGTTAACAATTAGTTAAATCACCCCCTTTAAAAAAAAGTGAATGCTTTTGTGTTTGCGTAACTCCAAATAGATTTTGAAATAATCCCAAGGAATTTTGAATTTATTTGATTTCCAAATATTGTTCATTGATGTCAGTGGATGTTCTCTATGCTGCTATCTAAAATCTGAAATCATGCTAACTTCTAGGTGGTGAATAGAGAAGATTAATCAATTTTCCCAAGGCAAGCAGGGGAGTAGTAGACCCGGTGTAGGACCTTGATCATAATACGTTTATCTCTGGCTGAGATTCTTGCTAAACTGTGAAGGAGAGATCCTGGTCCTATTCCTCTGTATCAAGGTCTGGGTTGTCAGTTTGCAATTTACTAGTAGTTGTTTGCGAGCGTAAGGCCTGGTAAAGTGCAGACAGTGCCTTAGGAAAGTTCTCAGCCTTTGCGCGCGCAAAAGTCAGCGAAAAAGTTTGCACCGCTTTGTGAATCAGGCCCAAACTGGGCTTGATTCAAAAAGCGGTGCTAACTGTTAGTACGCCTGTGAAAACCCCTTTAGCACGTCTAAACGAGCTTTTCACGCGCAAAACTTTACGAGCGCAAAACTCTATGCGCGTAAAATTTTACGCGCGCAGGGCGCTCCACGCAAAGTGCCCATTAAAGCCTATGGGACTTAGCACGCGCATAGGACTTTGCGCGCGTAAAACTTTGCACGCGGTACTTAGTGCGCGATCTGATTGAGAAAACCGGTGTTAACCTACTTAGCACCCTGGTTAGCCTAAAGACTTTAGACGTGCTAAGTAGGTTAGCACCGCATAGGGAATCAAGCCCACTGGGTGCTAGAGAAAGAGCTGAGACAAATTAGGCTTTTAGTGTGTGATAATTTTGTTTAGTAATTACTTTATTTTCTATGCATTTTAAAGGGAAAATAAGGTAAAAAAAAATTGAAAAAACACTTTTTCTCCATTACATTATTTTAAATCGAAGATGAAAAATTATCTCCTAGGAGAAATCTCAGGTGAAAAAGTGAATTGCATATGGCCCTCTATATCTATTCTACTACTTATCATGGTTAAAATGTTACCACATAAGGGCCCATATGCAATTAACTTTTTCTCCTAGGTGATATTTTCACAGCATGTCATAAAATGTCTCTTAAGTCACCAGCAAGCGAGAAAATACTCAAAATAAATATGATAATACTTTTCAACAACTTTGAGGTACTTTTTTAATTGTAAAATGCTGAAAAGTTAGTTTCAAGAGAAGATGAAAATTATCTCCAAGGAGATAATGCAGGTGAAAAAATTAATTGCATATGGGCCAAGGGCCCATATGCAATTCACTTTTTCACCTGAGTTTTCTCCTAGAAGATAATTTTTCATCTTCAAATTAAAATAACTTTCCAGCACTTTTCAACGAAAAAAATTATCAAAAAGTAAATGAAAAAGGATTATTAAAATTATTTTGAGCATTTTCTTGCTTTCTGATGGCTTAAAATGCATGTTATTGACAAATTTAAAAATAACACCCAGGAGAAAACTCAGGTGAAAAAGAAAATTGCATATGGGCCAAGGGGTCATATGCAACTCATTTTTTCACCTGAGTTTTCTCCCAGGTGATACTTTCACAACTTGTAAATAAAATGCCTTTTGCTCCATCAGCAAGCAAACAAATACTCAAAATAATTTTGACAGTGCTTTGTTACCTAATTTTTGGTACTTTTTTCATCACAAAGTGCTAAAAAGTTATTTTAAATCGAAGATGAAAAATTATCTCCTAGGAGAAAACTCAGGTGAAAAAGTGACCTTTACCTTTTTCTCCCGAGTTTTCTCCTAGTAGTAAGCCAGAAAATGCTCAAAATAGTTTTGATAGTATTTTTTCTCCTACTTTTTGGTACTTTTTCGATTGCAAAGCGATGAAAAGTAATGCGAAACAGAAGATGAAAAATTATCTCTGAGGAGAAAACTCAGGAGAAAAAGTGAATTGCATATGGGCCAATGGGCCATATGCAATTCACTTTTTCACCTGACTTTTCTCCCAGGAGATAATTTTTCATCTTCGATTAAAATAACTTTTCAGTACTTTTCAACTAAAAAAAGTACCAAAAAGTAGGTGAAAGGGTACTATCAAAATTATTTTGAGTATTTTCTTGTTTTCTGGTGGCTTAAAAGGCATTTTACTGACCAGTTTAAAAATATCACCTAGGAGAAAACTCAGGTGAAAAAGTGAATTGCATATGTGCCAATGTCTCTTGTAGTTTTGCTAAAACTTTCCCAAGGTTGATCATAATTTTGAAAATCACTTTTTTTTAATGTTGGATTGAGTTTGCCCCTACCTTTTTTTTGTGATGTGTGTCTAAGCTTTAAGACACACCAAAATGTATTGTACAACTCGTCACGGTTAAAATGATACATGTGCCTCATTTAGTAACTGGTGGTGCATTCTCCACAACTACACTGGACTTATATATAGGTCCAGTTGTCATTAAGTGGTTAAGGCTTTTATTTATACAGGTCATGATGTGTAAAAGAAAAAAAAAGTAGTTTCAACTTCACAATCTTCTGTGTTTAGAATACATTTCATCACTAGTACAATTCACCCATGGTATTACTGAGTACCATACACAGTTGATTCTTAGGCAGGGAATCACAGGCATATTGCAGCGTACGGGAAGCCCCCCACCACCATACTAACAAGTCACTGAGCCCCCAGGAATCAACGTTATATGCCAGCATCCCCAATTTGCTTTTGTTTTCTGTGGTAAAAAAAATGGACAGCCTTCTGCTTTTTTTCAGCATATTGCACACATTTGTAATTCTGTTGTGTTTCACTGCCAAATGAAAAAAATTGTGTGCAGAAAAAAAATGTGATCGCACAGCACTGGAAAAATGACAAAACCCTGCCTTAAAGGGATTCTATGGACAAACAGGCTTTATAAGTTCAATGCATATAGAAATATAATTGATGATAATAAGGAGGGACTGGTCTTCATTTTTTTTGTACCCTGTAGATGTCTACTTCCTTCACTCTGACATAGCCTATGAGAATGCAGACCTCCTAAAACTAAAAGTCCACTAAAGCATCCATATTGGCGGCACTGCCCTGACTTGATGTCCCAAAAGTTGCTGCACTCACTTTTGGTTGATTCAAACTGAACAGCTTGATATTTGGGATGAATTTAATGTTGCCTTGAACTCAAACGGCAACACTACCCATAAAAAGCAACCCCCCCTTTAAAAACAAAAAAAACCTTTACACTACAGAACAGTTTGTAAGATATAAAACCACATGGTTTCAAAGTCCTTTTTTTTAACACCAATATTATACTCCACATCTAATTTTCAACCAATCTCTTTTTCTGTATTTCATCTTTCAGTTCTCTGACGTCACTGAAAAAAGCCCCGGTTTCTGGCCACAAAAGTGATGGAAAACTTGTTTCAAAGGGTCTAACACCTGGACAAGGGCATGCCGGAAGGGGATCCATGCCAAAAGTCCCACCAAACATTACAGAGTTCATGCAGAGTCAGATTTTAATCCCTAAAGGGCAGAACTCACAATACATTCCCACATTTGAGGAAATGGGCTGCTTTTAAATGTCCAGAGTGGTAATGTAAGGGTTATGCCCGATTCACACTGACAGACCAAACGCAGTGTTTACCGTGATTGAGTGCTAACAGATCTGTAAGGCATATAGCAGAGGCCAGAATAGGAAGTTAATAATGGAGCTATATGATGAAAACAAACTGACAGGCTCAGTGTACAGCCACTGGGCTCTGTGGAATATTAAACACAAAGACATGCAATAGGTCAGATACAATACAGTGATAACGGAGGCCCTGGAGCAGTAGTGATAGTACTCTGCTTGTGTAATGTGGCACACAATTATATCACTAGAAGTGGGCACAGGTGTGGGTCAGTGTCAGTGGGCTCTGTCTGTGGAGTATCAGACAGACACTGAGATATGCAACAGTTCAAACACAATACAGTGATAACAGAGGCCCTGGAGTACTATTCTGCTTATGTCTAATGTGACACACAATTATAGTAGTGGGCACTGGGCACAGCTCTGGGTGGGTGCCTGTGGGCTGTGGAGTGTTGCACACACACACACAATAACTAAAAAAAAAACAGCAAAAGGATAAAGTAGCCCTCAAAAGGGCTGTATCGGGTGCTTTAACAGCAAGTCAGTCAGCGAGGGTCAAAATAAACAGGCCTAGCTAATGCTTTCCCTATCTCCAGCAAGCTCTCTTCCTCCTACTATTCCAGCCGAAGACAGACTGGAACATGGCGGGTGCGAGTGCATTTTTATACGGGGCAGGGGGTCCGTGAGGGAGTGCAGGCTGATTGGCTGCCATGTGCCTGCTGACTGTGATGTAAGGGGTCAAAGTTTAGCCTAATGATGATGCATGGGGAGGGTCAAATATCGCCATGTGCTTGCCGCTCGCGTTGAGCATGAATATCTGATCTTCGCCGATTAGTGCTTGACGGTGAATCGTTCGGGCCATCTCTATTCCTCACTGCTATGCTGAGTAGGAGTCCTGCCATTGCCATGTTTACTTCCCTACTAGAGCTTCTTAGTAGTGATCCATTTTCCTGGACAGTGACAAATAAGCCCCAACAGGAAATTCAAATAAGTTTCAGAAGGGCTTATTTGAATTTCTTACCAAGCATTCCAGTTGTTCCTTACCAATGGACCAATGAAGGTGCTCAGTGGTAAATTGAAATAATAATAATAATATATTCCTGTAATATTAAATATTATGCCAGCTGGTATGATTTTGAGAGTGAAGTCTCATGTTCAAACGTTTTGTTTGTGGCTGCCATTTTGCTGGTGCTGACGACTAAAGGTGTTTTATGGATAAGACAACAAAAATCAGGAGAATGGTTTTGTGAAGTGGAGCTGATGAATTGAAGTCATGGATGCTTTGCAATATTCAACTTTTTTTAAAGTAGCCATTAAAATTATCTTGTTTCTTCTACCTACGTGCTGTAAAGTTAGCTAAAAGTAAAAGAGTTTTACAAATGTGTGCACCACAAATCTAAATCAAACTTGAAAATAAACTTATGAGATAATGAACTGAATGTGTTTTACAGCTAAGAAATAGAACATTAGTAGCAAAGAAAAGAGTCTCATATTGTTTTCCAGTGCAGGTTAAAAAACTTCAGTTGTTATCTATGCAAAAGAGCTTCTCTGAGCTCTTCGACCCACTGGGTCTAATACAGTCCTGTTTTCTGAAGCACTTAACCACTAGCCGACCGCTCCATGCCAATTGGCGTGAACGCGGCGGCGGCCCCAGGACCGCTCCACGCAGATTGCGCACGCATCTCCACTTGGAAGGTGGCGTGGAGCCCCGCCTTCAGTCTCCCAGTGGCTATCGCCGCTCGGAGACTGCTAGACGGCAAAATCGCTGTCTAATTAGGCTGTACGATCTAAGGCAGCGCTGTACTGGGGACAGCCGTGTGACACCGCACCCCCTGGGACACAGGAGAGCGATCGGCTCTCATAGGCTGAAGCCTCTGACAGCCGATCGCCGTGATTGGCTGGCTAGGGGGAGGGAGGGGGATTTCAGAAAAAAAAAATAAATAAATAGGTACAGTTATTTAAAAAAAAACATAACAAAAATATTTATACAAAAAAAATAAACACTGGGAGAGCGATCACACCCCACCAACAGAGAGCTCTGTTGGTGGGGAGAAAGGGGGGGGGGGAATAACTTGTGTGCTGAGATGTGCGGCCCCGCAGCAAGGCCTTAAAGCTGCAGTGGCCTATTGACAGAAAAATGGCCTGGTCACTAGGGGGGTTTAACACTGCGGTCCTCAAATTAAACAGCCATGAAACAGTGAGAGATAGCTTGAGATAAGGATTTATTGCAGGGTATTTCAAAGGGGTATTATTTCTGACTTGTTTTATAGCTTGAAAGACAGTGTGGTTTTAAAACTGCAACTGTGGCAGTATGTTATAAAATGTTATTAAAAAAGCTATATAAATGAAAATAAAAACATGAGACTCTTTTCTTTGCTACTAATGTTCTATTCATTATCCGTACTACACATACAATTCATTATATCATAAGGGTTTTTTTTGCTTCAGGTTTGCTTTATGATTAAATATTTTTATAGGCTTGTAAAAAGATAAAATATGTAGATGAATACTTGCTCCTTTAAGGCCTGTTTCAGACAGATAGCTGAACAGTTTGCTTGTCTGGCAGTTCAGCCCTCATCTGCCAGCCATGTGTGCCTTTTTTGGCTGCAATTTAATGCAGCCAAATGGCAGTGTTTGTAGCCCCACACGTGTCAGCTTTTGACATGTAGTGGAGTTAGCTGGTGGCAAAACAAAGTGGCATGTTGTGTCTGAGTACGGCACACAGGGGCCACCTCTCCGCTGCTCATGTCAGGTGCTAGCAAGAGCCCAGAGGGTGCACAGGAGTGGCTTACAGACAAGAATTCATTGCTTTCAGGTTCTTGTGTGAAAGCCCTGCTTCCTGAATAAAGTGACTAGGGCTATGAAAAATAACTCACATGTATGGAAAAAAAGAATGCAATCACAAATAATAAATGATTAAAGTGTACCAGAGACATTTCAAATGAAAGAAACCATACTTACCCTGGGCTTCCTGCCACTGCATAAACACGTGTGAGTCCCTCGCTGTCCTCCCACGGTCTGCCGTTCAGCCGTGATCAGCCCCGGTAATCTCAGTCGCGTCTGGTCTGGGTCTTCTGCGCATGTGCGGACTAGTGTTGGGCGAACACCTAGATGTTCGGGTTCGCGAACGTTCGCCGAACATCGCCGCGATGTTCGGGTGTTCGCGCCGAACTCCGAACATAATGGAAGTCAATGGGGACCCGAACTTTCGTGCTTTGTAAAGCTTGCTTAGATGCTACATACCCCAAATTAGCAGGGTATGTGCACCTTGGGAGTGGGTACAAGAGGGAAAAAAATATTTGAAAAAGAGCTTATAGTTTTTGAGAAAATTGATTGTAAAGTTTAAAAGGAAAAACTGTCTTTTAAATGTGGAAAATGTCATGTTTCTTTGCACAGGTAACATGCTTTTTGTCGCCATGCAGTCATAAATGTAATACAGAGAAGAGGTTCCAGGAAAAGGGACCGGTAACGCTAACCCAGCACCAGCAGCAGCACACGTGATGGAACAGGAGGAGGCGCAGGAGGAGAAGGCCACGCTTTTTGAGACACAACAACCCAGGCCTTGCATGAGGACAAAAAGCGTGCGGATATAGCAATGCTTTTTGCCGCCATGCAGTCATAAGTGTAATACAGATGAGAGGTTCAATAAACAGGGACCGGCAACGCTAACCCAGCAGCAGCAGCAGCACACGTGATGGAACAGGAGGAGGCGCAGGAGGAGAAGGCCACGCTTTGTGAGACACAACAACCCAGGCCTTGCATGAGGACAAGAAGCGTGCGGATAGCATGCTTTTTACCGCCATGCAGTCATAAATGTAATAAAGATGAGGAGAGGTTCCATAAACAGGGACCGGCAACGCTAACCCAGCAGCAGCAGCAGCACACGTGATGGAACAGGAGGAGGCGCAGGAGGAGAAGGCCACGCTTTTTGAGACACAACAACCCAGGCCTTGCATGAGGACAAAAAGCGTGCGGATATAGCAATGCTTTTTGCCGCCATGCAGTCATAAGTGTAATACAGATGAGAGGTTCAATAAACAGGGACCGGCAACGCTAACCCAGCAGCAGCAGCAGCACACGTGATGGAACAGGAGGAGGCGCAGGAGGAGAAGGCCACGCTTTTTGAGACACAACAACCCAGGCCTTGCATGAGGACAAGAAGCGTGCGGATAGCATGCTTTTTACCGCCATGCAGTCATAAATGTAATAAAGATAAGAGGTTCCATAAACAGGGACCGGCAACGCTAACCCAGCAGCAGCAGCAGCACACGTGATGGAACAGGAGGAGGCGCAGGAGGAGAAGGCCACGCTTTGTGAGACACAACAACCCAGGCCTTGCATGAGGACAAGAAGCGTGCGGATAGCATGCTTTTTACCGCCATGCAGTCATAAATGTAATAAAGATAAGAGGTTCCATAAACAGGGACCGGCAACGCTAACCCAGCAGCAGCAGCACACGTGATGGAACAGGAGCAGGCGCAGGAGGAGAAGGCCATGCTTTTTGAGACACAACAACACAGGCTTTGCATGAGGACAAAAAGCGTGCGGATATAGCAGCAATGCTTTTTGCCGCCATGCAGTCATAAATGTAATACAGATGAGAGGTTCAATAAACAGGGACCGGAAACGCTAAACCATCCCAGATGTTCATTGGTCATGTTACTTGGTTGGGGTCCTGGAGTGTTGCGTAGTCGTTTCCAATCCAGGATTGATTCATTTTAATTTGAGTCAGACGGTCTGCATTTTCTGTGGAGAGGCGGATACGCCGGTCTGTGACGATGCCTCCGGCAGCACTGAAACAGCGTTCCGACATAACGCTGGCTGCCGGGCAAGCCAGCACCTCTATTGCATACATTGCCAGTTCGTGCCAGGTGTCTAGCTTCGATACCCAATAGTTGAAGGGTGCAGATGGATTGTTAGACACAGCTACGCCATCTGACATGTAGTCCTTGACCATCTTCTCCAGGCGATCGGTGTTGGAGGTGGATCTGCACGCTTGCTGTTTAGTGGGCTACTGCTGCATGGGTGTCAGAAAATTTTCCCACTCCAAGGACACTGCCGATACCATTCCCTTTTGGGCACTAGCTGCGGCTTGTGTTGTTTGCTGCCCTCCTGGTCGTCCTGGGTTTGCGGAAGTCAGTCTGTCGGCGTACAACTGGCTAGAGGAGGGGGAGGATGTCAATCTCCTCTCTAAAGTCTCCACAAGGGCCTGCTGGTATTCTTCCATTTTGACCTGTCTGACTCTTTCTTCAAGCAGTTTTGGAACATTGTGTTTGTACCGTGGATCCAGAAGGGTATAAACCCAGTAATTGCTGTTGTCCAGAATGCGCACAATGCGTGGGTCGCGTTCAATGCAGTCTAGCATGAATTGAGCCATGTGTGCCAGAGTCCTACCAGAATCCTCATCATCCTCCTGTGAGCGTTGTGATAGTTGTTGTGATGCATCATAGTCGTCACCTTCTTCCTGGTCTGCTTCTGCTGACCATTCGCGCTGAATTGTGGAAGTCCAACGTGCACCGCTCTGGCCCTCGTCAGTGGTGGCAGGAAATTCCTGCTCCAACTCCAGCTGTTCCTCCTCCTCTTCTTCGTCATAGCTGCTGGGGCCAGCGTTTCCTGATGCGGATGGCCTGATGTTGGTACCATCACACTGATCGTTTTCTCCTTCAGATTCCCCCAGTTGCATCATGACAGCTGTTTCCTTAATTTTCAACATTGACCTCTTCAGTAAACACAGCAGTGGTATGGTAATGCTGACTGAAGAGTTGTCACTGCTCACAAGCAACGTGGATTGCTCAAAATTTTGGAGGACTTGGCAGAGGTCCAACATGTTGGCCCAATCGGATCCACAGAAGCTTGGCAGCTGGCCGGATGTGCCTCGGTACTGCGCCGTCATGTACTGGACCACTGCACTCTTCTGCTCGCAAAAGCGGGCTAGCATGTGCAGCGTAGAATTCCAGCGCGTAGGGACATCACACAGCAAGCGATGGTGGGGGAGATTGAAGCGCTCCTGCATCTTGGCGAGTGCCCCCGAAGCAGTACTGGAATTTCTACAATGTTTGGCCACTCGACACACCTTCAACAGAAGATCGGCCACGCCTGGGTATGTCCTCAGGAACCGCTGAACTACTAGGTTCATCACGTGCGCCAGGCAAGGGATGTGTGTCAGCTTAGCCAACTTTAAAGCGCGAATGAGATTACTCCCATTATCACACACAACCATGCCCGGTTTCAGGTCCAGCGGTGCCAGCCACAAATCCGTCTGTACCTTTATTCCCCTCCAAATTTCCTCCCCTGTGTGCTGCTTATCCCCAAGGCAGATCAGCTTCAGCAACGCTTGCTGACGCATGCCAACAGCTGTGCTGCACTGCTTCCACGATCCTACTGCTGCTGGTGCTGGGTTAGCGTTTCCGGATGAGGTACAGCTTTGAGATGCGTTGGAGGAGAAGGAGTCAGAGAGGTAGGTGCTGCTGTTGTTATCCAGTGGGAGGGACGGCGGTGCAGCTGTTTGCGGCGTGGGCAACACCCGCGCCGTAGCAGGTGAGGAATCGCTGCCAGGCTCCACAAGGTTCACCCAGTGCGCGGTAAGGGAGATGTATCGACCCTGGCCGAACGCACTCGTCCAGGTGTCAGTGGTGAGGTGAACCTTGCAGGCAACGGCATTCTTCAAGCTTCGGGTTATTTTGCTGACCACGTGCTCATGCAACTCAGGCACTGCAGAGCGCGCAAAGTGGTAGCGGCTGGGAACCACGTAACGTGGGATGGCCACTGACATCATGCCCTTGAAGCTGTTTGTCTCCACCACTCGATATGGCAGCATTTCGCAGGCCAGAAGCTTGGCTATGCTGGCTGTTACTGCCACGGCCCGGGGGTCATTTGCTGGAAATTTCCTCTTGCGCTCAAACATCTCCGAGACAGACAACTGAACCGTAGGGCTGCACACTGAAGGGCTGTTGGTTGTTGTGTTTGATGAACACTGGGAGACCTCAAGAGCACTAGTCCGGAAAGTGACAGTGTCAGCGTCGTCTGATGTTTGTGAATGTTGTGAACCACGCAATGGCTGGGCTACTGCTGCTGCTGAGGCGGGTCTGGTGGTGAGTCTGGTGAACCCAAGGGAGGCAGTGTTGCTGGTACCCTGTCCTGCCGCGTTTGCCCACAGAGTGGGATGTTTGGATAGCATGTGGCGGCTCATGCTGGTGGTGGAGAGGTTGTTAATACTTTTCCCCCTGCTCAGGCGGGTCTTGCACACCTTGCAAATCGCCATGGTACCATCCTCAGTGCAGTCTTCAAAGAAAGCCCAGACTTTGGAGCACCTGCCTTGCTGGCGATTTCTGTTTGCGCCTCTTTTGCCTCTCACTTGAACTTCCACGCTTGTGGTGCCTGAAATTGCGCGCCGCCTACCTTGTGGCACAAGGCGAACTCGTGCAGCAGTGGGTTCTTCAACAGACTCATCTGTGCTGCTGCTACGACGGCGATGTTCTCGTTCACAAACAAAATCTGGGTCTATGTCCACATTGTCCATACCCTCCTCTTCCATCTCCTCAAACTCGTAATATGTCATTGTGGGATGCCGCCGCCGTGGAGTAGAGCTCCCCAGAACAACCTCTGCGCAGCTCACTCCAACGTCGTCTTCCAGAGCTTCTCGGCCGACCTCCTGCAATTGCAACCCCTCCTGCCCAACTTGCTCTGGAATTTGGGCTTCAAAGTCCTCGGACTCGCCTTGTATTTCAGTGCCCGGTGCATTTCCCACAGTTAATGGTTGTGAATCCGGGCACAACATTTCTGGCTGTTCCTCCATTGACCTTTCAAAGGTGGAAGTTTGTTGGCCTGGGAATAGCTCCTGCGAATACCCCATTGTGTCCTGAGGTAATTCATCGGACTGGTTATCTGGCAGTTGTGTGCGTGGTGTCGCTGCCGGTTGTGTCAGCTTTGTGCCCTCTGGCTCCTTGTAACTGGCTGAGGACTCGGACCTCATGCGTGATGTGCTGGTGCTGCTTAACCCACTGCTGGATGCTTGAGAGGTCATCCAAGTAATTATCTGGTCCTTTTCTTTTGGATCTGTGAGGGTTGTTGTCCTGGACAACATGGGCGGTATTGAGTTGGGTGCTCCCCTGTGGCCTGTACGTGAACCGTCAGGGGAAACACCTCTTCCCTTGCCCCTCCCTCTTTCACCGGATTTCTTCCTCATTTCACATTTCACTATTCTTAAAGTACACGCTGACTGGCAGCAGTACAGTGGCAGTACAGAAATGCTATACAGTGGTGGGTGAGCGGTGTACCACTATTGCCAGCAGCGACACAGAGCACAATGCTATACAGTGGCGGGTGAGCGGTGTACTACTGTTCCCAGCAGACACAGAGTGGCAGTAAACACAATGCTATATAGTGTGGCTGAGCGGTGTACACAGAGTGGCAGTAAACACAATGCTATATAGTGTGGCTGAGCGAGCGGTGCACTACTGTTCCCAGCAGACACAGAGTGGCAGTAAACACAATGCTATATAGTGTGGCTGAGCGGTGTACACAGAGTGGCAGTAAACACAATGCTATATAGTGTGGCTGAGCCGTGTACACAGAGTGACAGTAAACACAATGCTATATAGTGTGGCTGAGCGAGCGGTGTACTACTGTTCCCAGCAGACACAGAGTGGCAGTAAACACAATGCTATATAGTGTGGCTGAGCGGTGTACACAGAGTGGCAGTAAACACAATGCTATATAGTGTGGCTGAGCGAGCGGTGTACTACTGTTCCCAGCAGACACAGAGTGGCAGTAAACACAATGCTATATAGTGTGGCTGAGCCGTGTACACAGAGTGGCAGTAAACACAATGCTATATAGTGTGGCTGAGCGAGCGGTGTACTACTGTTCCCAGCAGACACAGAGTGGCAGTAAACACAATTATTATTATTATTATTTTTTATTTATATAGCGCCAACATATTCCGCAGCGCTTTACAAAGCACAATAAGACGACAAGGGGAACATAGATACAACTAACAAATATACAGCAGAGTTCCAAGCAGCACAAATATTGTTACAAAAACAGTAAACATTAGGAGGATGACCCTGCCCTTGCGAGCTTACAATCTAATGGGTAGTGGGGGACACACTAGGTAAGGGGGTGGAGGATGGATGAGGCAGTGATTCTTTGCCTCTGATTACATTGTGACAAATAAGTAAATAAAGGGCTATAGAATGTTATAAGCTTGTCTGAAAAGGTGTGTTTTAAGAGTGCGTTTGAAGATGTCCAGGTTTGGAGCATGACGTACAGGCTGTGGAAGAGAGTTCCAGATAAGGGCTGATGCTCGTGTAAAGTCCTGGATGCGAGCATGAGAGGAGGTGATCAGCTTAGAGGCCAGGAGAATTTCTTGGGAGGAGCGAAGGTTGCGGGAGGGACAATATCTTGAGATTAGTGAGGAGATGTATGGAGGAAAATGCTATATAGTGTGGCTGAGCCGTGTACACAGAGTGGCAGTAAACAATGCTATATAGTGTGGCTGAGCCGTGTACACAGAGTGGCAGTAAACACAATGCTATATAGTCTGGCTGAGCGGTGTACACAGAGTGGCAGTAAACACAATGCTATATAGTGTGGCTGAGCCGTGTACACAGAGTGGCAGTAAACAATGCTATAAAGTGTGGCTGAGCCGTGTACACAGAGTGGCAGTAAACATAATGCTATATAGTCTGGCTGAGCGGTGTACACAGAGTGGCAGTAAACACAATGCTATATAGTGTGGCTGAGCCGTGTACACAGAGTGGCAGTAAACAATGCTATATAGTCTGGCTGAGCCGTGTACACAGAGTGGCAGTAAACACAATGCTATATAGTCTGAGTGAGCGGTGTACACAGAGTGGCAGTAAACACAATGCTATATAGTGTGGCTGAGCCCTGTACACAGAGTGGCAGTAAACAATGCTATATAGTCTGGCTGAGCCGTGTACACAGAGTGGCAGTAAACACAATGCTATATAGTGTGGCTGAGCCGTGTACACAGAGTGGCAGTAAACACAATGCTATATAGTCTGGCTGAGCGGTGTACACAGAGTGGCAGTAAACACAATGCTATATAGTGTGGCTGAGCGAGCGGTGCACTACTGTTCCCAGCAGCGACACACAATGACTGGGGGGACCCTGGCTAGCCTGGCTGGAGAGAGAACTACCCTGCCTGCCTACCCAAAGCTAAACCCACAGACAAATGGCGGAGATATGACGTGGTTCGGGTATTTATTTAACCGAACCACGTGACCGTTCGGCCAATCAGAGCGCGTTCGGGCCCGAACCACGTGAACCGTTCGGCCAATCAAAGCGCGTTCGGGTCCGAACCACGTGACGGCCAATCACAGCGCTAGCCGAACGTTTGGGGAACGTTCGGCCATGCGCTCTTAGTTCGGCCATGTGGCCGAACGGTTTGGCCGAACACCATCAGGTGTTCGGCCGAACTCGAACATCACCCGAACAGGGTGATGTTCTGCAGAACCCGAACAGTGGCGAACACTGTTCGCCCAACACTAGTGCGGACCTCCTGCGCATGCATAGTAGACCCGGACTGACGCGACTGAGGATATTACCGGGGCTGATTGCAGCTGAACGGCAGACTGCAGGAGGACGGCGAGGGACTCACATGTGTTTATATAGTGGCAGGAAGCCCCGGGTAAGTATTGTTTCTTTCATTTGAAATGTCTCTGGTTTCCATTAAGTTTAGGGGATGTGTGCTGGAATTACATCAATAAATACAACTATTAGTCTCTAGGGGCTTGGGGTAGCTGTGATAAGCACTACAAAATGAAGTATTGAGGTGAAATCTGAGTCCCCAGTAATGTAAAACCACTGTGCAGTCAGAAGAGTTTATAAATGTTGAGCTCTGGCAAACTGCTCTACTGATATAGAAGCATAACTGCAATTCCTTGGGAACAATAGACTAACAGAACAATAGTGTGCTCCAATAGGCATTCATCACTTTATTAAAAATCTCACCTCTTAACTACACCTACTTCATCACAGTAGTGGTATAGCACTTGGAAGGGTGAAAAATCTGCACCCAGGCTCTGTGTATCTGGCTCCTTAACTACTTGCCGTCTGCTCCACGACAATTGGTGTGTAAAGTGCGGCAGCCCCAGGACCACTCCACACCGATTGGCGTGAACGGCCGTGTATAGGGCTAGCAGGGGATCGCGCGCAGGCTGCGCACGCATCTCCTGCTTGGGGGGCGGAACTCCGTAATCGCCGCTCGGGAGACTGTTAGACAGCGAAACCGCCGTCTAATTACTTTGTACAGTGCTGCGATCTGCAGCAGCGCTGTACTGGGGACAGCCCCCCTGGGACACAGGGAAGTGATCCGCTGTGATAGGCTGAAGCCTATCACAGCCGATTGCAGTGATTGGCTGGCCAGGGGAGGGAAGGAGGGATATAAGAAAAATTTTTAAAAAAATAGTACAATTTATTAATAATTTAATAAAATAAATATTTACCAAAAAAAAAAAAAACACCTGGGGGGGGGGGGGGGGGGGGGGGATCAGACCCCACCAACAGAGAGCTCTGTTGGTGGGGAGAAAAGGGTGGGGGGGGGGGGGGATCACTCGTGTGCTGAGTTGTTTGGCCCTGCAGCTTGGCCTTAAAGCTGCAGTGGCCATTTTAGTAATAAATGTCCTGGTCACTAGGGGGGTTAACTCCGCAGTCCTCAATTAAAAGAGACAACAGATGAGACAGCAGACAACTATTGAAGAACACAATAGGGGTAAAGAGGCACCTCTTACCCCTATTGTGCTGAGTTTCACCCCGTCACATGCAGCTGTGAGAGGGGTCTGGCCTGGCCTCACATGGTGATAACCATTGTGAAGGCCAGCTTTTTACTATGAAGGAGAGCGACGGCATCCAGTTCAGCTTGGACACCCAAAGTGGAGTCGATTCAATTGTCTCCACCTGCTTCAAGCGGTTGGTTGCCTCCCTGCAACCTACCTTTGTGAGTAGCCCTTCTATATTCTTACATTTATCCAACTTCAATCAAACATACTATGCTATCTGGGCTCCCGTGTTTGTTTTTCGGTGTCTTTTTTCCTTTAGGGTGTCAAGACACCCCATCCTACCTCCTGAAGAAGAGAACTAGGTATGTTCAGGCTGGTAAGCAGCAATATGGCAGATGGGGGTCACTAACTTGCATATAGGATTAAGTATGTATCAGGAGGTATATAAAATCTTAGTTAACAACATTTCTGTATACAGTATATGTGAGGCTTAACTGCCTCAGGTTATACGATCAGATTTTTAAACAGAATTTTTAATTGGAGAAGCCTTTTTTTATTTTATTTACAACAACAGTATTATTTGAACTCTCAAAAGGTGGACGGCGCTTTTGTAGGCTTACTACCCGCAGCTAACTAGTCATGTGTGGGGACCCACTAACCCACACAAAAAAACACTATGTAATATTTGCAAACAGAAGAACTAGTTGCGCTGGGTATATATAATTTCACCAATCTAAATCATCAATAATAATTAGTGCTTATACACCTGATTAAAATTTGAAACATGCATAAATTCGCATACATTTATTAATACAAAAAACATATACAAAAAAATGAATGAATAAAAACTTCCACATAAAATGTTATAAAGCATCAGTTGGTACCAGTAATTGCATATTTAATCAACCGTTGCAATGAATATCACACTCATACGCTCACGCACACCCAGACCATCCAATATGTACAAAAAAGGGGATGTGGTTGATCTTTGTATCAACCAATTTGGAAAAATATATATAGAATGTGATAGATTAATTACAAAAGGGGAATTAATGTATTGTAATGAGGAATTGATGTATGGGGATGGACTTGTGTTTTTATGCACAGTCCCTCTCCATAAACCTACCAGTCTATTAGGATTTCTCTTTATCTTCCCAAATGGGTTGCTGGTTTGGTGATACGAGGAATCTAACTGTGTGTAGTCGTATAGGAGTATTCCCCTTGTCCTCGGTCCTGTTAGCTAGTGTAATACCTTTCCGATGGTATAAAAGCATAAAAATCAAGGAGTTCACTCTCTCAGAGTCTATTCCGGTTCTGTGCCGGTGTTTAGATCTAAGTTAAGGTAGCTTACCGTGTGGATTATAAGTATACTCACGCTCCCCTCTTGATTGCTGCGGGGTTGCGGCGAAAAGTTCTATTCTTGAGTCAGAGCTCCGGCCGGCAGCTCAATGACTCACAGTAGCTCTCGTCTCCCGTAATTACTATGTATCCACTTCCGGTGACGTCACCTACTCCCCGCGTCTCCGTTTGCTTGGATACCACTCTGCTGCCATCTGCTGCATCAAGCAACCGGAGACGCGGGCAGTAGGTGACGTCACTGGAAGTGAACTAGCTGCCACCCGGAACTACTACACTCTATTATCGTAGATACATAGTGATTACGGGAGACAAGAGCTACTGTGAGTCATTGAGCTGCCGGCCGGACCTCTGACTCAAGAATTTAACTTTTCGCAGCAACCCCGCAGCAATCAAGAGGGGAGTGTGAGTATACTTATAGTCCACACGGAAAGCTACCTTAACTTAGATCTAAACACCAGCACAGAACCAGAATAGACTCTGAGAGAGTGAAATCCTTGATTTTTATGCTTTTATACCATCGGACAGGTATTACACTAGCTACCAGTATTATTTGGATTGTCAGTCTGTCTACTAAGATTTGCATTGGACATTTCCTTGTTCTTATTTTACTTTGCTTTGTATTCTGCTGACATTATAGCTTTGTGGAAGTTCCCCCCTACATTGTCATGCCACAGAGATTACTATTATGTTTGTAAAGACAAGGTATTATGTATCAGTTTTTAAGGTTTTTATTTTTGGTTCCTTGACATCCTCATTTGTAATGACTGAGATAATGTTTACCATCCTTTGTATATTTCTTCAACTGAGGTATTCAATTTCTTTTTAACCTCAAGGCATGTCTTTTATTTTGTATACATTTATTGTATTGTATTGAATGTAAAATATCTTAGCTGTCTGTGCACAGGGGCAAACCCAGGATTTTTAAGGGGGGATTCCTGAAAGGTCTCCCTCAGCCACGTACAATAAAAGTATAATAATATGGTAGGACATCATGCTGGGTACACATAATGCAATTTCCCATCTGACTGACAGGATCTGACAATTATTTCTGAAATGTCCAATCTGCTCCCAATCGACAACGGGATTGATCAGGAGCAGTTTGGATACAGATAATAATGAGGACAGCCAACATTGGTAATGAAGGAAAAAGTGAAGCATTCACACCGCAGGGCACAGAGCTGTGTCATACCTAAGTTCTCTAGAGCTGCTCCATGCTCTGTACACAAGCTGCTGCTCCATGCTCTGTACACACGCTGCTGCTCCGTGCTCTGTACAGATGCTGCTGCCCCTTCCAAAGTTAACTGTAGCAGGGAAAGAAAGGGGGCAGTGCTGCGAGCGGCAGAATGCCTGCAGATATTTGGGTGTCTCAACTTGTGCCTGTCCCCAGACACTGCACCGGCCCTGGTCTGAGGGGGGGAATCTGGGCAGCTGTAATCCCCCCTGCATTTGCCTATGGTGCACTGTTCCTGTATTTCAGACCCTTTTATGTTGCTGAAATCAGCTCAGCAACACAACAAGTGTGCACAGCTTCTCCCTGAAAGTGATAATTTCCTTGGTGTACTACAGGGGTGCCCATTAAGTAGATCGTGATCTACCGGTAGATTGCAAAGGACTTTAGGATAGATCCCACACTGCCGTATACATTATACTCTGACTTGGATGAGCAGTGTAGAGGATTATGATGTTGTAAGGTGGGGAGTCATACATTTACAAGCATTATATAATACTGCTGGATACAATTTTGAGCATGATATTGTAAGCACGATACTGTGACTGTTTGGTCAAGCACTGTTCTATTTGGCTTACTGAGGAGGACTCTATAATATGATTGATTGACTGGCGGCTTGTGGTAATCACTGATAATCTGCACTTATGGTTTGTAACTGTTGGTAGATTCTACCTGGTAGATCATTTTCATTGAAAATTTTCAAAGTAGCTTGCAAGCTAAAACATTGTGTGCACCTCTGGTCTACTACCTTGCATCACGCCATATTAGATCCAATTCCACAGGGGATCTGATCCAGTATTGTGCCCACTGCTGCTTCTGCTTCTGACTTTATAGTGCTTTTTGCAGTACAAAAGTTATAAAGCGGCCTGTAATGTAAGGGGTTGCAAGGTAAAGCACCCACAGCATGCGATGGGGGCTGAAGTGGCCACCACTCTTTCTCTCCCTCTTCTTTTGCAGGTAATCAATCAAGCTATCTCTGGGCAGATTGCAGTCCATGTGCCTGACTAATTAGGCCACTTGTGAAAGAATGAAAGAGATTGCTGCTCAACTGTTATACGTTGCCAGAGCGGGCACCTCACAGGGTCTTTCATCCCGGACTCCAAGATTCCCCTACCCAACCCATTTATCTTTTCCGTTGGGTCTATTTTATCTGGTTTAGCGCAATGCTGAGCTAGTTGGAGCAGTTTGATTACTTAAAGAGACTCTGAAGCGAGTCTAAATTCTCTTTATTAACTTGTATTCATTTGAATCACCCTCAGCCCTGCTAAACCGCTGCTATCCCATGGCAAAACGAGGGATTTATACCCCCAAATCCCCTGTGCAAAATCCACAACTTTCTTGGTCGTGGATTTTGCTGCTCATGGAGGCAGAGCTAGGAGCTGCAGCTCTGCCTCAATGCGCGTCAATCTGCCTCTCCCCACCCCTCTCAGTGAAGGAAGACTGAGAGGGGTGGGGAAAGGCGGCGATCAGCGGGGATTGACGCGCGAAGAGGCAGAGCTACAGCCCTAAGCTCTGCCTCATCAGGAAATGCTCCCTGGACACAGGAGAGGGGATTTGGGGGGTATAAACCCCTAGTTTGCCGTGGGATAGCAGCGGTTTAGCAGGGTTGAGCGTGATTCAAATGAATACAAGCTAATAAAGAGAATTTAGACTTGCTTCAGAGTCTCTTTAAAGAGGAACTTCAGCCTATACAAACATAATGTCATTAAGTTACATTAGTTATGTTAATTAAAATAGAGAGGTAATATATCTTACCCATCCTGTTTTAAAAGAGCAGGCAAAGGTTTGTGATTTCATGAGGGCAGACATCTTTTTGGTTGAAAGGAGGTGACAGGGAGCATGAGACACAGTTCCAACTGTCCTGTGTCCTGATCACCCCTCCCAGTTGCTAGGCAATGAGAACAACAACATCAGAAATCCCATCATGCTTTGCATAGCATCAGGGGAAATATGCCCAGACAGTTTTCTTTGATGGGGTGCAGCTTAGCTTCTAAGCAGCTAAAATTTAGGCTTGGGTATGAAAAAAAGTTCTAATGCTGTGAAACTGTTAAAGAAACACCAAGCCTTTTCAGTGCTGCTGAGTAGATTTATAATCTGGAGGATCACTTTAAAGAGTTATTTATACTGCCGGGGCTGCGGCCAAGCAGCACAAGTGTTCATTATTGATGATACGTTTCAAGTTCAGTTACAAGTGATCTTTAATGATTTTCTCAAGTTTGCTGTTCAAGTTAAAATAAAGTTATCGTAATCCATAAAATAGCCACGGCCAGTTTCATACCATTCAGATCTCTGTGTGTTTTGTTTTAAAGTTATTTTAAGGTATGTGATGTATTTATTTTTAAGTATGTGATCTTAACCAGTGCAGCCTGCACTCCCATGTAAAACACTTGTCTGCAGCCCCTTGACTCTATCCTACTGATGGAGATAAGAATGTCCTTTCCTGATCTATGTTGTTTGATTGCTAAACTGATCAAATGTTGATTGCGAAAACCTACATAAATATTCATTAGATTCTTGTTTTGTTTTTGTTTTTTTAACCATTTCCGTACCAGCAGTCTCTGCCCCCTTAATGACCAGAGACTGCAAGAACGGTAAAACGCTGTCTCCCGGTGAATCGCTGCTCTCACCCATCACGCCGTTCTGTCCCCGCCACAGGTTCCTCTCTCTGCCCTCCCTATGATGGCAGAGTGCTGTGCGCCAGTCAGGAGCCGCTTTTTCATTGGCTCCTGACCCTGTCACTCAATGTAAGCCAATGGGTTTGGCTTACAGTGATGACAGGGTCAGGAGCCAATAAAAATGGCTTCTGACTGGCTCACGGAACTCTGCCGTCATAGAGACGGCAGGGCAACTGTATTGCAGCGGGGAGAAAATGGCGGAAGGGGCGTGACTGCACGGCGGGATGATTGAAATCTACGTCCTGTCAGATCCGTGCAGGATGTAGATTTCAACTGCGTCGGTCCGCAAATGGTTAATAATCTGATGTGTAACTTATTACAAATATTATTTAGTATATAAGTACCCTTAAAGTAAACCTGAGACAATGGCAAATAAAAGTTTTTACATACATGGGGCTTCCTCCAGCCATCTCCGCACTAGAGATGGGCCGAACCTCCAATTTTAGGTTCGCAAACCTACCCCTGAAAGTTCGGTTCGCGCAAACTTTCGCGAACCGCAATAGACTTCAATGGAGAGGTGAACTTGAAAATTTGGACGGAGACATTGTTGAGTGGCATACACGTCAAAAATCTCAATAAAAAACCTAGATTTGATGCAAACCACTGTTTTAAGGTCAGAAATCACATTGAATGTTGATTTACAGGCCTAAACTGCTTTACAACATCTTGCATATGTATACATCTATCAGGAAGTGTAGTTCCCTCCTTCCCTCAAAACAAAAAAACAGCAAACAGAGAAGCTTCCCCATATTGAAGCATTGGATATGGTAAAGTCTTAAGCCAATGGCCTCAATTCACTAAGATCATGCTAGAGATAATAAAGCAAGAGAAAACTTACCTCCACACGTGAGAGAGTTATCTTAACTCTTCATTCCTTAAGTTACCTCTCCTGTAGTTAGTTTACCTCCTCTGTAGTTAATTTACCTCCTCTGTAGTTATTTTCACATGCAGTTAATGAACAGCCTGTCTTTAACTCTGGAGTTATTTTAAGGATTGGAGAGTTAATTTAAAGACAGAAGAGTTAACTTTAGGCTTGCCTGAGGTAAAATGTTTCCTGAATACTACATGCCTTATCACCATGGTAACAACTCTAGAAGAGTTATTAAAGACAGGAGATAAGCTTATTGAATTGAGGCCAATGTGTTGTAAGACACAAGTAAGCTATCAGTAGATACCACTACTGATCTCTGCTTATCCGAAGCCACAATAGGTTCCATAGTAAAATACTTGGCCTGATTCACAAAGCTTTTCTGTTACATTATCCCACCTTATTTATTAACACACAATTTATCTCTGCTTAAATAACTTAACTCATGATTTACCTCTCCTTATCTAACTTAATTTATGGTTCAGCTCTCCTTATTTGACAGAACTCATGGTTCAGCTCTCCTAATTTGGCAGAACTCATGGTTCAGCTCTCCTTATTTGACAGAACTCATGGTTTAGCTCTCCTTATCTATTTATCTCATGAATTATCTCTCCTCATTTGTTTATCTCCTGCATTAGCACTCCTTATATGAAAGGAGATGAAAAATAAATAACCTTTGTGAATCAACCCCAATGTGTCTTCTGACTAGTGTTCTCACTACAAAACCTTATATAAACCCACTCTTTAACCCTCTGGGGGATAATCCCGAGCTGAGCTCGGGGTAAGCCGCCACAGAGGTTTTCTCAGGCCCTGGTGGGCCGATTTGCATAATTTTTTTTTGTTGCACGCAGCTAGCACTTTGCTAGCTGCGTGTATATACCAATCGCCGCCGCTCCGCGCTGATTCGCCGCTACTCGCCATGCCGTGCCGCCCCCCCCCCCCCCAAGACCCCCTGCGCAGCCTGGCCAATCAGTGCCAGGCAGCGCTGAGGGGTGGATCGAGACTCCCTCTGACGTCACGACGTCGTTGACGTCGATGACGTCATCCCGATCGTCGCCATGGCGACGGGGGAAGCCAAACAGGAAATCCCGTTCTGAACGGGATTTCCTGTTTGCTTTGTATGCCGGAGGCGATCGGAGGGGGTGGGGGGATGCCGCTGCACAGCGGCTATCATGTAGCGAGCCCTGGGCTCGCTACATGATTTAAAAAATAAAAAAAATTTAAAAATAGTGCTGCGTCACCTCCTGGGCGATATAATTGTATCCCCCAGGAGGTTAAAAACTATTAAAGATGATTTTGTCATGCCAAATAATCCACCAATACACACATCTAAAATGTGTTTTTGTTTGCTGAATTTTTAAGGATGCCCCTCTACAATCAGCTAACATGGTTTCCCCCAGTTTGACTGCTCTCTAACAGTTTATATCTGTTATATATAGATAGATAGGCAGATAGCTTCTAGTATGTTGCTGTTAACACAGTGTGTGTGTTTTCTTTTTATTTGAATAAGTTGTTGACAGTATCTATATGCTTGCCAACATTCCTACTAAACTCATTTTTGTGTTGACAACTGACACTGAAACAAATAGTGCTGAGCTGTCAGAATGATAAAGCAGCAGGTACTGTACAGGAGAAGTTGTTGTGCAGTGCAATCAAAAGCATTTGCTTTCCATTTTCTCTGTAATGCCTGTAACACACCATGCAATTTCTCACCAGATAGATGGTCCAAAAGATAATTTTCGACAGGTTCAATCTTATTTCAGATTGTTTTTCTAATCAATTTTGTATAGAAGTGATTGGAAAATCGATCAGAAAAATGATCAGAAATCAGATCGGACCTGTTAGAAATGATCTTTTGGACCTGTCTATATGATGGAGGATTGCATGGTGTGTACCAGCCAGGCATAAAATATGCATGCAGAGTCCTTCCAATAAGCCCTCACCTGGATCTCCCCCTCATTTTCTTAACTTTGTTGTAGAGTTTTTGCACTATGAAGATTAGATTACTGTAATATGACAAAATGTTAATTTCCTGTTAGAAAAAACAAACATATTTCTGTGGAATCTGGACTATGTGAATAGATTCCTCTATTAAAAAGAAAACAAAACAAAAAAGAAAACAAAAAACAAAGTCACTGGTCACTATTGTGGCACTTACTGGGCCAGCTTTGATGTGCCTGTCTTAATAAAGGCTGCCACTTTTGGTGTGCTGCTAATTCCAAAACACCAGCCAAATACATACCCGGGCAACCCCAGGCCATCAGCTAGTATGTAATAAAGAAAAAGGACTGTAAATGTGTACATAAAGACTGTGGGTGGCATGGTGGTATAGTGGTTAGCAATCCCAGCCAGGGAACTATCCCCTCGTGTCTGAGTGGGTTTCCCCTGGGTACTCTAGTTACCTCTCACTTCCTAAAGACATACATATAAGTTAATTGGCTTCCCCTAAATTGGCTCTAGGCTACGATACATACACTACATGATATATACATATGGCTAGGGTAGGGATTCAATTGTGAGCCCCTTTAAGTGCCTGGACAATATACTTTGTACAGTGCTGTGGAAGATGTCAGCTGTAACGATTGCGGAATTATTTCCGTGGTCAGCGCACAGGACGCGCGCCGACACTACGAAAATCCTCCACAAGCATGTAATCTAAGAGAACCCAGCTATGGTGCTATGCACCTGTAGAGGGACATTCCTACCGGCAGATGGAGCTGTGGAGTGCAGACAAACACAGCCTCTGCACTGCCACAGACGGCAGATGGGAATTGTACGAGTAGAAGTAATGTAGGGCAAGATCGCCCTTAAAGAGAGAGAACACAGAGACAGAATGTATGTGTGTCCACCAATCCAGTCGCCACCCAGCGACGGTGAACACACAACAATGAAAATGAAATGGGAACGCAATCGCAAGTGTAGCGATTGCCAATAGTGACACAAGACCGAACTAGACAGAGCACAAGTTTAGAGAAAGAGCACAGAGACAGAATGAAATGTGTGTCCACCAATCTAGTCGCCACCCAGCAACGGTGAACACACATCCGTAGAAACAAAGTATGAACGCAATCGCAAGACTGGTGATTGCCAACAGACACAAGACCAAGCAGGACAGAACACAAGAGTAGCAAAAGGCACAGCAAGCAAGAACAATCATAACATCAAGAAAAATAACAAACGCTAGCTAAACGCGAACACCGAACTCATTCGCAACAGCGAACGCGTTTACGATACGATCACCGTGCGTTAGGCGCCCGGTGATAAGCGTGCCACCCTAACTAACCAATGAAACACAAACACGAAATAGAGAACGCGAACGTTTGCTAAACAGTTACCTCACCGAGCCTACAGCAAGCGTTCGTACCAGACAAGACAAACAGATGGGGCTACCAGTAGCAACCGCAGCTCTGGCCTACACTCCCAGACAGACAGACAGATTTCCTGTCGACCGTTGCTGGCGACAAGACAATCGAGGCAGAGAGACAGAACAAGGCAATACAGATAATACAACCTGACTGCACTAGAAGGGATGCCTAGTGCAGTCCCAAGGATTTACTCTAAGATAATCTTTAGCAAAGAATAGCGAGGCTGATACTCTTGGAAAGTTAGCAGGAACGTTTGACCAGCAAGGGATTCTGGAAGAACATGGTATTTATACTGCAAGCCTTCAAAGGAAGCAGCTAGGCAATTTGCATGACAAGTGTATGCAAATTCCTCAGCAGAGTAACTCTGAAACTTGCAAAGCGAAGACAGGTCTCTTTTCCAGAGACCTGCAGCCTTCAGACCTAAAGAATGGACAAACAGCTGTCTGCCCATGCAGACAGCTGAGCAAATCATTACTTCAGCGCTATGTAAATAATAGAGACAATTTTGTTGGTATGTATGAAAAATTGGAACTTGAGTGATTTTTTTTAAGTAGGAGACTCCCTGTATGTACAGTAAAATGTGAGTGTTATAGCCAATAGTGTGCATATAAAGCTACTGCTGACATCTAAGGGAAATTTATTTGGAAATAATATTTGAAAGTTTGAGTGTCAGGTCCTTTAGTGAGCAAACATATCCTTTCTCAGTCTTTCCAATATGGGAATCCCATGTAATCAAAGGTAATAAATATCAGTGTCATACCCCATACTGTCCTCATTCAAACTACTGAAAGGAAATGTGTTGCAAGGAGGGTAAGGGTGATATCCAATACTCTTTTTTCAAAACCTATAGCAAGGTCTCCCTTTCAAAGCAATTAGATATTAACAGTTGCTAGAAAAATGTGAGCCATGCTCAATAATCTACCTATATATTCATTTGGAATGTATATTTATAAAATTTCTAAAAAAGAATAAAAAAAATCCCTGTGTCAAACTGTGATTTAATGCTGAACCTTTACAAACACAACCTCTTTTTCAGGTCCCTCTTCAGGGTGCAACTATAAGGAACACTTAACTGAAAAGCCAGGTACTTACCTGGGGCTTCTTCCAGCCTCTTGAAGTCCTCCTGCTCCCTTGCGGTGATTCTGGACTGTGTCGTTCCTCCGCTGCCCCCCTCCATAAGCCAGGGGACTTGATAGTCTCAGGCCGCTGCATATGCATGATGCCAGCTGTGCCCCTCCATTATTGTGCTCCTGAGGCCAGTTGCATTAAATTTTTGCTTACTGCAGAATGCTTCCGGCTACAGAAGGGCATTGGTGAAGGTGTATGGCACTGGGCCGCACATCCAGCATTCATCTGAGTGACATCAGGAGTACCGTGCAGCGTGGGATGACAGCAAGGGACCAGAAAGGCTTCAAAGGGTTGGAAGAAGCCCCAAGTAAGTAAGTGGATAATTTTTTTTCAGTTAAAGTTTCCTTTATGTGGTTAAGAAATAAAAGCCCTATCCCATAGCCATATCAATCCATACCATGCACTGATGAGGACCAAGATGATCGAAACAGGTTGTATGTACATTGGATCGGTGTGGCTCTGTTAAATGTATTAGCTACAGGCTCACAATACACCAATGGTTCTGGATGTGCTTTGCTTTCAAGGGCATAAAGAAATGATTTGCATATTCAGGAGTGATGCATAAAGGGAAACCACCGTTGCTCACTTACATCCGAATTATCACCAATACCTTCTGTTTTAAGAAGGTAAAATTACATTTAGCATTGCTTTTTAACAGAGGGCTTTTTGGTCTCTTTAAGCTCTGTATACCTTTCAGGTGCTTCTGTGTCACTATGAACTCTGTGGGTATTCCTAAGAAATGAAAGTGTAACTGAAGTCATTTTATTTACTTTATTTCCTATGAGAGCGCAGTTAATGACTTACACAAAAAGCAGCAATGTTAACATGTAAAATATGTTTTTACCTTTAAAAAAACTAAAATTTTCATGTTTGACCTACCCCCTCTCCTCATTTCCTTCTCTCCCGAGGTAATCTGTTACCTAGTGTTAACAATAACTACAGACCCGACATAAGAATGTAAACAAACATTGAAACTTGTGAGCAACAAGTGGGTTCAAAGGCACATTAAAATTGTCATGCCAGGTACTCTGCAAATACTTCTTGCATCTAAAGACATTTTTGTATGAAGACATTTGTTCAGAAATGTCATACCAAACAAACAAAGATATCCTGCGCTCCGAGTCAAAGTCGCACAGCCAAAGGAGGTTCCCCTTTACACTTTAAGCATTGCAGCGCTCCAGAGTAGGGTGATGTGTAGAGAAACTAAAATGAAATGGAGCGCGCCATAGTGCATTAAATGTTTCAGGGAGTTTTATTCACAATTAAAAGTTATACTCACAAACATTAGTTGTGTTTTTCGCGTATCAGCGGACAGCCAGCCGCTTATCTCGACACTGGAGGATGACGCGCTGTGGCCAGCAGCGCGTGTCTCGATGTCCTGGATACCGTCTAACTGGGAGGTGGGCGTGGCTGAAGTGAAGCAAGCTGTGCGCCGAAACGCGTAATGACGTCACATGCTTGCTTCACTTGAGCCACGCCCACCTCCCAGTGAGACGGTATCCAGGACATCGAGACACGCGCTGCTGGCCACAGCGTGTCATCCTCCACTGTCGAGATAACAGCTGGCTGTCCGCTGATACGCGAAAAACACAACTAATGTTTGTGAGTATAATTTTTAATTGTAAATAAAACTCCCTGAAACATTTAATGCACTATGGCGCACTCCATTTCGTTTTAGTTTCTCTAATGTCATACCAAACCCTGTGCCTATACACCACCTTACTAAACCCCTCTTTGCCATATTTCCTACAAAAAAAGTAGAATATACTGAGTTCTAGGAATGGATAGTTAACTCTTTGAAAGGGAAGAGGCATAAGGAAGTAAAATTGTTTATTTTCTTTGCTTCAGGTTATAAAAGGGGATTTTCCCATTGCTTTATGTTAATATGATATATATAGGTGTGTTTGTGTAAAGTATCAAATTCTCTGTCACTCACAATATCATGGCAGGTGCATCAAAAGACTGTTTCCTATTGGTCAGAACTCATTTATAAGTCCTGTGGGCAACTGTGAGTTTACCCTTCACAATACCATCTCCCATCTCAGAAGGAGTTCCAGGATGTGGTTGCCTCTTTTGAAACAGCTGATTCTAATTTATCCCTTTGTGTTGAGTGTCTGCTATGCTGCGTAAGTTACTTTATATGTTTCATTGCTATAATACTGCTTACAATTAAAAGATAAAATATGTATATAAAAACACTTTGGGTTAATTAAAAATAGCAAAACAAGACTTGAGGAACAAGTAACAATAGTGGACCTTTTTAAGAGAGTTCTAAATGCAGTAGCATGCAATAACATGGACTTTGATTTGGCAGGTAATATAAATGGACTTTAGAATTTGGTTTGGTAGCTAATATAAATGCAGATGCTTTAGAAAGAATTCTGTGCAAATGGTTATCTGAGCACACCTCTCATAGGGGGTCCCGATCGCTGAATAATATCTGTATGTTTAAGCCCTGGTAAATGGTACATACTTAGAACTGTCTTTGCTTTTACAGGCCTTCATTTTACATCATTATACCCAGAAGTATCATCAGCAATGAAGATACGAGGCTCGCTGTTCACTGGTTTGGCAACTACTCTGAAGTTCTTGTTACTGCAACACTTAGGCCTGCGCATGACAGAGCAGATGTCTTAGTTAAAAGTGAAATCTTTTATAATGGTAGGTAGAACATTATGAAGCTGAATTCTGACTCAAAGAATGGCAGCTGGGGTTAATAACTGACTTCATTACATCACTGTGATAATAAATATAAACCATTAATTCAAAGATCTGGGTAAAATTTCTAAGAAATGACATTTTATAGCCTGAAAAATACATGGTCACCGTTAAATGGAACCTGAGCTGAAGGGGGTATGGAAGCTGATTTGGTTATTATCCTTTAAACAATGCTAATTGCCTGGCTGTCCTGCTTATCCTCTGCCTTTAATATGCTTAGCCATAGACCCTGAACAATTATGTTGATGATCAGGTGCTCTGACTTATGCTGGGTACACACTATGAGATTTTCTGGCCGATTTACTACCAGATCGATTATTTCCAACATGTTCAATTTGCTTCCCGATCGATTTCCGCGCATTTTCCGATCGATTTCCTATAAAAGTGAACAGAAATCGATTGGAAAATGCTCAGAAATCGATCAGAAAGCAAATCGAACATGTTGGAGATAATCGATCTGACAGTAAATCGGCCAGAAAATCTCATAGTGTGTACCCAGTATAAAGTCTCACTAGATTAGCCATCTGCTTGTGGCAATGTGCATTGTTTAGCCAGACAATGTGCATTGTTTAATGGAAATACATGTCAGCCTCCATAGGCCTCTCACTTCAGGTTTGCTTTGACTGTGTCTTCACTCACATTATCATGGAAGGGATTGTTCTTGTTCACAACTTTCTCCAATGCTGCCATTTGCCTGGTTATATTGGTTAGGCATCGGTAGAGGGAGGGCTCATGTGAGAATAAGGTTAGGTTTAGCGATATTAAAATATTGCAAAAAATTACTGATCTTTTGCTGTTGAAGTTACCATTGCCCAATAGTAAGTAGTAATTTTATCAATATTCTACTAGCGGCTATTTCTGGTGCCCAAATTACCATGGCACCCTTTTTAGATGCATGTCCTTGTTGATGTTGCCCATATAATACCGCCTTTGTATCAGAGCTATCTCTTATAGTCACAATGATCAGTATTGAGATAAATTGGTAGTTCTCTTTTCCACGAAAGTACATTTTCCCATGAAGTCACAAGCCAACAAACAAAAGGGCACAGTCATCTATTTTATTGTAGCAGGAGCTATAAAGACTGGGGAGTGGGTTTGCAATTTGTTGCTGAGAATTAGACTGGCTAATCCAAAGGAAAGAAGAAGTCTCATGTTACAATACATGCTTTACAATGATAATTCTTCCTCTATGCTGTATTGTATATGTACTGCTTTGGACTCACTGCTTTTTTTTCTTTGTAGATACTGTTGGAATCCTGACTCTTCCTGCAGTAAGTAAATACAAATATAAAAGTAAAACATTATAACTCTGAACTACCCCTGTAAGATGCCACATATTAATAAGATGCATATGAATGGAGCAAAGTACAGTGATAACACACACAAACCATATTCAGTCTTGTATTGGTCTGTGTTTGATTTCATAGATTTGATAATATAGGTTATTTCACTTTTACTGTGGCTAAGCCAATTTTATCACATACTGAAAGTTCAAATATGGCGCCATGGCTTTCCCAAGAGTCAAATTACAGCAATCTGCACAGTGCATATATTCCAATTGCATCCAGGCAGATATGTCTAAAGCTCAGCAGTCTTATGTGCCCAGACAGGCTACAAAGATACCCAAAGAATGAGATGGGCAGTGCCCAATTTGGGTAATTTTGACTGACAGCTCCTGGGGAATCATTTACAGATATTCACTAGTCAGTGTTGCTGCCTCTAGTGAGAGGGTATTTCAGTGGGATAGCTAGAGATCATGGGGCCCCATAGCAAAACTTTTATGGGGCCCTCGGAGGTAGGCACTCTTAAGCAATGCCACCTTCCCCTACCCTATGGATATGAGTTAATTTGGCAATTTACATGCACTCAACACTGCACATAGTTTATGGGCACTGAATTACAGGGGATTACCGGGCTTTAGATTTACCACAAATTGGAAAATGTCTCTTTAAATCGTGGAGCGCAATAGCAAAAAAAAGTCGCTTAACTTATAATTGCTATGTATATATAGAGATATCGCGCTGCAGTTCACAGTTCCAATGCGATGAAATAAAGTTCACTGAGAAGACATTCCATCCAAGGGTCACCAGAAGCAAAACACTTGAAAAAGAGACAAACAAGAAACTTCATAGGGCAACACTGTTGATTTCAATAGGTTACCATCACCATGTACACCTGTGAGACCACAAAAACTTTCTCCCATAGGACACAGCACCTTATGAGTGACAGGCACCCCCCCCCTCCCCACTTAGCCTGCACTCACCCAGGCAATCTCTCAAACAAGAGGCATATGAATCGCTTTGGGGGGTTTGTTTATTCTCAATTGCATAGATTTCCCAGCCTTTCAGGTGCACTTCCGCAAAAGGAAGCGACCATAGCGTAATACTATTTATTTATAAAAACTTTTAAAAACACAGATTGCACTCACAATTTCTCAGAAGATACAAGTGCACAGTACATGGTGTTCCCGGGACACCGTTCCCACTGCATCAGCCTCTGTAAACATGAAGAGCGCCAATCCACGCCACCATTGAACACAGCACTTCCTTGCACCGCCGTAGGCTCCGCCCTACGCATTTCGTCTCGTAAGACTCATCAGGGGCTTCCGATTGGCTGCAAGGAATTATCTTTTAACCCTCCCACTCATTCCCCATTGGTCAAAAAACAGGAGTTGCAGTACCGGATCTTCCCCGTCTGCACCACCCTCCATTAAAAATAAATCTAATAAGCTTGTAGTACTCAAAAAGGACTGTCTGCGCCCCCTTCCTCCTAATCCAACGCTATGTCTGCAGTACCAGCTCTCACCTGTCTGCACCACCTTCCACTAAAATTCAACATCCTGCAGTACTTAAAGATAACTGTCTGCGCCCCCCTCCCTCTAATCCCTTAAAAAGGCTTGCAGTACCTTAAGGATACTGTCTGCACCACCTCTGTTATATTCACCACCTATACTTCTTACAGGAGGCTATCTGCGCCCCCTGTTTCCTTACTTGGAGGATAAATATAGAAACCATTTTCCCTAGGATAATCTAGAAGAAACCAGCCTCTCATACATCTGCCACCGCTACTGGGACTCACTCCACCACGGGAGCTATTAAGCCCCAAAGCCTGATGCACATATAAATCATAGGGCCACCTGAAAATTACGTATATAATAAAAATATAAAAAATTTAATAAAAAATTAATGAAAAATTTAAATAAAAATATGAAAAAAGTGAAAAAGACTTGAATTTATAAAACATTCATGAGGTAGATTCGAATGGGAACGAGTTCCTTCACAGTCTTATTCCTTAATCATTACTAATGAAACAATTTAAATCGATATCCACATTCATCCCTCCCGGTCTCAAACATCCTAGATCAAAGATCCACTTTGTTTCCATCCTAGATAGTTCCCTAACCTTGTTACACCCCCGCCATGAGGGCTTTAATTTATCAATAGCACAGAATTTCATACTCATCGGGTTACAATCATGCATACGTTTGAAGTGTAGAGATAGGCTATGTTTTTCATATCCACGCGTTATGTTATATAGATGCTCACTAATACATTTCTTTAGAGCCCTCGTGGTGCGACCTACATACTGTAGGCCGCATTCACACCTTATCATATAGACAGTGCAGTTTCTAGGTTAAATTTCTCCCAGGGCGAGTCTCAAAAAATACGCCCCCCCCCCCCCCCCCAAGAAATTGTGTGGCAGCCACCCTAGCCCCCCAGCTGGCCAACAAACCTCCTTTAGCTCAAGAGAACCCCCCCCCCCCAAGTGGCCCATGCAGGTCCTCCAAAGTCCCCTCAGCCAAAGAGAAAAATCTGAGGGTCGAGCCATCTCTACTGGACAGCAGTAGTGGTGGATTAGATAATAGGTGGCAGTGCGGTGGTGTAGTGCTTAGCACTCTCGCCTTGCAGAGCTAGGTCCTCTCAGCCAGGGCACTATCTGCATAGAGTTTGTAAGTTCTCCCTGTGTCTGCGTGGGTTTCCTCCTGGCACTCCGGTTTCTTCCCACATCCCAAAAATATACATATCAGTTAATTGGCTTCCCACTAATTTGGCCTTGGACTACAATGGACATTTGACATATGGCAGGGATTAGATTGTGAGCTCCTCTAAAGGAACAGTCAGTGACATGACTATGTACTCTGTACAGCGCTGTGGAAGGTGTCAGCGCTATAAAAATACTAATAATAATTAGTGGTCAAACTTGCTGGGTGAGTTCAATCCCACACGGGGTGTATGGTGGTGGAATCAGGATACAGCTGAGCGCTATCTTGTATACTGGAAAACTAATAATAATTAGTTCAGAGGACCAATACCTTTCCCACTTTGTAATTAGAATCCACTTGTAGTTAGTATTATCCTATACTACTCCCATCCCCCCTAGTATTCAGTGCTACACGCCACAACTGCCAATTAGTGAGTTAATAAAATGGATGCAAAACAAGCACTAATCATTAAGTTTGCTAAAGGAGGCCCAATATATAAAAAAAGGATAGGTAGAGGCTACATAATTATGATAGGATGTTAATTTTGTCACTAGCATTTGCCATAGCTAAAATGAACAGTAAAACAGACGTTAGAAGTTGAGTATTGGCTTGGGTTATTGGGTAGGGTTAGGTGAATCTTTAGTTAAAAGTTAGAAAACAGGAATGGTTTGGTGGGAAGAGATTTAGGGGTCAGGAAAGGTGGTAACATCAAGGTAGGTGGGGAGTAGGGATACGCCTTCTGATTCAGAGTGCTGTTCCAAATGATTCGGACCAGGACTCTAATCTCTAGGGAGGGTTAGGCATTGACAGAGTTGGTTACGTTAAGGCAGGGCCAGAGGAGGGTTAAGGCTCATACACACATCAGACTATAGTTTTTGGAAAGTGAAAGATCACAGACCAATCTTACCACCCTGCATGTAGTATGAGAGCCATACTCTACACAGTCTTTTCTATGGAGCTGAACTCCACATCAGAAAAAAATCTTTGCAAGATGCTGCACACACAGATGCTGTACAGACACAAAAGATCAGTATCTGCAAAAGATCTGTTCCTGCCAAAAATCCATTCCTGCAAATTGCAATGATAGTCTATGAGATCTGAAGATCATCATACACACATGATTTAACTGACATTCATCTGCAGATCAAGCAATCATCCGCAGATCTGAAAATCCATCCTGGTGGATCTGATCTGCAGATGAATGTCAGTTAAATCATGTGTGTATGATGATCTGCAGATCTCATAGACTATCATTGCAATTTGCAGGAATGGATTTTTGGCAGGAACAGATCTTTTGCAGATACTGATCTTTTGTGTCTGTACAGCATCTGTGTGTGCAGCATCTTGCAAAGATTTTTTTCTGATGTGGAGTTCAGCTCCATAGAAAAGACTGTGAAGGTATGGCTCTCATACTACATGAAGGGTGGTAAGATTGGTCTGTGATCTTTCAGTTTCCAAAGACTATAGTCTGATGTGTGTATGCACCTTTAGGCACCGCCAGAGTGGCTAAAGTTAGACATGGCCAGGGAGACGTTAGGGTTAGGCATGGCCAGGGGGAGGATTAGGGATCGCCAGGGTGGATAAAGTTAGACATGGCCATAGGGAAGGTTAAGCATTGTCAGGGGTGGTTAAAGAGAACCAGAGATGATGTAAAGAAAAGATGTTATACATACCTGGGGCTTCCTCCAGCCCCATACGCGCTGATCGATCCCACGCTGCCGTCCACCACTGCCCGCATCTACGAGAACCGGCTCCTGTCTCTGCCGTCAGTCGGACTCAGTCTAGCATAGCAGAAGTGCTCTCTTTGCGTATCTCTGGAGCAACCGCTGGAGAGATATGTAGAGGGCGCACTTCTCCTGCGGCAGCTGGCTCCAATGACGTCAGTGATGGGAGCTGGTTCTCGAAGTTGCGGGCAGCGGTGGATGGCGGCGTGGGATCGATCACCGCGTATGGGGCTGGAGGAAGCCCGAAGTATGTATAACATTTTATTTGCATCATCTCTGGTTCCCTTTAAAGTTAGGCATGGCCAGGGGGAGGGTTAGGGTTAGGCATTGCCAGGGGTGGTTAAGGTAAGACATGGCCAGGGGGATTGGTTAGGCATTGACAGGGAGAGCTCTTGAGACGGTTAGGCCAAAGTAAAATATTGATAAAGATTACCAAGATTTTACTATTAACTAATTAGGATATTGGTAATTGTATCTATATTTTACCAGCTGTATCTATATTTTACCAGCTTTTTCAAAGGTATGCCTGATGAGCACCTTTTTGAAGATGTGTTGTACATAAATACCAGGGGAGAGAGCATATATCAGCAGCAATGGACATTGCTGCAATCAATAAATCTGCTTGCAAACATAACCTGGTACACAAAAAAGTAATTTCAATCAAATGATTAGCACAATAGCACAGGTTCTTACTGCAAGTAAGCATCAGCAGTTGATCTCCTTGCTGGATGTATGTATATATCCTGCACTGTCCCATTGACTGCCTGACTAGTGACCCCAGAAGCCAGGGTGCTCTATCTGTCATTTATCTCTAGCCTGCTTAGGAATTTGACCTCCATCCTGCAAATAAACGCTGCCCACAGATCTTTTCATCCCAGGGTCGCCCAGCTAGCACCAGTATGCAGAGACTCGTGTGCTCGGTCCATCCATTGGGAAGAAAGCTTGGATTCTTAATGCAACTGCACTATGAATGACCTTTAAACCTCAGGGTCCCTGGCATCTGAGAGAATAGAAGAGGAGCGTGCTCTATCGTCTGCCTTTCCTGCAACTACTGACTGGAAAGAACACAGGAGCAGCTTGCCAGGTGGCCATGTGAAGCTCTGTCGGGAGAAGTGTTGGTTTCCTGAATGTCAGTGAGAGGATACAAATCACGCGGAAACCCTTCTGCTCTGCTGATTGGCCAGTGTATTAAAAAGGGTTGAGTCACATGTGAGGGAGCAGCGTAGAGGTTGCAGAATCCATCAGATCCCAGCTCTGCCGTGCAATCCCCTAGCTGTTCAGTGGCTGCCGGCCTGCCGCAGCCGCTACATACACCCGGCCACTTGCTCACCTTGTCATTCTGGCCGGACAACCAGGGGAAGAAAGCACGCAGGGGCCGACCAGGGGAACACACAGGAGGCAAGAAAACCAGGACTCCTCCATCGGCGCCTCTCTCTCTGCCTAGCCTGCAGTACCACTCCGACGTCAGCTGTCATCACGCATTGGTTGACGTCGGAGCGGAAGTAGAAAGCCGCTGGACACCCAGGAGGAGTGTGGGAAGCACGGTGATTGCGCTGGTGTACTTTAATCAGCTTGCACCGTGCGTCACCGGTTCAGCGGCTCCCTCTAGCTGTATCCTCCATCCTGCGCCCTCCTTCCTTCACCTGCCGACCTGCGCTCAGTGCCGTCGCACTGGCCGCACGGTGGTAGAAACGGCCCTGCATATAGACCACATGACTTGTATTACATGTCAAAAAGGGCCTTAATTTGAAACTCCTCCCATTCGCAAAAGATGTTATATTTTCAGTTCTGACACCCAAACCCCTTTCACATCCCCCACATCCCCTACAAGGATAAAACCCTGGTTTTTGCCACCCACTAAAACTTGTGGCCACAGGGGGTGCAACACAACTAGGGACTAGGGCATTCCTTAAATTAGGGGCCTTTCTGTATATAAAGGAAGGTTTAGATGGTAATACATTTTTAAGCACATGGTCACTTGTGAGAATTGGCCAGTTCTTTCTAACGATCTTTTCAACAGATTTATATTGTCTAGAGAAATCACTTAGTAAAGCCAACATTTTATTCCCACCAGTCCCAGTCGTCCTATTCTCCAGGAGTTTCCCTCTATCCATATTGGCTACATCATATTGAACCTGTTTTAGCCATACTGCATCATAACCCTTTTCCACAAACCTCCTAGTAAGCACTTCAGCCTGCATATTATAATCCCCCACATCAGAGCAGTTCCTTCTTACTCTTACATACTGGCCCCTAGGGACCCCCTTTAGCCAATTCCGATGATGGCAACTCTTCACATTAATGTATCCATTTCTGTCTGTGGGTTTAAAGAAACATCTAGTCAAAATCTCCCCCTCCCTTTTCATAATCTCCAGGTCCAAAAAATGGATACTCTCTCCATCCCATTCAGCTGTTAGGATGATATTTGGTTGGATGCTATTGATTTCTTCTATAAATGCGTCAACCTCCTGTCCCGTCCCCCTCCAAAAGATCAAGAAGTCGTCTATATACCTTTTCCACAAGAGGATGCGCTCAGGGGAAATCCCAACCGCCTCCTCCTCCCAGTCTGCCATATATATATTAGCCAGACTGGGGGCAAAAGTCGGAGGGTGGAGGAACACAAGAAAGGTAATGGTGAATACATTTAGTACCGCCTGGGCCCCCTATGCTCCAGGGCCCCATAGCTGCTACTATGGCTTTTGCTACGCCCCTGGGGTATTTTCAGTTTGTACTGCCCTCCCTAATCTCATCTCTATAGTTTAAAACTAGTTTGATCAGTTAAACCCAGGAAGCATGCTTGTGTGCATACATGAGGAATTCTTCAGTTGTCATGGTAATTTATATAGAAGAATCTACATGTAGGAACTTTCTATTTTTTCTATTTCCACCCTGCTGCCCCTCCATCTTCTATAAATGTCCTTCTGAGACTCCGACAGATCCTGCTGCTCATCATACCACTCACCCTTTCCCTTATTTGCTGATTGGAAGTGATGGGCATGGTTCCTACAATCACTGACAATCTCCCTCCCCGATATGTGCATAAACAAGAGCCTGAGAGAGGGGCACAGCAAATTAAGATCATTGCACAGGAATGAGAATGTTGGGGAGGCGCCCAATATATGTGTTAGGGTGGGTAGGACAAATATCTATACAAATAAATATATAAAAAGACTTATCTTACCTCTAATGAAGACTCACATAGAAGGAAAAAAGGAGTTTTTATTAGTCAAAAATAATAATGCTGTAAACACAATTCACGGATCTCTGCCTGTTTCCTTGGGTCAGCACAAACAGATAACCTTATCTATGGGCCGTGTGCCAAAGGCGACAACGCCGCACACGGCCCATAGATAAGGTTATCTGTTTGTCATGTGCCCATATTGGGCACATGACACATATTGGGCACCTCCCCAACATTCTTATTCCTGTTAATATTCCACACCTCCACATGAGGTGTAAATCCCCCACTACTTGCTGGCTAGTCCTCAAGTGGAAAGGACCAGAGGAGGAGAGCGCCCACGCAGCTCCAGAAGGATCCGGGACACCAAGCGGGAGCAGTTTTATTTCCGCATGCACATACGGTGGTAGTATTCACTACCCTCAACATTCAGTATTTATATTGCACCTAATGATATACTGCACCATCAGGCTCCTGGTCTCCCCTTATCTACAGACTAAGGGCTGGAACCCACAGGAGCGCTTTTGGCAGCGTTTTGGCAGCACTGCGATACGCTAGCAGTTTGCCAAAACGCTGGGCTAATGTTAATGGATGGGGCAACTTCCACAGGAGCGTTTGCGTTTCCCGGAAACGCAAACGCAGGACCTGCAGCATTTTGGGAGCGTTAGCGCTTCAATGTAAAGTATTGAAACGCTAGCAGAAACGCTCAGCAAAACCTAAACTGAGCGGTTTTGCTAGCGTTTTGTGGTTAAGCACACTGTAACAAAATGAAAAATAATTCACAGGACCAATCAGGATAAAAACGCAAAACGCAAAACGCTAGGCACCCGCTGGGGAAAAAAATACAATGTTGCAAAACACGACCAAAAACGCGCATGAATCCGCTTGCAAACCGCTCAGACAAAACGCTAGCGGTTGCGTTTTGCGTTTGCTGATTTCAGTGGGTTCCAGGCCTAAGGGATTTCCACTCCCTTTGTGAAGGGAATCCGTGTCACTTGACCTACTACATACTCAATAGGATCATTACAGGTGTTTTTAGGTGGTGGTATGGGGGGTTATGGAGATCTGATTCTGGACAGCAGGAAGGGAGTTTGAGTCCCTAAAAGGTTTGTAACCAGAATTCCTTTCTCCATGTGCCCTTTACACACATTTGGAATAAGTGCAGCTACATGCTTTTTCCATGTGTGTGCGCTGACACCAGACAGCATTGGAATTTTTTGTTCTGAGCACATATAGATTACTTTATTCTGAGCCATGATAATTGCTTTCACATCCTTTTTTTTTTTTTTTTTTTGCAGCTAACAGGAAATATATCATCAGAGTACTATCTGACCATAGAAGGATATCAGGAAAATGGTACGATTTTCAGCTCCGAATATATGTTGGAGACGATATGGAGGAACATTTCTCTCTACATACAGACAAACAAAATGACCTATAGACCAGGAGATACGGTCAAACTCCGTGTTGTAGCTGTGGATCATGAACTACAGCCCTATAATAAACTTATTAATGTAAATGTGATGGTAAGTTTTCATATTTTGCATTACCAAGTGATTAGAATTTGGATTTGAATCCTATGAAACACATGGGTATATAACTGATTTCCTGTTAAAGCAGACCTGAGTTCAGAACTTCCTCTCAATTCTAAAAGATACACAACAACATAATAACCTTTAAAGAGAAACAATTCTTTATTATAGCTGATACAAATCCTGCATAAAATCTGCAGTGTATCTACTTCCTGCTTTCATGGAAGAAGACATATTGCTAACATCCTGTGTTTACCAATTAGTTTCTCTGCTGTGACAGTCATCTGACACAGCTGGGGAATCAAATTACAACTTGTGATTAATCACATATGAGGGGCTAAATTATTATTATTACTAGCTGATTGCCCGGCGTTGCCCGGGTATGTATTTGGCTGGTGTTGGCTCCGCCTACTTTTTCTAACCCTAACACACAATTACTCACTGACCAAGTTTGTGAGCTTTGCGGTCTTTGGTATCAATAATCTGCATTGAAATGAAACAAATCTGATTGGGTGTGTGTGGCTCCACCCCCTTTTCTGAATTTGAACCCCAGTCACCCAATAACCAACTGTACCAGGTTTGAGGCCTGTGCCATTAACAGTTCAAGAATGGTAGCAATTAAATATTCCCCTTGAAAAACAACAGGTGAAGTTTGATTCACTTTTGTAGGCTCCACCCACTTTTCTGAATATTAATTTCAGTCACCCAGTGACCAACTGTGCAAAGTTTAAAAACCCTGCCATTAACAGAATGGCTGCAGTTTACATTTTCTCAGTGAAATTTGTATTTGTCTTCACCCACTGATGACCCGGCGTTGCCCGGGTATGTATTTGACTGGTGTTGGCTCTGCCCACTTTCTAACCCTAACGCACAAACACTCAATGACCAAGTTTGTGAGCTTTGGGGTCCTTGGCATCAATAATTTGTATATTTCCATAGAAATTAAACAAATCAGATAGGCTGTTTGTGGCTCCACCCCTCTCCAGCATTTGAACCCCAGTCAACCAATGACCAACTGTAGCAGGTTTGAGGCATCTGCTATTAACAGTGTAAAAATGGCAGCAATTTAAATATTCCACTTGCAAATCAACAGGTGAATTTTGATTGGCTACTATAGGCTCCACCCACTTCCCTGAATATTAATCTCAGTCACTCAGTGACCATCTGGGCAAAGATTGGGAACCCTGAAATAAACAGAAGGGCTGCAGTTTACACTTTTCCAGTGAAATTTGTTTTTGACTCCGCCCACTTTTTGTAACCTGGACACAAAGTCTAAATGCCCAAGTTTGTGAGTTTTGGGGTCCTTGGCATCAATAATTTGTATTTTCCCATTAAATGAAACAAATCTGATTCACTGTTTGTGGCTCTGTCCCCTTTTCTGAATTTGAACCCCAGTGACCCAATGACCAACTGTGCCAGGTTTGAGGCTTGTGCCATTAACAGTGCAAAAATGGCAGCAATTTTAATATTCTCCTTGAAAAGTGACATGTGATTTTTGATTGGCATTTTTAGGCTCCACCCACTTTTCTGAATATTAATCCCAGTCACCCGGTAACCAGCTATGCTAAGTTTGAGAACCCTGCTATTAACAGTGAAGACGGGCTGCAGTTTACAATGTCCCAGAAAAATCTGTTTTTAACTCCACCCACTTTTTGTAACCTTGACACACAGTCACTACTCAATGACCAAGTTTGTGAGCTTTTGGGTTCCTGGCATCAAAATTGTGCTAATATAAGCAGTTTATCCAGCAAAGAAATCTGGCTGTTTTTGGCTCCGCCCCTTTACTGAATTTGAACCCCAAACACTTAAAGGGAACCTGAAGTGAGTAAAATTATTTAAAATAAACACATGACGTCGCTGCAAATGAATATTACATACTTACCTCACTGTCAGTTCCTCTCAGAAGCTCACCATTTTCTCCTTACAGTGATCACTTCCAGTTCTGACAATATTTTGTCAGAACTGAAATATACCAGTTGCTGTCAGTTATATATCAGCAGCTGTCAGTTACAACTGAATGTACAAGGTAATGTCCATGTTTCCCTATGGCTCAAGTGAGCGATATTACAGTTTAACAGTGTGATGAGCAGGAAGCTGTTATGGGGTAATGGCCATTTTTAAAATGGAGGACGGAGAATTCCATTGATCACAGTGGACAAATGGGACACGGGAGAGGAGAAAGAGATTGGGGAGTAGACTGCACGGGAGGTAAGTATGACCTGTGCATGTTTATTTTGACTTTTTATTTTCAGTTCAGGTTCTCTTTAACGACCGACTGTAGCAGGTTTGAGGCCTCTGCTATTAACAGTGCGAGAATGGCTGCAGTTTCAACATTCCCCTTGAAAATCAATAGGTGAATTTTGATTGGCTCTTGTAGGCTCCACCTACTTTTCCGAATATTAATTCTAGTCACCCAGTGACCAACTGTGTGAAGTTTGAGAACCCTGCCATTAACAGTGTAAGAAAAGCTGCAGTTTACATTTCCCCATGTAAAAAGTTAGTTGTTTTTGGCTCTGCCCACTATTTCTAATCTTGACATACAGTCACTTAATGACCAAGTTTATGAGCTTTGGCATCAATAAGTTGCATTTCACCATTGAAATTAAACAAATCTGATTGGCTGTTTTTGGCCCGCTCCTTTCAGAATTTAATCCCCAGTCTCCCAGTGACTGACTGTAGCAGATGTTAGGCCTCTGCCATTAAGAGTGCATTAATGTCAGCAATGTAAATATTCCCCTTGAAAATCAAAAGGTGAATTTTGATTGGCTGCTGTAGGCTCCACCCACTTTTCTGAATATTAGTCCCAGTCACCCAGTGGCCAACTGTGTCACGTTTGAGAACCCTGCCAATAACAGAATGGCTGAAATCAATCTAACAAATCTGATTGGCTGTTTGTGGCTCCACCCCTATAGTGAATTTGGACCCCAGTCACCCAATGACTGACTGTATCAGGTTTGAGGCCTCTGCCACTAACAGTGTAAGAATGGTAGCAATGTGAATATTCCCCTTGAAAATCAATAGGTTCATTTTGATTGGCTGTTGTAGGCTCCACCCACATTTCTGAATATTCATCCCAGTCACCCAGTGGCCAATTGTGTAAAGTTTGGGAACCCTGCAATGTAAAAAATGAAGTTGTTGGCACTGCCCACTTTTTCTAACCTTGACATACAGTCACTCAATTATCAAGTTTATCAGCTTTGGGGTCCTTGGTATCAATACTTTGTATATTCCCATTGAAAAATAAACAAATCTGGCTGTTTGTGGCTCCGCCCCCTTCCTGAATTTGGACCCTAGTCACCCAGTGTCCAACTGTACCAGGTTTGAGGCATCTGCTTTTACCAGTATAAGAGAATGGTAGCAGATGAAATATTCCCTTTGAAAATCAAAAGGTGAATTTTTATTGGCTGTTGTAGGCTCCACCCACCTTCCAAAATCTTAATCTCAGTCACCCAATGACCAACTGTGCAAAGTTTGAGAACCCTGCCATTAACGGTGTAAGAAGGGTTGCAGTTTATATTTTCCCAGTAAAAGTTGTTTTGGCTCCACCCACTTTTTGTAACCTTGACACACAGTCACTCAATGACCAAGTTTGTGAGCTTTCAGGTTCCTGGCATCAAAAATGTGTGCATGGAAGCAGTTTATCCACTAAGGAAATCTGATTGGCTGTATGTGGCCCCGCCCCTTTAGTGAATTTGGACCCCAGTTACCCAATGACCGACTGTAGGAAGTTTGAAGCCTCTGCCATTAACAGTGTAAGAATAGCAGCAGTTTAAATATTCCCCTTGAAAATCAATAGGTGAATTTTGATTGGCTGTTGTAGGCTCCACCCATTTTCTTGAATCTTAATCGCATTCACCCAGTGACCAAGTGTGGCAAGTTTGAGAACCCTGCGATTAACAGTCTAAGAATGGCTGCAGTTTACATTTTCCCATTTAAAATGAACGGCTGAAATTTGATTGGCTGTTTTATGCTCCGCCCACTTTTCCTGGATTTGTAACCTCGGTCACAAAGTGACCAACTGTGCCAAGTGTGGGGACTTTGGCTTGATTACTGTGAGAATGGCAGCCTTTTACATTTTTTCCATTGACTTGAATGGGTGGAATCTGATTGGCTGTTTGTAGCTCCGCCCACATGTGCAGGGGGGCCGCGAGACCCCCAGAACCTATCATCCCAGGTAGTAAGGGATCTGTGTACCAAGTTTCGTTCAAATCGGTCAAGCGGTTTTCGCGTGATCGCGGCACATACACACACACACACACACATACACACACACACACACACACACATACATCCGATTTTATATATATAGATTATTAGACAGGCAAAATTCTCTAAATACATATAGGGTGCATTTCTATATGTTTTCCTTCTGTCCTGTGCAAGAGTTCAGGTCCACTTGAATACTTTTTTGAGTCTGTACTTTGTACTTTTTAGTGAGCTGGGTGTTTACCTTATGTTAGTTTAGGCATGTTGATGTGTGCATAAAATCATTTGTGTGAGCTGTAGCATTCTGTTACCCAATTATGGCTAAATTAAGATGTGATCAGTAATACAATCGCCAGTGGTGTAGCAATAGGGGGTGCAGAGGTAGCGACCGCATGGACCAAAGGGGCCCACTAGGGGCCCTCCTTCATTTATCTTATTAGCTTTTTTATTGGTGCTATGCTAATTATGAACTCCTCTATATGTGCATTAAATAATGGTAATCCTTAACAAACTGTTTCCTTACTCTGATTACACTTCTCTGACACTACACCTTTCCTTGGTGGGTTTTGAGGCTCCATATTAATAGAGTACTTGGGGCCCCATGTAAAACTCGCCCTGGGGCCCCAAGCTCCTTAGTTACGCCACTGACAATCGCACAACTGAATATAGTGCAAGAAAACCTTACATTGTAGTGGTCTTTGAATGAAAGGTTTCAAAAAATTATAATTGTAATCCCAAGTCTCATTTCCTTGTTAAGATGGTGGAGTGCAAGTCTTTTTCAGTTTTGTGCAGCCAGACTTCACAAAAGTGGAAGTTGTTCAGTTTTGGCTGCAGTGCTCTGAAATGACTGGCAGCAAATTCTCACATCTCACACTTGTATCTCTCAATTTCTGGTAAAAGCACTGTGGTAGGATATTTCAGTACACTCTCAAAAAGTAGATCCTGCCAAGTTATGCCCGGTAATACCCACATGCCTACATGAGTACTTATTGGCAAAGAACAGAAAGCATTGCAACTCTGGCTACTGACCTTCACTAATCAGCAATCTGACACACCCAGCAGGCACATTGTGCTGTTACTAATCCTGTGGCAAGGCTGTCTTCGCAGATACAACTAAAGAAAGAAATATGAATCGATGTTTGTTTGTAAAACTCATAGCAGGAAGCTGATACCATTTGTTGGTTAACTTTAAAAGATGTAAAAATGAGGCTTTCAGCCAATAGGCATTCTTCAGACTCTATTCATGTAGATTTAAAGAGACATGGATAGTGTCTATAAAAAGCTTATTGGATGAAAGCTTACTCTTTACATCTATTAACAACTTTGCACCTAGACCTGTTTTCCCCCCATGGACTAAAGCAGTTTTGATATTTTAGCTATGCCCCTATTTAATCAGCAATAACTTAATCGCTACTTATGAAACTTTAGTGATATATACATACATGGGGGAGAAACTAGGCTTCTGTGGGTGCTTTTTTCCCCCAGGAGTTATTTCATCTCATATGCATTTTAAATGGAAAAATAAGACAAAAATTGAAAAAATACACAGTTTTTCAGTTTTCACCTGTTATTATTTTAAAATAAAAAGTGCTATCATCCTATACAATAATTTCCCTGTCACTGCATCCACGGTGTCCATATCAGGGGTGCTTGCCGTGCATGCGTGGCAAGTGGTGTTGGGCGGGCTTTGGGCAGCAGTCGTAAAGGGCGGCATGGGCATGCGTGTGTGCAGGGGTCACGGTTGTGCACGCGCGCCATGTGACTGTGGTATGAAAAACCGTGTAAATGTAAACATGAGGAATAAATGGTTTATAGATAGCACAATAAGTTGCTTTATTATGCAGGTGGTGTGGTTTTAAAAATGAGTGGGGTTATATGAGATGGCAAAGCAGTATTTGTATCGTAATAACCAGTGGTGCTCAGCAGAGCTCGAATATTCGAGTAGCTCGAATATTCGAGCTCTTTTTCAGCTATCCGAGCTCGGTATTCGAGCTCCGAATAGCTGTAGCTATTCGAATGGGCTATCCGAGTACACTCGAATAGCCCATTCACTATTCGAGCTATTCGAGCAAACGGCGCTATTCGAGCTCGGTACCGAGCTCGAATAGCGTCATAGCCCAGATTGATGTCCTTAGAGCCAATCAGAGGGCTCCCAGGCCCTCTGACGGCAGCCAATCACAGAGGGGGACCCTGGCCAGCCCCTACCCTATAAATAGCGGCCGCCATGTTCCGTTTCTCCATGCTTGCCTGAGACTTGTACAGAGAGAGAGTTGCTCCTTTGTGCTTTGGCTTAGCAAGTGCTCTATTGTGATCATTTACCTAGCGTTTTTGCTCACCTACACCTGCCATATACACCTATATTGTTGTTAGTTAGATAGACATTGTATTTTAGTTAGTAGCTTGTGTGTTACATTAGAGACAGGCAGCTGCTGCAAGCTTACAGGTTTAGGCCTCAGGGGGGCCTTGCCTCTGTGGGCAGCTGTCCTCTGTTTATTTCTCTCATCTATACCAGTATTTCTGCTGTCCTTTACTAATAGTATTGTAGTTATACTGTACTAGGAGTAGGACACTCACTGACTGTCACAGTTTATAGGCTACTAGCTAGCTCCTGCGTGTGTGCACTCACTCACTGTCTGTGTGTACACACACTCTATTTCCTTCTGATTACTGATAGATTATTGTTAGTTAGTTGTACTTACTGTTACTACTTACTCTTACTGTACTAGGAGTCTAGGACACTCAGTCAGACAGTCACTGTGTTCATAGGCTACTAGCTCCTGCGTGCGGTCACTCACTGTCTGAGTGTACACACACCACCCACACTCCATTTCCTTCTGATCGCTGATTGATTATTGTAATTAGTTAGTTCTACTTACTGTTACTACTTACTCTTACTGTACTAGGAGTCTAGGACACTCAGTCACTGTGTTCATAGGCTACTAGCTCCTGCGTGCGGTCACTCACTGTCTGAGTGTACACACACCACCCACACTCCATTTCCTTCTGATCGCTGATTGATTATTGTAATTAGTTAGTTCTACTTACTGTTACTACTTACTCTTACTGTACTAGGAGTCTAGGACACTCAGTCACTGTGTGTTCATAGGCTACTAGCTCCTGCGTGCGGTCACTCACTGTCTGAGTGTACACACACCACCCACACTCCATTTCCTTCTGATCGCTGATTGATTATTGTAATTAGTTAGTTCTACTTACTGTTACTACTTACTCTTACTGTACTAGGAGTCTAGGACACTCAGTCACTGTGTTCATAGGCTACTAGCTCCTGCGTGCGTGCACTCACTGTCTGAGTGTACACACACCCACACTCCATTTCCTTCTGATCGCTGATTGATTATCGTAATTAGTTAGTTCTACTTACTGTTACTACTTACTCTTACTGTACTAGGAGTCTAGGACACTCAGTCACTGTGTTCATAGGCTACTAGCTCCTGCGTGCGTGCACTCACTGTCTGAGTGTACACACACCCACACACTGCATTTCCTTCTGATCGCTGATTGATTATTGTAATTAGTTAGTTCTACTTACTGTTACTACTTACTCTTACTGTACTAGGAGTCTAGGACACTCAGTCACTGTGTTCATAGGCTACTAGCTCCTGCGTGCGTGCACTCACTGTCTGAGTGTACACACACTAAATTTACTTGTGATTACTACTGATTATTGTAACTGCTAGTTGTACTTCCTGACTGTTACTACTTACTTACTGTACTAGGGGACACTCACTCAGTCACCTCACCAACCAACCCACTCCATTAAAGTACCCCACTTTTCACCCGCCCTTTTACAAAACTTTTGTCTATACGCCCAAAACATTTAAGATGTCTGGAAGTGGCAGCCAGCGCGGTTTGGGCAAGGGGAAGGGCAGCAAGGGAATCAGGAGGAGAGGGAGCAGCATTGTGGCAAGCCGCGGCCGCGGGCGCGCCACCATGCACAGTTCTGCAGCAGCAGCAGCAGCGTCAGTGGCTAACATTCCTCCCATAGCCACTGGCCGTGGACGCCTTGGGCGCCGCCCAGCAGGAGCATCTGCAACTCACGCTGCAGAGACACAGCAGCAGCAGCGTGTAGCACCTGCTCCCATTTTCCTCCAGCCGGGTCGGAAACGTCCCATTGAGGAAAAGGATGCAGACACTGTGGTGCAACTCATGACGGAGGATGAGCAGCCCGCCATCAGCTCTGCATCCGAGGCCTCCACCCTCACCACCACCACCACCCCTGTTCGCAGCAGCCGCCCAGCAGGGTCTGGGGAGGAGGCCAGTTCACCGTCACTCGCCGACCTGTCATTCAGCAGTCTTTTGACCCCAGGCATCATGAGTAAATTGTCTGCTGTTGTTGGCGATCTTGAGGAGGAGATGCTGATGGGCACTTTGGGGGATGAGGGATTGGACAGCAAGACTGTGGCGACAGTCAAGCAGCCCATCCATGCATCAGGAGAGGAGTTTGGGGGGTCCTCATCCCAGCAGGACATGTTTCAGGAGGGGGAGGATGATGATGACCCGGTGACAGACAGAGACTGGGTGCCACCACCTCCAGGGGATGTCGTCCTCAGCAGCTCTGAGGAGGAGGAGGAGGATGCTCTTGTGGGCCTTGCAAGGAGGCGCATCATTGCAAGCATTGGCAGCAGCAGTAGGCAGGTCCCACAGCCTGCTGGTGTCTCAGGCTCAGCAGCAGCAGCAGCAGCATCTGCCAGTACCACCACCAGCCGCACCCAAGCCCCCCAAGCCCCCCCCCCCCAACCACCACAGGGAGACAGGCAGCAGCGCTTCCATGCCGTAGGGGGATGTTTAAGTCACCAATCTGGCGATATTTCACCATGCCCACTGTGTACAGCAAGTACGCCACTTGCAACCACTGTCAGCGGAAGTTGAGCAGAGGTGCAGACCCCTTAAAGTTCTGCACCAGCTCGCTCATCAACCACCTTGCGGCTAAACATTTCCACCAGCATGAGGAGTTCCAGAGGCTGAAGGCATCTGGTGCTGGCAGTGGCACCACACCCATCACTGCACAGCCTTCAGCAGCAGCAGCAGCAACAGCAGCCACCCGCCCTCCTGCTCCTCCAGCAGCACCAGCAGGAGTGCGGAAACGCACTGCTCCTCCCCCCTCTGCAACTCCTGCCGCCGACACTGAGGCCTGTTCTGGCAGCCAGTCCTCAGTGGCCTCCTCTGCTGTGTCTGCTGATTCCCGTGTCAGCAAAAGGCCACGCCAGAGCCTTTTGAGCGAGTCCTTCCAGGGGGTGGTTAGGGCTCTGCCTCCCAGCAGCCGTCGCGTGCGGCAGCTGAACGGCTTGCTGGCACGGGCCATGTGCTCCCAACTCCTGCCGTACACGCTCGTGCAGGAGGGGAGCGACATTCGTGCGCTGCTTGCTTGCGCAGCCCCAGACTGGCAGCTCCCCAGCAGACACTTCTTTGCCCGCAAGGCCATTCCTGCACTGCACCGCTTTGTGATGGCCAATGTGGAGCGAGGGCTGGAGCACGCGGTTGGTGAAAGGACTCCTGGAGCAGCCGCTTCGGGACAGGCCGCTACCTGTCCTTCACTGTCCACTGGGTCAGCTTGGTGGAAGGGGGTGAGGATGGGAGAGCAGCAGCGGGCACAGCAGCAGCAGCAACACAGTGGGTGGTGCCACCCCGCAGGCTCAGGGGAACTGCAGCAGGTTCCTCCGATCCTCTGCCATCCTCCGGCACACCTGGCCAAACCCCCCGCCTCAGCAGCTGCGTGAAGGCCCGCCACTGCCAAGCGCTGCTGCACTTGGTCAGCCTTGGGAAGACCAAGCTGACGGCAACCCATGTGTTGGCCAAACTCCAGGAGCAGGAGAGGATTTGGCTGACCCCCAGAGGCCTCAGAGTCGGAGAGGTGGTGGCCGACAATGGGGCCAATCTGGTTGCCGCAATAGACAGGGGAAACCTGACCCACATCCCCTGTCTTGCCCACGTGCTGAACCTGGTGGTGCAGAAGTTCCTGCGCACCTACCAGGGGATGGGCGAACTGCTGGAAACGGCAAGGAATGTTGTGCGTCACTTCCGGCGCTCGGCTGCAGCCTGTGCGAGCCTGGAAGACGTGCAAAAGGAGCTGGATCTGCCACGCCATCGGCTGATCCTTGACGTTCCGACTCGCTGGAACTCCACCCTGGCGATGTTGGAGCGTCTGGTTGAACAGAGGCGCGCTGTCAAACAGTACCTTGCCCTGGCCACTGTTTCCGCAGCTCAGAGAAGGGACAAGACCAGCAACTTCCCGTCCATCGTCCCCGATGATGACTGGAGGCACATGCAGCAGGTGTGCTTAGTGCTGGCTCCCTTCCTGCAGGCCACAAACATGGTGAGCAGGGACCATGCTATGGTCTGCGAGTGGGTGCCCCTGGTTTCTCTGCTGAACAGGGCCCTCGATGCTTTGCTGGAACAGGGAGCGGCAGCCTTGGACCAGCAGGAGCGGCAACCAGCTGCGCAGTCCACCTCTGAGGGGGAGGAGGAGGAGGACTTGGTGGAGGTCCCTGACCTGGCTGCTGATGAGGGGGATCAGCACAGCGCAGCTGAGTTGGTGCGGGGGTGGAGAGAGGATGAGGCGGCAGAGGAGGAGGATGAGGACAGCACTGACGTCGATGTGCCAGCAGACGTGGCCCGCCTCTTCCCAATGGCAGCGCACATGCTGACGTGCCTGCGCAGGGACCCCAGGGTGATCCAGATGAAGCAGAGGGAGGACATCTGGATCAGCATGATGTTGGACCCACGCCTCAAGGGGAAGTTGAGCCAGTTCCTGCCGCCTGCAGGAGGAGACCCAGCGCAACAAATAAGGAGCTTGCAGCAGGCCCTTGTTGAGCGCTTGGAGGAAGCCTTCCCCCAGCCTTCCACCCCCACTGTCCAGCAGCCAGCACAGAGGCAGCAGCAGGTGCCTGCATCCAGCAGCAGCAAGCGCCCCACAGACCTGCTGTCTCTCAGCCACGAGCTCTACAGGACTGTAGAGGCTCCGGCAGCAGTGACTAGAGAGGAGATGCATGCAGCAGCATCCTCCTCCGGTCACAGCCAGCGCCTGACCCGCATGGTGGCTGACTACATGGGGTCGTACAGCGGGCTTGACAGCGATGCCCCTGTTGATCCCATGGAGTATTGGGTCAAGCGCATGGAGATCTGGAGCGAGCTGGCGCAGTACGCCCTGGAAGTGCTGTCCTGCCCCCCTTCCAGCGTGCTGTCCGAGCGCTGCTTCAGTGCAGCTGGTGGCGTGGTCACCGAGAAACGCTCACGTCTGTCTCACAAGTCTGTGGACAGACTGACGTTTCTCAAGATGAACCAGGCGTGGGTGGAAGGCGAGTTCCTGGCCCCTGTTGTCGGCGAGAGGGGGACATGAACTGGCTGCCGGAACCATCGTTAATGTGCCTTACCACCCTTTACCACCTCCTGGCTCCTGCTCACTAAGCCAGCCTGGTTCACTTTGACTATTACGTCGCCTGCAGCCACACATTTTACACCTACAGTGGGCTGCTGTGTACTGCCCTTCTGCTGTCTGTCTGTGTTTCCCACTGCCAGGGTACACAGATGATTTACCTTCTGCTGCCACTCTGCCACCAGCTATTACGTCAAACAATAGCTGCTCGCCTACTCCTCCATTCCTCCTCCTGCTGCTGCTGTCTGTCTGTGTTTCCCACTGCCAGGGTACACAGATGATTTACCTTCTGCTGCCACTCTGCCACCAGCTATTACGTCAAACAATAGCTATATTGGTTGCAAAACCAAAAACCAAAAAACCATAAAAAAAAAAAAAAGGTTTAATTTTTCTGAGGTGCCCGGGTTGAAAACTGTGTTTTCCCAGTTGTGTATTGGACACAATGTGGGCTGCACGACCGCTGTCTGGGACCTCCTGTTGTGTTTATTTACAGCCCTGGTATCACCGCTAGGTACCAGGGCTATTATGTCACGCTGCCTACCTGCTGCCACACTCACACTGCTCCTCCATACCTCCTCCTGCTGCTGCTGCTGCTGTCTGTCTGTGTTTCCCACTGCCAGGGTACACAGATGATTTACCTTCTGCTGCCACTCTGCCACCAGCTATTACGTCAAACAATAGCTGCTCGCCTACTCCTCCATTCCTCCTCCTGCTGCTGCTGTCTGTCTGTGTTTCCCACTGCCAGGGTACACAGATGATTTACCTTCTGCTGCCACTCTGCCACCAGCTATTACGTCAAACAATAGCTATATTGGTTGCAAAACCAAAAACCAAAAAACCATAAAAAAAAAAAAAAAGGTTTAATTTTTCTGAGGTGCCCGGGTTGAAAACTGTGTTGTCCCAGTTGTGTATTGGACACAATGTGGGCTGCACGACCGCTGTCTGGGACCTCCTGTTGTGTTTATTTACAGCCCTGGTATCACCGCTAGGTACCAGGGCTATTATGTCACGGCGAGCTGCCTGCCTCATTGACTGCCTGCTGCCACACACTCATCCTCCTCCTCCTGCTGCTGAATTTACCTCCTGCTGTCTTTGTGTTTCCACTGCCAGGGAGCACATACAATGGCGCTTCCAACATGCGTGCGCCCACCAGCTATTTGTTACGCTCAAAAATAGCTGCATTTCTTTAAAAAAAAATTGAAAAGAGAAATACGTGAAGAAGAATAAGACTATATTGAAAAGGAAGGAGAAGATGAAGAAGAAGAAGAAGAAGAAGAAGAAGAAGAAGAAGAAGAAGAAGAAGAAGAAGAAGAAGAAGAAGAAGAAGATATAGAAGAAGACGATATAGAAGAAGACGATATAGAAGAAGACGATATAGAAGAAGACGATATAGAAGAAGACGATATAGAAGAAGACGATATAGAAGAAGACGAACAAGTATATACAGTAACACTACTGAACAAAATTAAGGACACAACTTCTCTTTCCACATTTTTTTTTAAAGGAACATCCCCACATAATCACTTGCTGTTGTTACTTGGAAAAAAAGAGGTTTCTTGCATCATTCACCCTCAAAACAAGTGTTGGAAGCTATTTAAGGCCAATTCGAATAGTCAGCTCGAATAGTCAGCTCGAATACCGACTCGAATAGTGAGCTCGAAGTCCGAGGTCGAATCGAATAGTAAAAATTATTCGACTCGAATATTCGAATGACCTCGAATAATTTACTATTCGAATTCGACCAAACTCGAATTTTAAAAAGGGGTATTTGAGCACCACTAGTAATAACCCCCTCATTTTGTTAAAACTTGCCCTGTTAATCTAGAGGTCCCCCATCTTACTTATGGCTTTTTGGGAGGTGTCGGGCGGTGGGGGTATGAGGCAGATCAGTGATCAAGCACTAGTGTATTAGAACCTGGTACCTCCTTCACAAATGGCCATAGTGATTAGCACAAGAGTATGCTAACACACATGCTGTGCTCGTCTAAAGCAACGGACTAACACTCATGTTATTCTGGCAAATCGGTTGCCAGAAACAACGTGAATGTACTGTATGCCTGGCAAAAAGAGGTTAAAGGGCCCTTGAATTGAATGAAAATGTGTCTGTTATGGAATCCTAATACTGTCCTACTCTGCACTACTGTTTGTCAGTGCTCCCACCCCAGCTGTTGAAAATGGGGATTCTGAGCATGCACACTTTGAAAAATGCCACTAGTGCACGGACAGGAAGTTAGCCAATAAATGGTATTATCCTGATACAAAACTTCCAACTTTAAGGTAAAGAACACAGTACAATTTTCTACTGCTACTAAAAAAATTTGTAGTGTGTACATTTGAAAAAAGGGTTTGTTTTTTTTGTTGTTAAAGCTGAATAATACATGAAAGCATTTAGCCAGTGGACACATTTAGCTGCTTCATAAACACAATAGTGGAAAATTATAAAGCTGGCTCCTAAGGTTGTATGGAACAAATAAAAGGGAAATCTGCATCACATCTGCTGAGGATCTGGACAAATGTGGTTTTAGGAAACAAGGAAATCATTGCATTTTAAGTTTTGAGTGTGGAGAGCAAACAGGTGTGTGTGGTGGATTTACCATTCGCTTCTCACGAATCACAGTGAAAATTACAGAAATTTATATTTTCTTTATTATAAACAAAATCTAGATGTTCATGAGTCTGTATCCCAAATCTATATGTTTCAGTAACTTATAGAGGTCAAATCACTTGAAAAGTTGTTTGTTGAAATATTGGGGGACATAACATTGTCCCACTGCTGCTAAAGTAAACTGAAATATTAACCTCTTCAAGACCACAGGCTTTACCCCTCCCAAAGACCAGGCCATTTTTTGTAAAATAGGCCACTGCAGCTTTAAGGCCAAGCAACAGGGCCGCACAACACAGCACACAAGTGATCCCTCCCCCCTTTTCTCCCCACCAACAGAGCTCTCTGTTGGTGGGGGGTCAGATCGCCCCAGGTTTGTTTGTTTATTTTGTATAAATATTTTTTATTTTTTTAAATTACATTTTCCTATATTTTATTATTTTCTTAATTCCCCCTCCCCCGTCTGCTGCCTATCACAGCGATCGGCTGTGATAGGCAGACGGGGGGTGATACACGGCTGTCCACAGTACAGCGTTGCTGTAGATTGCAGCACTGTACATGCTAATTAGATGGCGGTTTCACCATCTAACAGTCCCCGAGTGGCGATCAATACTGGGAGACTGCTCCGCCTACCAAGCGGATATCCGCGCAGCTGCAAAAGCCAGCACCAGGACTGTACGCCGATTGGCGTTAGGCGGTCTTGGGGCTGTCGTCGCGTTCACTCCCATCGGCGTGAAACGGTCCTCAATCAGTTAACCACTTCACCCCTGGAGGGTTTTTCCCCTTGTGGACTAGAGAAATTTTCACATTTCAGCTCTCCTCCCTTTCATTCGCCAATACCTTTATCACTACTAATCACAATGAAATGATCCATACTTTGTTTTTTTTTGCCACCAATTAGGCTTTTTTTGGGTGGTATGTTTTACTAATAATTATTTTATGCTTAAAGGGAAGGTTCAGGGACTGTTTAAAAAAAATAAAAATCCGCATCCACTTACCTGGGGCTTCCTCCAGCCCGTGGCAGGCAGGAAGTGCCCTCAGCGGCGCTCCGCAGGCTGCCGGTGGTCTCCGGTGGCCGACCCGACCTGGCAAAGCCGGCGGCCAGGTCGGGCTCCTTCCGCGTTCCAAAATACGCCTCACGGCGGCGCGCTGACGTCATCGGACGTCCTCCGGGCTTTACTGCGCAGGCTCAGAACTACTGAGCCTGCGCAGTAAAGCCCGGAGGACGTCCGATGACGTCAGCGCGCCGCCGTGAGGCACATTTTGGAACGCGGAAGGAGCCCGACCTGGCCGCCGGCCTGGCCAGGTCGGCCACCGGAGACCACCGGCAGCCTGCGGAGCGGCGCCGAGGGCACCTTCTGCCTGCCACGGGCTGGAGGAAGCCCCAGGTAAGTGGATGCGGATTTTTATTTTTTTTAAACAGTCCCTGAACCTTCCCTTTAATGCATTTTAACGGGAATAAGAAAAAAAATTGGAAAAATTCATTATTTCTCAGTTTTTGGCCACTATAGTTTTAAAATAATACATGCTACTGTAATTAAAAGCCCCTATTTGATTTGCCCACTTGTCCCAATTATTACAACATTTACAACGTTATTTCCCTAGTACAATGTATGACGCCAATATTTTATTTGGAAATAAAAGTGCATTTTTTTCAGTTTTGCGTCCATCATTAATTACAAGCTTATATTTAAACCAAATAACAATAATATACTCAGGGAGACATTGCTGGATCCATCTTCCTGCATAACAAGGTGAGTATGTAGCTTTACTTCTGCAAGAATATCCACAGTATGTTATAAGTTATTGTGTGTGCAGCCTGTAATGCAGTAGAGATTGTCATGCACCAAAATACACAGCCTGGCTAATAATTCACCCATTTCCATTTATGTTTTCTTATAGGATCCAGATGAAAATATTATCCATCAGTGGGCAAAAAGAAAGCTAAACTTGGGAGTAGTGACTCTGGAAATGGTGCTTGCTAAATATTCTATGACTGGATCGTGGAAAATACAAGCAGTGACACAAGTAAAAAAAAAAAAAAAAAACTTTTTCAGGTTGTTTCAAAGAGAAATAGTAACATGGAGGTTACTTTTTAGGCCCCTTTTACTCAATTCAAGGGTATGGAGCATTTTACACTTGTCACGTCGTACCAGAAATTTCTGAATCGTTGATGAGCCAACGCAAAGTCTGCAGCGTATTACCTTGTGACTTCCAAGGCGACGCAGCAGCAGCGGAAATCATTGGATTCAATGGGTGATGCAGTAATTTAACCGACGGTAGCCCAGTGCGGCAGACGACGGAATCCCAGGGAATTCCAATGATGTACTTCCTGCCCAGAAGCAATTACATCAGTGAGCTGGGGGTGGGGTCGGAGCTATGCATATGACCCTGCTGGCACAGGGTCATATGCTTGTCATTTTTTGCGTTGAGGCAGAATGCAGCATGAACATTGCATTCCTACTGCAATGCAAAAAATAAGTGTAAAATTGACCTGAATAGGCAATCAAAATAAAGGTAAAGTAAAGAATAAAGTCTGACAGCTTATCTAAAATGTAAAAGGCCACATGATTAAATCCTTGATGGGCCCCTCAATGAGGGTTAGTGTGCCTCTGCCTCATAAGATTTTTTGTTTGCATTAGTGACAGTCCCATGGATCTCTCACCAGAAGATTATAATGCACTGCTTTCAGGAAATGCTACTCCCTATACCCATAGGCCTCAATTCACTAAGCTATATCAAATACTTTATCAAACGTTTGATAATTTACCTCATGGGTAAAATCTAATTTTGAATTCACTAAGGTGGAGGGTAAAGACCCCTCGTTCAGCCGCAGGATAGCGGCGTTTTAGCTGGGGCAAGCATGCCTATGTTGATTATAAGCTAAAAAGTGAGTTTTTAACTAGCTTCAGAGTCTCTTTAAGTGACAAGACAATATACTCTGTTCAGTGCTGTGAAAGATGTCAGCGTTATATAAATACTAAATAATAATTATTTCGCATATATTAATTTTTACGTGATTGTATACATATATATATGTATTTGAAGTAAAGTATCAGTAAATATTTCAAATCTTAAATCACACTTATTTTTGATGTTGCTTTTAGGACTTTTCCAGCATAGAATACTTTGTGGTTGATGAAGGAGGTGAGCTAAGCTTTCTGCTATTTCCTTCATGATATTTATATTACGGTCTGCCTTAGCTTCTGTTGTATGTTTCTGATATTCATTTTAAATTTCCCAAAATAAAATAAATAAGGTTTCTTTCTAAGAATTGTATTTTGTAGTCAGAGTTCTGTGAAGAACCCACAGCCAGGGCTGGCACTTCCATAGGCACAAAAGGAGAAATTATTCATGTCCCTAGAGCCTGTAGAGGCCCCAAAGTCTACTCTGTCAGCATCACCATGAAAGTGTGGCACACATCCGGTGTCACTGCCTGTGGGGGAAAGAGGGGGGGGGGGGGGGAACAAAGGCCACCTAATACTACTGATTGAGGGATTGGAGCAGGGGCGTAACTAGAAATCACTGGGTCCCCCTGCGAATATTTGGATGGGGCCCCCCCCATAGGTGCCAAATAATCGTAATGGGGCAGCGTTTCACTGTAAATTAATTGTAAAGTGGGCAGCATTTTACCAGACAATCGTAATGTGGGCCAGAAAATCGTAATGTGGGCAGAGTTCACCAGAAAATCATAATGTGGGCCTTTAGAAAATCGTAATGTGGGCAGAGTTCACCAGAAAATCGTAATGTGGGCACCAGTCACCAGAAAATAGTAACGTGAGCAACAGTCACCAGAAAATTGTAACGTGGACAGCATTCACCAGACAATCGTAATGTGGGCAGCGTTCACCAGAATATCGTAATGTGGGACAGAAAATCGTAATGTGGGCAGAGTTCACCAGAAAATCGTAATGTGGGCAGCGTTCACCAGAAAATTGTAACATGGACAGCATTCACCAGACAATCGTAACGTGGGCAGTGTTCACCAGAAAATCGTAATGTGGGCCAGAAAATCGTAATGTGGGCAGCGTTCACCAGAAAATCGTAACGTGGACAGCATTCACCAGACAATCGTAACGTGGGCAGTGTTCACCAGAAAATCGTAATGTGGGCCAGAAAATCGTAATGTGGGCAGAGTTCACCAGAAAATCGCAATGTGGGCAGCAGTCACCAGAAAATCGCCATGTGGGCAGCAGTCACCAGAAAATCGCAATGTGGGCATCAGTCACCAGAAAATCCTAATGTGGGCAGCAGTCAGTCACCAGAATATCATAATGTGGGCAGCACACACCAGAAAATCCTAATGTGGGCAGCAGTCACCAGAAAATCCTTATGTGGGCAGCAGTCACCAGAAAATCGCAATGTGGGCAGCAGTCACCAGAAAATCGCAATGTGGGCAGCAGTCACCAGAAAATCCTAATGTGGGCAGCATACACCAGAAAATCGTAATGTGGGCAGCAGACACCAGAAAATCGCAATGTGGGCAGCAGACACCAGAAAATCATAATGTGGGCAGCAGACACCAGAAAATCGTAATGTGGGCAGCAAGCACCTGAAAACCGTAATGTGGGCAGCAGACACCAGAAAATCCTAATATGGGCAGCAGACACCTGAAAATCGTAATGTGGGCAGCAGACACCAGAAAATCGCAATGTGGGCAGCAGTGACCAGAAAATCGCAATGTGGGCAGCAGTGACCAGAAAATCGTAATGTGGGCAGCAGACACCTGAAAATCGTAATGTGGGCAGCAGACACCAGAAAATCGCAATGTGGGCAGCAGTGACCAGAAAATCCTAATGTGGGCAGCAGTCACCAGAAAATCGCAATGTGGGCAGCAGTGACCAGAAAATCCTAATGTGGGCAGCAGTCACCAGAAAATCGCAATGTGGGCAGCAGTGACCAGAAAATCGTAATGTGGGCAGCAGACACCTGAAAATCGTAATGTGGGCAGCAGACACCAGAAAATCATAATGTGTGCAGCAGACACCTGAAAATCACAATGTAGGCAGCAGACACTAGAAAAAAAAATGCACCTGTGAAAAAAAACCAATTCACTTACCTGACAGAAGTCTTCTCCTCTCCCGGCATCTGGCTCGCAGCTCCCCGAGTCCTCCTGCAGCACATCTCCCGCGCTGACAGGCAGAGTGCAGGGCTACGGCAAGATGGCTGCCAAAGCCCTGTACTAGAGACACAATAGTCTCCAGTGTAGGGCTTCTTCGGCGGCCATCTTACCGTAGCCCTGCTCTGCCTGCCGGAGACTATGCAGGCTGCTGGAGCGGGGCTGCGGGGAATGAACTGGCGCAGTGTCTATTAGACGCTGCGGCCTTGCTGGGGGGTCCAGAGCAGCGCTCCCCCCACGCACAGTGAGCGGGCCCCAGAGCAGCCCCGGGCCCCCCTGCGGCTGAGGGGGTCGCATCCCCGGTAGGTACGCCGGTGGATGGGAGAAGGGGACTACATGTTAAGTATTTAAGTATTTCACATAAAACTGGCACTGCCTATGACATCATGACAGCATTATTGCAAATAATTTGTTAAAATTACACCCGTTGACTTTTCATATCGGTAGCACCGTTCATTTATATTTAATACATTTTCAGTGGTTTGGAAAGAGTATGCACAGTCCTCATTATACATTAAAAAGTTAACATTTAAGGAGATTTACTAAACTGTTAGATGATATTTTTTACATCTGTGCCTGGAGATAGTTTAGATTAGTCCCACCTACCTTCCCATTTGAATTAAGTAGCCTTTGTGACTGTGTTCTCCTCTACTGGTGTGTGTACCCAGGATGGGGGGGGGGATGTGTGATCTCTGCTCCCCATGAGCTTCTGGCTGCTGCTGTATTGCCGGGCTGCTGGGCCCTGTCCTCCTCCACCTTCCTCATGCCATGCACGTCCACCACCTCCTCCACTGGGAGAAGCTATGCCCCCACATGTCTGTCTACACTGCACTGGGACTAGTAGAATCTGGGAACCTCCAGGCACATCAAGACACTGTATTCACTTGCCAGCAGCGCAGCCAGCTAGCCAAAGTAAAGTAAGTGTGTGTGAGCACTCAGCAATAAGTTGAGAGTGAAGAAGGGACGTAACAATAGACCCTGCAAGGGATGTAGCTGCAGGGGGGCCCAGAAGCCGCAGGGGCCTCATGGGGGGAGAAGTTTATTTTCCTTGTCCTGAGAGACTGACAACTAATGGCATGGAGAGAAAAAATATTCTGCTCTCTGAACAGTTGTTCTAATGACTGCTTCTGCTCAGCCACAGATAATGAATCATACAAAGTTTTAAAAGTTTTGCAGGCAAAGATTTGTAGACAGTCCCTATTCAGTGTTCCGGAGGGTCTTGTGTACAGTGCCCTGCCCCCAGCCTCTCTATCCATCCCCAAGTGCTGTGTACTGTAGTGATGCTGGAGAAGTCTGTAGAGCCAATTCTGCTCCATCAGAGATGGACAGAGTGAATGTAATAAGCTGAGGCTGGGAGCACACTAGTCTGTCAGGTTTTTGTATGTGTTTTCTGCACACCATGTGTGTCTGTATGTGTGAAAATATGCAGGTTTTATCACAGAAGCTAATATAATTGATTGCGAAAATTCTCCCAGTGCTTCACTGCTGTCTGTTTTTATCTGCATGGGGAAAACACATTCAAGTGTGCACTAGCCTATTGATTAACATTGGTGCTCAGTTTACGTGTGCAGAAAGTGAGGGGGGGGGGGGAGGGGGCCCCATCTAAAGTTTTTCAGGGAGGCCTAGTGATTTCTAGCTACCTGGAGTAAAGTGATTAAATCTCACTAAAGGATACCAGAGGTGAACAGACCTATGTAAATGCTGGCAACAGGGATGTTTGCAAATGGGGCCTCATGCCCTCCGCTCCCCCCATTCATTGCCATCCCCTCCTCTCCTGTATAAAAGGCCCCACAAGTCAGCCAAGTCTGGTGGTGCGCATCCTTGATAACTCTCCCATGGCCAGGAGCACTCTGGCTATGGGTCTTTACATAGTGCACATGTGCTGGTGATTAAGGATGAACGCCACCAGGCCAGCGCTTACTCAGTAGTCTGTAACTTTAAAATAAAGTGTGTTCTTTTATTTTCCTGGGACTTTTTCCAGCCACTGTAATCTTGTATGTCCCTAGCTGTACTTCTGGTCCTCTTCCTTGATCTGTTGTGTGGCTTGTTAAAGTGAACAACATAGCTAAGTCGTGCATTTCTACACATGCTCTGGCCTGGTGGCATGTTTTTTTAGGTACTGTAGGAGGCGCTAGGTAAAAGGATTATAATCAAATTGGTTCTATATGGTAGGTACGACATTGAATAGAAAAATGGTGTGGTCCTACCTTCTAGGTGTCCCTTGTGGGAGATATACAAATCGAGGTGTATACTTATACAGTCAAGTTTTATTTGGGGCACGGACAACGCGCTTCACGGTCAAAACTGCTTCCTCAGGTCAATTGAGGTGCCTTAAAAATTACAAAAATAACACACAGCACTCAGACACAAGCGGTATAAAACATAAATAGTAAGTAAAAAATATACAAAACATAGAATATAGAGCATATTGGATACATAAAATATAAGTATATTAGATACATACAATATAAAAACATAGTATATAGGGCATATTGAAAACAAAAAATATAGCACATATGGGATACAACAAGAATATATACATATGTCTATATAGCAATTGGTCAGGTGAGGTACAATCAAATGCAGTAAAACATATACGGTAATATGTTGGAATCTATATTGCTTGTGCCCAGTACCCCTATGTTACTGAAAGAAGAAAGCTTCTAATATCTTAACTTAACAGTTAAGGTATGGGCCGTGAGATTACATCTATAAAAAACATATCTAAAAAAATATATATCATAAATAGTGTCTAAAATCTACAATAGCGATATGACTATAGGACTAAAAGTACTCTTATCATACAAAACGGCGTGGTATGCAGATATCCGTTAGGTAAAGAATACACATATATATTCCCTGTACGGGTGCACTCTATGGTATGTGGATTATATGTGTTGGCTGCGTTAGTCCTCCTGTACTAACCCACCTACTTTGTTCAGATGTGTATGTCCCTGTATGTCCGTCCCCGTGGGACCCTTGATTGGGGGGGGGGAGCGGAGGGGAGAGGGGAGAGTTGTGGGGGGTATATATGAGGGGAGTATTGTATTGTGGGGATCTGTGTCAGAGTGTAGTCTGTGTATAGGGACACCGTCAGTCAGCGTCAGCTAGGGTCTTTGTGTGCGCAGTGCACATCTGCGCTGTCCGCACCCTCTCATTAGTGCTACACCCGTCCTATTGTTTATATATTACTTCTATTGTGTATTCGCTGAATTGTACTGTAGTCTGTGTATAGGGACACCGTCAGTCAGCGTCAGCTAGGGTCTTTGTGTGCGCAGTGCACATCTGCGCTGTCCGCACCCTCTCGTTAGTGCTACACCTGTCCTATTGTTTATATATTACTTCTATTGTGTATTCGCTGAATTGTACTGTAGTTTGTGTATAGGGACACCGTCAGTGAGCGTCAGCTAGGGTCTTTGTGTGCGCAGTGCACGTCTGCGCTGTCCGCACCCTCTCATTAGTGCTACACCCATCCTATTTTATTCTATTACTTCTATTGTGTATTTGCTGACTTGTACTGTACTGTAGTCTGTGTATAGGGACACCGTCAGTCAGCGTCAGCTAGGGTCTTTGTGTGCGCAGTGCGCACTCTCTCGTTAGCGCTACACCGATCTCTGCTGTAGAGTACACCTGTCCGTCACCTCACACACCCACCACCACCAGTCCCACCCCATTAAAGTACCCCACTTGTTCCACCCGCCTTTACATACTAACGTTTTTTTTTTCATTTGTATAATATTTAAAATATACGATGTCTGGCACTGGCAGCCGCGGGTTGGGCAGGGGCAGCAAGGGCAGCAAGGGCTTCGCCAAGAGAGGAGGTCGTGGGCGTGGCAGCCATGCCACCACCACCATGCGCAGTTCTGCGTCTGCACCAGTGGCTATTCCGCCATTAGCCACTGGCCGTGGACGCCTTGGCCGCCCAACAGCTGGGAGTCACGCTGCAGAGACACAGCAGCAGCAGCAGCGTGTGGCGCAGATATTCCTCCCACCGCCAGGTCATAGCCGTCCTATTGAGGAGAAGGACGCAGACGCTGTGGTGGAACTGATGGTGGATGAGCAGGCCACCATTAGCTCTGGAACAGAGTCCTCCACCCCCGCCACCACTCCTGTTTGCAAGAGCAGCAGCAGCCGCCCAGCATTGCCTGGGTGGGAGGAGGAGGAGTGCAGTTCTCCAGCCCCAGTGGGCAACACCAGCACCCTGTCACTCAGCAGCACCTTCTTGTTATCCCCAAGCACAGCGGGGCTATGGAGTGCTGTTGCGGCAGAATTGGAGAAGGAAGGAATGCTGATGGGCACTTTGGGGGATGATGCTTTGGAAGGTCAGACAGTGGTGACTGTCCATCCGCCCATGCATGCAGAAGGGAAGTTTGGGGGATCCCAGCAGGACATGTTTGCGGAGGGGGAGGATGATGATGAAGGGGTGAAGGACAGAGACTGGGTGCCAGGTCCTGGGAGTGGGGATGTCATCAGCTCTGAGGAGGAGGAGGAGGATGAGTCTGTGGGCCTTGCTAGAAGGATCAGCATCGCAGGCATGGGCAGGATCACAAGTGGGCATGGTATGCAGGCCACACAGCCTGCTGATCCGGAGACGAGTTCTGCCAGTGCCACCACCAGCCGCACCAAGAACCTCCCCCCCCCAACCACCACAGGGGGAGACCAGCGGCAGCAGCACCTTCCAGCCGAAGGGGCAACTTCACCTCCCCAATATGGAATTTTTTCACCCTGCCATATGTGGAGTACAAGTATGCCACCTGCAACCAGTGCCGCAAGCAGCTCAGCAGAGGGAAGGAGCCCTCTGCGTTTGGCACCACCTCTCTGGTCAACCATCTTGCAGGGAAACACTTTCATGATGTTAGTTCTAATGACAGCGCACAATACAATGGGTGTGTTCTATATACCCCTCAGCATATAGAGTGTAATCACAATCTTAAATATAAGTCCTTATTAAGTTTCGTGATAGCAGTCTGTTTGCGCTTCCAGATAGGCGTCAGTTCCGCCTTGTTCAAAGTTCAGGTATAATCGGGTAGCGCTCCAGCTCACAATGATTCAACATTAAATGGCACTCAATAGTAACTTTCCATCTGGTATCACACTCACCCCGTCAGTTGACCACTGTTAGATTGGTCATCAATCGCTTGTGTGATATCCTGCACCGCCTGTGCTGTCGTTGCTCGTCACTCTCCTCCACTTCAATTCCAGTTCCTGATACTTCCTCCACGCTATGTACACCTCACTCTTTCTAAAAGCTTCTGAATACTCTATGCGTAATACCATATTCCATTGACTGACTTATGGTGTGTCTCCTTGCTTCTCTAGCTTCATATAGAACCGTAACCGAAAGTCAAAAAAGCACACTGGAAAAGAGAAGAAGGCTTCTGGGTGAGGCTGCTGAACTCCTTTTTTGAGGAGAGACAAAAAGGATCAAAGAAATCCTTTTTTGACTTTCGGTTACGGTTCTATATGAAGCTAGAGGAGCAAGGAGACACACCATAAGTCAGTCAATGGAATATGGTATTACGCATAGAGTATTCAGAAGCTTTTAGAAAGAGTGAGGTGTACATAGCGTGGAGGAAGTATCAGGAACTGGAATTGAAGTGGAGGAGAGTGACGAGCAACTACAGCACAGGCGGTGCAGGACATCACACAAGCAACGACAGCACAGGCGGTGCAGGATATCACACAAGCGATTGATGACCAATCTAACAGTGGTCAACTGACGGGGTGAGTGTGATACCAGATGGAAAGTTACTATTGAGTGCCATTTAATGTTGAATCATTGTGAGCTGGAGCGCTACCCGATTATACCTAAACACTTTCATGAGCATGAGGATTTCGTGAAGTTGAAGGAAGCTGGCAGTGGCAGTGGCAGTGTGAAGCCGTCGGCAGCAGCCACCCGCCCTCCTCCACCTCCTCCAGCAGCACCAGCAGGAGTGCATCAGCAACGCACTGCTCCTCCTCCCTCTGCAACTCCTGCCGCCGACACTGAGGCCTGTTCTGGCAGCCAGTCCTCAGTGGCCTCCTCTGCTCCCTCCACTGATTCCCGTGCCAGCAAAAGGCGTCGCCAGACCCTGCTCAGCGACACCTTCCAGGGGGTGGTCAGGGTTCTGCCTCCCAGCAGCCGTCGCGTGCGTCAGCTGAACAGCTTGCTGGCACGGGCCATGTGCTCCCAACTCCTTCCTTATTCCCTTGTGCAGGAGGGGAGCGACATGCATGCGCTCCTGATGTGTGCAGCCCCCAATTGGCCAATCCCCAGCCGACATTATTTTGCACGTACGGCCATCCCTGCACTTCACCGCTCTGTGATGGCCAATGTCGGGAGAGGGCTGGATCACGCAGTGAGTCAACGGGTCCACGTCACCATGGACTCGTGGAGCAGCCGGTTTGGGACAGGCCGCTATCTGTCCTTCACCGCGCATTGGGTCAGCTTGGTGGAAGGGGGTGAGGAGGGGGGAGCAGCATCGGGCACTGTCAGAGCAGCAGCACCAACAACGCAGTGGGTGGTGCCACCATGCAGGGTCAGCGGAACAGCAGCAGGTTCCTCTGATCCGCTTCCATCCTCCGGCACACCAGCCCAAACCCCCCGCCTCAGCAGCAGCGTGAAGCCCCGCCACTGCCAAGCGCTGCTGGAATTGGTCAGCCTGGGGAAGGCCAAACTGATGGTGAACCACATCCTGGCCAAACTCCGAGAGCAGGAGAGGAATTTGCTGACCCCCAGAGGCCTCAGAGTTGGAGAGGTGGTGTCCGACAATGGGGCAAACCTTGTTGCTGCCATCAACAAGGGAGACCTGACCCACATCCCCTGCCTGGCGCACGTCCTAAACCTGGTAGTCCAAAAGTTCCTGCGGACCTACCAGGGGATGGACCGACTCCTTGAGGCGGCAAGGAAGGTTGTGCGTCATTTCCGGCACTTGCCTGCAGCCGTGACGAGCCTGGAAGAGGTGCAGAAGGAGCTGCACCTGCCACAGCACTGGCTCATGCTCGATGTTCCAACTCGCTGGAACTCCACCCTGGCGATGTTGGAGTGTCTGGTTGAACAGAGGCTGGCTGTCAGCCAGTACGTTGCACGAGCAACAGTTGCCTCCCTCACTGCAACTGGGTGTGCCGCCACCAACCTCCCGTCCATCATCTCCACGGAGGACTGGGGGCACATGCAGCAGGTGTGCTCAGTCCTGGCACCCTTCCTGCAGGCCAACATGGTGAGCAGGGACCATGCAATGGTGTGCGAGTGGGTCCCCTTGGTGTGTGTGCTGGACAGGGCCCTGTATGCACTGCTGGAAGAGGGAGCGGCAGCCTTGGACCAGCAGGAGCTGCAGGCAGCTTCACAGGCCACCTCTGAGGAGGAGGGCTTGGAGTTGGTGGAGGTCCCTGACCTTGCTGCTGATGAGGGGGAGCAGCAGAGCGCAGCTGGACTGGTGCGGGGGTGGAGAGAGGATGAGGTGGAGGGGGCAGAGGAAGAGGAGGAAAGCACTGTCGGCTCTGGGGCTGCCGATGATGTGCCAGCAGACGTGGCCAGACTCTTCCCAATGGCAGCGCACATGCTGAGGTGCCTGCGCAAGGACCCAAGGGTCATCCAGATGAAGAAAAGGGAGGACATCTGGATCTGCATGATGCTGGACCCACGTCTGAAGGGAAAGCTCAGCCAGTTCCTGCCTGCAGGAGGAGACCGTGTGCAACAAATGAGGGATTTGCAGCTGTCCCTTGTTGAGCGCTTGCAGGAAGCCTTCCCTGAGCCATCCACCCCCACTGTCCAGCCAGCACAGAGGCAGCAGCAGGTGCCTGCATCCACCAGCAGCAAGCGCACACGCACCACAGACCTGCTGTCTCTGACCAACGAGCTCTACATGAGTGTAGAGCTGCCAGGGACTAGAGAGGAGGTGTCTGCAGCAGCATCCTTCTCCTCCAGTCACAGACAGCGCTTGACCCGCATGGTGGCTGACTACATGGGGTCCTTCAGCGAGCTTGACAGCGTGGCCCCTGTTGATCCCATGGAGTATTGGGTCAAGCACCTGCCGATCTGGAGCGAGCTTGCGCAGTACGCCCTGGAAGTGCTCTCCTGCCCCCCTTCCAGCCTACTGTCAGAGCGTTGCTTCAGTGCAGCCGGTGGAGTCGTCACTGAGAAGCGATCTCGTCTGCCTCACAAGTCTGTGGACAGACTGACGTTTCTCAAAATGAACCAGGCTTGGGTGGAAGGCGAATTCCTGACCCCTGTTGTTGGCGAGAGGGGGACATGAAGTGGCGCACACACACATTACACCTGCTGCTGCTGCTGCTGTATTTCATCCTGCTGACTGTGTGTCTCCACTGCCAGGGAACACATTACAAGGTGCTGCTGCCCATGCGCCACCAGCTATTACGCTCAACAATAGCTGCATTATTTTGAAAAAAATAAAAATAAATTGTAAATAATTTAGAGGTGTCCGGGTTGAAAACTGTGCTGTCCCAATTGTGTATTGGACACAATGTGGGCTTCACGACCGCTGTCTGGAACCTCATGCTGTTCATTTACGGCCCTGGAACCACTGCTAGGACCCAGAGCCTACTATGTCTCGCTGCCTGCTGCCAAATGCCAGTCTGCCACACACACTCATCCTCCTCACGCTGCCTGCTGCTGAATTTCCTCCTGCTGTCTGTTTGTTTCCACTGCCAGGGAACACATTACAAGGTGCTGCTGCCCATGCGCAACCAGCTATTACGCTCAACAATAGCTGCATTATTTTGAAAAAAAAAATTGTAATTAATTTAGAGGTGTCCGGGTTGAAAACTGTGCTGTCCCAATTGTGTATTGGACACAATGTGGGCTTCACAACCACTGTCTAGAACCTCATGCTGTTCATTTACAGCCCTGGAACCACCTCTAGGACCCAGGGCCTACTATGTCTCGCTGCCTGCCCTCCTGCCTGCTGCCAAATGCCAGTCTGCCACTCACACTCATCCTCCTCACGTTGCCTGCTGCTGTATTTCCTCCTGCTGTCTGTGTGTTTCCACTGCCAGGGAACACATTACAAGGTGCTGCTGCCCATGCGCCACCAGCTATTTCGCTCAACAATAGCTGCATTATTTTGAAAAAAATAAAAATAAATTGTAATTAATTTAGAGGTGTCCGGGTTGAAAACTGTGCTGTCCCAATTGTGTATTGGACACAATGTGGGCTTCACGACCGCTGTCTGGAACCCCATGCTGTTCATTTACGGCCCTGGAACCACCGCTAGGACCCAGGGCCTACTATGTCTCGCTGCCTGCCCTCCTGCCTGCTGCCAAATGCCAGTCTGCCACACACACTCATCCTCCTCTCGCTGCCTGCTGTTATATTTCCTCCTGCTGTCTGTGTCTCCTCTCCACTGCCAGGGAACACATTACAAGGTGCCGCTGCCCATGCGCCACCAGCTATTACGCTCAACAATAGCTGCATTATTTTGAAAAAAAAAAATTAAATTATTTTAGAGGTGTCCGGGTTGAAAACTGTGCTGTCCCAATTGTGTATTGGATACAATGTGGGCTTCACGACCGCTGTCTGGAACCTCATGCTGTTCATTTACGGCCCTGGAACCACCGCTAGGACCCAGGGCCTATTATGTCTCGCTGCCTGCCCTCCTTCTGTCTCGCTGCTGCTGCCCATGCGCCACCAGCTATTACGCTCAAAAATAGCTGCCTCCTGCCTGCATCAATTTGAAAAAAAAAATTGTACTTAATTTAGAGGTGTCCAAGACACATAATATGAAGAAAAAGAAGAAGAAGAAGAAGAAGAGGAGGAGGAGGAGGAGGAGGAGAACAAGAAGTCTTCCAACAACCATTTTGGACACACCTTCTCATGCCAACACTTTTCATGAAGTTAATTTACTATTTTTGATACCTTTTTTATAACTACTACATCACCACATAATCACTTGATGTTCTTCTTCATAAAAAAGGTGGTTTCATGCATCATTGACCTCCAATACAAGTTTTAAAAGCTATTTCAGGCCAGCTCGAATATTTTACTCGAATACAGACTCGGATAGTGACGTCGGATATCCGAGGTCGAATCGGATATTCGATTAACTCGAATATCAAACTTCGAGTGAATTCGGATAGTTTACTATCCGAATTCGACCAAACTCGAATAGGATAATGAGGTATCCGATCAACACTATTAGGCACCACCAGGGGGGATGGTTAGGGTTAGGCACCACTGGGGGGTTAGGGTTAGGCACCACCGGGGGGTGGTGGTTAGGGCTATGCACCACCGGGGGGTGGTTAGGGTTAGGCACTACCAGGGGAGTTGGTAGTTTTAGTCACTTCCAGGGATAGTTCTGTGTGAGGGTAGCTGTATTGTTGAATTACAATTTTTTACGTTAATATCTTTTCGTTACTAATTAATTCCCGTTTGTTTTTACAATGGTATTTATCGATAACCAAGTCTGACAACAATGTTTATCGTTATCAGATTTCGTTATCCACCGGCGCCATTTAGTTATCCAGCTGGGCCTTTTTTCACTGCGCCCTTTTTTCATGCGCGCTAATTATAATTGTCATCTTTTAACTTTATCATCTTTCTACTTTTCACTATTTAGAAGAAATGACTACAAAAACATCGAATGATCACAGAAGTTAACTTTTGAATTTTTTTTTCAGTTTTACCAAAGTTTGATGTCACACTTAAAGCCCCTTTTGTTTATATTGACTCAAAGAAGACAGATATTTCTGGAATAGTTACTGCAAAGTAAGTAATCCCATAAACATGTATTTATTTGATATTTCTGTTTCCAGTAATAAACAAATGGATATCAGATGTGTTTCCTGTTGTTGCTGAAAACACGTGAAAGTACTGTACATAATAATACCCACCAGATTAGGAGACTAACATTATAGCATTTCAGGAGGCTGTGTAGGCATCTCCACTCATTCTTTAGAAGAGGCTTTGGTCTTTTGGACTGTTGGAGGCTATCCAACTTTTTATATATATATATATATATATATGATATGTAGCTAATTATGTTGGCAAAGTAACAGAAACACAGATCTATTAGCACAAAGAATGTATGCAGTAACACACGGTAATACAATTTTTCATGTATGTCAGACAGGTATGGTTTAATAAAAGAGCTTCAATAAATTGGAAATTGGAATAATTACGATTTTGCTGAGGCATCTTTTCCTGTTTTACCAATTGTTGAACAAAAAAAACACAATGAAAATCGCATGCATTGTTTTTTTTTTCTGCACTTCCCAAACGCAAGCGCTCAAAAAACACTGTAGGCACTGAAAAATCGCAGGCGATTATAAAAAAGCACTGCAGCCAGTGCGTACAGACCCTAAATGTTACAAAACACAATCAATCGCTTCAAAATCACACTGTGAAAATCGCATTGCTTTTGCGATTTTCAGCACAAAAGTGCCCATATAGTGTAGCTTGTTTGAAAATGACCGGGTCACACATGCGCGGAAGCGTATTTTAGCAAAGCGCTTCCGCGCACTGTCAACGATTGAGCCACAGAAAGTGAATGCTAGAAAGACTCTGTATGGCCTGCTCCCAGAAGTGGATTACCACACCTGTTTTTTTTTGTCGGTGCTGTGCGGTCCCTGGACCACACTGCACCGCTACCACCAATATGCAGTGTGAAACCGGCCTGATCCAAAATTGCTACAAACATAGATCAGTGCTCCAGAAAACATGAGATTTTATGTTATTTAAGGTGTCTTTCCTGCAGCCAGCTACCTTTCTCCAAACCTGGCTGAATCTGAAAAGACAGTGTTTCTGTTTAAGTGACACTGCCTATTTATGTGATATGCTGCATTTTTTTTTGTATTAATGGAGAGGGGGGCTTCATCCAACATTTTGCTGGGTGGGCCTTCTTAGATCGCTGTTAAGTTCATGTAAATTTGGCTCCATCCATTCTGGTGCGTGGCCACAACCATTTTTCAGCTGGAGTGCCCAAAAGTGCCCCAGATCTCTTAGGAACGCCCCTGGAAGCTACATACACACATGCGATAACCATTATTTGAAATGGCCGATAAAAGTGTAGCAACTTGTTACTCACTTTCCACACCTGTACTAATCCACTGAGTGGCAGTAAACTTGGGCAGTCCCAGATCATTACCTAAGGATCCCATGGAATAACTGAGTATGCATGTCTGTTTGTTTTTACGTGTTTACAGGTAAGAAAGCTGAAATAGGGTTTGCTACTAATCCTTGCAATGTATACAGAGAATCAAAAGGAATACTATTTATCCATACAGTAGTAGTAGAAGCGTTTCCCATTCAAACATTAATCATAAAACTACTGATTTTCTTTGATTGCTTGTTTGTTTTTATTCCAGATATCCAAGTGGGAAGCCAGTGGCAGGCACTGTATCAATATTTGTAACACCAACATATATTTATGGGAATTCATATAAGGTTAATAAAACATTTGAGGTAATCATGACCAAACCCTTTCTTTCTAAAATAAAATTGTATTTGATTTAAAAAATACATTTTTAATGATGATAAAAATAATGATCCAATGGGTGTCTGATGTGCACAACTCAGTACCAGTGGCTGGACTGTCATAGCTTAACCTGGATGTGCTGTCCAGTGATGAGCAAAAATGCCAATATTCTCTTTGCATTCATTTTTGTGAAAATTATTGACTGTCAATCGAAAAAGCCGCCAATAATCACATAGTAATAAGTTTGTGAGGGTTTTTTTTGCGCTAAAAATAAATTATTTTGTGCTTTTTGCTATTGTTTTAATGATAAAAAGTAAAGATTTTCAGTGTTTTTCGTGAATTTTTTGCAAATTTGTTTCCTTTGACCATTTTGCAAAAGCTTCAATGTATTTTTATGAATATTTTCTCGAAATCGAAAACAGCATTTTTGATACGAAAATTTGCAATCAACACTGGTGTTGTCCTATGCTGTTCACTGGAAAACAAAGACATTTTTTTTAAAGCATCAACATCCAACTGTACCTCTGTCATTTACCAGCTGCTGTTCTTAAAAGGAATTACTACTACAGTTGTGTTCACCAAAAAATAAATAAGTTGACGTTAAAGAAAACCTGTAATAAATAAATCCCTCTGGGGGATACTTACCTCGGGAGGGGAAATCCTAAGGAGGCTTTCCCCGTTTTCCCCTGTCCCTCTGTTAGCCTGTCCCCTGAAATGCGGAAATGTAAATATTTACCTCTCCGCGATCCTGCACAGGTGTACTAGCGGCTTTCCATTTGGGTGAGGCGGAAATAGACAAACCCAATCGATCCTCTATACTGCGTAGGCACAAGTCCTTTTGAGCTTCGCTATTTCCGTCTGGCCCATAGGAGAGCCGCAACTGCACCTGCACTGGATCACAGAGAGGTGAATAAATCAAGCCTTGTCAAGCTTGTCGGGGTGGATTGCGGGTGGTTTCGGAGGAACCAGTGCTGAATTGCCTGCAGCTACAGGGATGAGTGAAGCCTCATTGGGACTCTGAGGCTTCCCCCTCCCGAGGTACGTACCCCCCAGGGGATGTTTTTGTTTTTTTAATACAGAGTCTCTTTAAACTTTTTTTGGCCTTTAATTATTATAAGATACCTGTAGAGGAGAATTCTGTCCAGGTGGTGCCAGAGGTCCACCTCAGCCAGAGGTGAAAGGCTTCTCCACTGAGGAACATGAGAACTTGTGTTAATGGGACAGTCTGCTGGCAGAATGCTGATGTGACAATGTGTTCCGAGAATCAGGGCCGGGCCGAGGCATAGGCTGGAGAGGCTCCAACCTCAGGGCGCAGTGTAGGAGGGGGCGCAGAATTCATTCAGCTGTCATTCCTAATTGTGTTTGAATTAGAAAGAAATAAGAAAAGGGGATACATGGCAGTGACTGCAAGCCAGATAACTAGATATTAAGGTGTTGGGGAGGTTGTGGGCCCTGTGGCGCCTCTTAGTCTAATAGCAATCAGTGTGTGATGGCTGGGGTGGGAGGGATGGGGGGCGCACTTTGGTGTCTCAGCCTTGGGTGCTGGAGGACCTTGTCCCGGCTCTGCCGAGAATGAGTGCATCACGCCTGCACATCGAGCTAGCCATGCAACCATCAGCCTGCTTCCCGGGCAATGGAATATCATTTGAATAGGGCGGTTCTGGATGGTTGTACGTCATGTAGTACATGAGGATGAGAAATAGCGTTAAAGTAAACAGTATTTTTTGTTTATAAAAATTAATTTGTGTTTATTTAAATTTTAGATTTCTGGATCTGTAAACTTCAACTTCAACTATACAGAACTTGTTAATGTAATGATGTGGGGTTCAGCAAATATAACAGCCACAGTCACAGAGGAGCTAACAGGTAGGGATGACTTTATCTTTGCAAAATTAAATTACAGTATATTCTGGCGTATAAGAATACTTTTTAACCCTTGAAAATCTTCTGAAAAGTCAGGGGTCGCCTTATACGCCGGGTGTCATTGATGCACCCTATCCTGTTACCGCTTCTCAGATCTCGCTGTTGAGGACTGTAGTGAAGCAGCGCAGGCACACAAGTGCGAGATCAGACAGGCAGAGAAGGAGGTAAATAGTATACAAGGGTGGGCCAGAAGGGTGAAAGAGGCGTGTTTTATGGGCACAGCGCGATCTATTCTTCCATACCGCTCTAATAAACAGGTAGACAAGGAGAGCTGACCAAACCACTTAGGGAGAGTTGACCAATCCAACCAGTCAATCGCCTATATACTGTTATATACTGGGTACCACATACAGTACAGCACCAGTATCTGCACCAGTACCACTACATAGTACCAGTAAATTATTTGTTTAAATTCTTTGGGGTGTGCATTGGAAGAGGGGTAGTCTTATACGGCGAGTATATCCCAAACTCTATATTTTAACTGGAAAAGTTGGGTAGTCGTGTTATACGCCCAGTTGTCTTATACCAAGGAGAGTGGTGAAGACCGCTCACCCCAGAAAGAGCAGTGCCAGACCAGGATAGCTGATCCTAGAAAATACTTGAAGACGAAAATGGTCCGCACAATGCTCCTAAGATCCTATATTTTATTTGTGGACGTATCCAAAGGTCAACACATATCACCAGCTGACATGTTTCGGACCTACTGGTCCTTATTCATAGCTAGAGTGCAAATAACACAAAAGGCCTCCTATATACCCTCCTTCGGTGGAGTGGGTGGCTCCCTAGACAATGTCCAGGGAAACACCCCCAGCCCCACACACAGGGGGGGATATGTACAATATAAAGTACAACACCTAAAAAGAAAAATAAAATAAGACAACATACTAATTGTTCAAAGCTAGGTGTTGAATTAAAACGGGAGGCCTAGAGGCATAACGTACAAAATTCCAATCAAATCCCACACCAGTATATAAATGTAGAAAAAATATATACATAATAAAACCTATAAAACTATATAGAAAATGTGATTTGTACAATTAAAACCATCAAGGAGCAGCATATGTAGAGGGAATATGCACTAGGTTAGAAGCGCCAGATCCCAGCGGGAGTTCATACCCTTTGGGAGTCTCGTGCCCATTCTGAAAATCCACAAAGCCTCCCGGCTCTTGAGCCGTTTAGTTGTGTCCCCCCCTCTCCGTGCAGGAAAAATTCTCTCCAAGCGTTTCGTTCTCGATAGCGAGAGCTACAAGATGGAGGCTCTGAGACAATTGGAGGACCCCACAGTTTATCAGAGACTCAAGGGAGACCCCATGAGACCTTTCCAGAGGGAGCTTTTTGAACTCCTGTCTTTTGGTCGAGATCTGGGTGTTTTGGATCAGAAACTTTTTGACTACTTGGCGGTGACCCATCCTGTTACCCCAATTTTCCACCACCTTCCCAAAATCCACAAGCCGGGCGCTCCCCCAGAGGGCAGGCCCATTGTGGCTGGCATTGGCTCTCTGGGGGAGCGCCTGAGCGAGTGGATTGATTCTCTGTTACAACCACTTGTGATGAGGCTTCCAGGCTTTATCAGAGACACAAAGCACTTACTTGCAAGCCTGGAGGGCTTCTCTTGGAACGATCATTTTGTGTGGGTGACAATTGATGTTAAGGCCTTGTATTCATGTATACCCCATGACCTGGCCATCCAAGCTATTGAGCACCACCTTGAGAAATACTCTGCGTATTCTGAAGACCTAAGATCCTTCATTTGTCTGGCCGTCAAGTACCTCCTGTCCCGCAATTATTTCATGTTTGATGGTGGCTTCTACCTCCAGAGGTGTGGCGCCTCCATGGGGGCTAAGTTCTCTCCGTCACTAGCAAACCTCTATATGGGTTGGTGGGAGGAGTGCCACATCTTTGGGGGTGAGAGCCGCCTTCTGGGGGATGTTGCGTGGTACGGGAGGTACATTGACGACCTTCTCTTGGTGTGGAAGGGTAACCCTGAGGATATCCCCCCATTTATGAAAGAGTTGAACACCAATATCTTCAATTTACAGTTCACCTCCAATTGGGGGGTGGGCTCTATTGATTATTTAGATGTTACTTTGGTGGGAGACTCCGATGAGGGGAGGATACACTCTAGGACCTACAGAAAGCCGTGTAGCGGGAACACCACCCTTCGGGCTACTAGCTGTCACCCAAAACACACTATACGGGGGGTCCCGGTGGGTGAATTCACCAGGGCCCGCAGGAATTGTTCGAGGGGGTCTTGGCTTGGGGAGGAGTTTGTAACGGTAGGGACCAGATTGAAAGAGAGGGGGTACCCCAATTGGATGATCAATAGAGCACAGGTCAGAGCCAATTCTAAAAGCAGAGATCTTTTGCTTAGGAATACGGGTGACTCGGATGCCAATTTAGGGGTTTCAAAACCCACTTTTGTTACAACATACAGTGAGGAATATGACAAGATTGTGTCTATCGTTAGGAAGTATCTCCCAGTATTGGAGGGTGATGAGGACCTACGTTGTGTTTTGCAACAGGGGGTACGCTTTGCAAGTAGGCGTGCTCCCACTTTGGCACAAACATTGTCTCCTAGCCTGTATGAGTCCCGAACCAGGTCTTCTACCTGGCTGAATGTGTTGGGCTCATACGGATGTGGAGTGAGAACATGTCACTATTGCAGGGTCCACACTCGAACTCGAGTTGCTACGTCAACATCGAACGGACGCAGTTTCCCCATTAGGCAATTCGTTAATTGCGGGACGTCGAACGTGGTGTATCTTATTACCTGTGGGACTTGTGCCCTGCAGTATGTGGGATGCACCACGAGACCGTTACGTGCTAGGATAGGGGAACATTACTGCGGTCCCGCTTGGCTTAGCTCCAACGTTTCCAATGTGGCGAAGCATTTTCGCCAGGTCCACCAAGGTGACATGTCCTCTTTTTCCTTCCATGGCTTGGAGAGAATTTTTCCTGCACGGAGAGGGGGGGACACAACTAAACGGCTCAAGAGCCGGGAGGCTTTGTGGATTTTCAGAATGGGCACAAGACTCCCAAAGGGTATGAACTCCCGCTGGGATCTGGCGCTTCTAACCTAGTGCATATTCCCTCTACATATGCTGCTCCTTGATGGTTTTAATTGTACAAATCACATTTTCTATATAGTTTTATAGGTTTTATTATGTATATATTTTTTCTACATTTATATACTGGTGTGGGATTTGATTGGAATTTTGTACGTTATGCCTCTAGGCCTCCCGTTTTAATTCAACACCTAGCTTTGAACAATTAGTATGTTGTCTTATTTTATTTTTCTTTTTAGGTGTTGTACTTTATATTGTACATATCCCCCCCTGTGTGTTGGGCTGGGGGTGTTTCCCTGGACATTGTCTAGGGAGCCACCCACTCCACCGAAGGAGGGTATATAGGAGGCCTTTTGTGTTATTTGCACTCTAGCTATGAATAAGGACCAGTAGGTCCGAAACATGTCAGCTGGTGATATGTGTTGACCTTTGGATACGTCCACAAATAAAATATAGGATCTTAGGAGCATTGTGCGGACCATTTTCGTCTTCAAGTATTTTCTAGGATCAGCTATCCTGGTCTGGCACTGCTCTTTCTGGGGTGAGCGGTCTTCACCACTCTCCTTGATCTCAATTGCTTCTGACTACCAGCTCCCCCATGAGTGATCCATCTCCAAAGGAATTGCCTGGTCAATATTAGGACTAATCCTCTAGGTCTCGCATATCTAGTTCTCATGGCACAAAAGGAGCAGCGTAACTTGAGGAGTAATACTAGTGCACAGGACTGCTACAGTAATGCACCCAGATCCAGACCGGAGGTGTACTCTAAAACCACTAAACCACCATCTATGAATCTTGCCAGCAGGGATGTAAAGACGAAACATAGAGATACCTTAAGCACCCAGCCGGAGATTCCACTGCGGGAGCCAATCGGAATTGGTAAATGTAAGCCCATGCCGCCCTCTGTTGTAGTTGCAGAAGTACATGCTGGGACTGACCCCTTGGCGGAGAGGAACTCACTTCTGGAGGGGGACGCCGTGCGTACACAGCTGCTGGAGGATGACGGAATTGCCCCGCATGTCGCTGCCCTGGAACGAGCGGGTTTCCGTGTTCGGGGTCTGACGGAGCAGAGGAGGAGACACTCTATGGGACCTGAGGTCTCATCGCGCGATGCAGCTCTGGTGATGTCATCACTTGGCGCCGGACCCAGGCGAACGGGAGAGGCCGCCGACATGGTAGTGAATGCGGGTGATGAAAGTGTCCAGTCCCGCCCGCACTGCAGACAGCTGGTGCAAGGTCTCCTGCAAGATTGGAACCATGACACGGCCAGACAGGAGGTAAAGGATGCCCCTCTAGCAGATAAGTCTGGAAGCATGCGCAGTGCGGAGTCACCCGAGAATGACAGGAGGGAGATGGATATGACTCTTGTGGAGTCTGCTTCTCAGACAGCGATATCACGGGTCCAGGAGGCCTCCCCTCCTGTTTCTGATAGCCAGCCTGCCGAGCACACATTGTTGCAGCAGGAGCAGGAGGCTACATGGCAGTGGCCTTCTGCTGCGGAGATCGCAAGGCAAATGCAAACGGCAACCTCCTCACGCCAGGAGTCCATCGTTTCTACCGATAACTGTGAACTCGAGGTCACAAGAGCAGGTGAGACAGATAAACATCTCATAGGTTTGGGGGATTTAGCTTATGATTCTACCAGATGTCAGAAGTTCGCGGCTGTGTTTTCAAGGCAGCCGTATGCCGTGGACTTTGAACCTGAAATAGGTTTGCGGACATCTTTTGCACAATTGGAGTCTCTCATTGAGAAGGAGACCAAGGTTTGGTGGGATTTGACCACATTAAAGCAATATGTAGCAGAAAAAATTATACCTAGGGGACTTCGTATCAAAAAAGTACCCACAACATTGTATTCTGAGCAATTTATAGTGGAGTGGAATGGGATCCTTACGGACTGTTCCCTGGCTTTGATGAGACTCATTATCTCCTATGAAGAAACCAAATTGGTGGACTTAAGGTTCAAAATTACTGATCTGGAAACAAATATTGTTAGATTTAAAAAATTTGAACAGTACGATAGATTGCATAACAGAATGCGTGATAACATTGCTAAATTAGAGTCCATCATTACCGAAACAAAAAGAACCAAGTACCTGAGAGATGTTGAGGATTATAGGCGTGAGGTGGTATATGAATGGGGAAAGTGGGAGTCCATGGCTAGATCACCAAGGTCACCGAGGCCTATTCTACGCAATTCACGAAAAAACCAGGGCAGACGAGTTAGCTTTAGCTCTCCGGAGGTGTCGGATCTCTCCGACTCCTCGGATCCCAGGAAATCGATCCAGCCTAGGAGAGTTATGGATAACAATATTTCTGCAACCTCAAAAAACCTCCAGGGCCAGGCCACCCCCTACAGGATACAGAGAAAGAGCCGCAGGAAGGGCAGGAGATGGGGAGACGGAAGACCAGACGGGCGGGAGTGAAACATAGGACCACAAGGGGTAGTCCAGGGAGGGTCACACCATGTAATGTAGTCAATCTATCAAAATATGAGCTCACTGATATGGAGAGGGATGTTCTCGCGAAGGGCCTCTCTTTCGCACCTACTAATCACATGGATGTATTTACAACTATTGTGGATGTGAATAGGTTTGTGAGAACTATCCTTCTGCGAAAACATTTCCTAAAATGTGAGAGTGGGATTCCTGGGACCAAGGTCACGGTGGGCGCTACTGATATTGGAGATTTTGAGGAAACCAGGGCCAGATGGGCTTTGGACTGCCTGGCAGCTGAAAACTCAGGATTAATCTCCTTAGATGATGTTAAGCCCATCCGTGCCCGGAACCCAGACTTCTACCCTCTAGCCAGCAGGACCCCCCATGTAGAGACCTTCCAGGAGTTGGTGGAGAGGGAACTGATAGAGCTGGAGGGTGCTCGTAGTTCTAGGAACTCCAATTTGTCGCATCGGGAGCGACAGGCCCTCCAGAGTCTTAAGAATAATTCTGACATTGTTGTTCGAAATGCAGATAAAGGGGGGGCCGTTGTCGTTCTCGATAGCGAGAGCTACAAGATGGAGGCTCTGAGACAATTGGAGGACCCCACAGTTTATCAGAGACTCAAGGGAGACCCCATGAGACCTTTCCAGAGGGAGCTTTTTGAACTCCTGTCTTTTGGTCGAGATCTGGGTGTTTTGGATCAGAAACTTTTTGACTACTTGGCGGTGACCCATCCTGTTACCCCAATTTTCCACCACCTTCCCAAAATCCACAAGCCGGGCGCTCCCCCGGAGGGCAGGCCCATTGTGGCTGGCATTGGCTCTCTGGGGGAGCGCCTGAGCGAGTGGATTGATTCTCTGTTACAACCACTTGTGATGAGGCTTCCAGGCTTTATCAGAGACACAAAGCACTTACTTGCAAGCCTGGAGGGCTTCTCTTGGAACGATCATTTTGTGTGGGTGACAATTGATGTTAAGGCCTTGTATTCATGTATACCCCATGACCTGGCCATCCAAGCTATTGAGCACCACCTTGAGAAATACTCTGCGTATTCTGAAGACCTAAGATCCTTCATTTGTCTGGCCGTCAAGTACCTCCTGTCCCGCAATTATTTCATGTTTGATGGTGGCTTCTACCTCCAGAGGTGTGGCGCCTCCATGGGGGCTAAGTTCTCTCCGTCACTAGCAAACCTCTATATGGGTTGGTGGGAGGAGTGCCACATCTTTGGGGGTGAGAGCCGCCTTCTGGGGGATGTTGCGTGGTACGGGAGGTACATTGACGACCTTCTCTTGGTGTGGAAGGGTAACCCTGAGGATATCCCCCCATTTATGAAAGAGTTGAACACCAATATCTTCAATTTACAGTTCACCTCCAATTGGGGGGTGGGCTCTATTGATTATTTAGATGTTACTTTGGTGGGAGACTCCGATGAGGGGAGGATACACTCTAGGACCTACAGAAAGCCGTGTAGCGGGAACACCACCCTTCGGGCTACTAGCTGTCACCCAAAACACACTATACGGGGGGTCCCGGTGGGTGAATTCACCAGGGCCCGCAGGAATTGTTCGAGGGGGTCTTGGCTTGGGGAGGAGTTTGTAACGGTAGGGACCAGATTGAAAGAGAGGGGGTACCCCAATTGGATGATCAATAGAGCACAGGTCAGAGCCAATTCTAAAAGCAGAGATCTTTTGCTTAGAAATACGGGTGACTCGGATGCCAATTTAGGGGTTTCAAAACCCACTTTTGTTACAACATACAGTGAGGAATATGACAAGATTGTGTCTATCGTTAGGAAGTATCTCCCAGTATTGGAGGGTGATGAGGACCTACGTTGTGTTTTGCAACAGGGGGTACGCTTTGCAAGTAGGCGTGCTCCCACTTTGGCACAAACATTGTCTCCTAGCCTGTATGAGTCCCGAACCAGGTCTTCTACCTGGCTGAATGTGTTGGGCTCATACGGATGTGGAGTGAGAACATGTCACTATTGCAGGGTCCACACTCGAACTCGAGTTGCTACGTCAACATCGAACGGACGCAGTTTCCCCATTAGGCAATTCGTTAATTGCGGGACGTCGAACGTGGTGTATCTTATTACCTGTGGGACTTGTGCCCTGCAGTATGTGGGATGCACCACGAGACCGTTACGTGCTAGGATAGGGGAACATTACTGCGGTCCCGCTTGGCTTAGCTCCAACGTTTCCAATGTGGCGAAGCATTTTCGCCAGGTCCACCAAGGTGACATGTCCTCTTTTTCCTTCCATGGCTTGGAGAGAATTTTTCCTGCACGGAGAGGGGGGGACACAACTAAACGGCTCAAGAGCCGGGAGGCTTTGTGGATTTTCAGAATGGGCACGAGACTCCCAAAGGGTATGAACTCCCGCTGGGATCTGGCGCTTCTAACCTAGTGCATATTCCCTCTACATATGCTGCTCCTTGATGGTTTTAATTGTACAAATCACATTTTCTATATAGTTTTATAGGTTTTATTATGTATATATTTTTTCTACATTTATATACTGGTGTGGGATTTGATTGGAATTTTGTACGTTATGCCTCTAGGCCTCCCGTTTTAATTCAACACCTAGCTTTGAACAATTAGTATGTTGTCTTATTTTATTTTTCTTTTTAGGTGTTGTACTTTATATTGTACATATCCCCCCCTGTGTGTGGGGCTGGGGGTGTTTCCCTGGACATTGTCTAGGGAGCCACCCACTCCACCGAAGGAGGGTATATAGGAGGCCTTTTGTGTTATTTGCACTCTAGCTATGAATAAGGACCAGTAGGTCCGAAACATGTCAGCTGGTGATATGTGTTGACCTTTGGATACGTCCACAAATAAAATATAGGATCTTAGGAGCATTGTGCGGACCATTTTCGTCTTCCAGTTGTCTTATACGCCGGAATATACGGGTAGTAGCATTTTCACTCTATTGATGTTGTAAAAGGACAGCTGATTCCCTCCGCATTCTATCATCATCCTCTTTTTGGCTCTGTATATTTAATACGCAGTTGTAATGCACAGCGTGGATGCAGCTGCATGATATGTCTATCACTATTGAAGAGTATTTTTGCACTTTTGAACATATAAGATAAAATACTATTTTTGCAATTGGTTTCATGAACTCTTTTTTTACTTCCATATCCTTGAAATTCATTGATGTGACCAGTGTAGTGGAACTCCACTAAGGATCTAATCCAGGAACATTTGTTGTAAAAGTCTCCCAGTATCTCACTTATCAGAACTGCAGTAAGAAAGAAATGGTGGCAGGGGCGTAGCAATAGAGGGTGCAGAGGTAGCAACCACATCGGGGCCCTTGGGCCAGAGGGGCCCCGAGGGGCCCTCCCTCAACTGTAGTATTAGCTCTCTATTGGTCCTGTGCTCATAATAGCCACTTCTATAGATGCTTTGAATAGTGGTAGTTATTAACAAACTGCTCCCCATCTCCTTTTTGCACCTCTGACACTGTAGTTGCCATTTGCAGGTTTTTGTGTGACGTATCAATTGTTATGCATAGAGTGCTTGGGAGGGCCCAATGTAAAACTTGCATCAGGGCTCACATCTCCTTAGCTACGCCACTGAATGGTGGCTACATTTTACAGTTTCATTGATCACTATTAACAGGTATTTATTAAATGTGCATCAAATGTGTTCTGTATTTGTTCACTGGAAGTTTAATTGAACAATTGTCCTGTTTAGTTTCTATGCATTTTTCTTGAAAATGCTGAACACTCAACATGTAATAATAATGACATTCAGAACATAAAACTAAGCATATAGACTAAATAATATGCAGCATTGTACACATGTCTGTATCAGCCAATTTCAAAAATGCAGCTTCAGTGAGCCCAGGGGATTCCCGAAGTGTAACACCTCCAGCTAGTGAAAGTCTAGGCACGTTCTCCCTGTCATGTCATACTCAAGAACGTGTTGCTATAGCTTTATAAGAAACATTATTATATTTTCAACAGAAGCAATTTGGTGCTCAGTCTTTGTATAGATCAAATTATGTGACTGTGATGCTGCCTTATTTTGGTAAAAGTAATTTATTATATATTCCTAGGAATCAAACTCAACGCAACCTCACAAATAACAAGATCTTATTATGAGTATACATTTATACTAAAAGACAGATATGGACAGTTTATTCCTGATACAAATTACACTGCAAAGGTCAGTACAAATTATTATTATTATTATTTTATGTAGTTGTACATTAAAATAAATATATTGGAATATATTGGAATACAGTAGTCTTAGTTATGTCATTAATTAACTAAAATGTAAAAACTTGGCTTGTTACATCAGGCCTCATGCCCGCCTTGGCCACAGGGACAGTTATCCTGCATCCCACCTTCAGCACTCAGTATGTCATTTGTTGGTACTATTGGAGTGTGCCATACTGTGTGCCTGGTGCCTGCCAGATAAATCATTGTTTTTTTAAATGTCATTAATTAAATAAAATGTAAAAACGTGGTTTTTTACACCAGGCCTTATGCCTGCCTTGGCCACAGGGACAGCTATCCTGCACCCCACCGTCAGCACTTAATATGTAATTTGTTCCTACTAAGATTGCAGTGTGCTACATTGTGTGCCGGCGCCTGCCAGAAATTAAAAATGTAAAAACTTGGCCTGTTACACCAGGTCGGCAGGTCAACCAGTCTCTGGCACACAGTGTTGGGGCTAAGGTCCATCTGATCACAGGCACCTGGGGCTTGATTCACTAACACAAATAGAGCGAGTAACCTGCTGTTACTCACGATATTTAACCCTGCGTGCCTTAATGCACACTATGGTTGCTATTGGCAGCATAGCGTGCATTATTACCTGTAGTCAGATGAGTGCTTGCTAATCAAGCACTTTGAGTCCGACAGGAGAAAGGCGCTATACAAATACTGCCATTATTACTGCCATTATTATTATTCCCAGCATAGCGATCGCTTGTAGCTAATGCCGGCTATTACCCATTAATGAGTGCTCCGAACATCCCGTCCTGGACCCCTTCAGGTCCAGTAACTTTAAAGGAAGTGGTCCTGACACTCTGATTGGCCCAATAGACTGCCTGTCACGTGACATCACTTGATGTTTGGGACATATTGGATGCCTTGAAACGTATGCAGGGCAAGGAAAACACTAGTCTGATGATAGTCTAGGATGTATATTAATGGAATTACAGGTAGTCCTCGGGTTACGTACACCCGCTTTACGAATGCCCCGCCGATACGAACGGCCCGCCGATAGCTCCGCCCCATCGATGACGTTATCGCGAGCGTCGGATTGCGGTGATTTAAATGTTTGGTACTAAGAAGTTACTGAAGGAAAGCAAATACCTTAGTACTGATGTCAAGGAGGAAGGGATTACAGACATGATTGTATGGACAATAATGATGTTGGAGTTTTCCAATGGGGTTAGAGAGAGTAGCAGCTTTGGAGGCAAGCCATTTACTTGCTTGTTTCATGCTTGTACTCTGTAGTCCCTCAAAACAGATTTAGATTTTTACTTTGTAATCATCTGCATTTGAGAAGAAATCTTAAAATGTAAAACACATACAAATAAGAAGTACATTTCTCCCAGAGTAAAATGAGCCATAAATCCTTTTCTCCCATGTTGCTGTCACTTTCAGTAAGTAGTAGAAATCTGACATTACCGACAGATTTTGGACTAGACCATCTTCTCATAGGGGTTCTCAGGGTTTTCTTTATTTTTAAAAGCACTTAGTGAATGGCATTTGCTCCGTCCAACTGCCAAAACAGTGTACAGCTATCAGGGAGGCTGGCCAGCATCTGTATAAACCTTTTTCAGGGAATGTCTTTATAAAGAATAAAGGCCATGCTTAGAATCCCCTATGGAGAGATGTGCTAGCCCAAAACCTGTCGGTAATGTCAGATTTCTACTACCTACTGTGAGTAACAGCAACATAGGAGAGAAGTAATTTATGTCTCATTTTACTCTGGAAGGAATGTACTTCTTATTTGTTTGTGTGTTAAATTTGAAGATGTTCGCAACAGTTCCTCTTTAAAGAGGCAAAACATAATGGGGCTGATTCATGAAGCTGCGCTCCTATAGCAGCACAAGCTCCATGACAGCACCACAAGCAAAATTCAAGGTTGCACGCTATGCTCGCTCTTGCAGCGTAGCGTACCTTCTTTAGTTAGGTGTGCTACTTACATAGCAACGTGCGTTCCTTTAGATGCCGGCTGCTGCTGTGAAGTATCACTACCGTGGTACTTCACTAAAGTGTACAAAGAAAAGTCCACGGTCCTCAGACTGTGTCCAATCGATCACGAGGAGTCACAGATTAAGGTAGGAGCGACATCAAGTCTCCAAATACACATACAATCCAATCTGGACTCGACCCGTCTGTGATAAATTTCAGCTTTTTTATTTGATTTTCAACAGTGGTTATACAGCAACAAAAAAGAACAACGTTCCGGGCTGTCTGCCCTTTCTCAAGTGCTCCACTTCACTAAAGTGGCCACTACTATGTTAAAGAGACAATGAAGCGAAAAAAAAGATGATAAAATGAATTGGTTGTGTAATACAGATAATTACTAGAATTTTAGTAGCAAAGAAAATATTTTAATATTTTTATTTTCAGTTATATAGTGTTTTTTTTCTAACATTGCATCATTCTCTAATATTTGCAGTTTAGACACTACTCAGCTATCTAAATGGGTTCAAAAGTTCACTAGCCTGCTCTGTACAATCTTCCCTGCAGAGGGAAAAAAAAGATACATTGGCTTCAATTCATCAAAGGGTGTTCGATAACAAAACCCCAGTCCTTAAAATACCGCATTCGGTATTTTACACTTCACTGTGCTAATTCATCAATATTTTCCCATGTGTGGTAGAGGTTCGTTAAGTTACCGAACTACTAGGCTACAATTCATCAAAGGCTGTCTGATAACAGCAGAGTGGTGCAGAGCAGCTTGGAATGTCCCTGTGTTGTTACAAGCTGATTACAATAGAAGGCATCCAGACATCCCTTTAGATGTAAACGTGTTATAGTTACTGTTATTTATACTGCCTCTGCTGCTCTGAATCTGTCCATCAGTCTTTCTTAACATTTGACTTATTTGCCACAACGTAGATGAACTTCCTGGAGACCTTACAAATGCCATGCTTGGTGATTTCACCACCAGCATCTTTGCATTATCAAACAGGGCCTGAAAGGGTTACACCACCGAAGGGAATCTGGGGATATATTATGTCCCGTTCTCTAGGCTCACTGCCTGGGGGGTCTGGAAGCTTGTGTGGAGAAGCCTGTGTGACCTATCAGCGGCACTTGCTGGAGAACAGGGGCTGTTTCTATTGGCTGCCTGCTCCTGCTAATCATGAAAACATTCACACAGAAGGCTTTCGAAGCCTGTAACGACAGGGGAGAGCTGGAGATAATCACCGAATGTGTTAGCGAATGTGGGAACCTTGATGAATTAGCACAAGTCGGTAATTTATCTCATTGCTCTGTCATTTCAGCTTCTCATTCGGTAACAGCTTTGATGAATTAACATTTTCTAAAGTGCTCCGTTAAGTCAGCTGTTTTCAGCATTACCGAATGCGGTAATGCTTGATGAATTGAAGCCATTGTCTTTTAAAGGACTTACGAGGCCAAAATGGGTAAAAAAAGCCAAGTACCTTTAAGATGTTTAAATGCACGGAGGGCGCCGTCCGCGCCCTCCGTGCAGTTCCGCCGGGTCCCCTTCCTGTGATCGCCCCCCCGTGCCGATCGCGACCACACAGGCCGGGTCGGGCTCTCGTTCCGCTCCCAATATGGCCGCTTCCTCTGGCCGCGGCTGCGCAGTCCGCTTGGCCACTAGTGCGGCTGCGCAGCTCTACGGCCAACCCCTTCGATCCACGCTACAGTGCGTGGTTCGGGGGGTTGGCCGTAGAGCTGCGCAGCCGCACTAGCGGCCAGGCGGACTGCGCAGCCGCGGCCAGAGGAAGCGGCCATATTGGGAGCGGAACGAGAGCCCGACCCGGCCTGTGGGGTCGCGATCGGCACGGGGGGCGATCACAGGAAGGGGACCCGGCGGAACTGCACGGAGGGCACGGACGGCGTCCTCCGTGCATTTAAACATCTTAAAGGTACTTGGCTTTTTTTTAGCCATTTTGGCCTCGTAAGTCCTTTAAAGCTTATTATCTCAAGTGTCTGGCAGAGTTCTCTGGGTCTTTGAAAGTCGTGGAGTTCAATTGCTAATTTGCATAGATAACAACTAGATTTGTGTCTCTGCTGCTAATGTTTTTTTTTCTTAGCTGTGCTACACATACAAATCATTATATCATAACTTTTTTTTTGCTTCAGTGGCTCTTTAATTAACATCGTTATTATGTTAATTACATAGTAACCACGTTCATTAACATAATAGCAGCCGCTCTAGTGAAGTATCACGGTTGCGATACTTCACAGCAGTAGAGATTCCCGAACCGTTCACCGGCGAACATCTCCAAATCCCTGGGGCTCTTACTACTTCCGGGTCGCACTGACCCGGAGTAGTACGCCTGCGCTACCCGGCGGAGCGCGTCCTACATCGCGCTCCTGTTGCTGGGCACTTTCTGCGCGTGTGCGTGACGTCATGAATGACGTCACGCTCATGCGCAGAGAGTGCCCGGCAACAGGAGCGCGATCTAGGACGCGCTCAGCCTGGCAGCGCAGGCGTACTACTCCGGGTCAGTGCGACCCGGAAGTAGTAAGAGCTCCAGAGATGTTCGCCGGGCGAACAGTTCGCCACATCTCTACACAGCAGTAGCCAGCATTTAAAGGAACGCGCGTGGCTATGTACGCAGCTTGTGTAACTAAGGAAGGCATGGTACGCTGCAAGAATGAGCGTAGCATGCAACCTTGAATTTAGCTTGCAGTGCTGTCACGGAGCTTGCGTTGCTGTTGCAGCGCAGCTTCAGGAATCAGCCCAAATTTTAGCAGCAGAACATTCCCATAAGACACAGGTGTCAAACTCCAGGCCTGGAAGGCCAGATCCATGTAAGTGTTTAGGATGGACTAAGAAAGAGAGAAATGTGTTCTACCTGATGGACCACACCTTTCCTGATTCAGTCCCATCAATTCATTTGAGCTGTGTCAAAAATGTGTGAGGACCTCGGCCCTCGAAGGACCGGTTTGACATCCCTGCCATAAGGAAATTTGAGAAGTTTGAAACAAAGCTATTCTACCCAACTGATCTCTATGAGAAATGTACTATGGTAATAATAATTGAGAATTATCAGATGTATGGATAAACAGAGCCAAAGAGATTCACTATCTTTTCCACAATGGCATGCACTTGAATAACGTTTGAATAAAGTATAGCCATGTGTATTTTTTGCCAAATGCGTAACTTTTGTGAATTAAGGTGGTAAAGTATGTCCACTAAACGTAAAATTAAATTGATATTATTCCCTTTACTGCACATGTTGCATCTATTTATTCAAATTTGATTCCACGGAAATGAAATTTCCGCATTTCAGATAGGAATTTGGCATTTCTGATCGGAAAATGGACATCGAAATTCACAGAACTCTGAAGCATTGGACCAATCAGAGAATGCTGCAAATATCGTATTACTGTGGTAATTTTAGACTAATCACAATACTGATTTTCTGTTTTTACGATTTCCATTTTTCCGATTTCCGTTTTTCAGGGTTTTTTTTTCATTTTTTTATTCTTTGATGCAAAAATGACTAGTTAAAGCGGACCCAAACGAAACATTTTTTTAATTCAAAATATTTAGTTGCACCACTCTGACACATACAAAGATAAATAAACACTCCTTCAAGCCTATGGGCATTTCATTGCATGCTTTTCACCCTTCTCTTTTCATAACTAGGGTAATACAGGTGGCAACTATTACTTCTGAGCTTAGTAGGGGGTTTCAGATCATGGGTGTGTTTGTCATCAGCTACCCTCCCTCACAGTGACGTTGTCTATGTGAAATCTCACACAAGCTGAGATAACCTCCCCTGTGACATCATCAGTAGCAGCCTGTTTTTTGTTTGTGCTTTTTATCTCCTCTACCAGTCTGCCGGATTCTGTCCCGGCAATATGAAAGGAAGAGAGGGATTTCTCCAATAAATGTAAAATATTTTATATTTGTCATCATGCAGCTGAAAAAAGGCTGCTATTTATTATTATAAGTTAGAAAATAGATTTTATTTTTGAAATCTTGTATTTTTAATTTGGGTCCACTTTAATTACTCCTCAAAAATCAAAATCAGAAAAATGGAAAATCAGAAATCTGAAGATCTGAAAAATGGAAATCAGAAAAACGGAAATTGACATTGTCGGAAATTGGAATTTCCGCTGAATCGGAAATTGACATTTCTGACCTTCCCTACTGCAGATTTCAGTTGGGTAAACTCTTACAGATGGAATAGAGAAATTATTTGAATGGAATAAGAGATAGAAGGATATCTCTCGGAGGGCTGGTGCACACCAGAAGAGCTTTTCTGAGCGTTTTGTGATTTTAAAACCTCCTGCTAATGTTATCCTATGTGTGTGTGCGCACACTGGAGCAATGTGATTTTGTAAAAATCCCCCAAAGCATTGCATTAGCACAAGCTTTTAAAATCGCTAGCGTTTAAAAAGCTCTTGTGGTGTGCACCAGCCCTAAATCCCTATAGTACTAGATCCAAACATCAGAGCTGCAAGGATGAGTTTGCAAAAAAAAAAAAAAAAAACCTCTACTTAGAGAACAAGTTAAAATTTGGGGATTTTTGGATTAATATGTAAGTCCAGATAGGGAGCCTCAATGTTTCTCCAGTAGTGCAATTCCATTTGCATAATCTGAACATCACATGATGTTCAGGCAGCGGTTCACAGTCATGGTAGTCGACTGCAGCTCACTGAATGAACTCAGGTGAAATCAGGAACAGAAAAAAGTAGAAATGAGGTTTCATTAGTGCTGCCTTACTGATCAGCACCTCACACTTTCTTCTTCAACACCTTCATGTTATATGAGGAGTCTGAGGGGTACAGATTTCTGTGGTCTGGCCCCTGCTTGTGACCTTTTTCTAACTTCTGCAATGGTGCAGTGGCTAGAATGGTGCATCATAGGGGACATGCTCACACTTTTTTCACATGGAAGTGCAGGTGAGAAGGGGACCTGCTAAAGCTTAAAACTAAGTTATTTTGATAACTAACCAGCGGTGCTGAGGAGGGTGGAAAGATCAATACAGTCGCACTAATGCAGCCTTACCATTGCCTAGAATTCAGGTCCAATTTAATAAAGTTCCAGTTTGAAGGTTCTGATTAATAAAATTGTCTAATGTGCTTTACTGTTTACTGGAGCAAATCAGGAAAACTATTTATATTAGATGCGTATTTACATCTGGACATGCATAGAGAACCACTGAAAAACAGAAAACTGGAATGCACAAATAATATAGACATGACCTGTCATATCTTTGTAAGACCTTTATATGTTAAAATTTTTCTCCTGGTGGACAGGGAGGCTATACAGTACCTAGGTGTCTGATCCTTAAAGTAAAACTTAAGTGAAAACAAAGGGGTAGAGTCATCAAGCTGTGCTGCTAAAGCGTCGCAGCTTAAAGGCAGTAGCGCGAGCTCAGCGCACGCTATGCTGCGGTAGTGCAGGTAGCGTGCACTGGTAACTTATGCTGGCTCCTCCGAACTAACAGTTGCTCCAATGAACCCGCCGGGTCCAGTGACCCCAGCACTTTGATTGGCCCAGTAGGCTGCCTACTGGGCCAATCAAAGTGCGGGGATCGCGTCCATTAAAGCCACTGGACTTGCCGGGGCTCAGGGCGGGTTCAGTGGAGAGGCCGTTAGCTCGGAGGAGCAAACGTAAGTTACCAGCTTCCGCTAGCTGCACTACCACAGCATAGAGTGCACTGAGCTCGCGCTCCTGTCATTAAGCTGCACTACTTTAGACAAGACAAATAAAATGTATATTGTGCTTTTCTCCTGGTGGACTCAAAGCACCAGAGCTGCAGCCACTAGGACGTGCTCTATAGGCAGTAGCAGTGTTAGGGAGACTTGTCCAAGGTCTCCTACTGAATAGGTGCTGGCTTACTGAACAGCTGAGATTCTAACCCTGGTCTCCTGTGTCAGAGGCGAGCCCTTAGCCATTACACTATGAAGCCACTTTAGCAGCTTGATGAATCTACCCCAAAGTGAAGAGATTAACAATTGTATCTATCCTCCTACTCCCAAAATTGGCTTTTAGATATCCCACAGTTTTATGTTCTTTTTAAGGACTTAAAAACAAAACAAAAAACAACAGATGTATTGTCTTGTCTGAGCTGAATGTAACAGTCTGACTCTGTGTCTAAAGGGGTCCATACACTGGTCGATTTCAACCATCGATCGACAGCTGATTCGACTGCTCTGATCGAATCGGCTAGAAATCGATGCAGCAGGAAGCATGATCAATCGGCCATTTTTTGGCCGATTTCGATCGATTTGCGCGAACAGTCCGGATCGGTACGAAATCAAGTTTGATCGGCTGCTGGCAGATCGATGGCCCATAGAGTTGCATTGGATCGAATAATGCAATAATGCATTTCAATCGATTTTCAATAGATTTCCTTCTGAAATCTATTGAAAATCTGTTCCTAGTGTGTGGCACACATCAGATAGATTCCTGTCAGATTCGACCTGACAGGCTTCTGTCAGAAATCTATCTGATGGTTGCATCTGCTCAAATCTATAAGTGCGTGGCCACCTTAAGGCTGCTTTCACAGTGCGACGTTACAGCCGCACGTTACAGCAGCCTGTAGCCCAACTCACAGTAATGTAAAATCAATGGGCTGTTCACAGTGCCCACGTTGTGTTAGAGTATAACGCTGCATGTTAAATGAAAGTGCAGCGTGCTGTGCGTTATACTCGTATTTGGCTGCGTTAGACTGTTTGCACATGCTCAGTAATGTTTTTTTTTTTAATGTGCCGCATGCACCGTTTTCGTTCCATCCATATGCGTCAAAAAGTATGCATCAAGTACACATCAAGAGACGCATACATAACGCAGTGCAATGTAACGTCTAACTTCAAAGCTAACATGCGTTGCGTTAGGGGCACGTTATGCGACCTTAAGGTCACATCAAACGCAACGTCTTAGTGTGAAACAATTAACCTTTTTATTTTACCAATCTTCTCCTGGCAGAGAACTGGGCTTCCTAGATCAAAGTACTTTATGACTGTTATTCCTTATCAGTAGTCCGGCTGGGTCCCCACTGGAGAAAAACTTTCAGTTGCATAGTAGAATTTTAACTCTTTCAGGCAAAGAAAAGCATCACAGCATATGTATTTGTGTGCTATGCACTGTACATACACATGTCTATCACATCCATTCACATGTCACCTAAAGTTCCCTTTAAGACAAATGCATGTGAGCCTGGTAGAAATGATCTTGTTTGGTAGCATCATGAAGTTAAAGTATAGCTTTAAAGCTGAATCCAATAACTGTGTTATATCACTTTCACAGATGAAAATCATGCGTGTTGATCAGCAACCATTATCAACAGAAGAAAAGGGAAGCAACATTTCTCTTAAAATAACACAGTTCTCTAACTATTGGTGGTGGTATAGCAGCATCAACTCTGTTGTTCAACGATATACAAAACCTCTAGATGATTTTCTCGCAATAAAGTTTGAAGTACTTCCAACAACTCAGATGATGACAATGGAGGTATGGATGTGAAACGTATCAACACAGGATAGTGTATCAGTAATGAACAGAAGTAGTTATTATTTTTTCATTTATATAGAGTCAAAATCTTCCGCAGTGCTGTACATTATATATATATAGAAGTTTAAAACTCTGTACATACAGTACATTGTGGCAAATGAATGGAGATTCAGAGTTGAAAGGAATCAACTATCTGGACTCCACCCTCATTCTCCCAATATGTCCAAATACTGCCTTATCTGTACAGTAGAGAATAGAACTAGCACACCCAAATGCAGGTCCTATATTCTCATAGCTCCCAACTGTCCCTTTTTTGGAAGGACAGACCCTCTTTGGGATCCCAGTCCCTCTGTCCCTTTTTCCTCCTCATTTGCCCCTCTTTCAGGGCTTTGTCCTTATTTCTATGTAAATATATATATATATATATATATATATATATATATATATATATATATATATATATATATATTTCTCTACTAAAAATGTGTTTGATTGACTCTAAACTTTATTCCCATCCTTTAAATTGATATATTACTAATTTTGAAATGTTACTATGAAGAAAAATGAACCAGGATAGAAAGGACCGGTGGGGTTTGAATTATAAAACATATTTTTCTTATGAAATCTTTATGGTATGCGTGACTTGGGGCGTGATCAGGAGTGTGGCAGGGGCATGGCTTAAGTGTCCCTCTTTCTCATCTCAAAAAGTTGGGAGGTATGTATTTTGGTTTATTCATCTTCAGGGTCCAGTGTATATATACATCTTCAGACAAGCATATGCAAACACCCCCTTTCTTTCCTGGCTATAGTTGACTTTGGATGTAGCAGCAACATGTGTAAAGAGCGTGGAGTAGCTCTGGGGAACTTGACAAAGCACAGAGCCAGGTATGAGCACAGCACTGTGCCCCTGCTGTGTGCTAGTAAAAAAGGAAATCAGGACCTTGCAGAAAGCTTCACTTCCCCTTCATTACAAATGTTGGCCGTCCTCATTATTATTTGTATTCATTTGCCCCTGAATAGGAAACATCAATAGAATACAGTATCAATAGGGTGTCATTTCCTTCAGTCCTTGCAATGGACATCTGCTCTACAGCTCTGAGGTGATAAATTAATTAAAAGGCAGTGGAAGCTGAATGTCATGATATCAGAGGATCTTTTGAAGTGAAACATCTGCTCCTTAATAAGATAAGTTAAGGAGATACTATTCTAGTCCCTTATTCATATTGAATAGATATACAATAAGAAAAAGATAATCAAAATAATGAATAACTTCACAAGATTTTTTTAGGTTTTTCTATCCAGTGGCGTAGTTGAGTAGCTTTGGGCCCCAGTGCAAGTTTTACATTGGGCCCCCAAGCATTCTATACTGGCTAGGGTCTTTACCTATTCTGTAAAGAGTTCAAGGCAAGACTCCTTAACACTGCAGGGTGGCCTCTTGAGCGCATCCTAGTGGCTGCAGCTCTTGGGCGCTTTGAGTCCAACAGGAGAAAAGCGCTATACAAATGTTCGGATTATTATCATTATTATACATAACAAATCTTATGTTGCAACACAGCCTGCCAAGGACACCCACATTATGAGAGGTATAAGCAGAGGAGGGGGACAGTTTTTTAATGAATACCACTAATCAAAGCATCTATAGAAGTGACCATTACAAGCATAGCACCATTGAAGAGCTAATACTGTGGCTGAGGGAGAGCCCCTAGTGGGCCCCTCTGGTCCAAGGGCCCCAGTGTGATTGCAACCTCTGCATCCCCTATTGCTATGCCACTGTTTATATTCATATTTTCAGTGCTTATAGCATGCATTTACCATGGACCACGTGTATTTTGCTCTTTGAGGTAGATCCTTACACTATGAACTCCTGTGCAGCTAGCAGAAGTATGGGGACAACATTAACCATAGCTGCAAACAAGCAGCATGAAAAGCATCCCCTCACTATAGCAACCACCAGGAGGTGGCGGGGAACGGAGGAAGTAATGGGTGTGCTGTCACTGGAGGGTGCTTAAAAGCTCCATGCTGAGCTCACTTGCACATGCATTTGGCTCCAGAATAAGCGGTTAACGCAAAACATAGGCTGTGCATCTCCTTGAACCTGCTTGCACTGCGCTGGTATGTATCTGTTCACAAAATAACTGCATTGGATTCTCAGCAGTGCTGCATCTACTGCAGCTTTCATTGATATTGAATACAATAAGCCCTTATTGGCATATATGCATCTCTCAGTATTAACCCCGAGGGCCTGCTACCATTATCTCTAAGCCACACTGCCCAGTTCTAATAAAACTTTAGTGAAGACAAATAGTGGCTATTCTGAGTTACATTTTGTACAGTAGTTCTAGTAATATGCAGTTTACCTTTTCAGGCAGAGTATCGGAACACCACACAAACTTGGTACCTTTATAAATCATACGGAATGAATTATATCGAGATATCAGACATATCTTCACCTGTACAGGTAATTTAAATTGGTCAAAAAAAAAATCTGCATCCAGATGTTACATTCAGTGAAAGATGCTTACATTTCTATTTTAATTTCAGGTTGGAACCCCATTTCAAGTGCAGACTGAAGTCTACCCTGAAGTTGAGGAATTATTTTATGTGGTATGTACAGCAAACATTTATTTATTTATTTTATCAGCGCTGCGTAATATGTTGGCGCTTTATAAATGACTTGACTTGATTGTGCAATGTAGTATACAGTATATACTTCTGGAATTGTGCACATATATTTCCCAGGTACAATAATCCTCTATAACAATATGCAAGTGTCTCTGCGCCCCTGTGCCTGACTTCCTGTGTGTGTGTGTGTCCCGTGCAGGCAGGGACGCAGAGACTGTGTAGAGTGGAGGGAGGACGGGGCCACAAGGGGCGGGTGTGTGCGCGCGACAGGCGGGCGTGTGCACGAGCGACGGGCGGCGCACGCTTGCATGCCTGGAGGAGTGCAGACAGACCTAGCCCGTTTTTAAACGGGCTAAGGTTACTAGTTCCTATTATAAAAGATGTTAAGAAAAACAAAAGTTTGCTTTCCTAAAACAGAAAGAATTTGCCTCTCGGATTTACAAGCCCTACTCCATAGAGCCAAATTAATCCATGCCATGCACTGATGAGGATCAAACAATCCGAAACAGTCTGTATGCATGTTGGATTATTATGGCTCTGTACATATTAACAAGCTGACACATCATTGCATTCCAGCGGTTCTGGAGGTGTGTTTAGCTTCTAAGGGTACAATGGTTAATTTGCAAAATTTCAGCAGTGGTGCCTGGGAGACATCTCGAGCTCACTCCAACCTGAATTATCGCAAATTCTTTCTGTTTTAGGAAAGCAAACTTTTGTTTTTCTTAACATCTTAGTAAGGGGGCTTTTAGGACCATTGTAGTCCCTTACACACTCCAATGAGTTCTGGGTCACCATGAGCTTGCTGGTTAGTCTGTGCTTATTATAAAAGTAAAGGTACTTGCAGCTCTCACCTCCACACTAGTGAGAAACACCACTTATAATGCCTCTCTTAGGGAGGGTTCACACTTGCCTACCTGCATGGAAAAACTGTTTGTTTTTGCACACTTTTTTCAGACATTTGTCATTTGTGTTTAAACATGTGCATACAGTAGCTAAATATTTCTAATGAGATATTGTGCTTGTTGTGTCAAAATATGCTGCACTGCTGTAAGTTTTGTTCTTGCATGCAAATACATGCAGTAGATGGGAACAAGCTCATCAACATACATCTGTTTTAAGTTATAATGTGAAGTCACTTGTGGGAAAACACATTCACATTTGAGAAGTGAGAACCCTACCAAAAAGGGAACCTGAAGCAAGAGAGAAATGGAGGCCACCATATGTATTTCCTTTCAAACAATACCAGTTGCCTGGCAGTCTTGCTAATTTCTTTGGCTGCAGTAGTGTCTGAATCACACCCCTGAAACATGTAGGGCAGGTAATAATCCAGTAAGACTTCAACCAGAAACATCTGATCTTCGTGCCTGTTCAGGGTCTATGGCTAAAAGTATTAGAGGCAGAGGATCAGCAGGACGGCCAGGCAACTGGTATTGCTTAAAAGTAAATAAATATGGCAGCCTCCATATTTCTCATATTTCAGTTTCCCTTTAAAGGACAATCGAGGTGACATGTGACATGATGAGATAGACAAGTGTATGTACAGTGCCAAGCACACAAATAACTAGGATGTGCTCATTTTGTTCTTTCTCTGCCTGAAAGAGTTAAACATCAGATATGTAAGTGACAGTTTCTGTCCAGGTTGGAACCCAGTCATACTGGGTCAGACTATAGCATAATCGTCAATGATAAGTAATTGCAGCCATAAAACATTTTCCTGCCAGTAAATGGCTTCTGAGAGCAGGAAAGAGATAAAAAGGGTCAATAATTCATAGATTTGAGCTCTGGCATACTTCAATGCATGTATCATTGAGCAGAGACAATGAATCAGTAAAAACTTTAAAACTAGATTTAAATATAAAATAAAACTGTGGGGTATCATAACCACGTAAGTACCAGCGGTCTCTGCCCCCTTAAGGACCAGAGAGCGCTGGTACAATACCGACGAATCACTGCACATACCCGCCGCAACCGCCATCACCGTCGGACGCCAGGATTCTCCTGACAGACTCTGCCGTCTCTATGACATGTGAGCCGGTCATGAGCCGCTTTTGTTGGCTCCTGACCGTGTCTATCAGTGTAAGCCTATGGGAGCGGCTTACATTTATAGACACGGCCAGGAGCCAATGAAATCAGCTCCTGGCCGGCTCACATGTCATAGAGACGGCAGAGCCAGTGAACTGTGGTGAGAGACGTCAGGTTTTAGCGGCGAGATCGGCGGGGAGCGACGGAAACGGCGGATGCACACATCGGCGGCTGATTGAAATCTACGCCCTGCCAGCCAGGTAACCACCAAAACAGGGCTTAGAGTTCAATCACCGTGGTCCTAAAGTTAAGTAGTTAAAAAAGTAATTTTTAGGAGAAGGAGGACAGATACAATGATGTTTTTCTAAACAGTTTATTTTCACCTCGAATGTCCTTTATGGATAACAAGAGGAATATGCAAATCAGTACGTTTTTCAAGTGAAAGAGAAAGTGGCAAGTGATCAAACCAAACATTATTTGGCTAGTGTACAGCTGCAGTATGTGGCTGGTTCCCAGTCCATCAAGGCCACTTAGGGCAATATAAACCAGGCACTAACTGGTTCAAGCATTTTGCCATATATTTTTTATTTAGAACACAGTCCTCCTGCTATGCCTTTGTATGCCAGTTATCCATCCAGAAATTCTGGTCCATTGCTCACCAATAGCTTGTTAATTTTCATATAAATCAGTCATATAATCCAACTAATAACAACAACCCCTGTATTTGGGTCAATGAATCACATGCAAAACCCACTACAAGAACTTATCCTTTTTAACCATTTCTGCCGCCCGGACGTGAAGCTCACGTCCGGGCGGCTGCGCTGCTGGCGAGCTCCTGCGTGCGATCGCGGGCACGCCCCCGTGCTGTGTCCCGGTAGCCCTGGGATCAGTGAATGGGAACATGGTTCCTGATCACCGATCCGTGTCCCCAGCAGAAAAACTGAAGCGCTCTTACTAGAGGCTTCAGTCTTTCTGCATGTAAAAAATTCCGCGTCCCCCTTGTGCTTCCGCTTAGCGAGAAGCACAAGGAGAAAAAAAAACCTCAAGGTGGCCATCTTGAGGCCAAATAGTAAAATTACATCTACATATTTTTTACATTACAATTTACACATATAATACCATTAAAAATTAACTGTTTATTTCCCACATCAAAATATTACCCAAATACAATTTTTAATGGAAAAAAAAATTACAATAAAAAAAAAGACATAAATAGTTACCTAAGGGTCTGAACTTTTTAAATATGCATTTGAAGGGGTATACTACGGACATTTTTAAAATTATAAGCTTGTAAATAGTGATGGATGCAAAATGGAAAAAATGGACCTTTATTTCCAAATAAAATATTGGCGCTATACATTGTGACAGGGACAAAATTTAAATCATGTCATAACCGAGACAAATGGGAAAATAAAATACATAGGTTTTAATTATGGTAGCGTGGATTATTTTAAAGCTATAATGGCCGAAAACTGAGAAATAATGAATTTTTTCATTTTTTTCTTATTAATCCTGTTAAAATGCATTTATAAAAAAATAATTCTTAGCAAAATGTACCACTCAACGAAAGCCTAATTAGTGGTGGAAAAAACAAGATATAGGCCTAGTGCACACCAAAAACCGCTAGCAGATCCGCAAAATGCTAGCAGATTTTGAAACGCTTTTTCTTCTTTTTCTGTAGCGTTTCAGCTAGCATTTTGCGGTTTTGTGAAGCGTTTTTGGTGTAGTAGATTTCATGTATTGTTACAGTAAAGCTGTTACTGAACAGCTACTGTAACAAAAAACGCCTGGCAAACCGCTCTGAAGTGCCGTTTTTCAGAGCGGTTTGCGTTTTTCCTATACTTAACATTGAGACAGAAATGCCTCCACAATCCAAAATCTGCAGCAGCCCGGGAGTATGCGTTTCTGCAAAACGCCTCCCGCTCTGGTGTGCACCAGCCCATTGAAATACATTACCCAAGCGTATCCGCAGCCGCAAGCGGAACGCAAAACGCAGCCGAACCGCTCTGGTGTGCACTAGGCCTCTGATCAATAAATTGTGATAAGTAGTGATAAAGTTATTAGCGAATGAATGGGAGGTGAAAATTGCTCTGATGCATAAGGTGAAAAATCCCTGCGGGCTGAAATGGTAAATTCTATTATTTTTGTAAATTCAGAGTCAGACAGCCTATTTTTTTTCTTTATAAATTCATACAGCCTACTCTTTTATTAATCTTCTTACAGCCTCCACTATGTTTTGATTTGACCCAGGTGAAGGTTGCAAACTTTTGTGTTCCAACTGCAACATTTAAAAAAAAAATCTAGACTTGATTTGCAAATTGCAATCAGTATCCAAACTTAATCTACTTAATATTTACAGGTAATGGCAAAAGGTGTGGTTGTGTCTGCTGGAAAACAAAAAAGGACTGCATTCAGCCTCACACCAGAGCAATCCTGGGCCCCCTGTGCAAACATCATCCTCTTCTGTCATGCTGTTGATAGCTATGTTAATATTCTGCAAATCTCTTCTGTGCTTCATGTCAAAGGCATGTTTAAGAACAAGGTAAATTTAATTTTAAGGTGTTTTTTTTTTTTTTTTTTTTTTAATATAACCACTTCCATACATTTGGATCGTTTTTATTTTTAACTAGCTGATTGCCCGGCGTTGCCCGGGTATGTATTTGGCTGGTGTTGGCTCCGCCTACTTTTTCTAACCCTAACACACAATTACTCACTGACCAAGTTTGTGAGCTTTGCGGTCTTTGGTATCAATAATCTGCATTGAAATGAAACAAATCTGATTGGGTGTGTGTGGCTCCACCCCCTTTTCTGAATTTGAACCCCAGTCACCCAATAACCAACTGTACCAGGTTTGAGGCCTGTGCCATTAACAGTTCAAGAATGGTAGCAATTAAATATTCCCCTTGAAAAACAACAGGTGAAGTTTGATTCACTTTTATAGGCTCCACCCACTTTTCTGAATATTAATTTCAGTCACCCAGTGACCAACTGTGCAAAGTTTAAAAACCCTGCCATTAACAGAATGGCTGCAGTTTACATTTTCTCAGTGAAATTTGTATTTGTCTTCACCCACTGATGACCCGGCGTTGCCCGGGTATGTATTTGACTGGTGTTGGCTCCGCCCACTTTCTAACCCTAACGCACAAACACTCAATGACCAAGTTTGTGAGCTTTGGGGTCCTTGGCATCAATAATTTGTATATTTCCATAGAAATTAAACAAATCAGATAGGCTGTTTGTGGCTCCACCCCTCTCCAGCATTTGAACCCCAGTCAACCAATGACCAACTGTAGCAGGTTTGAGGCATCTGCTATTAACAGTGTAAAAATGGCAGCAATTTAAATATTCCACTTGCAAATCAACAGGTGAATTTTGATTGGCTACTATAGGCTCCACCCACTTCCCTGAATATTAATCTCAGTCACTCAGTGACCATCTGGGCAAAGATTGGGAACCCTGAAATAAACAGAAGGGCTGCAGTTTACACTTTTCCAGTGAAATTTGTTTTTGACTCCGCCCACTTTTTGTAACCTGGACACAAAGTCTAAATGCCCAAGTTTGTGAGTTTTGGGGTCCTTGGCATCAATAATTTGTATTTTCCCATTAAATGAAACAAATCTGATTCACTGTTTGTGGCTCTGTCCCCTTTTCTGAATTTGAACCCCAGTGACCCAATGACCAACTGTGCCAGGTTTGAGGCTTGTGCCATTAACAGTGCAAAAATGGCAGCAATTTTAATATTCTCCTTGAAAAGTGACATGTGATTTTTGATTGGCATTTTTAGGCTCCACCCACTTTTCTGAATATTAATCCCAGTCACCCGGTAACCAGCTATGCTAAGTTTGAGAACCCTGCTATTAACAGTGAAGACGGGCTGCAGTTTACAATGTCCCAGAAAAATCTGTTTTTAACTCCACCCACTTTTTGTAACCTTGACACACAGTCACTACTCAATGACCAAGTTTGTGAGCTTTTGGGTTCCTGGCATCAAAATTGTGCTAATATAAGCAGTTTATCCAGCAAAGAAATCTGGCTGTTTTTGGCTCCGCCCCTTTACTGAATTTGAACCCCAAACACTTAAAGGGAACCTGAAGTGAGTAAAATTATTTAAAATAAACACATGACGTCGCTGCAAATGAATATTACATACTTACCTCACTGTCAGTTCCTCTCAGAAGCTCACCATTTTCTCCTTACAGTGATCACTTCCAGTTCTGACAATATTTTGTCAGAACTGAAATATACCAGTTGCTGTCAGTTATATATCAGCAGCTGTCAGTTACAACTGAATGTACAAGGTAATGTCCATGTTTCCCTATGGCTCAAGTGAGCGATATTACAGTTTAACAGTGTGATGAGCAGGAAGCTGTTATGGGGTAATGGCCATTTTTAAAATGGAGGACGGAGAATTCCATTGATCACAGTGGACAAATGGGACACGGGAGAGGAGAAAGAGATTGGGGAGTAGACTGCACGGGAGGTAAGTATGACCTGTGCATGTTTATTTTGACTTTTTATTTTCAGTTCAGGTTCTCTTTAACGACCGACTGTAGCAGGTTTGAGGCCTCTGCTATTAACAGTGCGAGAATGGCTGCAGTTTCAACATTCCCCTTGAAAATCAATAGGTGAATTTTGATTGGCTCTTGTAGGCTCCACCTACTTTTCCGAATATTAATTCTAGTCACCCAGTGACCAACTGTGTGAAGTTTGAGAACCCTGCCATTAACAGTGTAAGAAAAGCTGCAGTTTACATTTCCCCATGTAAAAAGTTAGTTGTTTTTGGCTCTGCCCACTATTTCTAATCTTGACATACAGTCACTTAATGACCAAGTTTATGAGCTTTGGCATCAATAAGTTGCATTTCACCATTGAAATTAAACAAATCTGATTGGCTGTTTTTGGCCCGCTCCTTTCAGAATTTAATCCCCAGTCTCCCAGTGACTGACTGTAGCAGATGTTAGGCCTCTGCCATTAAGAGTGCATTAATGTCAGCAATGTAAATATTCCCCTTGAAAATCAAAAGGTGAATTTTGATTGGCTGCTGTAGGCTCCACCCACTTTTCTGAATATTAGTCCCAGTCACCCAGTGGCCAACTGTGTCACGTTTGAGAACCCTGCCAATAACAGAATGGCTGAAATCAATCTAACAAATCTGATTGGCTGTTTGTGGCTCCACCCCTATAGTGAATTTGGACCCCAGTCACCCAATGACTGACTGTATCAGGTTTGAGGCCTCTGCCACTAACAGTGTAAGAATGGTAGCAATGTGAATATTCCCCTTGAAAATCAATAGGTTCATTTTGATTGGCTGTTGTAGGCTCCACCCACATTTCTGAATATTCATCCCAGTCACCCAGTGGCCAATTGTGTAAAGTTTGGGAACCCTGCAATGTAAAAAATGAAGTTGTTGGCACTGCCCACTTTTTCTAACCTTGACATACAGTCACTCAATTATCAAGTTTATCAGCTTTGGGGTCCTTGGTATCAATACTTTGTATATTCCCATTGAAAAATAAACAAATCTGGCTGTTTGTGGCTCCGCCCCCTTCCTGAATTTGGACCCTAGTCACCCAGTGTCCAACTGTACCAGGTTTGAGGCATCTGCTTTTACCAGTATAAGAGAATGGTAGCAGATGAAATATTCCCTTTGAAAATCAAAAGGTGAATTTTTATTGGCTGTTGTAGGCTCCACCCACCTTCCAAAATCTTAATCTCAGTCACCCAATGACCAACTGTGCAAAGTTTGAGAACCCTGCCATTAACGGTGTAAGAAGGGTTGCAGTTTATATTTTCCCAGTAAAAGTTGTTTTGGCTCCACCCACTTTTTGTAACCTTGACACACAGTCACTCAATGACCAAGTTTGTGAGCTTTCAGGTTCCTGGCATCAAAAATGTGTGCATGGAAGCAGTTTATCCACTAAGGAAATCTGATTGGCTGTATGTGGCCCCGCCCCTTTAGTGAATTTGGACCCCAGTTACCCAATGACCGACTGTAGGAAGTTTGAAGCCTCTGCCATTAACAGTGTAAGAATAGCAGCAGTTTAAATATTCCCCTTGAAAATCAATAGGTGAATTTTGATTGGCTGTTGTAGGCTCCACCCATTTTCTTGAATCTTAATCGCATTCACCCAGTGACCAAGTGTGGCAAGTTTGAGAACCCTGCGATTAACAGTCTAAGAATGGCTGCAGTTTACATTTTCCCATTTAAAATGAACGGCTGAAATTTGATTGGCTGTTTTATGCTCCGCCCACTTTTCCTGGATTTGTAACCTCGGTCACAAAGTGACCAACTGTGCCAAGTGTGGGGACTTTGGCTTGATTACTGTGAGAATGGCAGCCTTTTACATTTTTTCCATTGACTTGAATGGGTGGAATCTGATTGGCTGTTTGTAGCTCCGCCCACATGTGCAGGGGGGCCGCGAGACCCCCAGAACCTATCATCCCAGGTAGTAAGGGATCTGTGTACCAAGTTTCGTTCAAATCGGTCAAGCGGTTTTCGCGTGATCGCGGCACATACACACACACACACACACATACACACACACACACACACACACATACATCCGATTTTATATATATAGATTTGCAATTCAGAAATTGAATGCAAGCAAATACCATACTTTCGCCGTAAAGTGCTGAAAACAGAACTTTCACTTTCAGGTTTCCTGTATAAGTTACAAGTGAACGTAATTGTCAGCATTTATGTACATTTATGTACTTTAGATGCCAGAATAGGTTGGTAGTGTTATTTTTATTAGTACGATATATGAGGCTTCCTACCTAATAAAAGTGCAGGTGTCTGTGTCCATCTGCATCCGCGTGTGCTGCCACCATACTGCGCAAACTGAAGGCCCCAGGTGTGCATGCAAGCCACGTGGGGCCGCATCCACGACAAAACCTAGCGCCTGTTATTTAGCAGATGGGCCTAGTGGCTAGTGATAGTATAAAGTTCATGGTTTAAAGCTATAAACATGAACATGCAAATGAAGAACCTGAAATCCTGAACTCATGCAGTACACATTGGTATACCTATGGGATGTGCTAAAGGTGTGTGAGTGACTGACTAATAGAGATGGCCCGAACCTTCGATTTTCGTTTCGCGAACTTCCGCGAACCGCAATAGACTTCAGTGGGGAGGTGAACTTGGAAAACTAGAAAAATTTATGCTGGCCAGAAAAGTGATGGAAAAGATGTTTAAAGGGGTCTAACATCTGAGTTTTTGCATGGATGAGTGGGATAGACACCAAAAGTCCCGGGGAAAAATCTGGATTTGATGCAAAGCAGCGTTTTAAGGGCAGAAATCACATTGAATGCTAAATTGCAGGCCTAAAGTGCTTTAAAACATCTTGCATGTGTATACATCAATCAGGGAGTGTAATTAGAGTACCGCTTCACACTGACACACCAAACTCACTGTGTAACGCACCGCAAATAGCTGTTTGTGTTGTGACGGCGGTGCTGGACTGGCGCGCACCATGGCAAGAGTGCAGGCGATATCGGTTTTCAAGCCCATATGGTCGCCGGGCTGAGGTGATTGTCCAGCTGATCGAATTTGGTCTGTCCACAATGAAGCAACAACCTTATTATCTTGGGTGTGCCCCCCCGAGACACTCATATAGCCGGCGGTCATTGCTTCATTGTGATACGCAAGCCCCTTCACCGTGGCAAGGTAATGATCATGAAGGGGAATTGGCACATGTACATGCCTTTTGTTTTGTTGGTGCAGCCGCAGTGCAGCCAGAAAAATTAGGCAGGCATGTACACGCACCAGAAAAATGAGTATAGCGGCTGCTGCTAGCAGCGGCCTTAAAAATTCAGGAATCCGCCTGGAGTCCTGGACCCTGTTGGCAGTGGCGGAGAAGGCAGTCAAGAAGCCTGCAGGCAGAGATGCTATGTGGCGAGTGACTTAGTCTTGGGGAAGGCAGTCACACAACGTGCAGGCAGAAATGCTGTGTGTGGGGACTGACTTAGTCTTCGGTCAGGCCTGACCGTGCTTTGCAGACCACGTGGTCAGATGGTCCCTTGATCCAACGCTGTGTGCCAGAGATGACACCACTTGCCTTTCATCATCACGGTACAGTTTGGGTATCTCTTTTTTTGAGAAATAATTGCATATCTTCCACTGCGGTGTGTGAATTTGCTTTTGTGTCCTGCTTTCCCTCAGGTGGTCATCCCATTGCAGTTTGTGCTTTGTAATCATGTGCCTTCGTAAGGTAGTTGTCCCTACGCGGGTCTTGGTCTATCCACGGCTCAATTTTTGGTGGCAAAGAGTACAGATAGCATTGCTCTCATCTGAGGCAGACACACAAAAAAATTTCCACACCGCTGAGCCCTGGGGTGATGGCACTTTGGTGGTGGCGGCCGACTGAGTGTTAAGTGGGGTGCCAGAATCAGAGCAGGAGGAGGAAGATATGTCACGATTCCATGTGGAAGCTGAGAAAGATGAGGTGTTCTGTGTTAAATAGTCAACTAAGTCCTGACAATATTGGGGGTTGATGGCACGTGCCTTCTTCTGAACACTGTACTTTGGTCGCGGGCCGCACAAAATCACGAAAGCGCGACCTCGAACAGACCTGCCAGGTGGCCTGCCTCTGCCTTTTGTTTTGTCCATATTGGGGGGATGAAGTGAAAGGTATGCAGTGCACTGACTTGACTAATACAATGTGCAGTCAGTCACACAGGTGCAGTTAACAGGTATGCACGGAGTGGTATATCACACTGCGTGTGCTCACGTAGGTAGGTGGGTGCACTGTGAACAGGTAGTAGGTATATGCAGTACTGGGTATTACAATGTGCACCTGTCACACACACAGGTAGTCACTGAATGTGCTGGGCCTGGCAGTGGAACACACAGTAGGAATTACCAAGGCTGTCTATGCAACACAAGTGTCAGTGGGACACACACACAAAAAGAAATAGATCACAAGAACAAGATTAGCTCTCAAAAGAGCTGTTGTGGGGTGCTTTTTTAGCAATAAGAATCAGCAAAGAGCAAGCTAACTAAGCCTACAAGAGCCTAACTGAGCTTTCCCTATGAGAGTCTGCAGCAGCTATCCCTTCACTAATTACTGCAGGCACACGAGTGAGTGAAAAGCCTGACGTTGCCTGCCTTTTATAAGGGGGGGGGGGCTCCAGGAGGGAGTGTAGCCTAATTGGCTACAATGTGTCTGGTGACTGTGATGTAGAGGGTCAAAGTTGACCCTCATGATGCACTATGGGGGCAGACCGAACTTCCGTAAAAGTTCGTGGTTCTCCGCGATCGTGAACCCCCGGAAGTTCGCTGGGAACCGTTCGCCGGCGAACCGTTCGGGCCATCTCTACCGGTGTTATATTTCTGAGAGGTGGATGATATCACACATAGGCCTAGAGATGGGAAGAGCAAATATAAAAGAGGTATGACTGAACATGCATGGGGTACAGCAACTGAACCTTTACACATGTTGTACACATGGTAGTACACGGAAAACATGGGCTGCACATAAAAGGAGGCTGTAGTGCATAGGGGAGACTGCTGCATAGAGAGGAGGGATCTATTCTCTGAATTGGGGTAGAGTGGAGTAAGGGGCTACACAGAGCATACAAAGAGGATTGGTACGAGACTATTGCCTCAGGCGGATGGAAGGTTTGGGAATAAAATAAGAATATTGTTCTGTAATTAAAGCATTTTACATATCTTCTCCTTCAAATGTTACTGCTTGGAAATGTTTTAATATTCTATAGAAGATCTGTGTAGCCAGTAGAGAAGGCCCGAACGGTTCGCCGGCGAACGGTTCCCCGCGAACTTCCGTGGTTCGCGATCGCGGCGAACCGGGAACTTTTCCGGGAGTTCGGTTCGCCCCCATAGTGCACCATTAGGGTCAACTTTGACCCTCTTCATCACAGTCAGCAGGCACATTGTAGCCAATCAGGCTACACTCCCTCCTGTAGCGACTCCCTCCCCCCTTATAAAAGGCAGGCCCCGCCGGCCGTTATACTCACTTGTGTGCCTGCAGTAAACAGAGAAGGGACAGCTGCTGCAGTGCAGACTCTCTCATAGGGAAAGATTAGTTAGGCTCTTGTAGGCTTGTTAGCTTGCTCCTTGCTCATTCTTATTGTTAAAATAGCACGCCACAACAGCTCTTTTGAGAGCTAATCTTGTTCTTGTGATCTATTTTGTGTGTGTGTGTGTCCCACTGACACTTGTGTTGCATAGACAGCCTTGGTAATTCCTACTGTGTGTTCCACTGCCAGGCCCAGCACATTCAGTGACTACCTGTGTGTGTGACAGGTGCACATTACCCATCACTGCATATACCTATCTGTTGTTCACTTCAGTGCACCCACCCACCTACATGAGCGCATGCAGTGTCACTGTGCCTGTTGTTTACTGTGCACCCACCCACCTACGTAAGCGCACGCAGTGTCACTGTGCCTGTCCGGTACCTTTCTGTGTGTGTGAAAGGTGCACATTGTAATACCCACTGCATATACCTACCTGTTGTTCATTGTGCACCCACCCACCTACGTGAGTGTCACTGTGCCTGTCCGGTTGTCATCTCTGGCACACAGCGCTGGGTCAAGGGTCCATCTGACCACAGATGCCTCGTCTGCAAAGCACGGTCAGGGCAGGTACATTACTTATACAGCAAATGGGTCCTTACTTGGATGTGTGGTGGTGGTAGCCAGTTCTCAGGCTCCCACTCCGGACCGGAATCGAACCCTGATTCCCCAGCCATTATCCGTGGTCACTCACAATGGCAGACATGCCCTTCATAACAGATTCTCGTTTTTTAAATTAAATTTTCTGCTGGCTGTTCAGTACGAACAGCCAGCAGAAAATGTAATTTAAAAAAAATAGATGTAAGCTTTCACAATCTTAGAGAAAGAACCATCAAAAGTTGATAAGGAAGTCAGACATTACCTGATATCACTGAGGAAGTGCAATCTCGCCATGGTGCGTACCAGTCCAGCACGGCCGTCACAACACAAACAAGTGTTTGCGGTGCTTTACACAGTGAGTTTGGTGTGTCAGTGTGAAGCAGTACTCGAATTACACTCCCTGATTGATGTATACACGTGCAAGATGTTTTAAAGCACTTTAGGCCTGCAATTTAGCATTCAATGTGATTTCTGCCCTTACATTCTGCCCCTGACATTGAAGTCTATTGCTGTTCGCGAACTTTCGCGGAAGTTCACAAACCTGGGTTGCGAACCAAAAATTGTAGGTTCGGGCCATCTCTAAACACCAGTGAAAGCATTTCAGCCTAGAAACAAGGCTGGTATTTCTCTTTATCATTAGTTTACAGTGATTTGTAGTTGGGGTTTTGGACCAAAAGAGTGGGCCACTTCTTTGTTGAACAACATGCCAGCCCAATGCTTTGGCATGGAAGAGGTTGCTTTGAAAGCAGCACAGATGGTTTCAAATTTGAAAAGTAAATCCTTAAAAAGTACACTAAACTACACAAATGCTTTTAGTATTCACCTTGTTCAGTTTTTGGTGAGTTTGAGTTTAGAGTAGACACATACATAGCCCCCTGAACTTACATACATAGCCCCCGCAACTGTCAACTGCTGCTAAGCCTTGTCTAGGAAGGAATTTGAAAGTTCCAATCATTGTACTTTTAATCCCCATTTTCTCACATATTTCTCACATATGCTAAGTTTTGCAATTTTACTCATTTTTTGACTGGAAGTTTATCCTCACTGTGTCCTGCAAGTGAAAAGCTGAAGTCATTCAATGTCTGATATTTGCCTAGTTAAGGCCTCTTTCACACTACGTGCGATTCTGTTTTTTTTTATACAATCCGATTTTTTATTCTGATTTAAAAAGCACTGTATGCTGCTACGTTTTTTTAATTGGAATAAAAAAATCGCATCATACAAAAATAGGAATCACATGTAGTGTACAAGAGGCCTGAAAGGCTTTATAAATCAGGTTTTACAGAGGAACCCTAGTGAAAATAATGTAATAAAAAAGTGCTTCATTTTTACAATAATTATGGATAAATGATTTAGTCAGTGTTTGCCCATTGCAAAATATTTTAAATCTCTGATTTGCATTCTGACATTTATTACATGGTGACATTTTTACTGTTGGCAGGTGATGTAGCTGCTGCATGCTTTTTTGGCAGTTGGAAACAGCTGTAAACAGCTATTTCCCACAATGCAACAAGGTTCACAGACAGGAAACTGCCAGGAGTACCACGGTCCTCAGAGTTTCTTGTGGGAGGGGTTTCGCCCCCTGATGATCTGTTTGTGAAAAGGAATAGATTTCTCATGTAAAAGGGGGTATCAGCTACTGATTGGGATAAAGTTCAATTCTTTGTCGGAGTTTCTCTTTAAGTTCACAAAACAAGATTTAATCTGATAAAACAGCAGAACAATTTTCCAGTTAAGCGATTCAAGTGAGATTCTCAAATAACACATTGTTACAAGGTTGTAGACATAAAGCACATGTATACCATGCCATGTGATTTTCCATTTAAATTTTGTTTTCTTACCTCAAAGGTGTCTTTATCATGGAGTAAAAGCAAAGCACAGCCTTCAGAACAAGTGTCCTTACTCATTAATGTAAATGAAAGCAATTCCTTGGTGGGACTACAGGTTACCGATAAACAGGCCTCTTTTCGGAGAGATGATAAAGATTTCACAGCAAGTAAAGTGAGTATAATTTTAATAAGAGCAACAATTTGTATATTTTTGGAACATAATACATTGCATATTATTTTGTGGTAATTTGTCCTTAATTTAAAATGTGTGTTTTGAGAATAACTGTATCAAATGGTTTTGTTTCTTTAGGTGGAAAAGTCTTTTATGAGCTACACACAGGTATATTACACATATTTACTTAAATACTGTTTCGTTCTGTAAAATATATTTTATATAAAAGGACAGAAATGATTGTTTAAAAAAACATTCTGTAGCATTAGAGAAAAATGAATGTGGGAACCTAGCATAAGCACCTTAAAATGTGTAGAAAATAGTCTGCCAATTACTTGGGTCAGTATGTTAGATTTTGTAACCAGTAAATCTGATGCAACAATTCCGTTTCTGAATTCCCATGGTTGTGCTACAGCAGTGCAAACAACATTTTGCCAAGAAATAACCTTAACCTTCTGCCGCCCGCGTCACGCCAGTAGGCGTGGCCGCGGCGGCAGCCCCAGGACCGCCTAACGCCAGTTGGCGTAAAGTCCTGGGGCTCTGTTTAGCATGAGATCGCGCGCATGGTGCGCGCGCATCTCATGCTCGGAGGACGGAGCTCCGCCCCGCCTTCAGTCTCCGAGCGGCTATTGCCGCTCGGGAGACTGTTAGCCGGCGATTACGCCGTCTATTTACTTGGTGCAGCGCTGCGATGAGCAGCAGCGCTGCACTGGGGACAGCCGTGTGACACGGCTGTCCCCATGGGGGACAAGAGAGCGATCGGCTCTCATAGGCAGAAGCCTATGACAGCCGATCGCCATAATTGGCCGGCTGTGGGGAGGGAAGGAGGGAGGGAATAAATTTAAAGAAACAGGAGGTTTTAGGAAAAAAAACCAAACAATAATATTTATTTAAAAAAAAAAATGAACATGGGGGAGCGATCAGACCCCACCAACAGAGAGCTCTGTTGGTGGGGAGAAAAGGGGGGGGGATCACTTGTGTGCTGAGTTGTGCGGCCCTGCAGCTTGGCCTTAAAGCTGCAGTGGCCAATTTAGCTAAACATGGCCTGGTCACTAGGGGGGTTTAGCCCTGCAGTCCTCAAGTGGTTAAAGAGAAGCTGTCAGCCATACTATCTCAGAAAAAAAACCCACCTCAAGTAGATAAATACTTGCTCTACTTACATACTGTATGTATTGGCATTGCACTGTCCACATTTTGATTTTAGTGATTTTTCTATAGAAAAAAAAAAGAGAAAATCCTTCTTAGGATTTTCCATTTTGACTCTATCTTGAAGCCAATCCTGACATAATTTCCTAGCCATACATAAGGGCAGATTCGACCAAGAGACAAATCTCTCTCTAATCGAGAGATCTGTCAGCTCAGACTGATTCCCGATCAATTTCATGCTGAAATCGATTCGGAATTGGCCTTGTGATGCCGCAACGCTGTCCCCTAATGATAAATGTCCCCCTGGTGCCCTGTGCAAGGTATACAATACCTGTCCGCAGCCTCCGCTTGTCCCCCCCCCCTGATTTCAGTCCATACACGCGCGTTCCATTTGGTTTCCTAGTAATGGCACGTGTGTGTGATGTCATACGTGCGCCCTTACTAGGAAACCACGTGGGACACATGTGTTAGGACAGAGGAATGCGCCCAGAGCAGTGGAGGGAAAAGCGAAAGCCGCAGACAGGTAATGTATACCTTGCACATTTAACATTGAGTGGGATGCTCCCTCAAAACTCATTTTTTCTGACAAGCATATGCTTTAACCTAGGCCATTCCCCTTCAACCTCTCAAGTTTTACTCCTTACTAGATAATCTTAACAGGCACTTTGTACAGCACCATGGAATATGTTGGCGCTTTATAAATTATTATTAATAATAATAATAATAATAATAATAATAATACATATATATTAGGAATACTCAGTTTCTGTTTGTAAAATCTTTTAAAACATTACTTTCTGCTTTTAATTTAAGGGACCCTGAACAGTGATAAAAACAAAAAACAAAATCTGTGCTTACCTGGGGCTTCCTCCAGACCCACGTACCCCTGAGGTCCCTCAGCATCCTCTTTCTGCCCTCTGTGGTCCCGCTGGCGGTTCCATTAAGCTGGCCACTTTGGCTGAAGACATGAGCAACTGCGCATGCATGGCCCATCCATGCACCCAACTCGATCACGCCCCCATCGCCGTAAGCCTCCTGCACATGCGTGGTTCTTGAATGACTGAACCGAGCATGCACAGGAGGCTTACAGCAATGGGCGCGTGATCGGGTGCGCGGGCAGCCCATGCATGCACAGTTGCTCACGACTTCAGCCAAAGTGGCCAGCTTAACAGAGCCAAGAGCAGGACCAGGAAGGGGACCCAGAGGACACCAAAGGACCTGGGGGGGGGGGATAGAGGAAGCCCTAGGTAAGTGCAAGTTTTCATTTTTATGAGCTGATCACGGTTCCTTTAAATAAAAGTACTTATTTAGGATTATTTATGCATCATTTAGCATATTTTAAATCCATTACTCATTGTAATAGATTAAAGTGGGATGAAACTGCATATTAACTGAAAATAAAATAAAATATACATCATCCAAAAAGAAATTATGTATTTAGCTTACCTATCCTTTTGTTTTTAGTGTTCACTGATTTTGGAGAAATATGCTATGAAAAAAGAAAATAATATTTCTGCTCATTTCCATCTTTACTGTTTCTCTGTGATTCCAAAAGCGGCATCACCTCTGCCCTTTTCTTTCTTTCTTTCTTTTTTTTACCCCATATCAGTGTTAATTTACTGTTTATTTTACATATTACTGTCCTTCCCACAGTAAACACTACCTAGATAACAGACTTATATCACTGTGCAAACTCTTCTGCTGGGTACACAAGATACGTTTTTCTGCTCGATAGATGGATCCGATGGATAATTCCCGTCATGTCCGATATTCCTTCCGATCGATTCTGTGCTCGATTTCTCAAAGTGAATGGAAAAAGATAAGAAAAATGAAAAGAAGATAAGAGAATCAAACGCAGAATCGAACGGAAAAAACAATTAGGTGGAAAATCAAGCGGAAAAATTTATTGTGTGTACACAGCATTCAAAGGGAGGGGGATTCAACCTTCTGGTCATAGTGTCCTTATCTCATCTGAAATGAGAAGTTTCTGTTATTTGTATTTTGAGATAAGCTTGTTTACGGTAGCTAAAATAAACAAACAAACAAACAAAAAAAAACAATTGCACAATCAGGTGGAAAATCAAGCGGAAAAATGTATCGTGTGTACACAGCATTCAAAGGGAGGGGGATTCAACCTTCTGGTCATAGTGTCCTTATCTTATCTGAAATGAGAAGTTTCTGTTATTTGTATTTTGAGATAAGCTTGTTACGGTAGCTAAAATAAACAAACAAAAAAAAACCAAACAATTGCACAATCCTGTAGCCACTGCACAGCTAAGCAAAGGTACACAGACCAGGTAAAATAGGCCAGATAACCAGATAAAAAACAAAAAATAGGGAACATATAGGGACCTTTTTGAGAAAAAAAAACGGTTTAACATATTTTAATAGTTCAAGTACCCCCTGAACCCAATCCAACTATCCAAATGGGTACACGTAACACCTATTGAGAACCTAGGCTATATATCATAATATTGATTCTCTATTGTCTATAAAATTTCTCTAAATCACTAATTTGCAGCAAGTGTCCAGATCAATATCTTACTTTCCTAGTATGTATACTTATTCCAGGGGAAAAACAAAATGCAGAGGGTAGAGCATCAGCATCATAGCTAGAAAACTAACCATTATATAATTAGGAGATCGACATGATAGAATTCATAGCTTTCCAGTGATATCTGTATGTTCTCTTTCATCAGTGTAATGTCACCAAAGTATTGAACATTAATTATTTCTTGCTGTTGTTTCCCCCCTTTGCTCTATGTCTTATTCAAATTAAGTTCTGACCTTTTGGTATAAAATTTAGTACTTTTAGGATTTTTTTTGTTCTTAGATACATTATTTATGCGCAAACAATTTTATGACTGATATGATGTGTGCCTGTGGACTGTGGTATTGTATGTCAAAAATCACTGAAGATGTAACTAACTGTTTCACTTTTTATGCCACTAGCCTTGGGACTTTTACACTGTAACTGATGCCGCAACAAGCATGTACTATTTTTCAGCTGAAGGTAACTTTGCTTGTGATAAATATATAAACAAAATGTCCAGTCATTACAATTTTCTTACGATATTGGCAGTTGTAAATCACTATGACAAAGCTTACAGTGGACAAGTAACATCCTTTAGAAATGGATGAAAGATTACCTCGGGGGGTTCCTCCTCAAAACAAACAAACATGCGCTTGATAGTACTAGTTTCTAATATAAAAATCAAATCAATGCTGTTCTATGCTACCTCTACAAATAAAATTTTACTTACTGAAATGTTTTACTGGATGAAAGCTCAGGTTGTAACTTCAAAATGTATTGTTGAGATAATAATAAAAGAAAGAATTGTTAACTGTAACACAACTGTGGAATTAAAATGTTGCTCTTCTATTTCTCCCAGATGTTGACCCAACACCTTCTGGGATTCCAGGATTAAATCCAACAGCTTCCAGCATTCAAGGATCACCTACAAATGTGGAGGCACAGTTTGCTGAACCATGGATTTGGCTGGACACAAACCTTAGGTACACATCCACACAATTATAAAGTGCTTTGAGATGCATAATTTTCCTCAATGAATGTGATAACCATCCTTAAGACAAAGCAAAACAGGAGACATTATTCTATCTTATTTGGCATCTTATATTTTCACACCTGTTTCAGAGTACAGGGTTGGTTTTAGTTGAAATTGTCCCTAACCCTAAGGCAAAAATTAACATGCCCCCATAGCAGTATTAGATGGAATTTGCCCCCTCAATTTCCCAGATAGTGGTATTAGGGTAGCCTTTCCTCCTCCCTGCCCAACAATGCAGAGTGCACAGCAGATCGTTATATCTCACCTGTAGTCTGCAGGACTTCCTCCACCTCCTTTCTTCTCTAGTTTGCTCCAGCCTCCTATATCTCCCTGCCACCACTCCTACTTTCCCTGGTGCTACATGCTGGTGGGTCACAGGTACAGACATGCCACTGGGAGCAATGGGTACAGGAGTATGCCCTGTGGCAGGGAAAAGGAGAAGCACGCTGGCCAGACATGTGACATAAGATATGAGCTCAGTACTGTGCACTCTGCATTAACTCCCGGGTGCCACCCCTTTGATGGTGACACCTGCTGCGCCCCTAGATAGTTATGCTCTATAAAGGGGGAGACTTGAAGGCTCATCCAAGCTCTGAAGCTCTAGGCAATTGCTCAATATCCCCATGGAAGCACTGGCCCTGCCCCTGTCAGAGCATAATTATAAAAACAAGAGATAATATTTATAAATATTTATGCTGGGTATCTGATATTCAAAGAAATAACTGAGTTTCAAATCATCTTTTTTTTTTGCTTTAGAACACATCGCAGTGCTAATCCAAGTGGTTTCCTTTGTTTTTATGTGCATTACTAATACATCAGTTTCAAAGGGTTCCTAACAAAAAATGCTTGATTGCAGGGTCAGCTAGACTAGTCACTTGTTAAGTTTCAACCATGCAAAAGTAGTAGGAATGCTTTCTGCACATTGCAGCTAATTAGATATACAGTAACTTGGAAACCTCTAACTTTAGAAAGTTGAAGCTGGCTGCTAATTGCAAATATTTCTAATGGCATTAAAGTGGTCTAAACTCTGACATAACATTCAATAAAAGTGCATTTTCCTACTTTTTATTAGCTATACAGTTACCATATTTGCTTTTGTGCACATTTTCCATTTACATTTACAACTCCCCAAAGTTCAGTTTATCTGCTCTGAAAGCTGCCATTGCAATTTATTCAAGCTGCTTTTTATTATATATTAAAATCTTCTTGTGAGCTGTTCTGAACTGTGTGTATGCCTGAAGCAGAGAGAGCTCGTTTTCAGCTGTTACACACAATGTAACAACATTGGAATGTAAACAAAGATAATGTTATCTCCACTCTGGACGTGGATCTTAACCACTTTACCCCCGCCCGTATGGATTTCTCCGTCCCTTTTTCCATCCTTTAACCCCCAGGGACGGAGAAATCCGTACTTTGCGCACTCCCGCCGCTGCCCGCGCTCCCGCTCGTAAACACGCCGCCCGCCGCTAGTAAACACGCCGCCGCCCGCTCGCCCGGAGATCAATGAACGGGAAAATCCATTCCCGTTCGTTGATCTAAGCCCCACAATGATCCGCTGCTCTCCTATGGGCAGCGCGATCATTGTGAGAAAAAACAAAACACTCACAGCCTCCTTGTACTTCCTGCGAGAGTCCGGAAGGACGCTCGCAGGTCGCAATAAACAAAAAGTTACTGTTGCCATCTTGTGGCCAAACAGTAAAACTACACCCTTAGCATTTTTTACATAGAAATAAATTAGTTTTACACTAAAAATTAACTCATTACCTCCCACACTCCCCATTTTTTTTTTTTGTAATTAAAAAAAAATTAAAAAATGTACAATTAAAAAAAATACATAAATAGTTACCTTAGGGACTAAACTTTTTAAATATTTACGTCAAGAGGGTATAACACTGTTACTTTATAAACTATGGGCTTGTAATTAGGGATGGACGCAAAACTGAAAAAAATGCACCTTTATTTCCAAATAAAATATTGGCGCCAAACATTGTGATAGGGACATAATTTAAACGGTTTTATAACCGGGACAAAAGGGCACATACATTTCATGGGTTTTAATTACAGTAGCATGCATTATTTAAAAACTATAATGGCCGGAAACTGAAAAATAATTAATTTTTTTCCCACATTTTTCCTATTTTCCCATTAAAACACATTTAGAATAAAATAATTCTTGGCATAATGTCCCACCTAAAGAAAGCCTAATTGGTGGCGGAAAAAACAAGATATAGTTCATTTCATTGTGATAAGTTATGATAAAGTTATAGACGAATGAATGGATGGAGCGCTGAAAGGTGTAAATTGCTCTGGTGGTCAGGGGGTAAAACCCCTCAGTGGTGAAGTGGTTAAGCTGAAGGAGCTTTCCTGTGCAGGACAAAGTGCTGTGTTTACCTGTTAGAATGCTGTTCTGCTACAATTTTTTTGTGATAGTAAAACTTCTTTAAGGCTGTAAGGTATAGTTTAGCGTAAAGAAGAAATGCTGAGTTTCATACCACTTTAAGCTGCAAAATAACTTGTCTAGCAATGCCACGTTTCTAAAGGTGGCCATACATGGTACAATTTTTCATTTTTTTTCGATTAGATAATTTAGTTTGATTATTCAGTTAGATCAAATATAAAGATTTTTCCACCATGTCCGATCAGATTTTTCTCTAAAAACGAGATATGTTGTTTTTTCCCAAATGCAAACGCAGTGTTTTGGAGGCGATTACGCCTCAATATAAAGTATAGCAAGACAGTAAAATTGCTTTAAAAATTGCTAAACAGAACGATGTTTAAAAGCTGTTCACTTTCAGATTAAAGTGTACAAGAAATATAAAATCACTAAAATCAAATGCTCCAAAATTGCAAGGCATCAGTAGAAAATTGCTAGGCACAAGCCCAGAATTGCTACATTAAATCACTAAAAATGTATTTGCAATTACACTTAGCAAATTTTGGTGTGAACTAGGCCCCACTGTGGGTGCTCATGGGATGCTCTGATGACTCTATGTGCATAACCCCTTTAGCACTCAGCATTATATCTCCCTAAGGTGCGTCATGGACTCCTTCATTGATTTGACACAAATTCAGAATCAGCTTTATTTGCCAAGTTTAACGGTTGTTGCACCCAGAATTGTTTGTGGTACATAGGGCATTGCCAATTGAGCAGTTAGTAGACAGTAATTAACAAGTTAACCAGACAATCATTGCCGAATATGGGTAGACAGACATAAATTCATGGATGTCTGGGTTCAGTGATACTGAGGTTATATTTATCAGTTTTTTTAATTTAATCTAGATCTAGTGAAGTGAAATGGAAGTGGAATTTGTTGCACAATTAAGTGCTATACAGGCATCATCTGACATTATTTTCACTTTCCATAAAAAAAAAAAAAAAAAAATCCCTTGTGCATAAAATTGTTAGGTTTGGAAAAATTACTTGTGAAAATAAATTTGTAAATTGCACTTGTTTCCTCTTAAGTAGATGTCGTGAGCATAGAATTTTCAGTGCACGAACACGAACTTCCGAAAAATGTTCGCACAGGCGAATCTGGCGAACCGCCATAGACTTCAATGGGCAGGCGAATTTTAAAACCTACAAAGACCACAAAAGTGATGGAAAACTTGTTTCAAAGAGTCTAACAGCTGGACAGGGGCATGCCGGAGGGGGATCCATGCCAAAACTCCCACCAAAAATTACAGAGTTGACGCAGAGTCTGGTTTTAATCCCTAAAGGGCAGAAATCACATTATACACAGCTCTAGGTGTCAGTGATCTGTGGAGTGTCTCACACAGAGAATTGCATTAGTACTATCAGAATACAGTGAAATAATAATGTGCTGGAGTGGTTCTGTGCCTGCAACTAAATGAGGCAACAGCAGTAGTGTGTACCCAGCTCTGGGTGTCAGTGGGTGTGGAGTGTCACACAGAAAACAAAACCACAGGAAACCGATGTGCTATCCCTCAAATGGCCTGTTTGCTTTCACAGCTAATGGGGACAAAGACACAGGCCTAGCTAATGCTTTCCCTACCTATCTGCAGCAAGTCTGATCCTGCTCTTACTAACAGTCAGTAGCCAGCAGCGAATTAATCCAATATGGCCACCGAACTGCTCTTTGATGGGGGGGGGGAGGGGGTCCAGGAAGGGGTGCTAGACGATTGGCTGCCATGTAAAATCACAAACTCCGGTCCGCACAACAGCCGGGGTCCCCAGGTCTCTCTCACTAGCTGGGGCCCCCAAACCACCATGCGATAACTAGAGGGAAGTGTGGGCAAGCCCTGGACCTCTCAACTCCAGGGAACTCACCCCCACCACATCTAAACTGAATGCTAACTGCAACAAACACGACTTCCAGCTAGAGCAATCTCCTGCCTTTATCTGGTCAGCAGACGCCAGTCAGCCAATCAGGTGTACTGTTATACACCCTTTGCCTGCTGTACCAAATCTAGCAGGAATTGCATAAATTAGCATTCAGGTGGGAGGCTTCGGTTGGATGCAATCTTAGATCGTTTTACAGGGACGCCCCATGTAGGCACATCTCCCACACGGTCCCCTCCCTAACCACTCACCTGTCAACCACATCCTGGAAGCTGCAAAAAAGAAATGTAAAATTACAAACACTGGTCCGCACGACAGCCGGGGGCCCAGGTCTCTCTCACTAGCTGGGGCCCCCTAAACCACCATGCGATACCTAGAGGGAAGTGTAGGCAAGCCCTGGACCTCTGGTACAGCAGGCAAAGGGTGTATAACAGTACACCTGATGGGCTGCCATGTGTCTGCTGACTGTTAGGTAAGGGGTCAAAATTTAGCTCAATGATGATGTTTAGGGGGGCGAATCAAACACGCCAAATGTTCGCTGTTCGCCGCGAATGCGAACAGCTGATATTCGCGGAGTACTGCTCGCCGGCGAACTGTTTGGGCCATCTCTACTCTTAAAACATGACTTGAAATGTAATGTCACAGCAATGGAACAGTACTACTTTACACAAGCCTAAAATCAAATAAGCTGTTCTTACCTGAAATGAGATTCTGCAAGTGTGTCTGTATAATATTGTATACGTTTTTTTGCTCTCTTTCTTATATTGTAGTTTACAGTAGTTGGCATAACTTCTGAATGTCCCAGGTCAGAGGAATAGCCCAGTTGCTTTATGTGAGATCCCTTATAAGTAGTGATGAGCATGAATTTCACAGAATCATAATTTTGCATCATAATTTGCAATTACAATGCGAACTCGTAAAGCAAAATTCATAATTATATCATTTGTAATTGTAATCAGGAACCATCATTTCACAGTTTCTTGTAACTGTTTGTTAAATGTTGTGCCTACTTTAGCAGTTAATATATGAGCCTCTGATTTTAAAAATACACTGAAAAAATGGTTTTTGAACCATTTTTACTCTGCAGTTTTAAAATCAATTTTCTCAAAAACTGTCTGCAAGGTTGACTTGTTCCCACTATTTTCTCTAACGTATGTACCAATTTTGGTGACAATGGCATGTATGAGGGCTTTGCTATTAACCGCTAAAGTCAGCAAAAAATTACACGAAAATGGAACAAAATTATGAATGGATTATGCAAATCAATTGAATTTCCAAATCATAATTACGTGTGGCTGTAATTTGCAAAATTTTATATTAAATTTGGCATAATCGTAATAAGTAGAGTAAGTAGATTACGCTCAGCACTACTAATAAGTGTGTTTACGTAACCTATTTGTCATGAGGGCAAGTCTGAGGGGATTTCACCAACTTTAACCCACACCAGTACCAGTTCAAAATTTAGAACATTGGCCGTTATAGAGACTGCAATTATATGGAACATGGAACCTAAATACCTTTTTAACCTTTTATGGAATATGAAACCTAAATTCCGTATTTTCTGCCATATAAGATGCACTTTTCTCCCCCAAAAATGGGGAGAAAAAGTCCCTGCGTCTTATACGGCAAAGGCAGGGAATCCCCGACTTACGAAAGCCTGCAGATATGAACCACGACCCACTGCCACATTGGGGATTCCCTGCCTTTGCCTCCTCTCCCTCCACATGCCTGCACTATCTACCTCTAATCAGTTTAGACCCTGTGTGTGCAGCACCATCTGCTAAGTGTCCCCACCCCCTGTGTGCCTCTGCTCCCCCCCGCATTCCTGTCAGACGGGTGTCTACAGTCCTCACAGCGGCATGAATCGGGCAAGCCGCTGCCACTGCAGGCAAAGAAGGGGGTCCAGAACATTGCAGGGGGATAGTGGAGACCAGTAAATTAGAGGGGCATAGCGCAGGCATGCAGGGGGAGTGGAGACACGTGGGGGACACATAGCAGACGGCGCTGCACACACGGGGTCTAAACAGATTAGAGGGGGATAGTGCAGGCACATTGGGGGGGGGGGGCACAGGACACCAGGGTCGAGAAGTGGCACACAAAAGTACATAAGCGAAACATAAGGCACACAGGAAATAGACATAGGGCACACAGAAGGACACAGGGGGTACACAGGAGAAGACATGGGGCACACAGGAGACAGGGGGTACACAGGAGACAGGGGTACACAGGAGCAGACATGGGGCACACAGGAGAGAGACAGGGGGCACACAGAAGGGCACAGGGGGTACACAGAAGACATGAGGCACACAGGAGATAGGGAGTACATAAGAGAAGACATGGGGCACACAGAAAGACAGAGGTACACAGGAGGAGACAAGGACAGATGGAGCACACAGAAGGACACATGGCGCACACTGGAGGATACATGGGTAGACATGGGAGACACAGAAAGACACATGGGGCACACAGTAGAACACATGTGGGAGACATGGGGCACTCAGGAGGACTCATGGGGTACACAGGAGGACACCATTTTGGGGATAACATGTACAAGACGCTCCTGGAATATGGACGCACCAGATTAAAGGGAACCAGAGAGGAACGGGCTGAAAAAAAAAGAACAAGCTTTTATACATACCGGGGGCTTCTTCCAGCCCCATAAGCCTGGATCGCTCCCACGCCGCCATCCTCCGCTTCCTGGAACCGCCGTTACCGGGCCCGTCACTTCCGGCGTACGCGGCCAATTGTCCGCATCACAGGGGCTCCCTCCATACATGTACGCATGCGGCTGCACAGCAGGCAGCCACATGCGTACTTGTATAGAAGGAGCTCCGTGTGATGCGGCGAATCGGCCGCGTCCGCCGGCCGACTGGCCGACTAGCGGCAATGACGGGACCCGGTACCGGCGGATCCAGGCAGCAGAGGACGGCGGCGTGGGAGCGATCCGTGCCTATGGGGCTGGAGGAAGCCCCAGGTATGTATTAAAGCTTCCCCCCAACCTCTCTGGTTCCCTTTAAGTATATATTTTTTTTTCCCTGGTTTTCCCTCTAAACCTAGGTGTGTCTTAATATTCCGGAGCGTCTTACAGAACAGAAAGGTATTTAGGTTGTATTATTTTTATTTCATAACTCCTACTGGTACTTGGTGCTAAGGCACTTAAGTTGTAAACAGGATTAGTATACTGAATGTGATTGTTGTGTATTCTAACCCAAAGTGAATTTGGCTTTAAGTCCATAAAATACTATGGGCACTTTCACATGGATTTGCAGGCACATAACAAAAACCCTGAAAGAATAATATTATTATAAGCAATAGTGATGAATTCTCAGCTTCCATGAAGAAATGTGGTCTGAGAAAGCTATGAATGATCATGACTGGTGATCACCTAAACACTCGGCTATGTCAAATCATAAAAAGCCAACAAATGAACTTGAGGATTTGTTTAATGGGTACAGGAAACAATATCTATATATAATGCATTAAAAACTTACCGGCATGGAATGTGCAGTTGGTTATTTACATTTAACTTATTTAAACATATTTAATGCAACATTATGATCCCACAGCTCAAGAAACACCTTCAGTCTGCCACTATCTGTTCTTGACACTATGACATCATGGTTGGCCAATGCATTCGTTATTTCTGACAAGCATGGATTGGGGTTTACAGAAGAACCAGTTGAGGTGATAAATAACTGTAGAATGATTTTGGAATATGTTATAAGTGAATCCCCTCCCCCTTATTCTTTTACATTGTAAGCTTGCAAGGGCAGGGCTCTCTTCCCCCACTATGTGCCTTGCAATTTGTTATACATGTTATTCATCTTGTTACATTTGTCACTGTAATAACCAGTTCTGTCTTTTGCACTAGCGTCTATATTTGGTGTACACCATTGTCTGTATCATTATGTACCCCAGGTTTATTTCTTACTTTGTACAGCGCCACGGAATATGTTGGCGCTTTATGAATTAATAATAATCCATAAACCATTATCAAACTAATATGGTCACAATAAAAGCAGCCTGTGGTGGTGTATACACCTGTGATAAACTTGATATCACTTTCTGTATACCTGGTATCTTCTGGCGCAAAGCAATTGCAGGTACGATGAAGTGGTGAAATTGCTGTTGTGCTTCTGTGGTAACTCCATGGAGTCACAACTTCCAAATAAACAGTAACACAATGAAAAACAAGATGAAGACAACTGATAGTAAATGATGCAGGCTTACCTAGTGAGCAGAGTCTAGAGAGTCTCCTTGTGTTTACCAGAATACCCTACAAGACATGATGGCCTTGTATCCCTAGCTGGCTTGAAAGTTATGCTGGATGCACACCATGCGTTTCCGCTTTCGATGCGTCCGGCGATACGAGTCGATTCGATTATTTCCGACATGTCCGATTCGCGGTTCGATGGATCGTTAGGTCGATTTGCCATACTTTACATGGCATTCGACCTAAAAATAATCGAAATGCGCTCGGAAATAATCGAATCGACACGTATCGACGGACGCGTGCGACGCAGAAACTTATGGTGTGTATCCAGCATAAGGGTTAGATCTCTATCTATCGATTTATCTATCAATTTTTGTTCAAAACAAATACTAGGTGATAATCTAAAAGTTTAACTTTAGAGTTACGTTAATCCATAAATGTATTAACAGATATATATATATATATATATATATATATATATATATATATATATATATATATATCTTAATTTCCTTAACTTAGCTGTCCTTCCTGCAATTTACAGATCAGTGCACAAAAGAAATAAGTATATTAATAGCGTCTTCTTCTTGACACAAGACTTAAAGGAAACCTGAAAGGAGAGGTATACAGAGGCTGCCATATTTGTTTGCTTTTAAATGCTACCAGTCCTGCATCACTAGTGTCTGAATCACAGACCTAAAACAAACATGTAGCTAATCTAGTCATATTTTTGTCAGGAACCTTTTATCTACATGCTTGTTCAGGGTCTATGGATAATAGTATTAGAGGCAGATGATCAGCAGGACTGCCAGGCAACTGGCATTATTTAAAAGGAAGTAAATATGGCAGCCACCCCTCCCACTTCAGGTTCCCTTTACGCGATAGAAAAAATATCTACTGGAAATGTGCAATTTAAGTAATGTAAACAAGTCAAATACATATAATACAAAGAAATATACCACGTTCAATAAAAGGTACTTACCGGTAGCGAAAATATTGACTCATTATGGCAGAGACAAGATACAACAGGAGAAAGAGAGAATAAAGAGAAAGTGCTACATGAATGAATTTAGCTTAGGGGAATTCATATAATAAAGGATTAGAGACAAGAGCCTAAGCGAATCAGCAATCTTTTGATAAGGTGCAGAAAATAGGTTCAATTACAGTATGTGCTTATGTGCAGAGGGCTGTTTTAAAGGGGAACTTTAGCCTAAACAAACACACTGTCATTAAAGTGGATCTGAGGTGAATGTTTACTCATTGCATAATTGTGTTCCTTTCCAATTGTTTATAGGGCATTCCTCAAGCCAAATACTATTTGTTTTTGTTTTAATACTCTAATTCACTATAAACTAAATAAACCACACCCACAGGTTTTCAGAGAGAGACAGTGATTGCACACATATATGAACATAAGTGTGTGTCTCACATAAGGTGTACACACAAAGCTGTCTTTGTGCAAACATATATACATGTCGTGCACATCAATTTATGCAATTTAATTGTAAAATATGTACATAGTAAATATCTATAGAATATGCAAAATGTAAAAAATTGTATATAAAACACTGGCCAGAGGCATTAGTATATGTGCACCAGATGTAAATTGGTTCGAATAGATGTAATAAAAAATTAATGAATAAAATGAACATGCAAATATAAATATCAAGGGTACATTTACAGTTTACTACTAAAGTGTAAAAACGATAGCTTTACTATAGCTAATCCTAAGCCTTTTCTCACAGTGGACCCTCCCACTACTGATGCTTTACCTTAAAGCGGAATATAACCCTGCATTTCAACTTTGCTCTAAAACATTATTTACAGTATATTATATGCAACCAGCATTTTTTTTTTTTACTAGACCAGCATTGGTAGGGTTACACAGGGCTTTAAAGTCCCTAGAGATTTCTGCAACCGAATCCGAACTTGAGTTAGATACTTTTTGTTTACAAATATGTGTTTATTATGACTCATCTCTCTCACTGAGAAGGAGCTTGGAGGACAGCCAAAGAGATGTATCTATTGATAAACAGTTACACACTAACTAAATAGAATGTAACCATCTGAATGTCTGCACGGAACTTAAAACCTCTGTGTTTAACCCTTCCAATGCTGGTCTAGTAAAAAAAAAATGCTTTTTGCATATAATATGCTGTAAATAATGTTTTAGAGCAAAGTTGAAATGCAGGGTTATATTCCGCTTTAACCCCCCATGCCTAACCTTAACTGTACCCATTATTGCAAGCCCCCCACGCCTAACCTTAACCCTCCCTCCCCCATGCTTAACCTTAACTGCCCCTGCCGCAACCCCCCAATAGCTAACCCTTCCTACCCCATGTCAAACCATAACTATCCCTGCCGCCGCAACCCCTCCCCCTCCAGCTAATCTTAACCCTTCCTCTGCCATGCCTAGCCAAAACTGTCCTTGGCGCCAGTAAAAGAAAATAAAGCAAAAAAACAAAAAAGGCAAAAAAAAGACAAAAAACATATATTTTCTGACACTGCCATAGAGGCCCATTGTAATTACCGTCAAGGAGGGAAAATTTGGGTGCCTGCCTCCTGATATTTAATTACATTTTGCCCTTATGGTCAGGGGCGTAACTAGGCCCCACCGGGCCCCCCTGCAGATTTTCTGAGCGGGCCCCCCCCCCCCCCCGGGGCCCGCTCGCGGCCGTTTTGTGGGTGCTGGAGGGGTGGCAGCATGAGGGGAAAGCCTTGCCCACAGTCGGCGGGGAGAGGGGTAGTTCCCCCCTCTCCCTCACCTCGGGGCTCTCCCCTCTGCGCTCCCCTCCAGCTCGTAAGTGTCTGTGGGGCTGTGGTGGGCAGCGAGCGGCGGGCAGATACATACCTGCTTCCGTGCGTACCATCGGAGACTTCTCCCTCTAGCGGCTGACGTCACTTGTTGACAGAGGTGCCAAGCGTATTTTGGACTCCGTGCTGTGTATTACTCCAGTTGTTTATTGCCTGAGGAAGCGGGATTTTGCCCGTGAAATGCGTCGCAACTTGTCTTTGGAGTATATAAATAAATTATTTATTACTTGAATCGACAGTACCTGTGTCTGTTTTGGGTTGGCTGGTCCACCACCGCATCCCGAACGTTTTAAACGTTTTAGTGACTTTTATCCTACTGGCGCCTCTGTACAGCTCTACACAAACTGAACAGGTGGGTTTTCAGTCTGGATTTAAACACATCTAAGGGAAGGAGCTGTCCTGATCTGCTAAGGTAAGGAGTTCCAAAACGTAAGAGCAGCATGACAAAAGACACTGGGACCAAAAGTTTCCAAGTGGACTCTGGGTATGACTAGATTATTAGAACCTGTGGATCTGAGATTGCAGGGATTGCTACGCTGCTGTAACATTTCTTTCATGTATCCAGGGCCCAGATTATTTAGTGATTTAAATGTCAGTAGGCCGATCTTGAATCGGACCCTCCATTTTATAGGTAGCCAGTGAAGGGAGTGCAGGACTGGCATTATGTGGCAGTGATGGGGTTGGTTGGTTAACAGTCTGGCAGCAGTATTCTGTATCAGCTCTAGGCGGTACAAGTCCTTTTTTGGAAGGCCAGTGTAGAGAGCATTGCAGTAGTCCAGTCGGGATGTGATGAAGGCATGAACTAAGGTTGATAGATCTTCTGGGGGGATGAGGTGCTTGATTTTTGCGCTGCTCTTCAGGTGAAAATGGGATGATTTCACTACAGCAGAGATGTGAGTTCTGAAGTTTAAATCCCCATCAATTATAACACCCAGGCTACTCACATGATCAGAGCTGTGTAGATCCATGCCTCCTATTCTCAGTGGTGAAGACTGCAAGTTAAGTTGTTTTGTTGTCATGCGCTGCCCTCCGATCAGAAGGACTTCAGTTTTGTCTGCATTTAGTTTCAGCCGGTTGTCACTCATCCATTGCTGTAGTTCGCCTAAGCAGGCATTTATAGTTGGATTTGGGTCTGTCACACCAGGCTTGAAGGAAAGATATAGTTTGGTGTCATAGCAGTGGTATGTCAGGCCATGTTTTTGGACTAGTTTTCCAAGTGATAACATGTAAATTGGGAAAAGCAGGGGAGAAAGGATTGAGCCCTGGGGCACCCCAAACTTGATGGTAGAGAGGTTGACAGGAAGGTCCCCATAGACACTTTTTGGGTTCTGCCGCTCAAGAAGGATCGGAACCACTGAAGAACTATGCCATCAATGCCGCAGTATTTCTGTAGCCTGCTTATCAATATGTCATGGTCAACTGTATCAAAGGCTGCAGAAAGGTCTAGCAGTATCAGGATGGAGCACTCTCCTCTGTCTCTTGCCATGAGCAGGTGGTTGCATATTTGGATGAGAGCAGTTTTAGTGCTGTGATGTTTCCTTAAGAAAGACTGGAATGGGTCAGAACTGTTGTTTTGTTGGATTTTGGCTTATAGCTGGAGGTATACAGCTTTTTCAATTAGCTTACCCAGAAAGGGAAGGTTAGAGACAGGTCTGTAGCTGGTCATCGCAACTGGGTCCAGGGAGAGTTTTTTGAGGAGAGGCCTGATGATTGCTTCCTTCAGTAAAGCAGGAAATATCCCTGATTGTAAGGAACAGTTTACAATTTTTAGGAATACCGGTACAAACATGTCGGGGCAGTTCAACATGAATTGTGTTGGGCCAGGATCCAGGTCACAGGTAGTTTGGCGGAGGTGAAGTAGGATGCTTGATGTGACTTCTTCATCAATTTCTTTGAAGTTTGACAAAGGTGTTACGTTGTCTCTGCTAATGGTCTTTGGCTCTATATTGGGTTCAGATGTTGTAAGTTGGATGGCGGACCTTATAGCGGAGACTTTGTGTGAAAAGAAATGGACAAATTGGTCACAGGGATCCTTTGAAGACTGGTTATTAAGTTTCTGACATACCGGTTTGCAGAGTTTATACAATGTGCGGAACAGTTGGGCTGGTTTGTTAACTGCATTTGCAATCTCATGTAAAAGAAAGGATTACTTTTTCTCGGTGATTACCTTTTAGTAGTTCTTCAAGTGGAGGATTAAGGCATGTTTGTCTTCTGGGGGCTGAAATTTGTGCCACAGTCTTTCAAGTTTTCGGCCTTGGCTTTTGTTTTCGGCCTTGTCTTTTCAGCTCTTTTATAGAGTTATCAAACCACTGTGCGTGATGGTGTGGAGTAAGATATTTGGTGCACAGAGGAGCAATGTTCTCAAAGGTGGAGGACACACATTTGTTGTATGTAAACACCAGAGTATCAGGGTCCAAGGTGGAGTCAGTCAATTCATCAAAGCTGAGGTTATCTCGGATATGTTGTGGTGTTAGCCCTATTAAGCGGCGATATTTTATTTGGTTCTTGAACTGGTATTTGACAGCTGGTATTGAGAGGGAGAAGTGGATAGTGTGATGGTTTGACCAGGCAACAGGAATAATTTCCACACTGGCTATTGACAGGCCAGTGTGGAATATCAGGTCCAGAGTGTGACCTTTCTTGTGAGTAGCAGAGCTGATTGCTTGGGAGAAGCCCAATTCATTTATGTCATGAGGTAGCTCTCTTCCTAATTGCGACAAGTGGTCATCCATCCATGTATTGAAATCTCCAAGAACAATCCATCTGGGATGTTCCAGTGTTAGGTTGCACAGGAGATATACAAAAGTTCCTTAATGAAGGCCGAGTCCTTTCCTGGTGGGCGGTAAATTAGCAATATGTTTTTCTCAGCTGAAAGTTGCGCCCCCAAGCATTCAAACGAGTTGGTAGGTCCTACAGTAAGTGGTCTAATTTTCAAAGCTGATCTAAAGCAAAGTGCAACCCCTCCGCCCCTGAGTTCTTTCCTGTTGCAGTGTATCACGGAATGGTTTGTTGTCACGGTGGCCTCCAAGGTGGGGCCAACTGGTTCAGAAAGCCACGTCTCAGTCAGGCAGGCCAGATCAGAAGACTCTATTAGATCGTGTATGATCGCTATTTTGTTGTTTATGGATCTGACATTACAGAGAACTGCCTTGATGGGGCTACCCTGGGAGCTGAGGTCTGTGATTGAGGACTGCAGGAGGAAACAGTCTGTGTGGCTGGATCTGACATTACAGCACAACCCTTAATCCAAAACAGACACAAACATAGAAAGTGTCTTTTTGCCTATGTAATTTTAATGATGAGCATTTAATGTAATTTTTGTTATGTCTTTTTGCAGTTTCAAGTATTTCAGAATGTATCCATCACAGTGAATCTGCCTTACTCAGTAATCAGAGGTGAACTTTTCCTTTTGGAAGTTGTGCTATGCAACCATTTGAGAGAAAACCTGAAGGTACAGTATACAATATTACATCCAGTTTATGTTATGTTAATTTCTCTATACATTTCTCTTTATTTCAATTGAAAAAAGTGAAGGATAAGTGTACAAACAGTTGAGGATAGAATTGTTATATCACAAAGTTGGTGACTAATAAAAGCATGTAAAGAAACAGATATCTGAAGCATGGATATGTAAATATAGAATGAAGGAGAAGATATACATTGTATCCAGACATATATATCAGATGCAATTCTTGTAGATAGTCATCATATTTATACTATAGCATAACTCAAAGGCGAGTATGAAAATTACTCTTGTTCTCTACTGTTTGGGAGGATGGGTAAGGGGTAAAGGTAGGAAGGGAGGAGGGAGTATGTTATGTTAATTTCACTGGATTTATTAATAATGTCACAGTTAGCCTTGACTCACTTTTTATTACATTTGTTGTAGTGATGCTACAGTCATTTGTCGTGCAATTTACACATAAAAATGCAGCATGTGCTACATTTGCATTTGAGAAAAAATCAAATTGAATTAGTAAAAAAAAGGCATCCCAATTCTGTCGTCTTGCCTATGTCCTTGCGATCCGTGAATTCAGTGCCACCCGAATATCTAAGTTAATTGTGGTCAGTGGAAAAGAGCCCTTATAGGCATACATTGAAAATGGCTACAGCCAAAATTTGTTGCAGGGTGAAGCTGAAAGGTGGCTCATTCTGCACCCACTGAAACTGCTAGGTGGCGTTAATGAACCCCTAATTCAGGCTCTGGCTATTGCAGGAGTCATATTATCTAGTTTTTTTCTAAATTATCACCAGCACCCAAATTGGTCAAACTGTAATTCTCATTACAGCCCATGTCGGTGCCCAAATGATTGAAATTAGCTGATTCCCCTTATGGGGCACTATGATGAGGGACTATAAAATTTAAAATCCATATTTACATCTCCATATAAGATGTAACTTAGTCCCAGAGTATTGCTGTCCCTTACAGGAGGCAAGACAGGTTTTGAACTACTCATGGGGGATTTTCAAAAGCACTCCTTGAATGGTAGGGGTACAGCTCAACTGTCAAAATAGTGTACACATGAGTAGGTAGCATAGCTAGCACCTTTGTATAGATCCTTTCCAGGGAGTAAAAACAAAAGAATCTGGAATGCACTACTGAAGTATTCAGCAGTCATAAGTATTTATTTGCACTGCTAAATATTGCAGTAGCACCTTCCAGATTATTTTACCTGGTTATTATTGTTTTATAATATTGTGATCACTATTTTCTGGTTTGCAGCTGATGTTTATATCACTTATTCTATTAGCTTCTGACTTCAGTGCAACACTGATTCACATATCCTTTCCAGGCAGGGCAGGTTCAAGCCACAATGGTGCCCTGGGATGAAATTAACCTGGGGGCCCTCTGGCCCCAGCATATTCATCCTGCAGGGCCTCTGAGCCAGCTGCTGTGCCCCCAGATCTCCCCCAGTGCCCCTGCACTGTTTTTTGTCAGAATAGTAACTCACCTATCCCAGTACTCTGCTGCTCCATCCATCTTCATCCTTGCTGGGTGCCTCTTCCCCACAACTCTGTCCATGTTACTGTGTAATGACTGGTCACGGAGAAGAGGCAGCCAGCAGGGATGAAGACATGGAGAAGTGTGCCGGGATAGGAGAGTAGCTATTCTGGCAAAATGGTGCAGGTGCCCCAGGGGCACAAGTCAGGGAGAGACATGGTGGGCCCTGGGGCAATTGCCCCCTTTACTTCTATGGTAGCGCCGGCCCTGTTTCCAGGGAGTGCTCTCCAAAGAAGTAAAACTTTAAAAATCTCCCAGAAGGAGAGGTACCAATCCAAAACTGTCAGTTCAGCAATGAGAAGAGAATGGCTATATGGGGAACGCATCCACCTGTCCAGGATTATCATGGATGGCACACAAGTGCTGCCTGCCTACTGCAACAGATCCATCAGATCCATTGCAGACTGACATGTGTGAAAGGATCCTATTTATAAATTAATGTCCATTCTCAGCTCACGTGGAGAACACAGCCTTAGGGAACTGATGGCATAGATGAAGGGGAATTTTTCTAGGTAGCCTTTGTAGCTGTTGTATTATTTCAAATGCAGCACCTATATGAAAAAGTAAGGCTAGTGTCACACTGGGGCACTGCATTTCATATCCTGTAAAAGCAGAACTGTAACGGAGGGGAAAAGTCTCATCATGTGTTATGCACGGTGTATTACATACAGTGAATCTTACAATGCATAAAAAGTATGCTTCACTGCAGCAGTAAACACACACGTTGTCCGGTACTGCACAGTATGACTCTTATGTTGTTTCAAAGAATTCCACCACACCACACTGCTGATACTCTGATGTGAAAATCCAATTACTATATAATCACATTGGCCTCAATTCTGGTAGCTATGTAAGGTAAATATTTTTTTGTAGGTAAAATACCTCATGAGGTATTTTCCTCAGTTTTTTAGCAATTCTGAAATATTTTTCTCCATTTCTGAATATGAGGTAAAACATGAGGTAAATGCATAAAGTGAGGTAAAACATTAGGTAAGCAAGCAGTAAAAAAATAATAGTAGTCTTCAATTGTCTTCCATAAGCTAGGATAGTCTTTGGAAAAAAATTTTTTTTTGAGCGGGGAGGTGTATTTGATTATGTAGCAACCTATGAAAAGTATATTTACAGGCATCCCTTATAAAAAAAATCCAGTAAATATTTGGAGTTTTATTTCTACTATTCTTTTCTATTACACGGCCTGAATAGGAACTCCACGTAGGGCTGGTGCACACAAAAAAACGCTAGTGGATCCGCAAACGCTAGCGGTTTTTGAAGAGGTTTTTCAGAGCGATTCTAGGCATGTTTAGAGAGATTTTCTAAACATGCATAGCGTTTTTTGGAGTGTTTTTTGTGTAGCCTTTTTTTATATTTTGTTAGCCGTATCTGAACAGCTACTATAACAACACTTGGAAAACCACTCTGATCTACCGTTTTTCAGAGCGGTTTTCCACTTTCCTATACATTGAGGCAGAAATGCCTCAGAAATCTCAAAAATGATGCAGGACCCGAGTTTGAGTTTGTAGGAAAAACGAGCCGCTCTGGTGTGCACCAGCCCATTGACTAAAATTAGTCAAGCGGTTTTCCCCCAGAAAGTGTTTTAAAAACGCTCAGAACCACTCTTGGTGTGGACCAGCCCTAAAACAGCAATATGAACTCCACAAAAAACTGCAAAATGCATACAAATTGACTTTACCTCCAGGTACCGGCAGGTCTTAAACCGATCAGTAAATTATGTGCTAACATGCCCCCTAATTTCCATGAAAATAGCTATTTTCGGTAAATTACCTCATGAATTACCTCATAATTTACCTCATGAGGTAAAACATGACTAAAACCTACCAGAATTGCTAAATGTCATTACCTCATGAGGTAAAACATGACTAAAACCTACCAAAATTGCTAAATGTCATTACCTCATGAGGTAAATTACCTCACATGAGGTAATTTTGTTTGATAACCCTACCAGAATTGAAGCCAATTTTAAGTTTACTATGCTTTTATATTGTCTGACGCAGCGCAGCATGCCAGCATGGAAGTGTGAAAGTAGCTTCTGACATACTTTGACACACATTGTAAACAATATATGCATTAACATTTGCAGGTTAAAGTATCCTTGGAGAAGAATATGTTGTTTGATATGGGAGAATTAAATAATGGAAGCGCTGAGGCCCAACAGACTCTGGATGTTCCTAGCAAGGAAGAAAAATTGTTCCTGTTCCCAGTTAAACCCAAAAAAGTGGGTACTATCCCAATCACAGTAAAAGCAGTTTCTAACACCACTTCTAACACCGTAACCAGGAACATAGTAGTGAAGGTAAGGAATTGCTCTATATGCTTTTCGGCTGCATCCAGTGTAACTGCAATGAAATTAAAGTACAATTCCAGACTTTTTTTTTCCAACCAGTCTACTTTATTGGTATCTTAGTACCTACTGTATTGTGAAGATTCTCCCTCACATCCTGTTTGTACTGACATTGGTCTCTGGAACGGTATTGACAGGGACGGATTTGTACTCTTTACCACCCAAGGCCACTGCCAGCAGCCACCCCCTTCAGCATAGGTAGTCAGATGACCCTTCCCCCCCACCTCCGGTATAGGTAGCCAAATAACCCTTCCCCCTCCAGTTTAGCCAGATAACCCCTCCCCCTCCTTTCCTCTAGTATAATATGCCGGACCCTTCGCCCCCCTAATATAGCTTGCTGCCCACCCACCCTTGATCCTGTAGTGCCCTAGGCCATGGCCTATGTGGCCTTGGCTTAAATCCAGCTCTGGGTAATGAAGCAATCCTCCAAATGGGACTCAGAAGTAAAAATCTTAGTTTTTTCATTGGAAAGTGCTGAAAGGTTATTTTAAAGAGAAAATGAAAAATTATCTCCTAGGTGCACACTCAGTAGAAAAAAAAATACCTGCATGTGGCCCATAATCTTAATCTTACAACATACTACCTTATTTTTAATTGAATACATAATGCTGGATTTGCATGTCAGAAGATACAAGAAAACACTTATAGTAAAAGTGCACCTCAAACCCCATCCATGCATGTGACCCCTGTAACCACGGCCCTTTTTTACATTATGCAAACTAGTACATCTGTTCCTATTTGATTGTACTCAAAGGACCACTATTGTGGAATTTTTTTTTAAATACATAGGTGCACAAATACATATATGTATATCGAAGAGTAAATTGTACCGTAAATTGCTTTTTTTCTTCCTATGAAGCTATCTCTTACAGTAGGTATAATCAAACTGACAGTTCTCAAAGTTTCCTTCTTTTTAAAAGCAATCCCTGGCAAGGATCTGTGCAAAGATGCCGGCCAGCCTACTGGTATGCACACTATTCTGGCAGTTCTGTACTACTGCCTCCCAGGGAATGGTTTTGAAAATACATGTAAACAAATTCATTTGAATCCCCAATGAAGAGTCATTCTTGTCCAAGACTGTCAGAGCTGTCAGATTAATACCAGGCAGTAGGCACTATAAGTAACAAATACACTGGAAAAAAGAAGTTTACAGTACATTTTATTCTGGAACAAGTGTACTTTTCACATGCATGCATATACATGTTGTTTTTAACTTTATAAGCTTTTACAATAGTGATCCTTTAAATGGCATCTGATGTGAGAGGGCTATGGATGCTGCGACAATAGAAGCATTTAACAGTGTGGAAAAGAACCATTGCTCACTGCTGTATTAAAAGTATGAACCATATAAAAAATATGAACCATTTTAGGTATAAGAAAGTCTCCCGAGCTTTTATAGTATTAGCTAACTACACCATCGGGTCCAGGCATCTAATTATTTGGAAAAGACTTTGCAATTTCTTACCAAAAAAAAAGTTTATTACTTCTACCAGACCAGTAGAAGAAATTTTAGGCAAATTCAATTCTTCAAGAATTATTTTCATACGTTGATGGTTGATTAATTGAATTATAATCACCCAAATTATACAAAGACGTATAAATATTCACTAACTTTGTCTGCAAAATGTTGGGGATTATATATTTTTTATTTAGCAATAGAGTTAATAATATGTGGTATTCTAGCATTTATTCTCTGGCCTTTGATTCTTTGAGCCAATAATGCTCCAGACCTATTATTCTGGCTCTAATCTACCTAAGATGAAGCCTATACCTTTCAAGTCCTGTCAACAATTAAATCATTCTTCCTTATACATCTGTAGTGGATTTGACTTATGAAGCAATTCTAGTCTGTTTTAATCCTTTGTAGAAGAGAATTAACCTTGTCTGTTCCTGCTTTTTTGTTCCTTGCACATAGTTCAATCATTAACTTACATAAGCTTTATAAGCATTCCATATTATAAAGTTATCATCCACTAATCCATCATTGAATTTGATATTTTTTTTTTAGTTTATCTGCATTTTATTGATTGAGTGAAGTTTTAAGGAGCATATTAGTATTCATTCAATAGGTAAGGAACTTACCAGAAGAGCCAATGTCTTGGAACTCAAATTCTATGGGCGAACATAGTAGGAGAAATAGCCACTTTCACTACTTCCTGACACCGGGAGCAAAATACAATTTTGCAGTCCATAGACTGTAAAAGGAGAAGATCCACTTACCACTGCTGTTCCATAAAAAGTCCAATCTGTACCGTCCAAAAACGGACAATCAGCATAAGAAAAAGCTCATAAAGCTCATGCGTATCGGAGTGAATATGTCTCTTTAGTCACGGTGGCATAGTGGTTAGCTCTCTCGCCTTGCAGCGCTGGGTCCCTGGTTCGAATCCCAGCCAGGGCACTATCTGCAAAGAGTTTGTATGTTCTCTCCGTGTCTGCGTGGGTTTCCTCCGGGCACTCCGGTTTCCTCCCACATTCCAAAAACATACGGATAAGTTAATTGGCTCCCCCTAAAATTGGCCCTAGACCACAGTACTTACACTACATAATATAGACATATGGCAATGGTAGGGATTAGATTGTGAGCTCCTTTGAGGGACAGTTAGTGACAAGATATATATATATACTGTACAGCGCTGCGTAATATGTCGGCGCTATATAAATACTAAATAATAATAATAATAATAATAATACCGGTGAGCTTTTTCTTACGCTGATTGTCCGTACTTATACAATAGAGATTGGACCTTTTATGGAACATTGGTGAGTAGATCTTCTCCTTTTATAGTAGCACATTTTCTGATGGTATCATTGTAATAAATATGATAACCTTAAAATGTACATTATTTCAGGATAAATATATACTGTAGGAGGTCAACTTGACTTGCATTGTACCCAGCTAGAGGAATGACTCTGTAGCTAGCTGTATATCACAAGTAGCAAAAACTTGTAACTGCTGCACAATGCAAATCAGCTTCAGTCACCTGTGTGCCAAAGCCCTAAGGTTTTGTAAAATAAGAAATTAGTGTTGTTTGTTTAGTTATTATGAGCTTTATTATGCTAAGCGTTCTCGCATCTATTTCTGCAAATTTTATCTGCCTTATAAACTGCAAATATTATTTTGTTTGGCTTTCTTTAGGCAGAAGGATTGAGGAAGACATATTCACAGTCTACACTTTTTGACTTAACTACCCTGGGCCCCAATCTCCCACTATCAAAGACTTTATCGTTCACATTCCCACCTGATGTGGTGGAGGGCAGTGAAGAAGCCTATATAAATATCATTGGTAAGAATTTCTTTTATTGAATATTTATATCATCATTTCAGTGTACTTCAGAATATATCATGAATGTTGCAAGTTACTTCATCTAAGGCCTCTCTTCCACAGTTGGCTGAATTGCCACAAACACCTTCTGGCTGCAATTACATGCAGCTGAATGGAAGTGCTTGGTGGTAACACTCATGTCATATTTGATACTAGTGACCTTAGCCCGTTTAAAAACAGGCTAGGTATGTCAGCGCCAGTGGCATACCTAGGGCATTTGGCACCCGGTGCTGGGTATTAAGACCCCCCCCCCAAAAAAAAAGGCGTGGCCACAACCTGCAGCGTGCAAAAAATGGGCGTGATCATGATCAGATGAGGGCGGAGCTAACTGTAATTTAAAGTATTAGCTAGTATAGTTGCCCCAGTATAGCTAGTATAGTTGCCCCCAGTATAGCTAGTGTTGGTGCCTCCAGTATAGCTAGTATAGTTGCCCCCAGTATAGCTGCCCCCGGTGAAGCTAGTATAGTTGCCCCCAGTATAGCTAGTATAGTTGCCCCCTGTTAAGCTTGGAGGTGTATTCTCCACAGTCAGCATGCAACACATAAGCTGACATGAAGGAGGTACACACACCAGCACAAGGACTCAGGATATCCCCAGTTCAGTGGAGGAGAGGACTGACTCCAACAGGAGATTGTGGTGCACAGAGCCGGTGCAGATCCGAACAGCCACAAACAATACTTTCGTGATAACGTCTCAGCGCAAAGTAGCGCTGAGCGCATAAACCAGGACTGAGAAGATCAGGACAGGTAGACAGAAGGAACGCTTGGTTAACTAGCCACTACTTAGTGACAGCAAGCGTCCACAACAAGACAGACTGGAATGAGGCAGCCAATGCGTTGCAGCGATGGCGTGCCTCACAAAGACAGGACAGGATAGTCAGGAAATAGGAAGATCCAGATAGATGAATGTAACACAGACAAATAAACAATAAGTATGTTTTCCTAGCGTATTACAATTACAGCTATCAATGAAACTATTTGTAACGTCTGACTAACATATGTATATATCGGCAATGAACCGATATATGACATAAGCAGGAACACTGACTAGGACTGGAGCAATACAGGGAACAGGACTCAGAAGGATTCGCTATCTCTTCGCAGAGATGAACGCAATCCACAAACAGAACCAGGAGTAGGATACTAACTCAGCACTGGTGATCACGATACGCACAAACTACCAAGACGTGCTGGAAAACTGACTAACTGAACACAGGATATAAACAGTTCGTGTACGTATATATCAGCGTCACTGATGTATCAACGTAACACGAATACAAGGAAAATAATAAACGTGCTGGTATGCATATATATTGGCAATGAACCAATATATGATGCAAGACCAGCAAAGTATCTTTAGAACAAGAAACACGGTCTGGGGCTGAAGCAACAGCAAGACTAGCTACACTGAAACTATGATAGCCCGAGGAAACCCTGCAGGAAGCAGATCTTTATACTGAGGTCATCCAATGGGAGCAGACATGCAGATTCCCACACAGGTGAATGATAATCAGTCACAAGCTGACAGCAGGGAAAGGCAGACAAAGCTATGCAGCTTGCATGGAAAGAGATCAGAACTGCCCTAGCAGCAGCACTACTACTGCCAGCAATACCTGCTGCAGCAGCGATCATGACACCCCCAGTATAGCTAGTATAGTTGCCCCCAGTATAGCTAGTTTAGTTGCCCCAAGTATAGCTAGTTTAGTTGCCCCAGTATAACTAGTTTAGTTGCCTCCAGTATAGCTAGTTTAGTTGCCCCCAGTATAGCTAGCTAGTTTATTTGCCCCCAGTAAAGCTAGTATAGTTGCCCCCAGTATAGTTGCCCCCCAATATAGCTAGTATAGTTGCCCCCAGTATAGCTAGTTTAGTTGCCCCAGTATAGCTAGTTTAGTTGCCCCCAGTATAGCTAGTATAGTTGCCCCCAGTATAGCTAGTATAGTTGCCCCCAGTAAAGCTAGTATAGTTGCCCCAGTAAAGCTAGTATAGTTTCCCCAGTATAGCTAGTTTAGTTGCCCCCAGTATAGCTAGTTTAGTTGCCCCCAGTATAGCTAGTATAGTTGCCCCCAGTATAGCTAGTTTAGTTGCCCCAGTATAGCTAGTTTAGTTGCCCCCAGTATAGCTAGTTTAGTTGCCCCCAGTATAGCTAGTTTAGTTGCCCCCAGTATAGCTAGTTTAGTTGCCCCCAGTATATCTAGTATAGTTGCCCCCAGTATAGCTAGTGTAGTTGCCTCCAGTATAGCTAGTATAGTTGCCCCAACAATAGCTAGTATAGTTGCCCCCAGTATAGCTAGTATAGTTGCCCCAAGAATAGCTAGTATAGTTGCCCCCACTCCCCAGTATAGTTGCCCCCACTCCCCAGTATAGTTGCCCCAGTAGTATAGTTGCCCCTGGTATGGGGGAAGCTTGAAAGGAGGGGTGGCGGGGAGGGGGGCCAGACCCCCCACCTCCCTCACCTGGGTCCCCTCCTTCTGACGCTTCCCCCCTCCTAATTAGCAGCAGCTTTAGATAAGCGGGCAGGAGCGGGCGGAGAGGACTTACCTGCTTTCTGGCGATGGCGCACAGCGTCATCCTCACGTGATGCTGGTCTCCGACTTCTCTGTCACTCACTGCGCTTCCGCTAATCAGGAAGCACAGTGGGCGGTGGAGAAGGCGGAGAGCAGTGTCACGTGAGGATGACGCTGTGCGCTATCGCCTGGAATGCAGTAAGCAGGTGAGTAAGTCCTCTCTGCCCCCTCTTGCCCGCTTATCTACAGCTGCTGTTAATTAGGAGGGGTGAAGCGCCAGAAGGAGGGGACCCAGGTGAGGGAGGTGGGGCGTCTGCCCTCCCCCTCCCCGCCGCTTTCCCCACCACCCCTCCATTCTGTGTTGCTTTCCCCTCCTGCACAGGCCTCTGTGGGAGGCCTTGATGGAACCCCCTGGGGCACCCGACACCCGGAGCGGGGCGCCTCTTGCCGCCCTATGGTAGGAATGCCACTGGTCAGCGCTTGCAGTCGCGCCGGCCACGTGTACGCGCCCGCACCCACCCGCCACACACGCACCAGCCATGTGCGCACCTGCCCGCACACACACACACCTGCCCCTTCCTCCCCCAGCTCTCTTCAGTATCTCTGCGTCCCTCCCTGCACATGTGCAGTGCAAAAAAGCACTGACACACGGACATGAGACGCCTTGCTCTTTATTAGGTAGGATGTGCTACAATTACCTGGGGCAAAAAATCCTCTCTTGTAGCATATGAGGATGGCAACTGTCGGGCTTAAATGCATCTCCATAGGGGGCTGCCTGTACATCCCGCTAGCTATCGCCTGGTGAGCAGTAGCAACTGACAGGTGGGGAATTCACTGCCTTCAGCTGCCCATGGAAATGAGGCCTTAAGCAGATCTGAACGTACACAGTACTAAAAATGTCCACATTTTTGAACAAATAACAAGTTATGCCTATGCTAGGGCAAAGGTAGACAATACTGTACTTTGCTAAGCTGTTAACAGAGGACTTTTCACTTTCCGCAATGGCAAATCGAATTAAATTGAATAGAATCCCGATCGGACATGTCGGATTTAATCGGATCGTAAATAGAATCGTAATCGAATCGCACAAAGAATCGTATTGTGTAGATAGGGCTTAAAGCGAACATAAACACAGAACTTCCACTCTACTCTAAAAGATAAGCAACAGCATAATAACCTTTAAAGGAAAACATTTCTTCATAACAACTTACACTGGTCGATTTGCCATCAGATCGACCAGCAGATAGAGCCCTCTCTGATCGAATCTGATCAAAGAGGGATCGTATGGCTGCCTTTACTGCAAACAGATTGTGAATCGATTTCAGCATGAAATTGATTCACCATCTGTGGAGCCGCCGCCGCCGCACCCCGCCAGCTATACATTACCTGCTCCGGCCGGCGCGAGTCCCCCAGTCTCCGCTGTCTCTTCTCCGGTCTGGGCTCCTCCAGCTTCACTTTACTTCCTGCCGGGGGAAGTTTAAACAGTAGAGGGCGCTCTACTGTTTAAACTTCCTGCTGGGACAGGAAGAAGTGAAGCCTGCCGGACTCGGAGCCCAGCGCAGAGACGGAGCAGCGGTGACCAGGGGACTCGCGCCAGCGGAACAGGTAATGTATTGCCGCTGTATTGCGTCGGTTGTCGGGCATTCGAACGCCGCTATCGACGCACCACCGACCTGCCGGTAATCGAGCGAAATTTTCTGCATGGACAGGAACGGACAGAATCGACGGGAACGATCGATTTCGGACGGAAATCAATCGTTCGGTCAGCGTTTGCGCGACAATTTCATAGCCGATTCGATCACAGTGATCGAATCGGCTGTGTATCGGTGGGAAAATCGGTAAGTGTATGGGCCCCTTTACAGAGATCTTACAAAAACCCTTTAGTGCAGGTATGTCAAACCAGTCCTACGAGAACACATTCCTTTCTTTCTCAGTCCATCCTAAACACTGGCATGGATCTGGTCCTCCAGGCCTGGAGTTCGACACATGTGCTTTAGTGTTTACTTCCTGGGAATTCCTTGAAGGACAGAAAGGGCTATCATTCAGTGCTTACATATTAACACAGAACAAAGGCACACTGCAGCACAGTTGTCACCTTTGATTTGACTTGCTGATTACTTGCTGATAAGGACACAGACTGATTTTTTTTTTTTTTTTTTTACATATAAAAATATTATTTTTTATTGAATTTTCATAAAAAGTATTCACAGACAGAGTGTTCAAACAGTCTGATCTCTCTAAAGACACACCGTGTGAATTTCTCAGAAACTACTACTGTGCAAGAGTTTTGGTCCACTAAAGTGAAACCAAGGCGCAATACAGCCACGCTTGTGCATGGTGGGGAGCAAGGCCACAAGAACATATCCATCAAGCTTTTGTCAGATATGTTCAGAATTTCCAGGCGTGGCAGTGGTGGGGGCAAGGAGGAGATGGAAAGGAGATGGAAAGCCTCTGCACTATCTAGAGGTTTCCCTCTACCTAGGTAAGTATGTAACTTTTATTTTTATCTGCCTCGGGTTCACTTTAAAGAGAATCTGTACTCTAATATTCTTACACTAAAAAACATACCATTCTATTCTTTATTTTATCCTGTGCCCCTCTGTGCTGTTTCTGCCACTTTCTGCTGCAATCCTGGCTTGTAATTAACAGTTTTAGGCAGTGTTTACAAACAAACTTACCAGCTTGTGATAGGCTCACATAAACAGAGTGTGTGAGTCATACAGAGTGTGCAGGGGGCCTGCAGAGGGTGTGTATCGCTTCTATCCAATCACAAGCAGCCCTGCACATTCCACACATTCAAGCCTTAGCCCAACAGACACGACAGAGGAAAGGAGATAAGATTTATTACAGAGACAGTGCAATTAGGAAAGGCTGCAGTAAGCCAGAGCACATTAGAACAGGCATAGGAACTTATAGGATAGAAGAACTAAGGCTGAAAAATTTGTTACAGAGTCTCTTTAACTAACTATTCTAAATCCCGGTGGCTCTCCATAGCTTAGGGCTGAGTTTCCACTATGCACTTACGTGGAAAATATACAAATTAAATATGATAATTTTTATGCAAATTTTCATATGCTGCTAGCAGACTATTCCTCCTCCATTTCTTCCTATGTAAAATATATTCAAATTTTTGCATTTCACTTGCGAAGCCATGCGTAATTATGTTGTGAACGTGCATACGAAAAAAGGCAGTAGACTATTTTCAAGCAGCACATCTGGAAAGGAAATTCACAGTACATAGAAACTAACCTATTCACTATCAGTAGCATGTGTTCTAATGTGAATTTTTGTTCTGAAAAAATGCAGAAAAAAATCACAAAATTGGAAACCCAACCTATAGGCAAGCTGTGAATCTTGTCAGTAAGTCACAAAGTCTGACCATATTTTGTTGTCTTCTTCAGCTCTGCATAGATACTTCATGTGACCTAATTTATTTATTTTTTTTTTTTTTAATAAAGGAAATCTACTTGTGCCTTCACTCGACGGTCTGGAGTCACTTATAGAAATGCCTTGTGGTTGTGGCGAGCAGAACATGATTTACTTAGCCCCAGACATCTATGTCATGCAGTACTTAGAAGCAACTAACCAAGTAACAGAAAACATAAGAAAGAGCGCTGTAGAAAAAATGCGACAAGGTATATTATTGCATTCTTATCTCTTATGACAGTTACCTACTGTTACTGCTGACATTGCAAAAATGACTTAGCAGCTGACTTTCTACATAATGTTTACAGATGTTATAAGGAATTGAAAAGAAAGATAATAATGCATGCACAGAGACAATTTTATCCCTGTAGAGGCAGTATGGAAAGTTTGAGACAGATTACAAGATACCATCATAGACTACAGCTTGATTGCTATTAGTACAAGCATTAACAGTGTAACAGCTTATACTGTACTTTATATACAGAAAAACCTCTGATATTCAGAACTCAGTTAACCAGAATTCTCAAACAGCCAGAAAAAAAGAAATCCTGGCCTTGCAAGATGCATAAAACTGTTTTTAACCACTTGCCGACCGCGCACTCATACCGCGCGTCGGCAAAGTGGCAGCTGCAGGACCAGCGACGCAGTATTGCGTCGCCAGCTGCAGGCTGATTAATCAGGAAGCAGCCGCTCGCGCGAGCGGCTGCTTCCTGTCAATTCACGGCGGGGGGCTCCGTGAATAGCCTGCGGGCCGCCGATGGCGGCTCGCAGGCTAAATGTAAACACAAGCGGAAATAATCCGCTTTGTTTACATTTGTACGGCGCTGCTACGCAGCAGCGCCGTAAGGCAGATCGGCGATCCCCGGCCAATCAGCGGCCGGGGATCGCCGCCATGTGACAGGGGACGTCCCGTCACTGGCTGCACAGGACGGATAGCGTCCTGTGCAGCCCGGATCTCCAAGGGGGGGCCAGGTAGGAGAGGGAGGGGGAGGATTTCGCCGCGGAGGGGGGCTTTGAGGTGCCCCCCCCCCGCAACACCCGGCAGGCAGGAGCGATCAGACCCCCCCAGCACATCATCCCCCTAGTGGGGAAAAAAGGGGGGCGATCTGGTCGCTCTGCCTGCACGCTGATCTGTGCTGGGGGCTGCAGAGCCCACCCAGCACAGATCAGCTACAACAGCGCTGGTCCTTAAGGGGGGGTAAAGGGTGGGTCCTCAAGTGGTTAATATATGTGCAGTTTGATCGTCCCCAGGAAATCCTGGGGCAGGACGATCGCCCCACACTACTCCCACGTGCAGATTAATCTCTGGAAAATTGCACTGAAAGGGTAATATATGTAGTGCCGCCTCCCGCTCAGTGACACACTCTCTGCTGGACAGGAAGTAAATCACTGAATTATGCATGCTGCTCCACTGTCGTGTTTACTTACCACAATGCCATAGACTTGCATTTCTGCACAATCCCCGCGGTAGGCATGGATCATGGGGCAAAGCACTGCAGAGTTTGCGGTGGACTTGTGTCAATTACACTACTTCTGTCACACAGCATTGCGTCGCAATAGTGTGTAAGTCTCCTAGACTTACATTAGCCTTGCGACGAGCGGCAGTAGGGGCGAGTATCAAGATGCATAGAAATACCGTAAGTGTGAAAGCAGCCTTAAGCTACTTTTTAGGACCTGATTCCAATACATCCGGATCCAAGCTGAATCTGCAGCGTTTCCCCAGGTGGGTTGGACGGGAAAACGCTGCTTATCCCTGTAATGGTTTGCCATCCAGATGGCATTGCAATGCAATTCTAGACAGCACACTGCAGTTTTCTGCAGCATGCTCCCAATCTATACTGATGCGGATTCCATACTGCAGCAGCTTCACAGCAGTGTGGAAACTGAGGCCGAATCGGAAACAACTGCGGCTCATACTGGAAATAGACCCTTGAAGAGTTTATCGTAAGTATACAGTGTGGTGTAAAGAATTGTTTTTTTTTAGTTATGTCTATTTTTAACATTAACTCTCAAGCAACCAGAAACTACATTTATCCAGCATCAGCCGATCCCTGTTGGTGCGGAATAATGGGGGTTTTACTGTATTGTGGTACACATGCTTGTAAAATAAGAGTGTAAAATAAATACACTGCTCAAAAAAGTACACTGCTCAAAAAAAAAAAAAAATGGAACACTTAAACAACACAATGTAATTCAAAGTCAATCATGCTTCTGTGAAATCAAACTGTCCACTAAGGTAACAACACCGACTGACAATCAATTTCACATGCTGTTGTGCAAATGGAATAGACAACAGGTGGAAATTATAGGCAATTAGGAAGACACCCCCAATAAAGAAGGGGTTCTGCAGGTGGTGACCACAGACCACCTCTCAGTTCCTATGCTTTCTGGCTGAGGTTTTGGTTACTTTTGAATGCTGGCGACCACTCTTGTGGTAGCATGAGATGGAGTCTACAACCCGCACAAGTGGCTCAGGTAGTGCAGCTCATACAGGATGGCACATCAATACGAGCTGTGGTAAGAAGGTTTACGGCATTGATGTTTTGGACTGGCCCACCCATTCCCCAGACCAAAATTCAATTGAGCACATCTGGGATATCATGTCTCATTCCATCCACCCATGCCACATGCACCACAGACTGTCCAGGAGTTGGTGGACAATTAAAATCAATGGTTAATTATAAAAAAGGCCAGCTACTTACCTAAGGAGAGGGAAGGCTCAGGGTCCTAATGAGCCTACCCTTTCCTCTCCCAGTGCCCTCTTCGCAGTGGCAGCTCCTCCATTCAAATCCCCCGCCGCGGGGGACTTCAGAAATCTTCGGGAGCTGAGTCCTCCCAAAGACAGGCGGCTCCAAACTACGCACGCACGAGTACGTGATAGAGGGCGTTCGCACGTGCGCAGTTTGGAGCGGCCCGTCTTCGGGAGCACTCGGATTCCCGAAGACTGCCGAAACCTCCCTTCGGCGGTGGAAGTAGCAGTTTTTGACCAATTTAGTCAAATACTGCTACGGGGGAGCCAGCGCTGGAATGGGCACTGGGAGAGTAGCAAGGGAGGCTCATTAGGACTCTGAGCCTTCCCTCTCCTTAGGTAAGTATCTGGCTTTTCTTTTTATTAATCGGTACCCAATGACTTTAACCACTTGCCGACCGCACGCTTATACCGTGCGTCGGCAAAGTGGCAGCTGCAGGATCAGCGACGCAGTTCTGCGTCGCCGGCTGCAGGCTAATTAATTAGGAAGCAGCCGTTCGCGCGAGTGGCTGCTTCCTGTCAATTCACGGTGGGGGGCTCCGTGAATAGCCTGCGGGCCGCCGATGGCGGCTCGCAGGTTAAATGCAAACACAAGCGGAAATAATCCACTTTGTTTACATTGTATGGCGCTGCTGCGCAGTAGCGCCGTAAGGCAGATCGGCGATCCCCGGCCAATCAGCGGCCGGGGATCGCCGCCATGTGACAGGGGACGTCCTGTCACTGGCTGCACAGGACGGATAGCGTCCTGTGCAGCCCAGATCACTGGGCATGACAGGTAGGAGAGGGAGGGGGGGAATTTCGCCGCGGAGGGGGGCTTTGAGGTGCCCCCCCCCGCAACATGCCTGCAGACCGGAGTGATCAGACCCCCCCTGCACATCATCCCCATAGGGGGGAAAAAAGGGGGGCGATCTGATCGCTCTGCGTGCCCGCTGATCTGTGCTGGGGGCTGCAGAGCCCACCCAACACAGATCCCAACAAACAGCGCTGGTACTTAAGGGGGGGTAAAGGGTGGGTCCTCAAGTGGTTAAAGAGAATCTGTATTGTTAAAATCGCACAAAAGTAAACATACCAGTGCGTTGGGGGACATCTCCTATTACCCTCTGTCACAAAAGTGGTTAAAAACAGTTTTAAAAAGTTTGTTTATAAACAAACAAAATGGCCACCAAAACAGGAAGTAGGTTGATGTACAGTATGTCGACACATAGAAAATACATCCATACACAAGCAGGCTGTATACACCCTTCCTTTTGAATCTCAAGAGATCATTTGTGTGTTTCTTTCCCCCTGCATCTCTCATGCACTGAAGTTTCAGGCTGCTCTTTTCTTCCTGCAAACAGCTTTGCCCTTGTCTGAATTTCCTCAGTATGTGAAAGCCCCGCCAGCTCAGAGGACGATTTATCCAGCTTGTAAAAGATAAGAGAGAAGAGAGAAGCTGCCCTAATCTAAATAATACACAGGCAGTGTGCATAGAGGGGCCTGGAAGGGGGAGTTCATAGCAGAACCACAACACTGAAGAACTTGGCAGCCTTCCAGACACAGGCCGACAAGTCTGACAGGGGAAAGATACATTGATTTATTACAAAGACTGTGATAGCAGAAAGTGCTGCAGTAAGCCAGAACACATTAGAATAGCTTTTGGAAATTGTAGGATGATAAAAAACAGGATGCAATTTTTGTTACAGAGTCTCTTTAAGTCCAGGTCTGGGAGGAGATCCCTCAGGAGACCATCTGCAACCTCATCGGGAGCATGCCCAGGCATTGTATGGAGGTCATCCAGGCACATGGAGGCCACACACACTACTGAGCCTCATTTTTCTTGTTTTTAGGACCCTACATCAAAGTTGGATCAGCCTGTAGTGTTTTTTTCCACACACACTACTGAGCCTCATTTTTCTTCTTTTAAGGACCCTACATCAAAGTTGGATCAGCCTGTAGTGTTTTTCCACTTTTATTTTAAGTGTGACTCCAAAACCAAACCTCCATGGGTTGATAAATTTGATTTCCATTGATAACTTTTGTGTGATTTTCTTCTCAGCACATTCAACCATGTAAAGGACAAAGTATTTAATAAGAATATTTCATTCATTCAGATCTAAGATGTCTTATTTATGTGTTCCCTTTATTTTTTGAGCAGTGTATTTTGCATTATTAAACAAGGCAAACTTAATAGTATGCTACTACTGTAACACAGAATTACAGTTGGCCTAATATACAATAAAACTGCATCTCCCAGTTCCAAAGTTTTCATATTTAGTTATTAGTGTTTGTTCAAAAGTATTGGTGTCAGCATAATAGTCTCAATTATCACCTGGATTAATGCTAACTCAGTGACTAAAGCAGAGCCGTTTTTAAGCAAAGGCTTTCCAGGGCTTTGCCTGGAGTGCCATTGTTCCTGGGGGCGCCATGCCACTCCCCCACAGGTGTTTTTGCCTCCTTCTGTCCCCTTGTACTTCCTTTAGTCCCCTGTGCCACTTGGGCCCCCGTGTGTTCCTCTGTCCCCCTATGCCTCCTTCTGTTCACCTGTGTGCCTCCTTCTGTCCCCCTTTGTGACTCCTTCCATCCCTTTGTGCCACCTTCAGTCCCCCTGTGCTACCTCTGTCCCCCGTGCGTCCCTTTGTGCCTTCTTCTGTCCCCTTGTGCATCCTTTTGCTAAAGCAGCACAGCTTGAGGGAATGCATGTTAAAATGAAGGCGCTGCCACTACACCTTACATAGCAGCGCACATTGCTATGTAAGGAGCGTGCCTTCCTTAGTTACAACTTTGCTTACATAGCAACATGCATAACTTTAAATGCATTTGGTCCTGTAAAGTATCACAACCACAATACTTCACTAGTCCCTGCTACTATGTTAATTAACATGGTTACTAAGGAAGGCACGTAACTAAGAAAGGCACGCTCCTTACATAGCAGCGAGCGCTGCTATGTAAACCGTGCATAGCCTCTACTTTAGCGCAGCTTAAGAATCAAGCCCATAATGGCAACCCAAAACCAGAAAAGTTTGAGTCATCTGGGGCTTCTTGCAGCTCCTAGAAGTCTATCAGATCCCATGTAGAGATGGCCCGAACGGTTCGCCGGAGAACTTGTTCGTGCGAACTTAGCTGGATCAAGTTCGCGGTGAACTGCAAACAATTAGCGAGTTTGACTCGCCCCCTATACTAGACTTCCCAGTCTGCTGCTGTCCTTTCCATAAGATCACGACCCGCAGTGGGGTCGTGGTGTTTTGCATGTGCACTCTGGGACCGCTTTGTGCTTGCGCACATGGGAGCATGGTGACGAGAGGCTCTCGGCGTGTGCCTGCATACACAGAAGACCACAAACCGAACACAGGTCATGATCTTACAGTGGGGACAGCGGCAGAGTGGGGAGCAGTGGAACTTTAGTGTGGGACCTGATAGACTCCTATGGGCTGCAAGAAGCCCCAGGTGAGTAAAACATTTATGTTTTAGGGTTGCCTAATGTGTCCTTAAGTCTATTAGTGCAGAGGAATATATTTGAACTCAATTCTGTCTTTAGAATTTTAGTGTGCTTATGCTTAGAATGAGTGAAATGTTTTAAATGAAGCCTCTGATCAATATCATAATACAGTGGGATGCGAAAGTTTGGGCAACATTGTTAATCGTCATGATTTTCCTGTATAAATTGTTGGTTGTTACGAAAAAAATGTCAGTTAAATCTATATATATAAAATCGGATGTATGTGTGTGTGTGTGTGTGTGTGTATGTGTGTGTGTGTGTGTGTATGTGCCGCGATCACGCGAAAACCGCTTGACCGATTTGAACGAAACTTGGTACACAGATCCCTTACTACCTGGGATGATAGGTTCTGGGGGTCTCGCGGCCCCCCTGCACATGTGGGCGGAGCTACAAACAGCCAATCAGATTCCACCCATTCAAGTCAATGGAAAAAATGTAAAAGGCTGCCATTCTCACAGTAATCAAGCCAAAGTCCCCACACTTGGCACAGTTGGTCACTTTGTGACCGAGGTTACAAATCCAGGAAAAGTGGGCGGAGCATAAAACAGCCAATCAAATTTCAGCCGTTCATTTTAAATGGGAAAATGTAAACTGCAGCCATTCTTAGACTGTTAATCGCAGGGTTCTCAAACTTGCCACACTTGGTCACTGGGTGAATGCGATTAAGATTCAAGAAAATGGGTGGAGCCTACAACAGCCAATCAAAATTCACCTATTGATTTTCAAGGGGAATATTTAAACTGCTGCTATTCTTACACTGTTAATGGCAGAGGCTTCAAACTTCCTACAGTCGGTCATTGGGTAACTGGGGTCCAAATTCACTAAAGGGGCGGGGCCACATACAGCCAATCAGATTTCCTTAGTGGATAAACTGCTTCCATGCACACATTTTTGATGCCAGGAACCTGAAAGCTCACAAACTTGGTCATTGAGTGACTGTGTGTCAAGGTTACAAAAAGTGGGTGGAGCCAAAACAACTTTTACTGGGAAAATATAAACTGCAACCCTTCTTACACCGTTAATGGCAGGGTTCTCAAACTTTGCACAGTTGGTCATTGGGTGACTGAGATTAAGATTTTGGAAGGTGGGTGGAGCCTACAACAGCCAATAAAAATTCACCTTTTGATTTTCAAAGGGAATATTTCATCTGCTACCATTCTCTTATACTGGTAAAAGCAGATGCCTCAAACCTGGTACAGTTGGACACTGGGTGACTAGGGTCCAAATTCAGGAAGGGGGCGGAGCCACAAACAGCCAGATTTGTTTATTTTTCAATGGGAATATACAAAGTATTGATACCAAGGACCCCAAAGCTGATAAACTTGATAATTGAGTGACTGTATGTCAAGGTTAGAAAAAGTGGGCAGTGCCAACAACTTCATTTTTTACATTGCAGGGTTCCCAAACTTTACACAATTGGCCACTGGGTGACTGGGATGAATATTCAGAAATGTGGGTGGAGCCTACAACAGCCAATCAAAATGAACCTATTGATTTTCAAGGGGAATATTCACATTGCTACCATTCTTACACTGTTAGTGGCAGAGGCCTCAAACCTGATACAGTCAGTCATTGGGTGACTGGGGTCCAAATTCACTATAGGGGTGGAGCCACAAACAGCCAATCAGATTTGTTAGATTGATTTCAGCCATTCTGTTATTGGCAGGGTTCTCAAACGTGACACAGTTGGCCACTGGGTGACTGGGACTAATATTCAGAAAAGTGGGTGGAGCCTACAGCAGCCAATCAAAATTCACCTTTTGATTTTCAAGGGGAATATTTACATTGCTGACATTAATGCACTCTTAATGGCAGAGGCCTAACATCTGCTACAGTCAGTCACTGGGAGACTGGGGATTAAATTCTGAAAGGAGCGGGCCAAAAACAGCCAATCAGATTTGTTTAATTTCAATGGTGAAATGCAACTTATTGATGCCAAAGCTCATAAACTTGGTCATTAAGTGACTGTATGTCAAGATTAGAAATAGTGGGCAGAGCCAAAAACAACTAACTTTTTACATGGGGAAATGTAAACTGCAGCTTTTCTTACACTGTTAATGGCAGGGTTCTCAAACTTCACACAGTTGGTCACTGGGTGACTAGAATTAATATTCGGAAAAGTAGGTGGAGCCTACAAGAGCCAATCAAAATTCACCTATTGATTTTCAAGGGGAATGTTGAAACTGCAGCCATTCTCGCACTGTTAATAGCAGAGGCCTCAAACCTGCTACAGTCGGTCGTTAAAGAGAACCTGAACTGAAAATAAAAAGTCAAAATAAACATGCACAGGTCATACTTACCTCCCGTGCAGTCTACTCCCCAATCTCTTTCTCCTCTCCCGTGTCCCATTTGTCCACTGTGATCAATGGAATTCTCCGTCCTCCATTTTAAAAATGGCCATTACCCCATAACAGCTTCCTGCTCATCACACTGTTAAACTGTAATATCGCTCACTTGAGCCATAGGGAAACATGGACATTACCTTGTACATTCAGTTGTAACTGACAGCTGCTGATATATAACTGACAGCAACTGGTATATTTCAGTTCTGACAAAATATTGTCAGAACTGGAAGTGATCACTGTAAGGAGAAAATGGTGAGCTTCTGAGAGGAACTGACAGTGAGGTAAGTATGTAATATTCATTTGCAGCGACGTCATGTGTTTATTTTAAATAATTTTACTCACTTCAGGTTCCCTTTAAGTGTTTGGGGTTCAAATTCAGTAAAGGGGCGGAGCCAAAAACAGCCAGATTTCTTTGCTGGATAAACTGCTTATATTAGCACAATTTTGATGCCAGGAACCCAAAAGCTCACAAACTTGGTCATTGAGTAGTGACTGTGTGTCAAGGTTACAAAAAGTGGGTGGAGTTAAAAACAGATTTTTCTGGGACATTGTAAACTGCAGCCCGTCTTCACTGTTAATAGCAGGGTTCTCAAACTTAGCATAGCTGGTTACCGGGTGACTGGGATTAATATTCAGAAAAGTGGGTGGAGCCTAAAAATGCCAATCAAAAATCACATGTCACTTTTCAAGGAGAATATTAAAATTGCTGCCATTTTTGCACTGTTAATGGCACAAGCCTCAAACCTGGCACAGTTGGTCATTGGGTCACTGGGGTTCAAATTCAGAAAAGGGGACAGAGCCACAAACAGTGAATCAGATTTGTTTCATTTAATGGGAAAATACAAATTATTGATGCCAAGGACCCCAAAACTCACAAACTTGGGCATTTAGACTTTGTGTCCAGGTTACAAAAAGTGGGCGGAGTCAAAAACAAATTTCACTGGAAAAGTGTAAACTGCAGCCCTTCTGTTTATTTCAGGGTTCCCAATCTTTGCCCAGATGGTCACTGAGTGACTGAGATTAATATTCAGGGAAGTGGGTGGAGCCTATAGTAGCCAATCAAAATTCACCTGTTGATTTGCAAGTGGAATATTTAAATTGCTGCCATTTTTACACTGTTAATAGCAGATGCCTCAAACCTGCTACAGTTGGTCATTGGTTGACTGGGGTTCAAATGCTGGAGAGGGGTGGAGCCACAAACAGCCTATCTGATTTGTTTAATTTCTATGGAAATATACAAATTATTGATGCCAAGGACCCCAAAGCTCACAAACTTGGTCATTGAGTGTTTGTGCGTTAGGGTTAGAAAGTGGGCGGAGCCAACACCAGTCAAATACATACCCGGGCAACGCCGGGTCATCAGTGGGTGAAGACAAATACAAATTTCACTGAGAAAATGTAAACTGCAGCCATTCTGTTAATGGCAGGGTTTTTAAACTTTGCACAGTTGGTCACTGGGTGACTGAAATTAATATTCAGAAAAGTGGGTGGAGCCTACAAAAGTGAATCAAACTTCACCTGTTGTTTTTCAAGGGGAATATTTAATTGCTACCATTCTTGAACTGTTAATGGCACAGGCCTCAAACCTGGTACAGTTGGTTATTGGGTGACTGGGGTTCAAATTCAGAAAAGGGGGTGGAGCCACACACACCCAATCAGATTTGTTTCATTTCAATGCAGATTATTGATACCAAAGACCGCAAAGCTCACAAACTTGGTCAGTGAGTAATTGTGTGTTAGGGTTAGAAAAAGTAGGCGGAGCCAACACCAGCCAAATACATACCCGGGCAACGCCGGGCAATCAGCTAGTATATCATATAGGAGACACACACAGTGATATTTGAGAAGTGAAATTAATCTTATTAGATTAACAGAAAGTGCGAAATAAATGTTAAAATAAAATTAGGCAGGTGCATACATTTGGGCACTGTTGTCATTTTATTGATTCCAAAACCTTTACAACTAATTATTGGAACTTAAATTGGCTTGGTAAGCTCAGTAACCCCCTGACCTACATACACAAGTGAATCCAATTATGAGAAAGAGTATTTAAGGAGTCCATTAACAACCAACAATTTATACAGGAAAATCATGACGATTAACAAGGTTGCCCAAACTTTCGCATCCCACTGTATATGTGCATTACTGTGTCATTGCCCCTACTTACTTTAAAATGACTCAGTACTAGGTACTTACTCCATACTCAGTATGTGTTGAAGTGTTCGATTAGACCTGCACAGAAATGGTGAGCAGTGCAAATATTTCACAACAAAAGAGAAGAAAAGGAACATTTTTCTACACAGCGATTAGCATATACTGAGGTAACATGCACATATTATAAAATGGTGTTAAAATCAATGATTACAGTTGTATCCATTATTGGTTAAAGCACCAATAGAAGTAAATCTGAATACAATAGAAGTACATTGACATTGAGACCTGCATGCAGAGCGCATCCATGGAAACACATCTATTATATTTAATATGAATACATTTCTAACTACTTTGTATAGTAATTTACTATATCATCTGTCATGATTATGTTTTAACCTAGGTTATCAAAATGAATTAATTTACAGGAGAAATGATAGTTCTTTCAGTGCTTTTGGCATGTATGACACTTCTGGAAGTACATGGTACGTTTTTCTGTAAAGTATTTTTAATCATAGCATTAAATGCATGGGTGAAACTATGTTTAGATGTGGTTAGAACTATGTATAGATGTGGGTGGAACTATGCCTAGATGTGGGTGATGCTTTAACCAGTGTCATAGCTACAGACCTACGGTTGTTATGCAGAATTTGGATCTGCCCTTCACTCACCTACTCTGCTTCCCACCTCAAATTAAAAAATACAGGAGCTCAATATTCAATAATTCACTTTAATATCATGGCAAAAATATCACAGATCTGGAATGTATATTTACTATCTTAGAAATCTTTCCAGATTTGTGTTCCCAGATAAAGCAATTAAGTGTCCAGTTGACCCCAGATACAAGTTGTAAGGAGCCATTTGCCTTCAGATAAAAAAATACGTAGCTACCTGACCCAACATAAACTAATGACGTTTGCCAGGTCTCCCCAGACATAAACATTAAGTAGTCATGTGCCTACAGATAAATAAAATAAGCAGCCGCGTGCTCTCACTTAAAAAAAAAAATGTAGTAGCCAAGTAGCCAAATGTCCCAGAAAAAATATTAAGTAGCCAGCTGTTCCCAAGATACAAGAATTAAGTAGCCAGGTGCTCCTAAGAAACCAGACCCAAGTAACTATGTGTCCCCAGATAAAATAATAAAGTAGATTACGGTAAATATTGTACAGAATTAAACACTGCAACACAATGAGGTTAGTTGGTGAATGCTAAAGGCTGTGCCTCTGTCTAAGAGAAATGGAAATTCAAACTGTGTGGATGAAGAAGCAATAGAAGCAGGCATTAAGACAAGACAAGACAAGACAAATAACATTTATATATTGCGCTTTTCTCCTTGCGGACTCAAAGCGCCAGAGCAGAGCAGCAGCCACTAGGGCGCGCTCTATTGGCAGTAGCAGTGTAAGGGAGACTTGCCAAAGGTCTCCTACTGAATTAGTGCTGGCTTACTGAACAGGCAGAGCCGAGATTCGAACCCTGGTCTCCTGTGTCAGAGGCAGAGCCCTTAACCATTACACCATCAGCCATGGTGTGATTAACATATGATAAAAGAGGCCATTTATTGAAAACGTACATATACGGAGAGTCTGAAAAGTCATACTGCATGAGCACATGACCTATAAAGCCAAGCAGAGTCTTTGTGCATATATGTCTTACATAAACGGTATCTCTAATTAAATGTTAGTACCAACTTTTATTGCTTCTCTGTCCACATAACAAAAATTGAGTAGCTATGTGCCCCAGATACAAGAATAATTTAGCCATGCATCCCCAGATAGCAGTGGTAAGTAGCCATTGTTTACCTAAAGATCAGTGTTATGCTGGGCATACAAGGTACGTCTATTCCTGCTAAATCGAGCCGCTGGCTCGATTCCGTCGCATCCCCGCTTGTCCCCGCTGTTGCCTGGATCGATTTCCGCTCATCCCCGCGGGCGCTTATCTTCTGCTCATTTTTTTCTATTGTCCTGCCCGCGGTATCGAGCGGGGAATCGATCCGGCAGGTGATTGGGCACGTCGGATTTTTATCAGCGGCCCCCATCAGCGGCTCGATTCAGCGGGAATAAACATACCGTGTAGTCCCAGCATTAGGTAACCATCTGTACTGTGTAGACAGCAGTAATAGATAGCTGTTTGCGCCCCTGAGACAGCAGTATTAGGTAAACATGCATCCCCTCCCCAAGATGGCAGTATTAGGTAGCTTTGTGAGGCCTCCCAGATAGTAGTATTAGGTAGCTAGAGGATTACAAGTAAGGTAGCCATTTGCACTCTCCACACCAGGAAGCAGTATTCAGGGGCAAACGCAGGATTTTTAAGGGGGGGGTTCCTGAAAGGTCCAGAAGCACGTATGTCCCCGAGTGCTTCCGAATACAGGTGGCTCCATACTGCCCATGCACAAAAGTGCGCTGGCGTATTACGGAGCTGCCTATCTTTGGAAGTACTCAAGGACACTAGTGTTTCTGAGGGCTTCTGGTAGCAGCAAATGTGAACGGGGTACAGCGCTGGAACAACTCCCCAAGAGAGGAACAGGAGATAGACTTAGTTTGGACAATTCAGTGGAATATGCTACATAGTTTCACATAGCGCAAGCGATACCCATATGATGCAGGGATATATGCATCTGCGGAAGATGTCGGCGCTACATAAATACTAAATAATAATATTTTGCCTCACCAGGATTGCACTTTTATTTAGCTTTCCTGTATGACAAGAACACACAGTCAGGTCTAGGGGAAGAGGGAAACAAAGGTGAATGAGGGAGGGCTGGTGCACACCAAGAGTGCTTCTGAGCGTTTTTCAAATCAACAGTGATTTGAAAAGCGCTTGGCTAATGTTACCCTATGTGGGTGTTCCCACAGCAGCGTTGTGATTTTTTCAAAATCGCAGGTATACTGCATGTAGCATGTTTTTGAGCAATTCATTTAAAAATCGCTCTGAAAATCACTTCACAAAATCACACTCACAAATTGCTAGCGATTGCTATTGTCATTTTGGCGTTGCACTAGCCCAGAGAGAGGAGTGGAGAAATTGAGAATAGCCTGAGATGGAGCAGAGAACTTATCTGTATTGCAGTCCCACATCACACAGGCTACTTGTCTGTAATAGGACTCCTGTCCCTGCCAGTCTCTCACACAAGTCAGAAAGAAGCCCTCCTGGAGTCTAGGGACTGTCAAAAACTTTTCAGCTTGTTATCCACACCTTATCCACACATGCAGTCATTATAACAATGGGGAGAGACCAGACAGATGTTTGCCCACAGACCCTGAGTCCAGGCAAGCTCTGCATCATGCTGTGCATATTTACCAGCTTGCCTGCACTCTAATTTCATCATGTCTGACACTTCTGTGCTGTGGAGAGTCCGGGACTTTATAATCAACATTCTCTCACTGCAGGCTGCATCTTCTTGTGAGGGAAGCTCGGCTGCCTCTCTCATTCTATTAGCTGGAGGGAGGCACCAGAAGTAAGAAGGGAGGGAGAATGAGGCTGTTTATATTATGCAGGCTTCCCTGGCTGAATACACAGCTCAGTGCAGGGGGGAGGTTCCAGACACCCGGAATAGCCCCCTGAGTTCGCCAGTGGTATTAGATAGCCATGCGTGCCTACTACACCAGATTATTGTGTTAGGTAACCCTGTGTGCCTCCCCACCACAGGTAGCGGTATTATGTAGCCATGTGTTTCCACCCACCCCAGACACAGTAACAATAGGTTGCCTTATGTGCATGCCCCCTTCTAGATAGCAGGATTATGTAGCCATGTGTGTGCCCACACCTCCAATAGTAGTATTAGGTAGCCATGTGTGCCCCCTCCTTACCCCAGATAGTAGTATTAGGTAGCCGTGTGCCTTCCTCCCCACCCCAGTTAGTGGTATTAGGTAGCCATGTGCCTCCCCTCACCCAAGTTAGCAGCACTAGATAGTAATGTGTGCCACTCCCAGAGTTAGCAGAGCAGAGCACGGTGGAATCTCTCACCTGTTCCGCCGCTATGCTCCCTGCCACATCCTGTGTTCCTGACCACCTGTGACTTTGTACCCACAGGCCTCATGTGATCCGTGGCTATGCTTGCCTGTTGGACCATGTAAACGGTTCTGCTGGGAGTCATGGAGATGCTGGGAAGCACAGAAAAGAAAGGAGGACACGAGGTGGAAATGCGAGCCAGACTCTGCTACTGACTCTGCATTTCAAGGCCTTAGAAGGGTCTGCTCCTGGAGCACAGCCTTGTTGTGATTCGGACTTTTGCAGCAAGAGCTCCTAGCGTAATGGAAAAATAAAATGCCGGGATAATTTGGTCAATGATGAAGCCTTTATTAGAATACAGGCAATAATGTTGATATTCTACTATTGGGTGCTGGATAATTCTGATAGTAGAATATCAGTAATTTTACATATATTCTATTATCACTTTATCTAACCTTCCTCTTACACTAACCCGCCTCTCTCTACTCCTAACACTAACCTACCAGTATCTCAGTCTAAAACTAACTTACCCTAACTATCTCTAATACTAACCTACTCCTTCCTACTCCTAACACTATCCCCCACACCTACGGCTTACACTTGCCACGAATAACCTCTTTCCACCCCCATCTATGCTGCAATTTCCCTTACTTTTGGTCCCTCTGCCACCTCAGCACTTTGGCTATAATCGTTGCCTCCATTGCCAATGTCTATAGCCGCAATCAGTATTGTTATCTATGTGGTGCCCAAGTTTATTAGCAGCCAGCCAGCCACGAGCACCCAAATTTCCGCTTTTGTGCTCCTATGCCAGTGAATGTAACCTAATATAGTAGCCTTGACTACCTCACAACAGTCACAAAAATAACTAAAAACATTAGCCTGAACTTATTTGCTAGTGGCACAAGGCTCATTAATGCAACAACAGTAAAGTTGACACCAGTAATAGGTCAACTTACTGTCACAATTTCAGTCATTTGCCAGCTACTGTTGTACTGAGAATTCCCCTAATTTCCAATGGCATATACTAATTGTGAGATTGCTGTACATAGAAGTCTTTACAGTCCTTAATTTTGAAATTGGTGTTTTCATTTATCTACGCCCAGTGGCGTAGCTAAGGAGCTGTGGGCCCCGATGCAAGTTTTACATGGGGCCCCCCAAGCACTCTATACATAACAATTGATACGGCGCACCAAAACCTGCCAATGGCAACTAGAGTGTCAGAGGTACAAGAAGGGGATGGGGAACAGTTTGTTAATGATTACCACTATTAAAAGTATCTATAGAAGTGATTATTATGAGCACAGTACCAATAGGGAGCTAATACTGTAGTTGTGGGAGGGCCCCTCGGGGCCCCTCTGGCCCAAGGGCCCCGATGCGGTCGCTACCTCTGCACCCCCTATTGCTACGCCCCTGTCTACGCCTCTACTTGAATTGTTTGCTTGTTGCTGTAATATATGGTATCCGAATAACAATATCCTTGAGATATAAATATATATATGTATGCATTAGTACTATGAAAATTTCAGTATGGTTATGTTATAAAAGCCTTTCCCAACACTTGTATTTTTTCCCAGGCTTTCAGCCTTTGTGCTCAGATGTTTCCTTCAGGCCCGGCCATATATTTACATAAATCCAGATGTTTTAAATCAGACAGTGAATTGGCTGCTCCAGTACCAGGATATAAGGACTGGGATATTCTCTGAGCCTGGCCGAGTTATCCACTATTCACTTCAGGGTGGGCTGAATGGTCCGATCACCCTCACAGCCTACATACTGACCTCACTACTGGAAGATGTGCACTATGCTGTATGTATTGCATGATTCATACACACCTATTTACACGTGTTATTCTAGTGAATATCGTCCTCAAAATAGATCTTTTACTTTTCTTGCAGAGTGAGAAAGAATTTAGAATTATGAAAGGATATACATTTCTGTTTCACTGTTGTCTGCAACTTTAAAATATTTAGCATGTCTTCCTTTTTTCCTGTTGTATCGATCAAATTTAATAAGATATGGCAAGAAAAAAATGTGTGAACTTTCCTCTGTGCATTACCATGGCTCTTATGATCCAGCTCCCGTTTCTACACTTTCTGTAGGGTTATCTCAGTTGCCCAGCAATTACTGATCAACAGACAGTTTCACTTTCTACCTATGTAAATGAGTGAGGGCATCCACACAATGGTTAGGCCTCGTTCACACTGCATGCGTTGTCGTCCGTATTTCAGAAATGCGTGTGGCAGGCCGACACGCAGGAACATCAAAAGTGCATAGACTGTACTGTCTGATGTTCACACTGCATGTGTTCTGTACCAGTGCAGTGCACGAATGCATGCTGCACACATTTTTTCCCAAAACACACGGCTGACCCATTCACTTTCAGTGAATGGGATCAGCCACAAAACGCATGGAAACGCAGATGGCGGGCGATTATATGCATTGTGTTCCGATATCACGGCCATCTGCGTTTGATAATGTGAACAAGGCCTTAGGGTTGCCATTTGTTAGTCAGAGATCAGATCCACTGCATATAATATCTGACAGGCATTGGCACCTTCCCTGGTTTAAAGTTATTTAGCTGAGTAATTTCTGTAATGCCATCACCATTAAATGCAGGTGGTCCTTGTCAATGCATGGCGCAGTTTGACTATCATGGAAGACCCCAGTGCACGTTGTTCCAAGTGCTCATTTCTCTTCCCCAGCCCCTGGCCATATATTCCTGATACTTGCATTCTACCTGATACTTGTGTGGATGTGTTGAGTTAAACATTGAGCTCCTCTACCATCCATTCAGGGGAGTGTGGCACTGGTGCACCCAATTGCAGTCCCTCCACTCACTGCCTGCCATCCAATCCTGTGGCAGTCACCGTAAAAGCCAGGAATTGCAGCTTAAAGACTCTCTGGAAAGAGAGGTTTAAACTGACAGGGAGAAAAATGGCCCAAATGAAGTTTAAGGCTGCTTTCACAGTAAGACGTTACAGACGCACGTTAGTGCAGCCTGTAACGCAGCCCACCGCACAGCAATGAAAAATCAATGGGCTGTTCACAGTGCCCACGTTGCGTTACATTGTAACGCAGCAAGTTAAAAGAAAGTGCTGCATGCTGTGCGTTATACGCGGCTAAGCCGCGTTAGACTGTTTGCAGATGCTCAGTGATGTTGGAGGAGGAGGTCTCCCCTCCTCCTCCACGGCCAGCCACATGGCTAATTAATATTCACTGCACTGTGACGTGCAGTGTTTACTTCCTGGAGTGGCCGCTCTGTGCGGCGATTGGCTGGTGGGACCACGTAATGCGGATCACTTGGTCTCCGCATCGCACAGCACAAAAAAGGCGCACCATGCAGCTCTTGGTAGTGTCCTCCTCCAGCACCACCAGGCATTGCGTTAGGGGCACGTTATGCGACCTATAACGTCCCCTTAAACGCAACGTCCTGGTGGGAAAGAAGCCTAAAAGCTTGGAGATTAAATACGAGTAGGGCCCTGATGTTTTCCACAGTGCTTTCCCATCACTACAAGTCCACAGAATGAGATCTGACATACTCCTGCACAGATACTGGGCTTGATTCACAAAAGAGTGCTAACTGATAGCACGGCCTTTTTCACGCATTTTGCGTGATCGTAATTTTTTGCGCAAAACGATATTGTTTTGAGCGCAACTGTGAATTTTTGCGTGCAAACATTACCGTTTTGCGGGAAAATTCGCACGAAAACGGCCGTGCTATCAGTTAGCACTCTTTTGTGCATCAAGCCCACAGAATGCAAAAAAGGAAATGTGTTTTATTTTTTCCCTAGCTTACAGCAGTATCAGACTTAACAGGACAGAGTAAGGTTTAGCACACAAACCCCTATAGATGTCTCAGTTTCAGGTCCAGAATTTGCATGGAAGTGCAGCACTCTCTTGTTGGTTGGGTTCTCGGTTTGAATTCCAGCTAGGACACTATGTGCATGGACTTTGTATGTTCTCCCTGTGTCTGTGTGGGTTTCATCCGGGCATTCTTGTTTCCTCCCATAGATGACATATGTTAGGGATTAGGAGGGCATATTATGTAGGGGCCAGGCAGTTGGGTGCAGGGCGAACCGAATGATGCCTCTCCCTGCAACGGCTAAACTCACCGGCGGCATTAAATGCTATTCTCCCTCTGAGTTGTAGCAGGGAGATGTAAGTCGGGGTCTGCTGATTGCCGGAACCCCAAATTACTCTTACGCGCCCCACGTAGCATAGCACTAGCGCCATCTATGGCTGCGTCCAGCTTCAGCACTTGGCACTGGGCGCCAAAATGAACTGATTCGAGGGATTAGATTGTGAGCCTCTCAGGGGGACAGTTAAGTGACAAGACTATATACTCTGTACAGTGCTGCAGTGATGTTAGCACTATATGAATACTAATTATTAATAATTATTATTTTATAAATAGGTGATATTTCACACCTAGGGCTTTATTCACAAAGCCGTGCTAACGCATAGCACGACTGTGCTATGCGTTTAGCACGCAATGTGACGCGCGTGAAGGTTTACGCACGTAAAGATTTACGCGTGCGCGCTAAACACTTTGCCGCGTTAGCACGTGCACGTAAATGTTTACGCACGTAAACCTTCACACGCGTCACATTGCGTATTAAATGCATGCGTGAATCAAGTCCCTTGTCAGTAAAATGCCTTTTAACCCCCAGCAAGCAAAACATTCGCAAAATAATTTTAATAGTGCTTTTCAACTACTTTTTACTATTTTTTTCCATTGTAAAATGCTATTAAGTTATTTAAAAAAGAAGATGAAAAATCATCTTCTAGGAGAAAAAGTTCATTGCATGTGGACCAGGGTATCACCACCATCAGCACTGGTCATAATATACTCACTGCAAGAATCACTGCATCTGTGGTTCCCCGTAAATTGACCATAGAGTATGAAAGGGATATCAACTTTCTTTGACTGTGTTAGTACGGTCATTAGTAATATGAATTATTTGTTGTATTTTCTAAAGCACTGTGGAAAATGTCAATGCATATAGATACAGAATAATAATAATAATAATAATAATACTCATCATCATCATCATCATCATAGTAGTAATAATAATAATAATATGCAAACAATGCAAGAAACTCACAAAGTTATTAATGTTTTGGTATTTGGATTATGCATTTGTTTTCAGAGACTTTATGAATCCAGAATTCACAAAGCAGTCCAGTATCTTGAGGAACAATTTCAAAAAGGAATTGCCAGCAATTATACTTTGTCCGTTGTTGCATATGCATTATTACTGGCCAACAGCACCAAAGGGGCCGCAGCTTTGGATCAGCTTAATTCAAGAGCTACTGTTTCAGGTAACTCCACTGATCAATAAATAAATAAATAAAATCATACTTTAATCCCATTAATTATAAACGGATTGCTACAAGGAGATTTACAGAAAGTGTCTATGTAAATGAAAAAGTAAATGCTTGCTGTACAGTTCAGCCTCTGATCTGTGGGGCAACAAGTACCATCCGGTTGCAATTGAATGTACTCACATGTATGTCAGAGGATGCTATATAGTGCGGTTAAACCACAGCAACAAATCATGTCATGTAATGCCAATTAGTTGGATGCCACCTACGCAGATGTACATGCAAAATCTGGCATGGTTGAATCTGCCCATACATCTCTAGATGTATGGGCAGTCTCCCTCCTAACTAAACAATCCTCTGTGACACTATCACTGAATAGACTGCAGAAGCTTCTTCTCACCATGCAGAAGTGTGTCCTGGTGTTCTGGATTTTCCAATTCCCTCAGGAATGTCCATCTGCTGCTGTGCTGCAGCCCCTCTTTTCTGCACAGAAGAAATCTGTCCTGGACCTTCTCTTCTTCCACACAGCACATCCTGCTAGTGCTACTCCAACGAGCTCAGCATCACCAGCTGAGCAGACACAGGAAAGCTGCTGACAGCAGGAACCCCGGCCAGCTAGATATGTGTGTCTGGAACTTGTATATATGGAGCAACATGTTTTATGAAAGTCCTCAATCAACCCATCATATGCATTACATATATAGATAGACAAGAGAGATCTGATTACTATCTGTTTCGCAAAGTGGAACAAACAGGCTGAACTGGGGATACTCTGACTCATCAGTGTCAAGTGAAAGGAGACCTCTGCTTGTTTTCAGCGTAGTGGCATGTCGCTTCACAGAGAGACCATACAAACTTTATGCAAATAGTGTCCTGGCTGGAAATTGAAACTGAGACTATACTGCTTCAGAAGAGAGTGCTAACCAGTTGGCCACTATGCTGCTCCACAAATGTTATTGTATTGTAATTAGTATCCCCTTCTGAATTGTCAGTGGTTAATTAAAATACTTTATTTTTAAATGGTTAACAGGTTCCCACAAGTCCTATCCACTTGCAAGGGATCTAATTACAGCTAGCATCTTGCCATGGACAGCCTGGTATGACAAGGTAGTAGGTCTCCCTCTTTACCAGAACTGACTGTGCATCAGCATCACATCATGTCTAGTTAAACAGAAATCGTATGAGCCAGGGAGACATATTTGCTTGTAGAGCTGACTTCCAGTTCTGACTTTACATGCAAGTTTCCTCTGACCATTTAAAAGGAACCTAAGGCCCGGTTCACATTAGCGGTCGCCGTCCGGAATCGCCGTGCCGGAGCCGGACCGCATGCGGAACGGACGGAACGGACGCACGGCATAGCAATGAAAGTCTATGCGTCCGTTCACATGCGTCCGTTTCGTCCGGACCGGATCCGGACCGGATCCGGACTCCGGCGTAAGACCCAACATGCGCTATTTTTTGGTCCGGCTCCTCCGGCAGACGTATCCGGAGCGGAGCCGGACTGCACCGTCCGGCCAATACAAACCAATGAGAACCGGAGAGCGCACAACACACTGGCTATAAAATCCGGATGTTCTACCCCACTTCCTATGCGTATTGTAGCGGCGATTTTGGATGGGGACACATGGGCAAGCATTTTGGAGTGAAGCAGCAGTGACGTTTAACGTGCTGGAGATGTTGGCAGTATGTCGGAGGTGGAGGTGAGTTCTAAACAGCGGAGGGCCTGATTCCACAGGTCCACCTTCTGCTGACCTCCCAGACCCCAACATTTTTATTTTATTTCTACTCTCTTTTGCCAAATGGATCCGGATCGCATCCTGATGCACACCTGATGCAACCTGACCAGATCCGGATCGGATCCGGATCAGAACCGTACGGTTCCGATCAGGATCCGGTCCGGATCCGGTCAGGTCATCCGGTCCGTTTGGCAGAGAACCGCAAGTGTGAACCGGGCCTAAACTGAGAGGGATATTGAGGTTTCCTTTTAAACAATACCAATTGCCTGGCAGTCCTGCTGAGCTCTTTGGCTGTAGCAGTGGCTGAATCACACACCTGAACAGGGGCGGACTGACAACTCATGGGGCCCCCGGGCAATAGGAGATTATGGGGCCCCCATACCAGTGTTTCCCACCTTTCACGTTATATTTTTACAGACTAAGATATAATAATTTATTGACAACAGTAAATATGTTATATTGTGATATTGTAAACTGACAAAAAATGGGTGTGGTCACGCAACAGAATGTGGGCGTGGTCATGGGTGGGGCAAAATATACATGACCTTAGCAGTGGTGTAAAAGGTCTGCCGGGAAAGTTTGAACTCTGCCATAGTGTTTCCCCCCAAAATACATGTAATCTGACAGCATTTCACCAAAAATCCATGCAATTTGGCAGAGGTTCCTCCAAAATACAGATAATATGGCAGTAGTTCCCCCAAAATAGACGTTATCTGGCAGCAGCGGTTCCCCCAAATACACATAATTTGGCAGCGGATCACCAAAATACATGTAGCAGCAGTGGTTCCCCAAAATACACAGAATCTGGAAGCAGCAGTTCCCCCATTATACACAATCTGGCAGCGGTTCCCCAAAAATACACATAATCTGGCAGCTGTTTCTCAAAATACGCTTAATCTGGCAGCAGCAGTTAAAATAGTTAATCTGGCAGCAGTTCCCCCAAAATAGGTGCCCCCAGTATAGGTAACCAGGTCAAAAGGTATCCCCAGTGGAAGTATCCAGGTCTATAGGTTTTCCCAGTGCAGGTATCCAGGTCTATAGGTGTCCCCAGTATAAGTAACCTAATCTACAGGTGTCCCCAGAATAGATAACCAGGTCTATAGATGTTCCCATTTAAGATAGCCAGGTCTATAGATGTCCCCAGTTAAGATAGCCAGGTCTATAGGTGTCCCCAGTATAGGTAGCCAGGTCTACAGGTGTCTCCAGAATAGGTAGCCAGGCCTATAGGTGTCCCCAGTACAGATAGCCAGGTCTATAGGTGTCTCCTGTATAGATAGCCAGGTCTTTAGGTGTCCCCAGTATATGTAGCTAGGTCTTTAGGTGTCCCCAGTATAGCCAAGTCTATAGGTCTCCCCAGTATAGCCAGGTCTATAGGTGTCCCCAGTATATACAGCCAGGTCTATAGGTGCCCCCAGTATATACATCCAGGTCTATAGGTGCCCCCAGTATATGTAGCTAGGTCTATAAGAGCCCCCAGTATATGTAGTCAGGTGTATAAGTGCCCCCAGTATATGCAGCCAGGTGTATAGGTGCCCCCAGTATATGCAGCCAGGTGTATAGGTCTCCCCAGTATATGCAGCCAGGTGTATAAGTGCCCCCAGTATATGCAGCCAGGTGAATAGGTGCCCCCAGTATATGCAGCCAGGTGTATAGGTGCCCCCAGTATATGCAGCCAGGTGTATAGGTATCCCCAGTATATGCAGCCAGGTGTATAGGTCTCCCCAGTATATGCAGCCAGGTGTATAGGTGCCCCCAGTATATGCAGCCAGGTGTATAGGTGCCCCCAGTATATGCAGCCAGGTGTATAGGTCTCCCCAGTATATGCAGCCAGGTGTATAGGTGCCCCCAGTATATGCAGCCAGGTGTATAGGTGCCCCCAGTATATGCAGCCAGGTGTATAGGTGACCCCAGTATATGCAGCCAGGTGTATAGGTGCCCCCAGTATATGCAGCCAGGTGTATAGGTGACCCCAGTATATGCAGCCAGGTGTATAGGTCTCCCCAGTATAGCCAGGTCTGTAAGTGCCCCCAGTATATGCAGCCAGGCTTGTAGTGTCTTCAGGAGGGGAGACAGCCAGTGAAGGAGGGCAAATTGCATAGCAGAGGAGAAGGGGGGAAGTTCCCCCCCCCCCCTTCTCTCACCTTGGGGCCCCCCTTCCTGGCTCTCCCCTCCGTAATCTGCAAAGTGCAAACAGCTGGAAGCGGCTGACAGCGGGCGGAGACTTACCGCTGTTCAGCCACCGGAGGGATCGCTGATCTGTGTGCCGCTAGTCTGGGCTTCTCAAGCCCAGACTAGCGGCACACAGATCACCGATGCCTCCAATGGCTGAACAGCGGTAAGTCTCCGCCCGCTGTCAGGTGTCAGCCGCTTCCAGGTGTTTGCACTTTGCAGATTACGGAGGGGAGAGCCAGGAAGGGGGGCCCCAAAGTGAGAGAAGGGGGGGGGAACTTCCCCCCTTCTCCGCTGCTATGCTCATCGCCCTCCTTCACTGGCTGTCTCCCTTCCTGCTCAGGGTTCTCTGGCGGGTGGCGGGCCCCCCCCTGACCACGGGCCCTCGGTCCGTGCCCGAGTGCCCTAATGGTCAGTCCGCCCCTGCACCTGAAACCAGCATGCAGCTATTCCAGGCTGACTTCAGTCAGAGGCTCAGAGCACCTGATCTGCATGCTTGTTGAGGGGCTGTGGCTAAAAGTATAATGCTGGGGAATCGATACACGCAGGGGCGTCTCTAGCCATTTTGTCACTCCAGGCGAGAAATCCTGTGGCACCCAACCCCCCCCCCCCCCCCCGTGATTGCCCCCAGTCCCATACCCCGCACCCCTCATGGTGAACACCACTCCTGTGGTGAACCCCACCCCCAAGACCCCCGAAAATCATAATGCAGCAGCGTTTCACCAGAAAATGTACTTATTGCGGCATGGGTTCACCAGAAAATAGTTGTTATGCAGCAGAGCGTTTCACCATAAAATATACTTATTGCGGCATGCACTCACACACACCACACACAGTACACACACACACTATACACACACACACACACACACACAGTGTACACACACACACACACACACACACACACACACACACACACACACACACACACACACACACACACACACACACACAGTACACACACTGCACACAACATACACACTATACACAGTACACACACACACACACACACACTAGACATGCACAGCACAGTACACACACTATACACACACACACACACACACAGTACACACACTGCACACAACATACACACACACAGTACACACACTGCACACAACATACACACTATACACAGTACACACACACACACACACACACACTTTAGACACGCACAGCACAGTACACACACACACACACACACACACACACAGTACACACACTGCACACAACATACACACACACACACACACAGTACACACACTGCACACAACACACACACACACACACACACACACACACAGAGCACACTATACACAGCACACAGTAGACATACACTATACACATACAGAGATAGGAGGAGTGGAGTGAGACTGAGAATAGCCTGAGATGGAGCAGTTTATCTGTATTGCAGTCCCACATTACACAGAGACTAGTTGCTGGTAATAGGACTGCTGTCCCTGCCAATCTCTTACACAAGTCAGCAAGCAGCCCTCCTGGAGTCTAGGGACTGTCAAAACTTTTCAACCTGTTTAAGACCTTATCTGCACATGCAGTCATTATAACAATGGAGAGAGACCAGACAGATTTTTTCCCACTGACCCTCCAGACGAGTTCTACATCATGCTGTGTATATTTACCAGCTAGCCTGCCCTCTAATTGCACTTCTATCAGCTAGCCTAGTATTTTACATTGCCTTACATCAACAAACCTGAATACAGCAGACACAGGACCAACCCTAAATCATTGAATGAAAGGCGGCCTGGGGGGAAGTCAATGCCTGGCTGCTACACAGTCTCTACATCCACGCAGTTAGCAGTAGCAGAGAGAGAGGGACTGAATTCTCAGGAGTTGGACTCAGGAGCTGATGATGCTGTACTCCTCGGATCCCTGACTAGGATGAGTGCCTTCTCTCACTGACTCATTCATTACTGTGGTTCTTTGAATCATTGAGCTGAAGTCCAGTCAGCCCCGCTGCTGCTGTGTAAACTGACACCTGAGTCAGCTGAGAGGCATTTCTTCTCTCACTACTCAGTGCAGAAGCGCCTTTGCCTCTTCCTGTCGCCTTAGGCGAAAATTTATAGCTGCCTAATGGCTCGGACGCCTCTGGATACACGGTACGTTTCTGTACCGTGTATCGAGCAGCTGATCCAGCCAGCTGATAATATTCAGCTGGCCTGATCAAGCTGCTCGACCCCCGCCCACTCAATCCGAGCGGTAATCGATTTGCGCGCACACACGGACGAGCGGGGACGCGGCTGAGGTCGATCCGGTGGCTAATCGGCCGCCGGATCGACCCGTGTATTCCAGGCATTAGAGACACAGGGTCAGCAGGAGAGTCAGGCAACTGGTATTATTTAAAAGGGAAAAACCCATATCCTTCTCAGTTTAGGTTCCCTTTAAGCCCATGAACTGCTAATTACGTGGCTGGCAGCTGCTTAGTTGCAAATCAGGGGAATTTTGCATAAAATTTAGAATGGAAGGCGTATTTCTTCTTACTTGTGTGAAACAATATACCTCTGGGATTATTCAAATTACATTTCTCCGAAAAAAAATACCTTTTTAGATAGAATATGCCTTTTCATGCGAAAAAAAACCCCAATTGTTAACAGAAAAATCTTGTTGAAAGAAAAAATTTCTAGACATTATGTAAATGTTATCTGAAAAAATGGAAAAGCGAAGGAGCGCTCCATAGTGTAAAAACAGATTTATTAGGTTAAAATGCGCAAATCAATGCACTTACTAGACAGTAGATGCATGCAAGCATATCAAATGAGGGCGAAGCCCTATTCCTGGAACCCTGGGGCGCCACCTTCTAAGCCCTCCATGGCCTGCGGGGGTCGTTGTCCTGGTGGAAGGGATGGGGGCAACTGTCCCAGGGGCCTTGCGCGTGCTGGCAGCGTCACAACGCGTTTCGGCGAATCCTCGCCTTCATCAGGTCTGACCTGATGAAGGCGAGGATTCGGCGAAATGCGCGGGGGGGGGGCACACTCCATAATAAGGTCGTTGCTTCATTGTGGACAGACCAATTTTGATCAGCTGGACAGTCACTGTTCTGTCATTCAGCTACCTCAGCCCGGCGACCATATGGCCTTGAAAACCGCCACGGCCTGCACTCTCACCATGGTGCGCACCAGTCCAGCACGGCCGTCACTACACAAACAGCTGTTTGCGGTGTGTGTTACAGAGTGAGTTTGGTGTTTCAGTGTGAAGCAGTACTCTAATTACACTCCCTGATTGATGTATACACATGCAAGATGTTTTAAAGCACTTTAGGCCTGCAATTTAGCATTCAATGTGATTTCTGCCCTTAAAACCCTGCTTTGCGTCAAATCCTGATTTTTCCCTGGGACTTTTGGCGTCTATTCCACTCCACCATGCCCCCCTCCAGGTGTTAGACCCTTTGAAACATCTTTTCCATCACTTTTCTGGCCAACATAAATGTTTCTAGTTTTCACAGTTCGCCTCCCCATTGAAGTCTATTGCGGTTCACCGAACTTTTGCGGAAGTTCGTAAACCGAAAATCGGAGGTTCAGGCCATCTCTAGTGAGAGAAGGAAGAGAGGTTGCTGCACAGATTAGGGAAAGCTTAGTTAGGCTGTTGTTAGGCTTGTTAGCTTGCTCTTTGCTGATACTTTTTGCTAAGAAGCACCCCAAAACAGCTCTTTTGAGAGCTAATGTTCTTTTGATGAGTTTTTTTTTGTGTGGCCCACTGACACTTTCATATACAGCCCTGTAGTCACAGCTGGCCCTTGGTAATTGCTATACTGTGCAAGGGCCAGCACATTCAGTGACTACCTTTTCCCTGCACCTGTGTGGGACAGCTGCATATTTGTAATACCAGTCACTGCATACCTGTTCATGTGTACTGCACCTGCGTGACAGCAGCATGCAGTGCTATATATACCAGTCAATGCATACCTGTTCACGGTACCTGTGTGTGTGACAGCTGCACATTTGTAATACCAGTCACTGCATACCTGTTCATGTTTACTGCACCTGTGTGACAGCAGCATGCAGTGTTATATACCAGTCACTGCACCTGTGTGTTTGACAGGTGCATATTTGTAATACCAGTCACTGCATACCTGTTCATGTTTACTGCACCTGCGTGACAGCAGCACGCAGTGTTATATACCAGTCACTGCACCTGTTCACAGTACCTGTGTGTGTGTGACAGCTTCACATTCGTAATTCCAGTCACTGTATACCTGTTCATGTTCACTGCACCTGTGTGACAGCAAGCAGTGTTATATACCAGTCACTGCATACCTGTTCACGGTACCTGTGTGTGTGACAGCTGCACATTGTATTGATACCAGTCACTGAATACCTTTCACTGCATCTGTGACTGCACATTGTATTAAACCTGGGAGTCAGTGCATACCTTTCACTTGGATGGATGGCAGACTTGCCCTCCATAACAGATTCCTGTTAAAGGCAAGTTGTGTCATCTCTGGCACTCAGCGTTGGGTGAAGGGTTCATCTGACCACAGATGCCTGGTCTGCAAAGCATGGTCAGGGCAGGTACATTACTAATACAGCACATTGTGTCCTTCCTTGGATGTGTGGTGGTAGCCGCTTCTCAGGCTTCCACTCCAGACAGGAATCAAACCCTGATTCCCCGGCCATTATGGTGCAGAAAATACCAAAGAAAGTTGACCACACAGTTAAATGGCAGACTTGCCCTCCATAACAGATTCTTGTTAAAAGATTTCAAGTGTATTCATCATTATACAGGGCCTCGAAAGAGTCCTGTATTGTTATTTTTCGTCACGACCTCCCCGATCAAGGACTTGCGTGCCGTGACTTCTGCCTTCCTTCGATGTGTGGTGATAGCCGTTTCTCAGGCTCCCACTCCGGACTGGAATTGAACCCTGATTCCCCGCCTGTACTCTTTCTTTAACAATGGTAGAGAAAGAACCATTGACAGTCTGAGCAGCGATGAACCCCTGGATTACTGGGTGCGCAGGCTTAACCTGTGGCCAGAGCTGTCACAATTTGCCATCCAACTTCTGGCTTACCCTGCCTCAAGCGTCCTAGAAAGGACCTTCATCGCAGCTGGAGGCATCGTCAGTGAGAAGAGAAGTCGCCTAGGTATAAAAAAAAGTGTTTAATACCTCAGCTTTATTAAAATGAATGAGGCATGGATCCCGGAGGGCTACTGCCTGCCCGAGGACTAAGTCAGTCCCCACACACACAGCATCTCTGCCTGCACGCTGCGTGACTGCCTTCTCCGCCACCACCAACAGGGTCCAGGACTCCAGGTGGATTCCTGAACAAAAAAGAATAATAATTTTTCTGGTGCGTGTACATGCGTGCCTAATTTTGCTGGATGCACTGGGGCTGCAACAACAAAACAAAAGGCATGTACATGTGTCAATTCCCCTTCGTGATCGTTACCTTGCCACGGTGAAGGGGCTTGCGTATCACAATGAAGCAATGACCGCCGGCTATATGAGTGTGCCGGGGGAGGGGGGCACACCCAAGATAATAAGGTCGTTGCTTCATTGTGGACAGACCAAATTCAGCTGGACAGTCACTGTTGTTCTATCATTGAGCTACCACAGCCCGGCGACCATTTTTCGGCTTGAAAACCGCCATGGCCTGCACTCTTGCCATGGTGCGCACCAGTCCAGCAAGGCCTTCACTACACAAACAGCTGTTTGCGGTGCGTTACACACTGAGTTTGGTGTGTCAGTGTGAAGCAGTACACTAATTACACTACCTTATTGATGTATACAAACGCAAGATGTTTTAAAGCACTTTAACCTCCTTGCCGGTTATCCCGAGCTCAGCTCGGGGTAACCTGCGCAGGAGGATTTCTCAAGCCCCGCTGGGCCGATTTGCATAATTTTTTTTTGTTACAAGCAGCTAGCACTTTGCTAGCTGCTTGTAACTTCCAATCGCCGCCGATCCGCCGCAATCCACCGCGCCGAGTCGCTCACCCCCTGCCCCAGACCCCTGCGCTGCCTGGCCAATCAGTGCCAGGCAGCGTTGAGGGGCGGATCGGGATTCCCTATGAAGTCCCGACGTCCATGACGTCGGTGACGTCATCCCGCCCCGTCGCCATGGCGACCGGGGAAGCCCTGCAGGAAATCCCGTTCTGAACGGGATTTCCTGCTTACTCTGATCGCCGAAGGCGATCGGAGTGGGTGGAGGGATGCCGCCGCTCAGCGGCTATCATGTAGCGAGCCCTAGGCTCGCTACATGATTAAAAAAAAAAAAAAAAACCTACTGCGCTGCCTCCTTGCCGGAGGAATTGAACCGGCAAGGAGGTTAAGCTTCCACTTTAGCATTGCAATGTGATTTCTGCCCTTAAAACGCTGCTGTGCGCCAAATCCAGATTTTTCCCCGGGACTTTTGGCGTGTATCCCACTCCGCCATGCAAAACTTCAGGTGTTAGACCCCTTGAAACATCTTTTCCATCACTTTTGTGGGCAGCATAAATGTGTGTAGTTTTCAAAGTTCGTCTCCCCATTACAGTCTATTGCGGTTCGTGAAGTTCGCGCGAACCCGAAATTTTGCGGAAGTTCGCATTCGAGGTTTGCAAACCTAAAATCGAGCCATCTCTACCATAGCTTTGCTAAGCAGCGGAGAATTCTGCAGTGATAGAAGTGGGGCAACAAATAACCATGGAACAACTCTGACATTTTACGAAGACTGATTGTTTCCTAAAATTCTTTTACATTTTTTTTACAGTTTTATATTTGATTAACATTACAATAGGTGAACAAATGGAGGAATGTATTAGCATGTACAGTACACATTCTTTGCCTAAATTGTTTTGCACATCTTTAATGAATACATTACTTTTATTTATTTAGGATCATCCAAATACTGGTCTGCACCATTGGAAAAAGTGGCCTACTACTGGCAGCCAATGACAGCAGATATTGAGACAGCAGCTTATGCCTTGCTTTCCTTTCACCATCAGAGTAGAGTTGCTGATGGCATCCCAGTTATGAAATGGCTGAGCCAGCAAAGGAACCATCTTGGGGGGTTTATATCTACCCAAGTAAGTCTTTCAATTTAATGACTTTTTGTGTTTTTATGAAAGTCGCTTGATGCATGTTTTGTGAACTATTGTAACACACTCAAGCCTGCTAAGTGATGTATCCAAACTCCATCTGCTTGTTCTACATGTCACAACTCCACTGGTCGAGTATGAGCCGGCGACAACACTGGTAAAATGCTCTTTTAATTAATTATATATATGTAAGGGATGGATAGTCACCAGTGTACCAACGTTTAATGACCTTTACAGAGTAGACAGATGAGGTACAGCTGTAGTGTACAGAGAGAACCTATGTTGTTGATTCTATTAGATAGTCCAGTTGAGGTATAAAGAAAAAAGGCAATAGGTTGTGGTGGGTCTCTATGTGTTTCCGACATCACAAATTATAAATCTCCCTTGTAGCTATCAGGCAGGTACTACAATGAGTTTGATTTCGGTACCCTTACATTGTTCAATCATTCTGTTTATATATTACTTGTGCTGCCTTACAATGTTCAGGAGTAGTAGGTGTTAGTGTATAACGGCTGTTAGCTATTAATGTTTTTAGCCAGTAGGTGGGGGCATTCTCCTGCTCACCTTTGTAAATTGTGGCTAACTTGAAAGTGACAACCCCAGTCCATCTAGTCAGTGTGTTGTCCTGGTGATGATCCGCTGGCTCATTTGGTATGCAGTATAACAGGCAAACTTGATACTCATGGTTCCTCCTCCTGCCATCTGCTCCCCTTAGGTATTTGGTATCCCTCTGCCTTCAAGCCCCATTCCCTGCAGTTTCCTGGACCTGGTCTTATGGGGGTAGCATGGAGTTGGTTCTGAAATAATCCTTATGTCAGGGCCAACAAAAAACATGAGGTGTGAGAACACTTTTGTCCAAAAAAGACAAACACTTTCAATAATAAAATAAATACATTGACCAATTCTCCAAGCCTACTGCCCCTGCGCAGTACAGTCCGGTCCACGTGGTGGTGATTGGCAGTACGGCCTGACGTCATCACCGCAGACCGGGAGGCAGAGGCAGCGAACGGCTGCGGGGGGCGCTGCGGCGAGGGACATGCTGGGAGCTTGGGGCTGGATAAAGCCCTGGGTAGCTTTTATTTTAGCACTAAATGCCTGATAACTCCTTTAAGCGCTTTCTCCACATGTGTTAGCTACTTAGTTAACACCAGCTCACATGGTCCCTGGCTGTAAGAATATAAATCTGCCCCCCTCTTACAAAGCTCCTTCACCAGTTTCACATGTCAAGGGGCTCATCCTCACATCTGCAAAGATGTAATCTATGGAGATGGACCATGTTGGTAATTTTTAAGCCCCCTTTAATAAAATAATCCCGTCCTTCTTCACAGGGCCAGGGGTTTGGAATGGATACAAAGGAACAGTCACATTCCTTTCCCAGTCTTTAAAGGTTCTAAATCTAAAATGACATTTCCTTCAAAAATAAATAAATAAAAATCTTATTTTTCTCATGATGTAATCCACTTCTAATGAGCGTCCCTAATCTTTATTCCAACTCTTCTTGAAATCTTTATTAAAGCACTCCTCCAACCAGAGGCAAAACTACTAATCCCTGGGCCTTTTTATCCCATGTGCCAGAGGTCATAAAAAAGTGTGGTCATCGTGATCCTCCCACTAATAACAAGTGTGGCCGACAACATATGATCTAAAGAATGGACCCTTGTATTGGAGAAATGGTAACTTGTTGGGGCCTCCCACAGTTACGTCCTTCATCCAACAACTATCCATTCTGTCCCATTCTTCCACAATCCTAATAGGGCACCATGTCATAAATGCTGCATTCATCCATCTAGGGCTCACTTTTTTCTGCCACTATTGTGAAGTTTCATGTTATTCCTTAAAAAGCATCTTTAAATCTACCACAGGATTTCCCATTGGTCTGGTAAACCAACTAAATAGAATCCTTCCTGGCAGTTCCTGCTGATTATTCTGATAAGTTAGTTCAACAGAGGATTTGGAAACCTGGTGGGAAATTAAAAGATGCTTGTTCCCGGGCTCTATTTTAGTATTGTGGTGGAGTGCGGCAGAGCAGACAGTGATACACAGGCTCTTTAGCCAAGATAAAAAAAACCCCTAAGGAATAAGGTTATTGTTAAAAGCTGTTGGACATGCATTACACCATGGGGTAGCAAGGATGTTTTTTTATTATTATTATTTTCCAGAAAATGTAATTTTATTTAACAGTGTCAGATTTTAAATTTACATATAATCATTTGTAGGAATGAATAAGGACTACTATTGTGCCCTTATACTCATTATAAACCCTTGGGTGTAAAGTGATATCTGTCAGCTCTCCGGAATTGGACCTACTGGAGCACATTCAGCAGAAATCTATTCTGTCTATGAATCACTGGCAATTCCAAAAGTGCATGCTAAATTTCCAGGGCAATTTTCATACGGGAAAGCAGCGCAGGGCCAAAAATTGCTTTCCCTGAAAACACTCTGGAATTCGCTCGGCTTTTAAGAGGCAAAAAATGCTAGCATTTTTTAGAGCATTTTGCAATCACCTGCGGGTCACAGGCCTTAAAGAGGGCTTCCAGATTTCCCCATAAGGGTCCTTTTACACTATATCAGTTTCTCCCAGTTATAACTGAAAGGACAACTGATTTTCAAAGTAATGTCCATGTTTCCCTATGGTTCAGTTCACACTATATACATTTTAACAGAAAGCTTTTTCACAATGAACTGCTATGGAAAGTTATAATGCATCAGTTTTTCAGCATATAGTGTAAAAGAGGCCTAAGGTTTTTTGTTGTTGTTGTTCTTCTTTTTTGCTAATTTAATAAAATATTTTAGAAAATAAAACACACCATTTTGCGTAAATCAAAAGATCCATTCTGAGCAAAGTGATTTGTCTTATTACAAAAGTACAGCAAGTGAGGCACAGATCTGCATTTATTTTTTGCGTTAAACAATCTCTCCAAAGTAAAATCACTATTTGAATTTGAAAAAAAAAAATATGGGGATGATATAAAGACATTCAAGCCAATTGTTCTCATATGGCTGTGCAAGGTAATTTTATTGGCATGTGTTAAAGTGACGCTGAAAGAAACATATGAAATAATGAATTGTATGTGTAGTCCAGCTAAGAAATAGGGCATTAGCAGCAAATACATTATTATTCTATTGTTTCCAGTACAGGAAGAGTTAAAAAACTTCAGTTATCTATGCAAAAGAGCTTCTCTGAGCTCTGTGACCCAACTTGGGTCGGCCACAGTGCTATTTTCTGAAGCACTTATACATCAAAGAAACAGTGAAAAACAACGTCATGCGATTTTACTGCAGGGAAGTTAGCTCTGCTCTGTTTCATAGTTTAAAATTCAGAGTATCATTTGTCAATTGCAAATATGACAGAATTATGCAATGTCATGAAAAAAAAAAAAAAGCTATATATCTAAAAATAAAAATATGAGAATATTTTCTTTGCTTCTAATGTTCTATCAATTATCTGTACTACACATACAATTCATTATATATATATTTTTTTTCTGCTTTTATGTCAATTGAAATAATTGCTGTTAAACAATTAACATTGTATCGGGTTACATAACATATTCATATTTAATTTTTTTATCTCTTCTTCTCCAAGGACACTGTTATGGCTTTACAAGCTTTGTCCAAATTTTCACTTTTAACCCACTCTAATGAAACGTCCCTCACTATGTCGGTTACTGGACCAGGCACTTCTAAGCCCAAAGTATTTGAAATCAACAGTGAAAATATCATGTTATTACAAAGCACTGAGGTAAGTTATTCTTTGTAGAAATAGCACATTCACAAGTACTCTGCTAGCACTTCAGTCTGTCTGTAGAAATTGGAGGAAATAAAATGTTAATAATATATATTTCCTTTCAGATTGAAGTTTCCCAACCGCTATCAGTCAACGTAACTGCAGTTGGAAGAGGACTGGCTATTGCACAGGTACACCATTAAACACTATTGTCTTGTGTTCAGCAGTAAAATAAAATCTGTACTCCCAAAAAGCAATTAAAGCAAGATGCGATCTAATGGATGAAATGATTGATGTGAGCAATTTCCCACGTGGTTGATGAGTATGACCACTTAGCTACACTGCCTAAAGATAGCCATACACAGGGCAATTATAGGGGCTTGATTTGATCGCATAGTGAATGCTTCATTCCATACATGATGGCAAGCTCTGCTATATTCCAGGAGAAATCTATCAAGTTGCAAGCATTGTTCTGCACGATGCATTGCAACGCTATGGGCCTTTGGTACTCCATTGTCTCTGCCCTTATTACAGTGAGATTTTTCAACATGTGTCATTGGACTTTGGATCAGAAAACTGCAGGAACTCAATCAAAAGTTCATAAATATGGACTTTTGATTGATGGGGCAGTAGATTATGGGCAGATTCAATCAAACTGACCGAAACTGCTAGAAATCCATCAGAAAAATCAATGCCTGCATGCCCAGCTTAATGTTTACACTCACTGCAAACTATGGTGATGTTCGAACACTACAGTCTCTATCATTTGAATTCTATTCATAACAACAACAACAACAACAAATAACATTTGTAGAGCGCTTTTCTCCCATAGAACTCAAAGCGCATAAGCATGGCTCAGACCATCGTGGTACAGAGGAAGAATTTTATAAGTCCGGAAATGCCAGGCTAAACAGGTGGCTTTTCAGTCTGGATTTGAATAGCTCCAGGGATGGTTCTGTCTTTACTGGGTGTGGCAGGGAGTTCCAAAGAGTAGGGGCAGCATGACAGAAGGCTCTATCTCCAGATTTTTTGATGTGCACTCTGGGAGTGACCAAGTTTATAGAACTTGCTGATCTGAGGTTGTGAGAGGTGTAGTGCAGCTTCAGCAAGTCCTTCATGTATCCAGGGCTCAGATTGTGCAGGGATTTGAATGTCAGCAGTCCAATCTTGAAGAGTATTCTCCATTCTACTGGTAGCCAGTGCAGTGAGCGAATAATCGGTGTAATGTGACAGTGGCGAGGCTGGTTTGTTAGCAATCTGGCAGCAGCATTCTGCACTAATTGCAGGCGACGCAGGTCCTTTTTGGGGAGGCCAGCATAAAGGGCATTGCAGTAATCCAGCCGTGATGTGATGAAGGCGTGAACTAGGGTTGGAAGATCCTCTGGGGGAATCAGATGTTTAATCTTTGCAATGTTCTTCAGATGAAAGTAGGAAGATTTAACTACAGATGAAATTTGGTTCTTGAAACTCAATCCCCATCGATTAGTACGCCAAGGCTGCGCACAAGGTTGGAGCTGTTTATGTCTGAATTCCCAATCCTGATTTGTGTTGCTTTAGGATAGAGCTGTTTTGATGGTGAGCACTGGCTTTGGACAAAGAGGACCTCAGTTTTGTCAGCATTCAGTTTCAACCAGTTATCATTCATCCATGCCTGTAGCTCAGCTAAGCAAGAGTTTATTTTTGGAGTAGGGTCTGTTCCACCAGGTTTGAAGGACAGGTATAGCTGTGTGTCATCGGCGTAGCAGTGGTACATCAGGCCATGTCGTTGGATAAGTGTACCGAGTGGCAACATGTAGATTGCAAACAGCAGAGGGGATGGGATTGATCCTTGTGGCACTCTGAATTGTAGAGGTGCAGGGTTGGACATTATAGGTCCTAGGAATACTCTCTGTGTTCTGTCAGTCAGGAATGATCTGAACCACTGGAGGACTGATCCACTGATGCCACAGTACTCCTGTAGTCTGTTAAGCAGGATTTCATGGTCAACTGTATCAAAAGCCGCTGTGAGATCCAACAGGATTAGGATGGAACATTCCCCACTGTTCCTTGCCATGAGCAGATCGTTGCAGACTTGCATGAGGGCTGTGGTGTTTCATAAGAATTAAAAGGCAAGCTGTAAAAACAAAACTACCTGCCTCTTGAAGGGCTGCATTATGGGGTTGGTTAGCTATTTAAAAGGAACCTGAAGTGAGAGGCACATGGAGGCTGCCATAATTATTTCCTATTTAAACAATACCCGCTGCCTGGCAGTGCTGTTGACCTTTTTGGCATCAGTAATGTCTGAATCACACACCTGAAACAGGCATGTGGCTAATCTTGTCTATGGCAAAGAGTATTAGAGGATTAGCAGGCAATTTGTATTGTTTAAAAGGAAATAAATGTGTCAACCTCCTTTATCCCTCTCACTTCAGGTGTGCTTTAAAGGATTACAATGTGAAACGGTATCCAAACACGATCCTAGCAGGGCCAAAAAAAGCATTCCTATCTCAGATATACGAGAGAGACAGAAAAGAGACAGTGGTTTCACACATTTGTAAATACATGTTGACCAGCGATGCCTTGCTAAGGCTGTCTCTTTTGTCCCCATAGCATATCTTCCAACTTTCTAAGATGAGGAAGACCTTTATCATCCTTAAAATACCCCTGACCTCGCTTTAAAATATCTTATGTTTAATGTTTTTTTATTTGCTGCACCTACTGTATCTCCCCCTTTATAGCCCCCCTGTCCCCCACTCTGCTCATCCTTAATCTTCGACTTGAGCAGAACGTTGAGGATGGGCGTCATCAGGAACTCCCCCTCCACTCGCCGCCGGTTATAGCTCCTATCTGCACAGCGCACTGGGAAGCTGCGCTGTATGCGATCTTGAGGTAGTTTAGCTCGGAATGATAGTAAACTAATACAGCTATTAGTACGCTATCATTCTGAGCTAAATTACCTCAAGACCACACACTGCACAGCTCCCCAGTGCACTGTGGAGATAGGAACTATTAGTGATGAATGGAGGACGCATTCCTAATGATGGGCAGAGAGGAGGAAGTACTGACATTTCCTCCTCTCCGCTCATCCATGAGCTCTGCATTATGAATGATCAGAGCGGAGTAACGGGGGGCGCTAAATGGGGAGAATGGTGCTGTGAATCTTATGTCACAGAACAGCAAATAAATAAAGCATTAAATACATTTCATTAAAAAACGAGGTCAGGGATACTTTAAGTCACGCCCCAGCACCCCTCTAGTCATGCAAACCACAAAGAAGTTATGAGTAAAAGACATATTTATTGAATTTAATCTATACTGGTCTGGAGGCACGGCGGCCCCTTTTGCCTCATTGGCAGTGCCGGCCCTGGTCTTCTTGACAGGATAATAGCATAAATTTGACTGCACCCACTTAACTGGTACATTTGTACTGCCCACTGCAATAAAATATGATGCACCTGTCTATTTACTTACTGCCTAATCAAGTAACCACTTTATCCACTACTACAGTATATCTACGTCCTGTGTGACTTCATCTAAGCCGTGAGGATGTAGATATACATCTTGTAGCAGAAGCAGGGCTGTGCATGATTCGGCATTACTCCTGTGCACACCTCTGGCACTATGTGATGCAGCACTAATTGGTGAAAGGAAATATATGTTCCTTGAGCCAATAAGATTGTTTTTCACCATTAAAATGTTTTTATTGCATAGTTCATAGTGAAAAATACACACTGTAGCTTTATTTCAGTTGCAAATATCCGTACCATAAACTGTGACAGGAACTTAATCTAACTTTTATGATGAACGGTAGAAATAGCCAAACAAAATGTGTGTTTTTTATCCACAGTAGCGGTTTTTATTTTTAAACTGGAATTGGTAAAACTGAGGAATAATATTTTTTTTTTATTTTTTTTCCTCTTTTTTCCCCATTAAAATGCATAGAAAACAAAATAGTTTGAGGGAAAAAAAAATGCCATAGAATGAAAGCCCAGTTTGCCTTGAAAAAAATAATCTATATTTCATTAAAGCGGAATATAACCCTGCATTTCAACTTTGCTCTAAAACATTATTTACAGTATATTATATGCAACCAGCATTTTTTTTTACTAGACCAGCATTGGAAGGGTTACACAGGCCTTTAAAGTTCCTGGAGATTTCTGCAGACGCATCCGAAGCTGACATAGATACATTTTGTTTACATAAATGTATCTAAGTGTTGAATGTGACTCACTCTCTCTGACTGAGAAGGAGCTGGAGGACAGCCAAAGAGTGTGTAACATTTCTCAATAGATACATTTAACTAAATAGAATGTAACAATCTGAACTTCTGCATATCTCTCCACGGAACTTTAAACCTCTGTGTTTAACCCTTCCAATGCTGGTCTAGTAAAAAAAAATGCTTTTTGCATATAATATGCTGTAAATAATGTTTTAGAGCAAAGTCGAAATGCAGGGTTATATTCCGCTATACTGTAAGTTGGGATAACGTTATTGCTGATTAAATAGGGACATAGCTGAAACGTCAAAACTGCTCTGATCCATAAGGGGGAAACAAGGTCTAGATGCAAAGTATTTAAAATTTACAGCTGCGCAAATCATCATGCTTTCAATCAATAACCTATCTGAAATCTATCAGCATATTATTGATTAACAAGGTGTTGGTGCATACAGCAACTTGCATTTGTCTACTAGGAGCACTGTAATGACTTACATTTTTATATAGCTTGTATATACTGTATGTATTGTTTACAGTGTGTGACGACTAAAAGTTTCTTCTGTAATCATTTAGGAGTTTTATATTTACTTGTTTTATATATTTATATATTGACTGCTGATAACCTCGCACTTCAAGACATTGAAGTCCTGGCCTTTGCACTGACATGCAAAGTATTAATTTTATATTACAGCTTAATATACTATATAACCTTAAAACAAGCTCCAGGCATAGGAGTGCTGCTGCGTCAGAAGCATTCTCATTAGACGTGAAGGTAGAAGAGGACAAAGTCTACACTGATCGTCTTTCCACAGAAATATGCACAAGGTATGTCTGTTAGGCTTCCTCAAATAGCTGTCATGTGCAGTATTTTCATTCAGCTTTCCTTTTGAGGGGTATTCTCCTTTCATAACATTACCTTTACTTAGAGGGCTTTTTGGTCCTTTGTAGCCCCTTACACATTCCTAGGTGTTCTGGTTCACCATGATCTTGCTGGATAATCAGTAATTTTGTATTTGTACAGACTGTAAGTTATAATATTACTTACATCAGTTCATGTAGTATGTAAATGTACAGCATCAACAATAGAAGCAAGACTAAGAACAGCCATACATACACTTTTGTTAAATGCTTTGTGAAGTTATAGGAATTTTCTGTACATCCTCATGAATGATTCTTAAACTGTGATTTTATCCTCATAAACCGTATTTTGAGGTATTAAGGAAATAAATACTTTTGCAGCACTGTAGTCAGGGGCATAACAATAGACCCTGCAAGGTATGCAGCTGCAGGATGGGGGGGGGGGGGGGGGGCAGAAGCCACAGGGGGCCCTGTGTGTGTGTGTGTGGGGGGGGAGAAATTAATTTTCCCTGTCCTTAGAGACAAACAACTAAGGGCATGGAGAGAAAAAACGTTTCGCTCTCTGCACAATTGTTCTAATGACTGCATCTACTCAGCCACTGATAAGGAATCATATGAAGTTTTGTAGTCAAAGATTTGTAGACAGTTCCTATTTAGTATACAGCAGGCTGTTGTGTACAGCACCCAACCCCCATCCTCTTTACCCCTCCCAACGTGCTGTCTGCTGTGTCCTGTAGTGATGCTGGAGATGTCTGCAGAGCCAGATCAGCTCCATCAGCGATGGACAGAGTGAGTGTACTAAGCTGAGGCTGGGGGCACACTCATCTGTCTGTATTCTGTATGCGTTTTCTGCACCCCATGGGCTTGATTCACAAAAGCACTAGCGTAATGGTTTTCACGCGCGAATGCAAATTTCTGTGCGCAAACGTGAACGTTTTTAAGCACAAACGTTAATGTTTTCACACGAAAAAACACGTTTATGCATGAAAACGTTTACACTTTCACACGAAAAACGCTATGCGCATTATTCGCGCAAAAAGCTAGTGCTTGTGAATCAAGCCCAGTGTGTGTCTATATGTGAGAAAACATGCATGTTTTATCACAGAAGCTGATGTAATTAATAGAGAAAATGTGTGCAGTGCTTCATTGCTGTCTGTTTTTATCTGCACGGGGAAAACACATTCAAGTGTGCACTAGCCAATTAAAGAACATTCTCAGTTTACCTGTGCAGAAAGCTGGAGGGGTGCCCAGTGATTTCCAGTTATGCACCAGATTGTAGTCCATTGTTTACAGTGCTTCAGAAAAATAAACTCTGACATGTTTTTTAAACACCAAGGAGTTGTGAGTTTAATTGATACACAGTGTAGAATAGGTATGTTCAGCTGCTATCCCCTACTGGATTACTTGCTGACCAATGATAAATTCCCAACCCCCTCAGAGGCATACATTACAAAGGTGTCTGTTAAAAAGGTTGCAAGAATTAGCTGGTAGTGGAATATTGGTAAATTTACTGATATTCTACTACTTCAATTATATAGTAAAATATCAGTAATATTTACCAATATATTTCTATGACCTAACCTCTTCCTGCTCTCCCACAGAACCCATCCCGGTGGTGCCCAACCCCCCCCCCCCCCTTTGGGCAACTAACCTTAACTCTTTTGTGGTCGCCTAAACGTAACCCCTGGCATCCTGTTAAAAAGGGCATGCCCTCTGTATCTGCAGTTTGCATGGCGAGCGCCCTTTTCAACAGGATGCATCTTGCGTACCTTTTAAATTGCTCCACCTCAGAGATGAAAGTTGTAACTGTGACTAGGGTTCACCCAAGGTCAGTACCCAAAGTAAGAGGAGCTCCTCTGCAGTACCATTAAAATGAACAGACTTATATATATACAGTATATATATTAGAGCTGCTTACTGTTCATCTAGTTGATACTAGTCTAGCATTTCAAAATAAATACAACAAATAAAAATCCTTGTTTTAGAATGGTACTTGCTTGCTCCATTGTGAAGTAAATTGTGCATATGTTGAATAGGCTGTGCAGCACACAGCAAGCAACCTTTTATGTCATGATGTTATGCAATTGAAATCTATGCAGAGTCCTACAGGAATGACTTCTGGTCATAGCTTCTTAACTCCAGAGGGGCACAAAACGTACACACAGAGTAGAGACTGACTCATGTGGACAGACTTTCTGATAGGACACTGATGCAGCCAGCTGCTCTGCTGCAATAGTTAAGAGAAGGATGAGAATGTGCTTGTTTTGTCTTTAAATGGCTGCACAACTCCTGTACACAACTCTGGCAATATGCCATACCTCTAATATAGACAAGGACTTTTTAAGCACTATATTTAATTTATTTTAACATAAGGTTAAGGTTATGAATTGTAAGTGTTAGTGAGAATTTAAAAGTTAGAGTTAGGCACTAAAGCTCAACACACACCTTGGTTGTACAGATTTACCAAATCTATGTAGTATACGGGCCAACAGATTGAAAATACCTTGAATGCTTGATTGGATAAGCGCTTATACTACATGAAAGTGGTAAGATTGAACAACCAAGATTGTATGGTGTGTGTTGAGCCTTAGAAGGAGAGCAGGTTGCATTTAAGCATATCCTGACGAGGTTTAGGATTTGGCATATATTGCATGTTAGCGTTTGCACCCAAAAGCCACACCACAGAAACCATAATAGCAATACAAAAGGGAATGTTCCCAATGACCTAATGTCCTCTTCACTTATAATTACCACCTACCATTCAGGACTTGAAGTCATCTATAGAGCTTCTCCAATAGCTGGGACTCTCTCTCACATATAATTAGACCTTTATTCATTCTAACAGACCACCAAACCCACATCTACTGTATTTTGTGTTGTTGTACCACATGCATTTTAAGCTCCATTGAGCAGAGTCCTGATCCTCTGATAGTTTGCACTTGTTGTGTTAGTTTATAATTTGCACCTTCAGTTATTTATTTTTCATGACTACATCAATTGATAATAGTTAATTGAATAATAATGGGCCTTTGGCAGAAGGCAAATAAGCATATATTCATACTTCTCCCTTTCCCCCATTTATTTCTTATTCCTAGTTACCTGGGGAAATGGAACCAGACTGGTATGGTCATTCTAGAAGTTGGATATGTCAGTGGATTTGTCATGAGTCTTGAAGGAATTCCCATAAATGGATCAGTGAAAAAGGTGGAGACCAATACTGAGAAAATTTTTATATACCTGGATTCGGTAAGTATTGAAAGCTTTGTTACTACATTCACATACAAAAGTTGAGTACTTCTTACTCAACAATTGCTTCATTTTCTGAAAACCAGCCTCGTCTCATCTATTTTCTAGTCCTTAAGGGCCATATCCATGCCAGTGTTTAGGATGGACTGAGAAATAGAGAAATGCAATCTATTTGATGAACCACACCTTTCCTGATATCAGTGGCATAAATAAAAATCATGGCCCCCTCCCAGCAAAACTATAGTAGAGCCCCCAATATTCACACCCCTTCCCTTGCCATAACCCCTAGTGACCCTCCCAGCCTGGGACCCAACTTGCAAGGGTTATAAAACAAATGTGGACATCATAATCTTCAAACCCATAACAAGTGTAGCCTGATATGAAGGATGGACCCCCTTATCGGAGGGAGTGAAGTAGTAGTTGGGGCCCACCTACAGCTTTGGGCCCTCTGCAGTCACAGGGGCTGCTCCCTTGTAGTTACGCCCCTGCCCGACTCTGACAAAAATGTGTGAGGACCTCAGGCCTCGAGGACTAGAGAGTTCAACATCCCTTTTCTAGTGTGATGTGTAATAAGCCCACATTAATGTCCGTGCAATGATACAGAAGGGAACTGAATGTTTCACTCATTAGAGACTTTCAACGCTTTTACACATTTTTATGTGACTAAAGATACTTGCAGCATTTCAGCAGTCATATCTGTAACCTTTGATATTACTGTTGAGATTATCAGAAGGGAGAGTGATCTCTGACAGCAGGCAGACATCGCAGTTCAAACCATTAATTGGTTCATCCCCCAGTTATAGAAGCTGGAAATTAGCACACATAAATCCTGCTAGCACATAGGTTCCGTCCAGCTCATATATCAGTTCAGGCATAGAACATTGATTATTAGAGCTGGTCAATGAGAAGCTAATAATTCTGACAAATTCAATGTAAATCATGTGCCGCTTGGAATTGGGCCAGATAAAATAAGCAGGAAGTGTATTTGATTTGCTCAGTTCCAAGCTGCATACAATGCGTATTGAATTTACATTCAAGACAGAATTATTTGTAACTCATTGGCCATTCTTGTTGGTAACTAAAGCTGAAGGGGACTTACATGATCTCTCCCTGCTTGTTACCAGTGCTTATGCCTTTCTGTGTTCTCATACCATTTTTGTTTTTTCATTCTGTTCTATCTTTAGTTCTCATGTTCAGCACATTGGAAAGCTTCTCTTGTGCAGTACTATTAACTGTTGTATTGTTTGTTTTGTATTCTTATAACTTGCATTCTCTTGTACAGCACCACAGAAGATGCTGGCCCTATACAAATCAAAAATAATAATGCAGCAACTAAACCAATGGGTAGAGATGAGCGTAATGACTTAATTACGATTTCGCGAAATTTTGCGTAATTAGTGTAATTACGATTATGGCCATAAGTACATAATCGTAATGAAGAAGGATTTCGCGAAATTCCGCGTAAGCGTAATTTTCGCGTAATTTTCGCATTACAGTGGGTATCGCGAAATTACGTTTGCCTTGCATGCAACCGTTTGTAAGCGTAGTTACATAACGTAATTTCGCGATAGTTCATATTACTGTAAGCGTTAATTTTCGCGTCGTTTTCGCGTTACGGAATGCTATTTCGCTTATAAAATTCGCCATGTAGTGATATTTCACATCAAAATTCGCCATGCAGACGAAAATGCCTTTGGCGAAAATTCGCGAGCAACCCTGCTAACAAGTAATTACGAAATTCGCGAAATTACGAAGAAATGCGAAATTACGTTATGGTTTACCGCGAAATTACGTTATGGTTTAACGCAAAATTACGTTATGAACGAAACGCGAAATTACGCGTTGAAAATTACGCTTACGGTATTTTCAATTACGATTTTAATGGCAATTACGCTACCATAATTTCGCATCGTAATAGCAAATTTCGCATGCGTAATTATAGTAACGCGAAATTTCGAAAATTTCGGCTCAACACTACCAATGGGCTCAGGCGACCACATCAGATAATGAGCAGTGCTGAGTGTTATTAGTGTTCAGCAAGGTGTAACAAGCAGTGCCAATTTATTTAGCTTTAGTAAACTTTAGTGCAACAGGCCATATGAACTGAATTATACTGTGTCCCCTTGCAGACTGGGTTGCTTGTTAATTTTTAATGCAGGCACTTGTGCTAAATTTAATACAAACAGCACAATGAACATAGCAAACGTTTGTGCATTTGCCAGGCAAAGGTTTTCAGAGCAATACGCTTCTCCGTAGATATATGGGAAGCAAAGTCTTTTTTTTTAAATGTAACATATACTAGTAATGCGGTAACAATTCTAAGATGTTTAATATTACCTTGCAGGTGACAGCAAACCAAACTTGTTTACATATCCCAATGGAGCGCGATTTTAAAGTCGCCAGTTCCAAAGATGCATTGATCAGAATATATGATTATTATAACCCAAGTAAGTGTTAACATTTCTTGTATGATATCTAAATTAAATGAAAACTAACATTTCCTATATATGACAGTTCAGTCTACCTACCTGTCAAACATTGTTTTCAGTAGTGAGAATAAAGGTGCTTTCACTCTATGGACACTGTGTTACACTATGTTGCTGCATGTGAATACACTGTTCATACATTTTGGACATGTTAAGAAATAACAAATATGTTTTCTAAGCACAGAGTATGCCTTGTATTATACAACACACATGGGGCTTGATTCACCAAACCATAATAACTGATATCACGGTCGCGCTAGTGTTTTGCACGTAACGATTTTCGTGTCTGCGTTTTTACACGAAAATTTGCGATTGCACACGAAAATTGTTAAGCGCGTTATAACGTGCACAAAACGCTTGCGCGACCGTGATATCAGTCATCACGGTTTACTGAATCAAGCCCCTGGTGTGAGCATACCCTAATGCGTACCTTTAAAGTATACCTGAAGTGACATGCGACAAGGGGGCTGATTTATGAAACCTAATTTTTACAAGCAGTGCAATACTTCACTAGCACAACTGGTACTACATTAATTAATCACTTATTCCACCACTACAGTATATCTGCGTCCTCAGTAACTTAATTAAAGCCACAAGGACGCATATATACAATTCTACATTGCAGCATAACTGTGCACGATTGGGCGCACTCCTGTGCACGTCCCCCAGGCACTTACAACTGCATTACTAATTGGTGAAAGGGACCATGTTCCCTTTAAGCCAATTAGGGATCACACACCCCAACCTGACACATCTGGCTGTATTGAGGGGTGCTGGGGGAGGGGTGGAAAATACAGTGACACATCTGGCTATACTGGTGGGGCTGATATTGGGGGACACACTTGGCTATAGTGGGGGGGCTGATATTAGGGACACATCTAGCTATCTATACTTGGGGGGGCCTAATAATGGTGGTATGGTCTTTATATACTGTAGCACTTTTTATTTTTAAACTGGAATTGGGTAAACTGAGAAATAATGTGTTTTTTCAATTTGTCCCATTAAAATGCATAGAAAACAATGAAAGTCTAGTTTGTCCTGAAAAAAATATATCTAGATCATTTAGGTGTTGTGAGTATGGATAAAGTTATGGCTGATTAATTAGGGACCTAGCTAAAACATCAAAACCGCTCTGGTCCATAAGGGGAAAACAAGGTCTGGATGCGAAATGGTTAATGTAGTAACAGCTGTGCTAGTAAAGTATCCTGGTTATGCTACCAGCACATCGTGTGGCAGTAGGAAGGATTTTACGTAAGAGAAAAGAGCACGCTGCGCTGACAGGACTGCACGTAGCGTGCACTCGCTTGTATTAGCCTATGCTGCCTGTGTATGAAAGGTTTCATAAATCAACCCCATGATGAGATAAAGATAGGTACATGTAGTTCTACAGTTATCTATGTTTGTAGAAAAACTTGCCAAATTTAGCTTCATGTCCTGAAAAGTAAACAGAAGGCAAAACATTTTTAACTGACTGAGAAAATCCTGTTGATAAGGTGCTGGAAAATGTAAATGGTTATTGTCTCTGTTTGTTTTGTAGCTCAGCAAATCAAATTTTACTTTAGATGCCCATTGTTGCTATTTTGAATGCAGTCTTAAAAATGAGGCCTTTAAACTGAAAATGTTAATGTGAAATAAATCAGAGCAGGGGAAGAGGAATAGTTAATGATTGCAAAGCAAACCTAGAGGTGTGATATTTACCAATGTAACATAAATAAAGACCTGGTGCAGCAGTTTAACCTCCTTGGCGGTAACCCCGTGTGTGACACGGGGTAAGCCGCCGGAGGGTGCCGCTCAGGCCCTGCTGGGCCGATTTTAATAATTTTTTTTTTGCTGGACGCAGCTAGCACTTTGCTAGCTGCGCCAGCACTCTGATCGCCGCCGGCCCCTGCCCGATCGCCGCTATCTGCTGCGGCGCGGGCCCCCCCCCCCCTCCAGACCCCAGCGCTGCCTGGCCAATCAGTGCCAGGCAGCGCCGAGGGGTGGCCCGGGACTCCCAATGACGTCCCGACGTCAGTGACGTCGGTGACGTCATCCCGCCCCGTCGCCATGGCGACGGGGGAAGCCCTCCAGGAAATCCCGTTCTATGAACGGGATTTCCTGATCGGAGATCGCCGAAGGCGATCGAAGCGGGCGGGGGGGTGCCGCTCAGCAGCGGCTATCATGTAGCGAGCCCTCGGCTCGCTACATGATTAAAAAAAAATTTTTTTTTAAAAAAACTGCTGCGCTCCCTCCTGGCGGTATTTTTCATACCGCCAAGGAGGTTAACACAGGGCCTGGATTGGCCCCTCTAACCCAGAGACCTTGGCATGGTTGCATCTTCTGCATCCCCTATTGTCGCAGCACTGGAAAAAAAAAATCTGCGTTACACAGTTCCAGATCCTTGGTACATATATGTTTATATGCCCCTGTAAACTTTACTTTGGGATCAGGGGCATAATATATATATATATATATATATATATATATACACACACACACACACACACACATATACTGTACGTTCTTCCTTGTTTTCATCATGCCCCAACCCCATCCCACATGCAAAGGCGTGCCCATGCCTCCATCCCGCAAAACACTGATAACTGAAAATAAAAGTAAACACACGCTCACTTTCTGTGTACTGCTTATACAGTACATACACAAACACTGGTCCGCATGACAGCCGGGCGCCCCAATCTCTCTCACTGGCTGGGGCCCCTAAACCACCATGCGGTACCTAGAGGGAAGTGCGGGCGAGCCCTGGACCTCTGCTTATACGTACACAGGGTAAAGTGTAGGGACATGTAGGAAAGAAAAAGTAAAATTTCACTAACATACATTAAAAAAAAAAAAATCTCCTGTAACAGTATTGGCCCCTTCTACCCCCTCCCCCATAGTTACCCAAATAAAACACTTGTAAAAACAAAAACAAAAATGACAGAATTTAAAAAAATGCATATATAGTTACCTTAAGGACTTTTAATATGTATGTCATGAGAGTACATTAGTTTTTTTTGCAAGTAATGCTGGGGAAACACGGTACATTTCTGTACCGTGTATCGAGCAGCTGATCCGGCCAGCTGATAATATTCAGATTGGCTAATCGGCCGCCGGAACGCCCCGTGTATCCCCAGGATAAGATGTTGTAATTATTAATATAGTATAAACAAACACAAAATGGAAATTTACTCCTTTATTTGTAAATAAAATATCACCAACCATACATTGTACTAGGAACACAATTTAAATGCTGTAATAACCAGGGTAAAAAATGTCTGGGTTTAATCAAAAGTAGCACATTTTATTTTCAAAGTATAATGGCTGAAAACTGATATGTAATCACTTTTTTTTCTCCCCCCCCCCCCCTTAACGTACCACCCAAAGAAAGTCTAGTTTGTCAAGCAAGAAACTATATAAAGATAATTTAGATGTGATAAGTAGCAATAAAGTGATTGGGGAATGAATGGCAGGAGAGTAAAATGTAACATCATGGTTGAGAGCATCATAATATGAATGTCTAAAATTTTATTTGCAAAATACAATTTCTATAAGGAGAGACAAAGCAGTATTATACGTATTACAACTGAAGTGGTTGTTTTTTCCTCTCTAGGTGACTTTGCCTCAAGAACATACAATACAGTTCCAAAAGACATATGTGAATTGTGTGGGACCAACTGTGATTTTTGCACTGTTTCGAAAACCTTGGAAGCATATAACAGTGCCGCCTCACCTGCATATTCCTTGTTTTGGTGCTGCATTGCATTGCTGATTTACATTTTCCCATACATTTCATTCCCCTTCTAGTTCCCCTGTCCCACTACTGCCTTGCAAAATGTTTGTCATCAGTGGGTGGCCAGGTAAGGTTCCAGGGCTGCACTGAAGAATAACAGTTATATTTCTAGTTACTAGATGTGTCTTATAATAACTTATCAGAGATAGCTCATTTCAGAATAATCATTGAATTACTACATTTAAAACTACATTTAAAACTTTAAAATTTAAATATTTGATTCAATAATAATTTTAACTGTTTTGTATAAGGTTTTAGGCACTAGTGACCAGCTTTTAGGCACTGGATAAGTGATTTTTGTTTCTGCTTATTTGTTGAAAAATGTATCTTTGTAATAAATCATATTCTGACAGCCTGAAAATGTTTTTCCCCTTCAAAAGCTCTTCCCAGTCATTCGGTAATAACTTTATCGCTAATTATCACACTGAAATGATCTATATATTATTTTTTGCGGGATAAACTAGGCTTTCTTTGAGCAGTACTTTATGCTAAGAATTATATTATTTTATATTCATTTGACGGGGAAGAAGAAGAAAAAAATGAAAAAAAATCACCATTTCTAAGCTTTCAGCCATTGAAGCTTAAAAATAAAATGTGCTATTGTAGATAAATCAGACACATTTGCCCATTTGTCCTGGTTATTACAATGTTTAAATTGTGTCCCTAGTACAATGTATGGCGATAATATCTTATTTTGGGTTAGGGGTGAAGGAGTTAAAAAATTAATGAAAATGTATAAAATTTTTGTATGGTAAGTGTATAATGGTGTATTTGGAAGTAGTTTTACTTTCTGGCCACAAGATGGTGCTATGCTAACTATGTTTTCTAAAAATAGAAAACAGAACCAAATATTTACATGTGTTTGCAGGTGTTTATAAACAAGGACGTAGAAAAGCGTGGCAGAAGTTGCTAAGTGGTTAAGATAGACATCTAGTGAGACAAATCTCTCTCTAATGGTGGCCATACATGGTACAATTTTTTCATACAATCTTTCCATTTCTATGTAGTATAAGGGTAAATTAAGTGAATATACTTAAAGGATAATTTAGGCAGTTCCCTTATATTACATATAAATGGTAAGATTGTATGAAAAAAATTGTACCATGTATGGCCACCATAATCGAATTTGATTAGAGAGGAAAAATAATCCCTGGTATAGAAATTGCTGCAGCACCATTAATCATACAAAAAGTTTTATTGAATGCTTAGTACTCACCAAGCATTCAATAAAACTTTTTGTATGATTAATGGTGGTGCAGCAATGTCTATACCAGGGATCCTTTTTGTGTAAACATGATTCTATAATTTGCTCTGGTGCTTGCACGCCACATGTTACTTGGGAGTGCATATCCATACTACTATATTACAGGAATCTGATCAGAGAGATCTGTCAGCTGCCCATACACCGCAGGCTGATTCCCAATCAATTGCATGCTGTAATCGATCCTGAATTGGCCTTGTGCACCGCATCCGATGATTTGCCACCCTGAAGCTGTCCTCTAATGTAAAATGTCCCCCCGGTGCCCAGTGTAAAGGATACACACCCGATCGAGCAAGTCGGCCCAACATCTTGCAGCATGCGCAATCGAGAATGCAACCAATTTTCGGCCCAAAATTGGTCGCACTGTCGGTCAGGCATGCACTTGGCGGCACTGATTTTCATCCAATTCGATTATAATAATTGATTCAGATGGTCAATTGGCCGCCAACAGGGCCGGGCCAAGGCAGAGGCAGGAGAGAGTCCAGCCTCAGAGCGCTGTGTAGGAGGGGGCGCACAACTCACTCAGCTATCATTCCCCTATTGTGTTTGTAGCAGAGATAAATAACAAAAGGGGATACATGGCAGTGACTGCAAGCCAGATAACTAGAGATTAGGGTGTTGGGGGCCCTGGGATGCCTCTTATTCTAATAGTAATCAGTGTGTGATGAATGGGGGGGGGGGGGGGGGGGGCACTTTGGTGTCTCAGCCTTGGGTGCTGGAGGACCTTGTCCCGGCTCTGGCTGCCAAGTCGCCTGATATATGACCACCTATGTTATTTTTAATGAAAACCACAAACAACACTTCTTTGCTTCAACAGAAGGTGTTTAACATTTTAACTGCCCTGCCTGAGTTATCTAGTCTTAGATAACTCGGGGTAGGGCTGCCTCTGCTGAGCTGACTAAACTCGGGCTGCCTGATGCAGTCTAATGCAGAGTGTCAGGGAGAACTTCATATTTACCTGCTTCGGATGCAGGATTTGTTCTCCCCCTTGCAGGATCGGCTTTCCACCACCGAGCGGCGCTGTAATGCTGACATCCTCCTACAGGTCTTGATCACATGATATGACATGTGATCGGGACCTAAAGAAGGATGTCAGAATGACAGCGCTGCTCGGTGGGGGAAGAGGAGATTGGTTCTGTAACTGCTGACATCTTCACTTCGGGTCCTCATCACATGTCATATCATTTTATTGGGAACTGGAGGAAGATGTCAGCATTACAGCGCTGCTCGTGGTAGAAGAAGAGAGCCAATCCTGCAAGGGGAGAGGGAATCCTGCTTTTGGATCAGGTAAATATGAAGTGCTCCCTGCTCTTCTCTGCAGTAGCCTAAGGGAGACTGGGGAAGGAACAAAATAATGTAGTGCTGCAACATACATAATTAAAAAAGAAATACGACGGAAAGGTTTTAAACTATTCACTTTCCCATGAGCAAATAGTAAGACCCATAATGCATCACAAGCAGGGCCGGATTACCGACCAGGCAACAAAAGCAGTCGCTTGGGGCCCCATTCAGAGTCAAAGGGGCCCCATTAGCACATAAACCAGCCCTTGCCATCCTGTCAGCGGTGGTTGGAAGGTATAATGGTTAAAGGGACTCTGAGCAGTGCAGTAACTATGTAAAGATGCATATCATTTTAAAGCTCTCTTTCTCCTCTTTCCAATGATATCTAAACGGCTGCTCTATGCCTTTTAGTTTTCGATATTTTCGCGATTGAAATCGCGGCCACAGGACGACTTTTCTCCAAAGTCAGCGGTGGCTGGATGGTATAATGGTTAAAGGGACTCTGAGCAGTGCAGTAACTATGGAAAGATGCATATCATTTTAAAGCTCACTTTCTCCTCTTTCCAATGATATCTAAACGGCTGCTCTATGCCTTTTAGTTTTCGATATTTTCGCGATTGAAATCGCAGCCACTGGACGACTTTTCTCCAAAGTCAGCGGTGGCTGGATGGTATAATGGTTAAAGGGACTCTGAGCAGTGCAGTAACTATGGAAAGATTCATATCATTTTAAAGCTCTCTTTCTCCTCTTTCCAATGATATACAAACAGCTGCTCTATGCCTTTTAGTTTTCGATATTTTCGCGATTGAAATCGCGGCCACAGGACGACTTTTCTCCAAAGTCAGCGGTGGCTGGATGGTATAATGGTTAAAGGGACTCTGAGCAGTGCAGTAACTATGGAAAGATGCATATCATTTTAAAGCTCTTTTTCTCCTCTTTTTAATGATATACAAACGGCTGCTCTATGCCTTTTAGTTTTTGATATTTTCACGATCGAAATCACGGCCACAGGACGACTTTTCTCCAAAGTTGGCAGCTCGATTCAGCACAATGCAATGAAATATAAGGAACCCAGGGGGATATAATTACAAACATCATGCTGGTAGGTGTGAGGATGTAATGAATTAGTTGTGGGTATGCTTAAAGGCATATCCACAGGCACTGCTTGGAGTCCCTTTAAGGGCTCTGCCGCTGACAGGAGACCAGGGTTCGAATCTCAGCTCTGCCTGTTCAGTAAGCCAGCACCTATTCAGTAGGAGACCGTAGGCAAGTCTCTCTAACACTGCTACTGCCTATAGGGCGCGTCCTAGTGGCTGCAGCTCTGGCGCTTTGAGTCCACCAGGAGAAAAGCGCGATATAAATGTTATTTGTCTTGTCTTGTCAAATGATGCCATGCGCTGCTGATTGTCTTCAGAGCCAGGCTCTCCTCCTAGGTCCCCCTCCTGCTACTGTGCGCTCTGCCGCTGCCCACTCCACCCTCCCTTCCCACAGAGAACCACAGCTGCAGCAAGAATGATAGCAGCAGATGGCAAACGCTCACTCACCTATCCATGATCCAAGCAATAGAGATCCCGTCATCTGAAACCCATCTGTCTCTTCTACAGTGCAGCCGCTCGCTCTGAACTTCCTGATTCTCAGATCAGACATGAAGTAGGAAGTAGTAATAGTAGTAGTAACAGAGCGGCAGCACTCTAGAGGAGACAGATGGGCTCCGGATGACGGGACCTCTATTGCTTGGATCGCAATAGGTGAATGTGATTCATCTGGTGCTGTCATTCTCCCCCACTGCGGCTGCCTTCTCTGCTGGACTATCGTATTCACTGGGATGGAGGCTGCATGGTGGCTGTCTAGTTTGGGAGGAAATTGGTTGTTCGGTGGTGGGAGTGGTTATGTAATTCGGGCTGGGGAACGGCTTCCGGTTTGGCGGTGTCCAGAGCTTTCTGCTATTGCCAGGCTGGAGATGCAGGGGGAAAGTGCTGCTGCTGTGATATCTGGCGCCCTCTTCACAGGGGTGCCCCAGCCTCTGAATGCAAATGTCCCAGCCATTCATCTCTCACTCTGCATTTTGCCGCTGCTATTCCCTGCATTGTGCACCCACAGAGGAAAGCGTGCTGTTGCCCATAGCAACCAGTAGCTCGGCTGCCCGGTGTGTGCGACATATTGCTGTGCAGCTGCATCTTCTGATTCTATTATGACATGATAGGGGGGCCCAAATCAGTTACTTTGCTTAGGGCCCCATTTAGCCTTAATCCGGCTCTGATCACAAGGAGATAGTTGATAAACTGGGACTGTTTCACTGGAGGCAGGGAGTGCACAGTAGAGAGATGTAAGGAGAGAAGTGTAGGACCAGGGCAAACCAAGGTTTAGGGCAGCGCAACAGACAAGGTAGTAGGTTGGTTCAGGCGGCTGTAAAGACAGTGGATGGATATGCAAGCAGAGGTCAGTCCAGGTGAAAGGTAAGGCAGCAATCAAGTTCACAAGAAGTCAGAACAGGTGGCTGGCAAGTTAAAAGTCAAAAACCAGACAAGGGACAGCAACAACCAATTAGAGGCAATACTAGTAAGTAAAGTAGCTGGTTAGGTCTCACCTGACAACACTTCTGCACAGCTACAGGCAGAAGACACTTGCACACCTCCTTAACCAACCAGATACATCCACTTAAAGTGGATAAGTACACATACAGATACAAGCCCGCAAACACAATCATATTCACATAGCAGATGCCAGTGGACACTGGGACAAGTATGCTTACATTAAGATGCCTTTTGAACCCTTTAGGCCTACTACAACCACTGATGGTTATATAGCAGTATAGATAGAAAACATGTATCCTAATAGAAACATTTTTATGTTTCCCCATACCTAGACACACTTGCACATTGGTACCTTGCCTCAATGTAATAATGCACACTCACAGGCAACACATAGTATTATGCATGTACAGTGCAAACAGAACATGGGCAGTGAAGCATAACATCACAGGATTGAGGAACACAGACATAGGAAAAATAAAGATGAACACATTATGTACCACCTAGGGTGCCATAGAAGGTGCTATGGACTATATGGCTGTTGCCATGCTCCAGTGGAAACACTTTTCTCACATACTATCTGCAATGATGAATGTCATAACAGCCTGAAATTAGCTGTCTACAAATGAAGTAGCATGGCAATCTATAGTTCTGGATGCATGCATTGCTTTTCAAGTACATGGAGGAGTGACTTGTATATTCACTCATTTTCCTGCGGTGATGCATTATGGGTGTTACTTTTTGCTCATGTGAAGGAGATTACTTAAAAATTATTTGTGTTTCACATTAAAATTGACTATTAGCAGTGCTTCCATGCATGCTTTGAAAATACAGTAAGTGAAGAAGATTAGGGAGTTCTAGGGGAGGAATAGAAATAGTCAGTGAGTTGGGAATTGCTCCGCATTGATGCAAGATTATGAAAATTCTGTATGCAATGTAATGCAGCTTGAAAATGCACCAATCAAATCTCACCTTGTCTTCATTGGATTGGTCCATTTTCAAGCTGTATAAATTTGCATACACAATTTGCATAATCCTGCATCAGCTTGGAAGGTTTTGACTTTTTCTCCTAAATTTTCTCCTAGGTGACATTTTCATACATTATAAATAAAATGCTTTTCAAGCCACCAGCAAGCAAGAAAATACTCAGAATAATTTTGGTACTTTTTTCAGTTGTAGTGCTGAAAATATACTTTTACACATGAAGAACTCTGATAAAAGCTTTGTTTGTGTTTCCTGGATTTATACCTACTGTATAATAGACAGCACAACAATAAAAAGGACCAGAAAATAAATGTTTATGCCTATTTTTATTCTCATATGTATGTAGCACTGACATAGTATGCTTTAAGAGTACATTCAATAACCTTTTCCTTACCCAAATAAAGCTTCTAGTTTGAAGCACCTACAATACATACACACTATAGGGCCAATGTAATCAAACGCTAATATGCAGTACTTAACAGCTTTTTTTTTTAGTTGATGGAGCAAACCAAACATGGTAAAACATACAAACGCCATAAAAACTGAAGAAACTAGGGCAACAGGACAAGATTGATGAACATTTACCACCAGTTTACACTCTTGCTATGAGTGGAGTCTGGAAAATTATGCATCATAACATTACTGTTAATTTTAAGAACATTGCATCACACTGGTTTGCCATATTTTACACTCTTTTCTGCCACATTATGCCTTCTACCATGGAGGGTACCTGGGGACCTTTGTCTATAGTACCCTTAGGGGCCCTTGGACTGATATAACAGAAAATTAAATACTTACCTGACGGTAATTTTCTTTTCCCCATGCATCCATGGCAACACAACGGGTATTGGCTCCGCCCCCTAATACCCCATAGGACAGATTATGTATGTATTAAGTGTTTTTCCTTACTACTCCCATATGTCTTGTAACTAGTACCTCACCGAACAGTAGGGTGGGTTTGCTGTGTTGCCATGGATGCATGGGGAAAAGAAAATTACCATCAGGTAAGTATTCAATTTTCTGTTTCCCCCATGTCTCCATGGCAACACAACAGGATTTAACTAGCCAAAATAATGGGAGGGAGACTGTTACAGGTGCCAAAGCAAATTTTTTTTTTCACACAACAATTAAAGAACCAGAAGATAATACAGCTCTTCCATAATTCTAGGGCAGTTGAGGTAGAAGCGTCCACTCTATAGTGATTAATACATGTATTAATGTTCGCCCAATTTGCCACTTGGCAAATTTTCTCTGGAGTCACTTTTGCTTGGGCTGCCCACGATGAGGCAACGCCCCTAGTAGAGTGTGCCTTGATTTCATTCGGTGGATCCTTTCCAACTGCTTTAAAGGCACTTTGAATTATCTTGACAAGCCATGAGGCGAGAGTCCTGGAAGACGCAGGTTGACCTTTTCTGTATCCTGTATGGACTATGAACAGCCTATCAGTCTTTCTAATATTTTTAGTCGCATTCACATAAGCTCTAAGTGAATGGCCACATTTAATGATTGTAGAGCTGCGGAATGTTCCTGCGTAAAGCTAGGTAAAGACCATTCTTGATTTAGATGATACACTGACGCCACCTTTGGTAAGAAACTTTGTACAGTTCTAAGCTGGACTCTGTCCGGAAGGAACAGCAGGTAGGGTTCTTTATAGCTAAGAGCTTGTAGCTTCGACACTCTTCGTGCAGACGAGATTGCCACTAAAAAGGTAGTTTTTAAGGTTAAGTCCTGTACTGAGCAATCTTCTACTGGCTCAAAGGGTGATTTTGTTAAATAGTCTAAGAGTAAGGGAAGGTCCCACGTCGCAAAGGTAGGTTTTGAAAGGAAGTGGTCACTTTACAGACTCACTGGACCTTCAGGAATGACCTAGAAATAATACTGAGATAATACTTTGTGATATCTATACCAGTACTGGCCTTGAATCTGGTCAGCCACAATAAGAGACACACACACAGGTTGTGACTAATAGACAGATTGCCTGTATTGCCTTTGAATCATTATATTTATACAGTAATTTGTACATCCTGCGCAAACTCAATAGACATAGAAATTCCAGTCCTCGATTTACATGATACAAGATTTACATAATACATGAGAGGACTTTCCCAGCATAACCCATGACATCTCTGCAGGTGTCAGAGTGGCGCAATAAAAGTTTCCTGTACGTTGAAGAGATGGACAAAGATAGAACAGAATTGAAGAAGTGAGAATGCAGTGTAGCATGACAGATAGAAGCTTCAAACTCTGGCTAAACTTAAAAGCTCACTATATTATACATGGATTCTTAAGATGGCTGCAGGGGAGACAAAATGGCTGCTGACAGTGTATATACTTATGCTTAAATTTCCTTACAGGTTTTATTGGAGCTTAAGTTTCAATACTGCCATTGTGAACTGCTTTACTAACAGATTCAAAGCCCATCTTCTGTCCGAGATGGCTGAGATCGCCGAGATTTGCACTTTAATTGAATAAAAACCTAAACCTTTATCCACCCCTGTCTGTAAAAAGGCTAAAACCTCAGAGACAGATGGATTAAGCGGATCAAATCCTTGTCGTATGGCAAACTGCACAAACACCCTCCAGATTCTATGATATGTGTTATTCGTTGATACTCTTCTTGCTTTGAGTAAAGTTGCTATGACTGTATCTGAGCATCCCATGCTCCTCAGTTTCCTCCTCTCAACCTCCAAGCCATCAGGCTCAGGCGTGCCGGATCGGGATGGACGACCGGGCCTTGTGATAGCAACGTCTGACTGAGAGGGATGCGGAGTGGTTGAGTCGCCAGCATCTGTACTGCTATTGGGAACCAAGGCCTCCTTGGCCAATAGGGCAGAATTGCTATTAGAGTAACTGGCTCCATTCTGAGTCTCTTCAACAGTCTTAGTATTAGAGGTACAGGCGGGAACACATAAGCTATTTGGAAGTTCCTGGGCGCTGTTAGAGCATCCACCTCCTCCGCCTGACTGTCTGGATAACGGCTGTAAAATCTCTGATGTTTCCGGTTGTCTCTCGTGGCCATCAGATCTAGTTCTGGCATACCTAACTTTGCACAGATCCAGGTAAATGCTGTTTGATTCAACTCCCACTCGTTGTTGGAAATTTGAACTCTGCTCAGATAGTCTGGAACAGGCCCGTTTCTAGGGCCGTGCGGGGCGTGCCGCTGCCCGGGGCGCTGTTGGGAGAGGGGCGCTATAATGGAGGGAGGAGCTGGAGCCGCGGGGAGGGCAGCCCTCCCTCTCCCTCCCTCCCTCTCCCGGCCCGGGCCGCCCTCCGTGCTCCCCCCTCAGATGCATAGTCTGTGAGCAGGCAGGAAGCGCTCTTTACAACTCACCTGCCTGGCTCCAAGCGCTGCTCTCTCCCCGCCGGTCTCCTCTCTCTGCATAGATGCTGATACACACGCTGCTTCCTGTTTAGCAGGAAGCAGCGTGTGTATCAGCATGTGTTCAGAGAGGAAAAGACCGGCGGCGAGAGAGAGGCTCTTGGAGCCAGGCAGGTGAGTTGTATACAGCGCTTCCTGCCTGCTCACTGACTATGCATCTGAGGGGGGAGCACGGAGGGCGGCCCAGGAGAGGGAGGGAGAGGTCAGGCTGCCCTCCCCACGGGTCCGGCTCCCCCCTCCATTATAGGGGACAGCTACCTATCTAACCTATCCTGGGGGCAGCTACCTAATCTAACCTACGCTGGGGGGCACCTACCTAATCTACCCTACACTGGGGGGCAGCTACCTATCTAACCTATACTGGGGGGCAGCTACCTATCTAACCTACGCTGGGGGGCAGCTACCTATCTAATCTATACTGGGGGGCAGCTACCTAACTAATCTATACTGGGGGGCAGCTACCTAATCTAACATACGCTGGGGGGCAGCTACCTTTCTAACCTATACTGGGGGACACCTACCTAATCTAACCTACACTGGGGGGCAGCTACCTATCTAACCTACACTGGGGGGCAGCTACCTATCTAACCTATACTGGGGGAAGCTACCTATCTAACCTACGCTGGGGGGCAGCTACCTAATCTAGCCTATGCTGGGGGACAGCTACCTAATCTAACCTACACTGGGGGGCAGCTACCTATCTAACCTATATTGGTAGGTGAACAGAGGCGCCAGAAGGATAAAAGTACATAACATTTTTAAAAAATTGCTGGGAGGAAGTGGTGGACTCGCCTCCGTTAAAGCAGACACCAAGGACTGTAAATGTATAGATATACACATTTATTGAAAATACCCCAAAGATGCAACGCGTTTCGCGGGCACAGCCCACTTCTTCAGGCAATAAGCAGGGGATAAACAACTGTAAACAAAAGACAGAGGCATAGCTATAAATGTTGCCATAAAAAGATACAAATGGATTATTATTTAGTGTAATAAGAATAGTATTTCAAACATAGTGTTTAGTGATATGTTATAGTAGGGGGGTGATTGCAAGGAATGGGTCAGTGTAAACTACATAATGTGTATAGGGGAATGGACTAGATAACAGTGGTAAAAGGTAGTTAGTAAATCAGATTAAGTTGGTATCAAATTGACCGCTTTAGGTATATTTCAGTAGAAGGTAGGGAATGGAATAAGTTGTAGCTGGCAAGAGAGAAAAAAAGGCATGTGTAGTGGTTAAAAATAAAGATAAAGACTTACCAGCAATTCAGTTATAGCAAGCAGAGCACCTCTGTACTGTTGTGAGGTCGCTTGCTGCTTTAAATGTGTTAATGCTGGCAGCTCTGGCCTATCCAGAAGCTGCTCCAGTGTGGGTGGGTGGAGTCAGTGGCCATGGTGACAGAGAGTCCTCCAATCAGCTGTCTCTCTGTCACCATGGCCACTGACTCCACCCACCCACACTGGAGCAGCTTCTGGATAGGCCAGAGCTGCCAGCATTAACACATTTAAAGCAGCAAGCGACCTCACAACAGTACAGAGGTGCTCTGCTTGCTATAACTGAATTGCTGGTAAGTCTTTATCTTTATTTTTAACCACTACACATGCCTTTTTTTCTCTCTTGCCAGCTACAACTTATTCAATTCCCTACCTTCTACTGAAATATACCTAAAGCGGTCAATTTGATACCAACTTAATCTGATTTACTAACTACCTTTTACCACTGTTATCTAGTCCATTCCCCTATACACATTATGTAGTTTACACTGACCCATTCCTTGCAATCACCCCCCTACTATAACATATCACTAAACACTATGTTTGAAATACTATTCTTATTACACTAAATAATAATCCATTTGTATCTTTTTATGGCAACATTTATAGCTATGCCTCTGTCTTTTGTTTACAGTTGTTTATCCCCTGCTTATTGCCTGAAGAAGTGGGCTGTGCCCGCGAAACGCGTTGCATCTTTGGGGTATTTTCAATAAATGTGTATATCTATACATTTACAGTCCTTGGTGTCTGCTTTAACGGAGGCGAGTCCACCACTTCCTCCCAGCAATTTTTTAAAAATGATATGTACTTTTATCCTTCTGGCGCCTCTGTTCACCTACCAATATATTTGAGTCCACCCCAGGTGGAGGGGTGATCTACCCCCTTTCTTCCTATCTACAGAGAGCGACTTCTTAATCCTGAGTGAGGACAGGTCTAATCTCCTCACCTGCCTAATGAGTGGTTACCTAGGTGGTAACCCGTGTTTGTGAGTATTACCATCTCACTGTTCCATTTATCCAATCAATTTTGACATACTACACCATATTGGGCTCTCGATTTCTCTTCAACTTTACCTATCTAACCTACACTGGGGGGCAGCTACCTATCTAACCTATACTGGGGGGCAGCTACCTAATCTAACCTATAAAAAAGATGTCAGTGGTGCGCCTATTAATAGTCAGCAGCTCGCCTAAATGGGGTGTCCCCAGAACCCCTAACAGATAGATATATGTATGTAATGAATTTAGGCAGCGCTAAGTAGTAAAATATTTAATCGTAATTAGCTCAGTGGTAAGGTTTACAATAAAATGACTCAATGGGCATACCTACTCGCTAGCAATTAGGTGTAACAAATGTCATACACATCCACGCACCAATCACCTCCCCACACCTACTGCAGTAGGAAAAATTGGTGAGTGCACTAGTATAAAAATATAAAAAATAAAAAATATATAAAAAATATAGATAGATATAAATAAATTATAGCAGCAAACCAATTGATTGTATCATAATTGATTGGTAGTCTAATTAATTAGATTGGAATTATCTTCAGTGTGTACAATGTCAACAGTCCTTACAGATTCCACATAGATTGAAGTAAATGTCTCTACTGGGAATTTCCACACTTAGCAGCGGTTGGAGAGAAATAGTGTATAAGGCAGGAATGTTCGTGATGAATAAGAATCTTCAAAAGGTGATACTCACAAAGCTTTGAGAAAGAAGGACGCTACCTTCAAAACGCGTCAGCGATTGGCTAACCCTCTAGTGACGTCACGACTATTGAGGAAGGAGGTGTGTTTCACTAGCACACCACGGAGATCCGGGGAGCCGTTCCTGAAGCAGGCTAAGGGACGCTGCATCACCCGCGCTGGAGCCGGGCATGTCAGCCCGACACCGCTGTTAATCCATCTTCAGTGGGTCTCAGACTCTCCTGTGTAGTCACCGGCCGGGACACACTGGATCGAGCGGCTCCGGATACCATCACTTTATCCATCTGAGGGATCGTGAGTATCACCTTGCGAAGATTCTTATTCATCACGAACATTCCTGCCATATACACTATTTCTCTCCAACCGCTGCTAGGTGTGGAAATTCCCAGTAGAGACATTTACTTCAATCTATGTGGAATCTGTAAGGACTGTTGACGTTGTACACACTGAAGATAATTCCTAGGGGTGGGACGACGAATCCGGCGAATCCACGAATCCCTCGAATATTGGGAAATATTCGAGATTCGTGGATTCGAATCCCGACCCCATTTTTCACTTTCTGAATCCGCCGAATCCCGACGCTGCATCGCCGCATACGCCGCTCCCCCCGCCCGCATTCGTCCTCCCCCGACCTTCTCCGACCCCCCCCGCGCCTCCTCCATTCGCCAGCATCAACTCACCTGAGCGGAGCGCACAGAGCGGCAGACCTCTCGCCGACTCCCTGGTTCCCCCTAGTGACCGGCTCTTACAATGATGTCATCAGTAAGAGCCGGTCCGGCCACTAGAGGGAACAGGGAAGTATCGAAGAGGTCTGCCGCTCTGCGCTCCACGGAAAGGTGAGTAGATACTCATGCAGGGGTGAGCGGAGGAGGCACGGGGGGGGCGGAGGAGGCCGGGGAGGGGGGTTGGCGGTGAGCGGAGGAGGCATGGGGAAGGCCCCTATACCTACCTACAGGCCCCTATACATACCTACAGGCCCCTATACCTACCTACCCACCTACAGGCCCCTATACCTACCTACCTACCCACCTACAGGCCCCTATACCTACCTACCTACCTACCTAAAGGCCCCTATACCTACCTACCTAAAGTCCCGTATACCTACCTACCCATCTACCTACCTACAGGCCCCTATACCTACCTACCCACCTACAGGCCCCTATACCTACCTACCCACCTACCTACCTACCTAAAGGCCCCTATACCTACCCACCCATCTACCTACCTACAGGCCCCCCTACCTACCTACCTACGTAAATGCCCCTATACCTACCTACCTACCTACCTAAAGGCCCCTACACCTACCTACCTACAGGCCCCTACACCTACCTACCCACCTACCTAAAGGCCCCTACACCTACCTACCTAAAGGCCCCTATACCTACCTACCTACCTAAAGGCCCCTATACCTACCTACCTACAGGCCCCTACACCTACCTACCCACCTACCTAAAGGCCCCTATACCTACCTACCTACATACCTACCTATACTGAAGGTCCCTTTACCTACCTACCTAAAGGCCCCTACACCTACCTACCTAAAGGCCCCTATACCTACCTACCTAAAGGCCCCTATACCTACCTACATACCTACCTATACTTAAGGCCCTATACCCTGCTACCTATACTGAAGGTCCCTTTACCTACCTACCTAAAGGCCCCTATACCTACCTAACTAAAGGCCCCTATACCTACCTAACTAAAGGCCCCTATACCTACCTACATACCTACCTATACTTAAGACCCTATACCCTATATACCTATACTGAAGGTCCCTTTACCTACCTACCTATACTGAAGGCCCCTATACCTAGTTAACTACCAATACTGAAGGCCCATATACCCTGCTACCTATACTGAAGGCCCATATACTCCGCTACCTTTACTGAAGGCCCATATACCCTGCTACCTATACTGAAGGCCCATATACCCTGCTACCTATACTGAAGGCCCATATACCCTGCTACCTATACTGAAGGCCCATATACCCTGCTACCTATACTGAAGGCCCATATACCCTGCTACCTATACTGAAGGCCCATATACCCTGCTACCTATACTAAAGGCCCATATACCCTGCTACTTATACTGAAGGCCCATATACCCTGCTACCTATACTGAAGGCCCATATACCCTGCTACCTATACTGAAGGCCCATATACCCTGCTACCTATACTTAGGGCCCCTATACCTTGCTACCTATACTGAAGGCCCCTATACCTTGCTACCTGTACTGAAAGCTACCCATATTGAAGGCACCCATACCTAGCTAGCTATACTGAAGGCACCTTTACCTCGCTACCTATGCCTGGGTACCTATACTGCGGGCAACTATACCATGGATCGCACAATTCTTATGTGCAGGATTCGTTAGATTCGGGATTCGAAAGGTTCGAGATATTCGAGAACCTTTATAGATTCGGATCCGGATTCGGATTCGAAGAAATTGTGGATTCGTCCCATCCCTAATAATTCCAATCTAATTAATTAGACTACCAATCAATTATGATACAATCAATTGGTTTGCTGCTATAATTTATTTATATCTATCTATATTTTTTATATATTTTTTATTTTTTATATTTTTATACTAGTGCACTCACCAATTTTTCCTACTGCAGTAGGTGTGTGGAGGTGATTGGTGCGTGGATGTGTATGACATTTGTTACACCTAATTGCTAGCGAGTAGGTATGCCCATTGAGTCATTTTATTGTAAACCTTACCACTGAGCTAATAACGATTAAATATTTTACTACTTAGCGCTGCCTAAATTCATTACATACATATATCTAATCTAACCTATGCTGGGGGGCAGCTACCTATCTAACCTATACTGGGGGGCACCTACCTAATCTAACCTACACTGGGGGGCAGCTACCTATCTAACCTACACTGGGGGGCAGCTACCTATCTAACCTACACGGGGGGCAGCTACCAAATCTAACCTACTCTGGGGGGCATCTACCTATCTAACCTATACTGGGGGGCACCTACCTAACCTATACTGGGCGGGGGGGGGGGCAGCTACCTAATCTAACCTATACTGGGGGGCACCTACCTATCTAACCTATACTGGGGAGGGGGGGGGCAGCTACCTAATCTAACCTATACTGGGGGGCACCTGTCTAATCTAGCCTATACTGGGGGCAGCTACCTAATCTAACCTATACTGGGAGGGCAGCTACCTATCTAACCTATACTGGGGGGGGGGCAGCTACCTATCTCACCTATACTGGGGGCACTTATCTAACCTGTATTGGGGGCACCTACCTAGCTAGCCTATACAGGTGGCAACTATACTGGCTACCTATATTGCAGGCACCTACCTAAATAACCTATACTGGGGGCACCTACCTATCTAACCTATGCTGGGGGCAACTATTCTGGCTAACTATATTAGAGGTACCCACCTAGCTAACCTGTACTGGGGCACCTACCTATGTAAGTTATACTGGGGGCGCCTGCCTATCTAACCTATACTGGGGGCAACTATACTGGCTACCTATACTGGAGGCACCTACCTGGCTAACCTATAGCAGGGGCAACTATACTGGCTCACCTATGCCTGGCTACCTATACTGGGGTACCTATTCTTGGCTACCTATACTGGGGGGACCTATACTAAGTGCAACTAGACCTGGCTAACCTATACTGCGGGCACCCATACCTTGCTCAGGGCGCAATTTTTACACCCTCGCCCTGGGTGCATTTTAGCCTAGAAACTGCACTGGTCTGGAACTATGTTCAGTGCACCCGGAATATGTATCGCTGAGAGGGATATTAGGTGTCGCATTGCGAACTTGAATATCATTTCTGTTTCTTGTAGGAGTAACCAACTCTTCGTACCTCCCTGATTCCTTATGAATGCGACAGCCGTCATATTGTCCATCTTGAGGATTACGACTTTCTGTTCCAGTAGATCCTGAAAAGCCCTCAGAGCACAGTAAGCTGCCCTCAATTCGAGTCTGTTCGCCGGCCAACTCCCCATATATTGAGGCCAATGACCTTGTACGAACTGTTGAGCACATGATGCTCCCCAGCCCATTGTGCTGGCATCCGTTGAAATTATCACAGGTTGTCTCTGTTGTAGTTGCACAGGTTTTAGTAGATTCCTGTCTGACAGCCACCAGCTTAGAACTTGTTTCATTATGGTTGTTAACAGGATCATCTGATTGAGCTTCCTCCCATTCCATTGCCTCAGGAAGCCTAGCTGAAATATTCTTATGTTCCAATGTGCCCACGGAATCATCGGTATAGTTGCCGCCATAGTTCCCAGAACCTTCATACATTGTCTTGCTGGCGCCCGATTGGAGCAGAGTAATTGTAATACTCTTTGCTTTATAATTGGTGCCTTTTCCCTTGGTAGACAAACTGCATTTTCGTTTGTTATGAATCTGGCTCCCAAATAAATCAAGTCCTTCGTAGGGGACAATTGGCTATTTTGGTAGTTTATGAGCCATCCAAACTTCTCTAACGTCTCCAAGAGTAGCCTTAGTATGTCGTCTAGGTAATGGTGACATCTCACTGCCTGTAGTCTTACTAGTGCGATGACCTCTATCAATACTTTTGCATGTAGGTCCTGGGCGCTGTACAAATGCTGAAGGGCAGGGAGACAAACTGAAAGTGTCTCTCTCCTACTGCGAAACTGAGGTTTTTCTGGAAAGATTCCTGTATAGGGACGTGCATATAGGCGTCCTTTAAGTCTATGGAAAGTAAGAAGTCGTTCTCTTTTACTGCTGCAATTATTGTGTTTAACGATTCCATTTTGAATTTGTCTAGGTGAATATATGAATTCAGGTCTTTTAAGTCCAAGACCGGTCGCCAGTCCCCTGTCTTCTTTTGCACGAAGAAAAGGGTAGAGTAGAAGCCCTTTCTCCTTTGTTTGATCGGAACTGGCACTATCGCTTGTTTTTGTTCTAGGTCTTGCAGATAAGTCTCTAACATTTGACGTCTTTATTGTTGTACAGGAATTCTTGTAGTTCTGAAATTATTTGTTGGTGGAATTTTTTTTTGAAGGTCCAAAAATGCCCGTAGTGACTGTTCTTATTACCCATTGTGACCGAATATGAGTTTTCCATATATGGGCAATTTTTTTCAGTCTTGCTCCTACTGGCCATTCCTGGAATTGGTAAGTGTCAAAAAGACTTTTTAACTGACGACAGCGGAGTAGTGGTCATTTGTCTATTTCCTTTGGCAAAACTGGTTTGGGACACCTGCCAATTCTTTCTATATCCTTTTCCTGGCTTGTAATTCCGGCTGTTACGAAATTTCGATGCGGGAGTAGAACTTTGACTTGAGGGAAACTGTCTTGTGGATCTTCTATCCTGCGGGATTAGACCCTATTTCCCGTCCGTCACCCTGGTGATGGCAGCATCCATCTCTTCCCCAAACAGGGACTTTCCGTCAAAGGGAATTTTACACCAGAGTAGGCGGGCAGTCGGATATGCTACCCACGACCTCAACCAGAGAGCCCTCTTTGCTGTTACTGACACCAACATAGATCTTGCTGAGGCTCTAATCACGTCTATGGCTGCTTCTCCTATAAAATCCACCGATACTCTGAAATCTTCCAATGAATTAATTAATTCTTCTTTGCTTACTTCGTCTAACAGATCCTGATGCATGTTATCCGTCAATGCTCTAATAGCCTTTGCCACTGAGGTAAGTGCGATGGCTCGCTTACATGCACCTCCACAGCCTGTATATATTTTCTTCAGATCTAGATCCAGCTTCCTGTCAAGAGGGTCCTTAAAGGCCACTGAATCTTCTAATGGGAGTGTTACATGTTTGGCAAGTCGGAGCACCGACGCATCTACCACTGGTACGTTCTCCAACGGTTTTGCCTTTTCCTCCAATAATGGATATAATTTTGACATCCTGTTTGCTAACGGCGTTTTTTTTTCTCTGTATGCTGCCACTCGTTGTTGATCAGCTCCTGTATCTCATCCATCATGGGAAAAGTTGTCTTGGTCTTTGTTAAATGTTTGTAATAGCTTTTCTGGGTTTTTTTGGAAGTTTCTTCAGATTCCACATCCTCCCAACTGATTGCTTCCCTAACTGCCATAACAAACGGTTCCACTAGGGCAAAGCCGAACCCTACTTCCACTTCACTTTCAGACACTGCTGCTGCAGAGGTGGATGGTTGGTCCACTCTACCAGGTTGTGTAGAGAGTTGAGATAGCTTGTGTGAGAAAACGTGGAAGAGCCGCCGCAAATACTCAGAGTGAGGCAGCTGATTCCGCGTCTAGCATGGCATCTGGAGTGTTTAGGCACGCATCCACTAGCGGGACGGAACGCAGAGAAACCGCCGCATGCACAGCGGTCAGGGTGGCGGAGTCCGCATCCGACGCGGCAGTCGGTACGCATAGGCCTACTACTGACACAATGGCTGAGCGCGGGGAAACCGCCGCATGCTCGGTTGGCGGTGCGGCTGCCCCCGCATTCGAACAGGCTGACACATTACAACACATGTCTGGTGTGGCTGGGACTGATAGTCCACACTGGCTCAGGAGGACGCGCGCGCGCAGAGACGGGGCCTTTATGACACTCAGAAGGGAGTCAGCTGACCAAGCCGGTCAGCTGACAATTTCAGCAACTTCCATTGGTCCGGCACTTAGGGGAGGCGCTAGTGAGCGCTGGTGTATATATACTGGATGCTGGTCATTTCTCTGGTGTCTGGCGTTGCGATCACTACGTCGTAGCACTCAGACCTTGTCAGTATCTGTGTTATTAGACAGTTTCCAAGGTGTCGATGGCCAAGGATCTCACACCTTAGTCTAGGAAGTCTGTTATTATCTGTATTATATTCTATATCAGTTTCCAAGGTGTTGACGGCCAAGGAACTCACACCTTAGCTTAGGCATTGTTGATTATTTGTTATGACCTTCTGCTTTCCTGACCATTCTTCTGATCTCTGATTTTGTACCTTTATCATTCTGATACTCTGTTACCAAATCTCGGCTAGTCTCTGGATTCTGCACCTGCCTCCTGTCTCTGTACCTTATCTGTCCGTGTGTTTACGACCTGGCTTGTCCGACCTCGAGAACTATCTCTCCTGTTAGGAGATAGCTCGCAGATCTGTCAGTGACACTTCTCCATTGGTGTCACTCACGCTCTGTCCTTCCCACTGTCAGTCTGACTCCTCCACGTGGAGAGTCCAGACTACGGAAGGAACCAGTTGCCGAGCAGTATTCCTATCTGCTCTTGCACCTGTCTTCCAGGTGCGATCCTCAAAGTATTACTGTTATACCAAAACACTCTTATCACTCAGGTGTCCAGAGGTTAGAGATATATCTGATTATCGGTGATACTGCAGATCATCAATAATCTGGTATATATCTGCATTCTCTGTGATACTGCAGATCACCGGTAATCAGATCCTCTCTGTGTTACACCGATCGTTACAGCTTGCCAATATAATCTTGCATTGATTCCTGCACCGCTTTCTGTATAACTTCAGAAACATCCATTGGTTCCGCAACATTATCCTTTCCTAAATCTCGAAAGCATTCTGCACAAACCAATTTTCCTGGTACAACCGGTTGTGCACAAGCCCAGCAGAGTTTATCTTGGGGGCGCTGTAACGGAGACTTTGAATGAGATCTATGCCTCCTGTGCAATCTATGCTTTGATCTTCTCTAATGAGACCTCTCTCTGGATCCTGCTCTATCCTTCGAGCGATTCCTTGGAGGAGATTTTGAAGCACGTCTTTTATTACGTGAAGTTGAACTGCCCAAAAAAAAAAGAAATGGCAGAAATGAGCACTCCATTATATATATATATATATATATATATATATATATATATATATATATATATATATATCAAGAACCTACCGTGTTACCCCCTTACCTATTGTTATAACGGTGATCTGTGTGGGGCCTACGAGTGTCCATAGCTTGGCAGCTAACACAGCTGCAAGAGGAAAGAAAGGAGACAGCAAGTGAGGATAGAACAGCCAAGAAAGTTATTTGTTCCCCCTAACCATGATTTGAGCTGGGAAGGTAGCTGGGCGCCTGTTCTCCGGGCTGCCTCTTCCGTAAATGCTGGCAGCCAATCAGATTAGGCGGAAGTGACGTTGTACGCCGCTCCTTCCTGGTTTCATGCGCTGCGTTCCACCTCGCATAGCAGAACAAACAAATAGGTGGAATGCACGCTTTCGCCGCAGCTCCAGCCCAGCAAAAAAAAAAAGAGAGGGGGAAGGACACTCACCCCGATCCGCGCTATTAGCACGGTATGTCATCAATTTAGCTTCTTCAGCCCACAACTCCGGGACACTGTCAGTGTTATTTGGGTGGGCAGCGTTTCATCATCAAACCCCAAGACCAGCAGAACAGGGTTACCATACTTAAGCCCATTTAGAGCTTGTATGATGGTAATATGCAGGGGAGGCAGCCTGCCTTAATTGGCCACATGATGCGACCTGGTAAGGGGGAAAAATAAAAAGTTTTGCAGGGCTAAAAACCTGCCTGTCCTGTGAGGTTAGGGACTAGAAAAACGTCAGCTGCCACTTGCCATACACAACAAACATGTTGAGTGGTGTTCCCATAGTAATGGGTGTTCATACTTGGCTCACTTACCTAGGGATAGGTCCAAACAAAAGCTGAATCCTTACTTTTACTGAGTTTGGCATTCAAAAGGCAAGGTTCTGGGATGTATTTATGTGTTTCTGAACACATGTGAGGTCCATCATCACTTCCTGAATGTCATTAGATCTAGTAACTCTATGTGACTGTGGTTTAAAAGATCACATGTGCCATTCTAAGTGTCGGCATATAGCTTCATTTGTGGTCAGAGAGGAATAAGTTAATGCTAGTCAAAGCTGGCTGTTACTTACTGTGTGCATAATGGGCTGCTTTTGTTAACAATGCACATAGTCTCCTGTTATTAACCCTCTGGGGGATAATCCCGAGCTGAGCTCGGGGTAAGCCACCACAGAAGATTTCTCAGGCCCTGGTGGGCCGATTTGCATAATTTTTTTTTGTTGCACGCAGCTAGCACTTTGCTAGCTGCGTGTATATACCGATCGCCGCCGCTCCGCGCTGATTCGCCGCTACCCCTACCAATCAGTGCCAGGCAGCGCTAAGGGGTGGATCGAGACTCCCTCTGACGTCACAACGTCGTTGACGTCGATGACGTCATCCCGATTGTCGCCATGGCGACGGGGGAAGCCAAACAGGAAATCCCGTTCTGAACGGGATTTCCTGTTTGCTTTGTATGCCGGAGGCGATCGGAGGGGGTGGGGGGATGCCGCTGCACAGCGGCTATCATGTAGCGAGCCCTGGGCTCGCTACATGATTTAAAAAATAAAAAAATTTAAAAAATAGTGCTGCGCCACCTCCTGGGCGATATAATTGTATCCCCCAGGAGGTTAAACTTTAATGAATGCACTGCTAAAACTCTCCTCATACTCCTGTGTAGCCACTTATGATGAGAATTGAGGTTTGAAAATTACACTTTGTAAAATGGAATATAAATATATATTTAACTGCACTCATTGTAATACACTGTATGTGATTTGCCTACAGTGAAAGAATGTAATCACTGCAGGCAAACAATAGTCAGTTTACTTAAAGGGACCCTGAGCAGTGCTAGAAATTAAAAGATTACACTTACCTGGGGCTTTTTCCAGGCCACCGTAGGAGGCGAGGTCCTCCGGCGTCCTCCTGGCTACTCTCCGTATGCCTCTGCCGGCCGCTTCGCGTCATCATGGCGGCCGGCGTGACAGGTCTGTGCATGCGCGGAAAACGGAGCATGCGCAGACCTGTCACTGCTGCCGCCGTGATGACGTGAAGCGGCCGGCGTGATGATGACAAACATCAGGAATCAGAAAGAGCCAGCCAGAAACCCGGCTCGAGTGTCACCGGTAACAGGGGCCGGCGGAGGCATCTTTTAATTTCTGGCACTGCTCAAGGTCCCTTTAAACAAAAGCATTGTAAAAATAAAACTCAGGTTTCTGTTAAAATGATAATGGTCACACTGCATCCATTGTGGTGCAATGGACAATATAATCACAACGTAATGCAATTATAATGCAATGGCATCTTCACATCTGTGTGTTATTGGCGTGGTGTGGCAAATTTACTTTATTTGGCTTCCGGGATCCGTTGAAAAGGGCTCCTGAGCTCCCTGTATGAAAAGGGCTCCTCCATAGACATCAATGTTATTTCTGAAAATATGGGCTACAAGGTGGTGAAAAGGGCTCCCGAGTTTTGATATAGGCTACAAGCGGACACCTTTTAATAGCTCATATTTTTTTTTCGGCTGCAGTAGGGAACCCATTTGTAGCCCATATTTTTTATTCAGCTACAAGGTATTCGGCTACAAAAGGGCACCCCTTTGTAGCCCATATTTTTATTTGGCTACAAGGTTTTCGGCTACAGTAGGGCACCCCTTTTTCCAGGAGCCCTTTTCAAATAGACGCTGGCTTCCATCAGGAATACAGGTTCATAGATCATCAGCAAGCTTTGTTACATCAGCAAAGCACAAGTCTGAATGTCATCTTGGCATTGCATTGCAATCATAAGTCAGTCCTATTAACCTTCCTGGCGGTAACCCCAAACGTATTTCGGGGTAAGCCACGCAGGAGGTTTTCTCCGGCCCTGCTCGGCGGATTTTCTTAATTTTTTTTTTGCTAGACGCAGCTAGCACTTTGCTAGCTGCGCCAGCACACCGATCGCCGCCGCCCCGCGCCCGATCGCCGCTATCCGTTGCGGCGCGCGCCCCCCCCGACCCCGAGCGCTGCCTGGCCAATCAGTGCCAGGCAGCGCCGAGGTGTGGATCGGGACTCCCAATGACGTCACGACGTTGCTGACATCGGTGACGTCATCCCGCCCCGTCGCCATGGCGCCATTTGAACGGGATTTCCTGATCGGAGATCGCCGAAGGCGATCGAAGCAGGCGGGGGGATGCCGCTGAGCAGCGGCTATCATGTAGCAAGCCCTGGGCTCGCTACATGATTTAACAAAAAAAAAAAAAAAGACTGCCGCGCTGCCTCCTGGCGGAATGTTTCATACTGCCAGGAGGGTTAACTGACTTAGGTTCAGGCCCTTAGGAAATTAATCCAGGCTATGTGAAGCAAAGAAGAAAGTCCACTAGAAAGTGTAAGTGAAGTGAATTTGAAGTACCCCGTAAGTTTACCAAGGGTTACTTCTGACCGTCCCCTTGTGGCTGTTTCATGAGTGTGTTGTGCCTGTCAATCACATTCTAAGTTTGCTATTGGCTCCCATGAGCATGTGACTGACAGGACACACTGCGCTGGTTCTGGAACCCCGAACCATAACTGGAGTGCTATCAGAATGCCAAGAACTTCCATGGTTTTTGCTCTTGCTGTGATTGTTTATACTTTGTAGGCCCAGGCCCGACAGTAAGTCTGCCTGGGAGTGAGATAAAGCCACGGTTGACCTTTCCTACAAAGCATGATGTACCACTAAACACCAGAATTATATTGCTCTCTAGAATGTGTCTTAAAGGAGAACTGTTTATAAAGCTTCCGACTGAAACCATGGTTATCTAAAGTAAAGAAGGGATTCTATATTCCAAGAATCTGATGGCTTCTTACACATATATGGGCATCAGACAGTTCATAGGTGTAAGATCCTTGTTGCCGTGTAACTCTAAACGGGTTAGTAAATGTGTTTGTACCTGTTTCAATATTCCAGGTCTCTTAACTCTAAATAGAGATCGAGTCTGAATGTTGCCTTCTCTAGCACTGTGTTTCAGGTCCAAACACCTTACTTTTATCTTTTTTTACTTTAACAGCCTTAGCAACTGCAGTTCTTAGAGGCACTGGACTGGTGTTGTGTGGATTACAGCATATTTGTCAAGACCCTGACACACTGGTTGGATATCCGGGCACACTTTAATTTTGTGTACAGAATTCTTTGCACAGCCCAATGCATTTTCCATATGTGATTAGACATTGGATACCGGCTGTGTATGAGAATATAAAGTTGTTGTGATAAGACCATCCACGACTTGTAGATTTAATGCAGTGAAAAAATCTCTGCCCATTATAGCTGAACCGTTCTTGCCAATGTAGAATTCGGCTTGCGCACTTGTTGACTGATATATAAAAGTCACTGGCAGTCAATCAAGCACAGGAATAGGTTTTCTTCACCAGCTTCACAGTAGGCTCAATAAGTGATGTACTTGCAAAGTATTTACTCAGTGGGAGACATGGCAGTGCTTTCAAACAGAAGTTATGCCTGAATGATCAATCTGCATGGATGTGCAGAGCTCCAGTAACTGGACAATATTACACACCTAGCACTCACTACAGGCAAAGGGGCATGTTAGCTTTAGTAAATAATGTGTGTACAGATTATTACCTAATAGACTTCCCCACAGTGATGACCGACCACTCGGGGAAGGCCTAACACTAGTCTAACAATAAAAACATAATATTCCTTGTGCTGCTAATCATAAATGGTATACACATTACATCAAGCAGACAGACAAATGATAGCGCTCAAGTCATGTATTTAGCCCCAGTGGAGCTCTGCATTGCCTCTGTTGGTTTACATTGCAGGTGCAGCCTTGAGCGCTGTCATTTGTGTGTCTGTCTGCTTGATGTAATGTGTTATACCATTTATGATTAACAGCACAAGGAATATTATGTTTTTGTTGTTACACTAGTGTTAGGCCTTCACCGAGCTGGTCCGTCATTGCCGTGGGGATGTCTATTAGGTAATAATCTGTGCACACATTATTTACTGAAGCTAACACCCCCTTTGCCTGTAGTACGTGCTAGATGTGTAATATTGTCCAGTTACTGGAGCTCTGCACATCCATGCAGATTGATCATTCAGATATAACTTCTGTTTGAAAGCGCTGCCATGTCTCCCGCTGTACAAATTGAACGTAAGTATACTAGTGGCTAGTTGCATTCATTGCTTCAATTCTACATCCACATTTTTAGATTAGAATTAGTACATAATTTGCATCTGTTTTGCATTCAAGGCATGTATTTGGCCCCAGTGGAGCTCTGCATTGCCTCTGTTGGTTTACATTGCAGGTGCAGCCTTGAGCGCTGTCATTTGTCTGTCTGCTTGATGTAATGTGTATACCATTTATGATTAGCAGCACAAGGAATATTATGTTTTTATTGTTAGACTAGTGTTAGGCCTTCCCTAAGGGGGTCCGTCATCACCGTGGGGAATTCTATTAGGTAATAATCTGTGCACACATTATTTACTGAAGCTAACACCCCCTTTGCCTGTAGTGAGTGCTAGGTGTGTTATATTGTCCAGTTACTGGAGCTCTGCACTGCATTGCATTGCCTCTGCTGGTTTACATTGCCTCTGCTGGTTTACATTGCAGGTGCAGCCTTGAGTAGATTTACTCAGGTATTATAGAAACAGCAGAACCTGTATCAAGCATCGGGGTAATAGAAGGGTAGTAGAATTGCTCTTATTGTTAGTGGCAATATAAACATTGCATAACATTTTATCTGAAGTGAAAGTCCCATCTTCATCCACACTGAAGATAATGACTTTTAGAGAAGAAACTTCTTGAACCTATTTAGCAGCAGAACCATGGCAGATTCTCGCAAAGTGTTCTCTCGCCTTTCATTTCCGGCATTGTGTGTTACTTGCAGGGCATGCAGCATAGTTAGCAACATGCTGTGCGGAGCTACACCTTAAAGGAGAACTGTAGTGAGAGGTATATGGAGGCTGCCATATTGGTTTCCTTTTAAGCAATGCCAGTTACCTGGTGGCTCTGCTGAGCTATCTGCCTGCAGAATCACACCAGAACCAAGCATGCAGCTAATCTTGTCAGATCTGACAAAAATGTCAGAAACACCTGATCAGCTGCATGCTTGTTCAGGGTCTATGGCTAAACGTATTAGAGGCAGAGGGTCAGCAGGACAGCCAGATAACTGGTATTGCTTAAAAGGAAATCAATATGGCAGCCTCTATATACCTCTCACTACAGTTCTCCTTTAAGCAGTACTTGTTTTGTGTATGAGAAGCTTTGCGCTGCCATTCAGATGATTTTCTTAGTACACCCTTGTTTTGAACCTGTATGGTGGTCATCTTAAGGGAAGCAATCTCTGGACTCACAGCCTGTACAGGTAATTCCCTGACTGGGTATTTTGTCTTCTGCCACAGCAATTTCAGTTTGACCTGCAATTCTAATATCTTTTTTAAGGGTTAAATCATGTTCTACAAGCAATCTCTTCCTTGATTTGAGTTTGTCTTTTCTACAAGCTGATCCCTTATCATTTCCTCTGCAGGATAACCAAACTCACACGTTGCTGCCAGCTGTCTTAATGCTACAATGTAGAGTACTGTGGATTAATCAGCATACTGTCCACATTATTTGGAGATTGATTATTGTTAATAAACATATCTTTTAATAAATTCGGGTTAAATAGATAGTTCGAACAGATTATACTACCCCTTAGTGCAAAAAGTGATACATTGGGTTGGGGATAAAGGTCATTTGTGTGTCAGGCTCTCCTCTAAACTCACAATGCATGTATATTAACAACCCCACACACAACCCTACATGTTTCGTTTCCTTAATTGGAAACTTCGCCAGGGGTAACCAAAGTGCTAAGTGCCTAGACACAAAAGTTTTGGCTGCTGGTAGTGGCCTAATCTATTTATTAAGCTACCTTGGTATGTGTAATATGTGATGTTTTATAATGTATATACTTTAGCTCTCTAGGCACTTAGCACTTTGGTTACCCCTGACGAAGTTTCCAGTTAAGGAATCAAAACATGTAGGGTTGTGTGTGGGGTTGTTAATATACATGCATTGTGAGTTTGGAGGAGAGTCTGACAGACAAATGACCTTTATCCCCAACCCAATGTATCACTTTTTGCACTAAGGGGCAGTATAATCTGTTCGAACTATCTATTTAACCCGAATTTATTAAGTTATGTTTATTAACAATAACCAATCTCCGAATAATGTGGACAGTATGCTGATTAATCCACGGTGCTCTATATAGTAGCATTAAGACAGCTGGCAGCAACGTGTGAGAATCTCCGAATAAGGTTTATCTAGTGTTTTTTTTTTGTATTGCAAATCAGGTGTGTTTTTACTGTCCACATTGTCAGAATTTATACCTTTCTGCAACAACATTACTTTAGGGCCCGTTCAGACTATGTGCGTTCCTAACCGTTTTTACAGAACGCATACAGAAAGATTTTACGCATAGAAACGGCTACTTATGTTTTCTAATGGCCTCGTTCACATGTATGCGTATGAGACCCATACGTTTCTCATCCGCATTGCTGCACGCAGTTCTGTGTGTCACATACAGAAACGGACACAATAAAAGTCTATGTACGCCTATCAAAAACGCGTACTATTGCGTTTTTAGCGTACGTTTCCCTCTGCAGTTCCCATAATTCTTTTCTGTTTCCCGGGTCACGTGTGTGTGCAAAACGCAATAGAAAATGCATTCGAATGCAAGAAAAACGCATGCGTTTTTCAACTTGTGTTGCTTTGAATTTATACGCATTCTACAAACGCTAACAGTCTGAACAGGGCCTTACGGGCAAAGAAGTTTTTTAATGCAGTGAGGGATAATGCATACATTTTTTCTGCTAACTTTAAAGTGTAGAATCAAAGCTCTCCTTCTGCTCCCAGGCAGTAATTTAGTAAAGCTCGCTTTCTAGCATCAATTAAGACATTTTTATTCAAGTATGTAATTCTTAAACAGAACCATGAGCACTGCCAACTGGGTAATACTGCCCATTCCATTCACCATTCTATAAATAAAGCCTCTGGACCAGCAACAAAGAGTGGGCAGGGAAATCTTCTCACAGCAGGTAAATTGGTGACGTCAAGCCTCCAGCCTTCCTTTTACATATATGCTCCCTGGGCGGCACCATATTGGCTGCAATACTGGCCTGCCGACCGCAGGCAGCTCAGTAGCAATTGCCTCTTTCAAATCTCCCCAAGATACTAGGAGATAAAGCACACCTTAGACAGAGAAAGAGAGAGAAGCCAGGATCCAGGTAGAAAGTCCTTTAACTCTTAACACGCCTGTCTGTTTGGCATTCCCATGTCAGGCTCTGATTTAATCAGGCCCCTTGCAGTTGCAGTGAAGCATACTCCTACGCACTGTATGCTTTTGCTTTGCATTTCACTTGTAACTGTTACATTGCTATCTTATTTTTTTGGATGTCCAACACAATAATGTATATAGTGTGAAAGTAGCCTCAAATTCACACAGGGACCCCAAGAACATAGCATGCTATGTATTTATCATCATTCTTCTCCCTAGGGATTTCTATGAGTTACATGCAATAACTAATTTTTGTCCTTATTGGAGCATCAGGGAATCTCATTTGCAGTTCCAGTAAGTTTTTTTTTTCACTATGGTTATTTGGATATAGTTATTTCATGGTCACACAAATATGTACTGCACTTTCCTCTACATCCAGAGTTCTCCTTTTAGAAATAAAGTATACATAAACAGTTGTGGCAGAATTACGCAAAACTATCACAGTGGTCGGTGCTGCCTGTCACTAGTCCCTGTTCATGGAAGTAATAGCCACAAGATGAACCTTTGGAAATAATGTTTTTGTGTTGTGATTTTTTGTTGTGTTTGTACTTAGTAACTAAATAACCTTTGTATGAGCAGTGCATGCATTACCGTACACTTAATCCATTCATGTGAAAATCATTATTACCACCCCCTTTTTTACTAAAAATAACTAGTTTTATGTGCAGAGCCCAGTCCCCTGTGTAACAGCTTTCCAATACCTCATACAGAAAACTGCAGTGTAAGGGGATTCTGTATTCTATGAGAGGCTGCGGGAAGTAATGCTATACAGTGCACTCTGTCTACTTCTGACTCACTTGTGGCTAGGGCATATTTTCCACATTATCATTAGCTTACTTCACGTCTAAACTCATCAGTGAGGGTGTGGTACATACTTTTGTTCTTCCCAAGCTCATCCCACACTGTTACATGCTCCTGAAACTTCTCCATCTGTTGTGTTCAGCACAGGTATGTACTCTATTCATCCTCAGCATGAGAATTCAACTCTGTGCTCAGTACTAAGAGCTCAGCAGCCATGTACAGTGTTAGCAGTGAGAAGGAAAGGGGCGGGTGTATTACTGGGCTGACTGTATGAATCACTGGCTGCTGTGGTAATTAACATGATTTACTTCTTTGCTCCAACAAGAACGTCCAGAAGATTTAATAAAAAAAAATAAAGCCTCTGGGAGCGACACGAAATATAACAGCCCGTGGAGAACATGAAACTGAACAAGATGCTGCTGAAGGCCCTGCACATTTTCCCTCACATTGTTTGCCTCTTGTCATCATTTGCTGCAGCCGGGTAGGAATCATCGTGTTTATCTGACAGTGGGAAATGTTACCTAGATAATACAAAGCAGCTGTATTCCTCTTAACTGAAGTGCTGTGTTTCTGAAGTACAGGCCTCAGTGTCTCTTCTTGTACACTGCAGCAAGTATTTCTTTTTCTAAGTCAAATGGACATTCTGTTATGGGTTGTTTTGTAACTGTTTGTAAAGAGATGCTTACTGGCCTTGCGTAGAGATTATAGAACAAGGGCCAACGTGTACAGGAGTCAAATTATATTTCCTTTCAGTCATCAGGATATTGTCTGTAATTCAGCCAGAAGAGTGGATTTTCATTTGGCAACATTACATTGCAAGATGTTATGGGAAACTGGAAGGGGTCACCGGCATTTTGCCGCAATGTGAAAACTCACGGAATGCTTTCCTATGAAGCTGTTGCGTTTTCAGGAGCCGTGTGCGATTCTGTGCAGCGTTTAAAAAAAGACATAACCTGTACTACTTTTCCGCACAGCACATGTGATTCCTCGTTGAAATTCACTGCTACTGTACAGCACACAAACGCACACATCTTTCAGAAAAACACTTGCAAGGTATCATCTGCGTTTTTCGCAAAAACAAGTGTGAAACAGCACGTGTATCCTACCATGGTATCTATGTACAGTACTTTTAAACATTTTCAAAGTGAAAATGGCATCAATGTGTTAGCTTTCTAATCTAGCTGCAGTTGTTTTGAAATGACCAGAATATAATAATTATCATGTTGTCTAGTCAGCTAAGAAAAAAAAAAAACTTTACCAATATGCAATAATAATATTTTAGGATTTGCCTGCCTAAAAAGAGAAACAGACACTGCAATTACCTTATCGCTATTTATTTGCAGGCCCAAGTGGATCTCTAAGCAAAAATTATTTCCAAAAGTAGATATTGACTGTTTTATAAAAACACCAATTTTATCCTGAGGGACACTGCAGCTTGGTAAAACCGAATGGAGAATGCAGTGTTGGAACTGTTTGTCAGCAGTATTTCTATCAGCTGAAGTCTTCTATTTTCCACATCGCCATTCAAGCCCTATCTTAGGTAGATTGTTTCATTAAGGGATATAACAGTCATTAAATTAAACAAAAATGCTTGTAAAAGTTTTGCACAACATGTGATAATCCATTTACCCATTACAGCAAAACGCCAATTAGCATCAAGTCCTGGGGGGGGTTTGCTAGGGATCGCCGCGCACACCGTTGGCAGAAAAGGAGGGGGGGGGGATTCATTTGTGTGCACGTATGTGTGGCTCTGCAGCAAGCCATTAAAGCTGCAGAGCCCTAGTTTGTAAAAAATAGCCTGGCCACTAGGGGGGGAGGGGTAAAGCCTGTGGTCCTTAAGAGGTTAAAGGATACCCAAGGTGACATGTGACATGATGAGATATACATGTGTATGTACAGTGCCTAGCACACAAATAACTATGCTGTGTTTTTTTTCTTTCTCTGCCTGCAAGAGTTAAACATCAGGTATGTAAGTGGCAGTTCCTGTCTGAGTCAGGGCAGGGTCAGACTACAGTGTGACGTTCACTCATAGGAAAATACAACTATAAAACACTTTCCTAGCAGAAAATGGCTTCTGAGAGCAGGAAAGAGATACAAAGGTTCAATAGTTCATGGATTTTAGCTTTTGCATACTTCAATGAATGTGTCATTGAGCAAAAACAATAAAACAGTTAAAACTTAAAAAGTAGATTTAAATATAAAATAAAACTGTGGAATATCTTAAAAAGTCATTTTTAGGAGAAGGATAGATACAATTGTTTATTTCATTAGTTTATTTTCACCTTGGGTGTCCTTTAACCCCTAGCCGACCACGTAATGCCAATAGGCGTGAACGCAGAGGCAGCCCCAGGACCACTCCACGCCAATTGGCATGAAGTCCTGGGCGGGGTTTTGCAGGAGTTTGCGCGCTGATGCACGTGCATCTCCGCTCGAATGATGAAGCTCTGCCGTCAGTCTCCCAGCGGCAGTCGCCGCTAGGAGACTGTTAGACAGTGAAACCACAGTCTATTTACACAGTACAGTGCTGCGATCTATGGCAGCGCTGTACTGAGGACAGCCGTGTGCAGAGCCGGATTAAGGCTAAATGGGGCCCTAAGCAAAGTAACTGATTTGGGCCCCCCTATCATGTCATAATAGAATCAGAAGATGCAGCTGCACAGCAATATGTCGCACACACCGGGCAGCCGAGCTACTGGTTGCTATGAGCAACAGCACGCTTTCCTCTGTGGGTGCACAATGCAGGGAATAGCAGCGGCAAAATGCAGAGTGAGAGATGAATGGCTGGGACATTTGCATTCAGAGGCTGGGGCACCCCTGTGAAGAGGGCGCCAGATATCACAGCAGCAGCACTTTCCCCCTGCATCTCCAGCCTGGCAATAGCAGAAAGCTCTGGACACCGCCAAACCGGAAGCCGTTCCCCAGCCCGAATTACATAACCACTCCCACCACCGAACAACCAATTTCCTCCCAAACTAGACAGCCACCATGCAGCCTCCATCCCAGTGAATACGATAGTCCAGCAGAGAAGGCAGCCGCAGTGGGGGAGAATGACAGCACCAGATGAATCACATTCACCTATTGCGATCAAAGCAATAGAGGTCCCGTCATCCGGAGCCCATCTGTCTCCTCTAGAGTGCTGCCGCTCTGTTACTACTACTATTACTACTTCCTACTTCATGTCTGATCTGAGAATCAGGAAGTTCAGAGCGAGCGGCTGCACTGTAGAAGAGACAGATGGGTTTCAGATGACGGGATCTCTATTGCTTGGATCATGGATAGGTGAGTGAGCGTTTGCCATCTGCTGCTATCATTCTTGCTGCAGCTGTGGTTCTCTGTGGGAAGGGAGGGTGGAGTGGGCAGCGGCAGAGCGCACAGTAGCAGGAGGGGGACCTAGGAGGAGAGCCTGGCTCTGAAGACAATCAGCAGCGCATGGCATCATTTGACAAGACAAGACAAATAACATTTATATCGCGCTTTTCTCCTGGTGGACTCAAAGCGCCAGAGCTGCAGCCACTAGGACGCGCCCTATAGGCAGTAGCAGTGTTAGAGAGACTTGCCTACGGTCTCCTACTGAATAGGTGCTGGCTTACTGAACAGGCAGAGCTGAGATTCGAACCCTGGTCTCCTGTCAGCGGCAGAGCCCTTAAAGGGACTCCAAGCAGTGCCTGTGGATATGCCTTTAAGCATACCCACAACTAATTCATTACATCCTCACACCTACCAGCATGATGTTTGTAATTATATCCCCCTGGGTTCCTTATATTTCATTGCATTGTGCTGAATCGAGCTGCCAACTTTGGAGAAAAGTCGTCCTGTGGCCGTGATTTCGATCGTGAAAATATCAAAAACTAAAAGGCATAGAGCAGCCGTTTGTATATCATTGAAAAGAGGAGAAAAAGAGCTTTAAAATGATATGCATCTTTCCATAGTTACTGCACTGCTCAGAGTCCCTTTAACCATTATACCATCCAGCCACCGCTGACTTTGGAGAAAAGTCGTCCTGTGGCCGCGATTTCAATCGCGAAAATATCGAAAACTAAAAGGCATAGAGCAGCTGTTTGTATATCATTGGAAAGAGGAGAAAGAGAGCTTTAAAATGATATGAATCTTTCCATAGTTACTGCACTGCTCAGAGTCCCTTTAACCATTATACCATCCAGCCACCGCTGACTTTGGAGAAAAGTCATCCTGTGGCTGCGATTTCAATCGCGAAAATATCGAAAACTAAAAGGCATAGAGCAGCCGTTTAGATATCATTGGAAAGAGGAGAAAGTGAGCTTTAAAATGATATGCATCTTTCCATAGTTACTGCACTGCTCAGAGTCCCTTTAACCATTATACCATCCAGCCACCGCTGACTTTGGAGAAAAGTCGTCCTGTGGCCGCGATTTCAATCGCGAAAATATCGAAAACTAAAAGGCATAGAGCAGCCGTTTAGATATCATTGGAAAGAGGAGAAAGAGAGCTTTAAAATGATATGCATCTTTACATAGTTACTGCACTGCTCAGAGTCCCTTTAACCATTATACCTTCCAACCACTGCTGACAGGATGGCAAGGGCTGGTTTATGTGCTAATGGGGCCCCTTTGACTCTGAATGGGGCCCCAAGCGACTGCTTTTGTTGCCTGGTCGGTAATCCGGCCCTGGCCGTGTGACACGGCTGTCCCCTTGGGGGAGAGAGGAGCGATCGGCTCTCATAGGCTGATGCCTATGTCAGACTATCGCTGTCATAGGCTGGCAAAAGGAGGGAGGGGGAGATAAAAAAATATTAAGAAAATAGGAATATTTATTTAAAAAATAAACAAAAAAAACACAAATAAATAAACAAACATTGGGGGAGCAATCAGCTGTGTTGGTGGGCAGGTTAAAGGGGGGGGGATCACTTGTGTGTTGAGTTGTACGGCCCTGCAGCGAGACCTTAAAGCTGCAGTGGCCTAAATTGGGAAAAAAATTGCCCGGTCATTGTGTGTGTGTGTGGGGGGGGTATGCCTACGGTCCCCAAGTAATTAGCCTACACCCCCACCTCCCAGTTTATGTAGACTGTGTCAATATGCTTACCACAAGACTGGAAGCTGGCTGATTACCGAAGAGGGGACTGGGAGTGAAGAGCTACAAATATGTCAATGGTCATTACCTATGCAACAGGTAAATGTACTTTCTTTTTGTCCCACACAAATCCAGATCCTGGCAGGAGTGACATTGGTGCATAAAAAACAAACAAACACTTTTTCTTTATCAACCAGAGAGCAGAGAGGAAGTTCTGAGTTCAGGTCCACTCTAATTACAACAGAACATCCAAAGTGGGTCCTGACAGGATGTTTGCTACTTACCTGTTCTCTGTTTTGGATGGGCTTCTCTCCATTGCACTGCCCTGCCACCTGTTTGTGGCTCCGACTGCAGCCAGTCTCACGGAGGACAAAGAAGCAGCACATGCTCTGGCCACTCGCGCTCCCTGTAATTTCTCACTCCTGCCCATGGCCGGTACAGTGTTATGCATTCTTGACAAGTAACGGTCATACATCAACATCATTTCTCAAGTATGCATGCCCAGAACACAATCAGCTGCTGTGCACATTCAGGCAGGAGCGCACATTACAGCAATTATTTGTTGCGTGGGGGGCAGAGCAGCACAACTGAAATGAGCCAATTCAAACCAATGATCGCTAGGCAGTGTTGGACAAAATAATTTTTTTTGTGAAGGGGGGAGGGACCTGGTGACAGCCGGCCTAGGGCACTGGAAAGTACAAATCCGGCCCTGGCTGCAATGAAGGCTGAATCACACACCTGAAACAAGCATGCAGCTAATCCAGTCTGACTTCAGTCAGAGCACCTGATCTACATACTGTACTTGTTGAGGGGCTGTGGCTAAAAGCTTTACAGACACAGGATCAACAGGAGAGTCAGGCAACTGGTATTATTTTAAAAGGAAAAATCCACATCCTTCTCAGTTTAGGTTCCCTTTAATCTTTTTGAACATAAACTTATGAGATAAACAATTGTTTCTATTTGTCATATTCCTAAATTGTTTCTATTTGTCATATTCCTAAATAGGATTTTCCTAGAATTCCACAGTGTTTAAAAGCTAAAAAAGATGAGTTTAATGTTTTGTTGTCTCCGCTGAATGAAAATCTTTTAATGTGTTACAACTCTTATGTTAAATTGTTGCAATTTTTAAATCATTCTCTGCACTCAGGGCTGGTGCACACCGAGCGGCTTTTTGGCCGTTTTTGCAGCCTTATGCTAGGGTAATGTATTTCAATGGGGGTGTGCACAGCAGAGCGGAAGGCATTTTGCAGAAACGCATACTCCCGAGCTGAGGCATTTTTTTGATTGCGGAGGCGTTTCTGCCTCCAATGTTAAGTATAGGAAAAACGCAAACCGCTCTGAAAAACGGCAGATCAGAGCGGTTTGCCAGGCGGTTTTGTTAAAGAAGCTGTTCAGTAACAGCTTTACTGTAACAATATATGAAATATCGTACACTGAAATCCGCAGCAGCAATCCGCAAAATGCTAGCAAAATGCCTCATAAAAATTTAAAAAAAAAGCGGTTCAAAATCTGCTAGCATTTTGCGGATCTGCTAGCGGGTTTTTAGTGTGCCCCAGGCCTCAGAAGTGTTTTCCTGTGATGCAAGTGAACAAGTTCTGTATCATGCCTAAAGAAGAAACTGCATGTGCAGTGTGTAATAAGTCGGAATTATAAATAGTAATAACAAAAAAAAAAAAATCACTGACTTTTTAACCAGTCATGAAGTTTGAATTGGCAGGCGGGAGGAATCACCCTGCATGCAGCTCCCCCAACCCACTACCAGCTAGCCTTGCTTTCAACATTGGGGGCAGCGTACATGCAAAAAGGGTGCAGAGGAAATTTTGGTACCCAAAAACATGATAGCAGAATATTGGTAAATTTACCAATATTCTACTGTGTCAGTGCAAATGATGATAGTTAAATATGGGTAAAAAATACTGATATTTTATTACAGCTATACTGTATATAACCCTATTCTTACACTGAACTGCCCCACTACTGACCTAGCCTTAACCACCCCTTCCCCAGGCCTAACCTTAACCACCTCCACCCCAGACCTAACCTTAACTACTCCCTCAACCTTAACTACTCCCCAACACTTAACCATAACCACCCACACCATAACCCCCCACATGCCTAACCTTAACTACCCACCCCCATGCCTAACCTTAATCACCCCCTCCACAGGCCTAACTTAACCACCCCCCCGCCTAACCTTAACCACCCCATGCCTAACCTTAACCAACCCCATGCCTAACCTTAACCACCACCCCCAGACCTAGCCATAACCACCCATGCCTAGCCTTAATCACTCCTTCATGCATAACCAACCCCCATCCAATGCGTAACATTAACCACTACCCCCCAGACCTAGCCATAACCACCCATGCCTAGCCTTAATCACTCCTCCATGCATAACCAACCCCACCCCCCACATGCCTAACCTTAACCACCCACCCCCATGCCTAACCTTAACCACCCCATGCCTAACCTTAACCACCACCCCTAGACCTAACTATTACCACCCATGCCTAGCCTTAACCACTCCTCCATGCATAACCAACCCCCCCCCCCCGCATGCCTAACCTTAACCACCCTCCCCCATGCCTAACCTGAATCACTCCACCACATACATAAGCTTAACCCCCTCCCCCCTGCCGCCAATCATTGCAAAAAAACATAATTTGTTTTATCTGCACCATAGGCACTTATCAAAGTACCAGCATTGAGGGGTAATACATGAGATGTCAAGCATATTCAAAAGTTGTTGAATATCCCAAAATATACAGTTATTGTAAGTTATACATATAAAATGAGGGGAGTCAGATATTGCAAAACCAATATTTTTATTGCACATTTCTGCATAAAATTATATATGTTATCGGGTGCCCAAATTTCCACTTTGGCATCGCCTTGCTGTTACTTTATATTGCTTTTATTGGCAGCGCCCATTTAGGTTTATTACCAGCTGGCACCCAAATCATCTGCTTCCTTTGGGCGCACTGTCCAGGGTAAGCAGGGAAATCCCCACTAACAAAGCATTCTTATCCCATTGTTAAGGAATGGGGACTTTCCCCCACCTTTGTGTCACCCTAAAAAGGAGGTGAAGGCAGTCCCTTAACAGCCCCCACCAAAAAAACAAAACAAAACATGCATACCCTATTTTACAAATATTTTATCAAACCAGAATCCTAATCCACGTCTATTTACAAAAATGTGTTTTCTTTTCTTCATCTGTGTATGTCTGTTCTTCTGTAATATTAAGCAGACATTCAAACCGAGGCCACTACTCACCACCATCTTCAGCAGAACTTATTTAATTTTACCACCAAAAATATTTCTGCTTAAAGTTGGATTAAACTCTGACATAACGTTTATTAATAATGTGTTTTCCTGCTTTTTGTTACCTATTCAGTTACTATATTTGCTTTTGTGCACAAGTAATATTGTCTGTCTACAAATTAGATATTCCCAAGGCACAGTTTATCTACTCTGAAAGTTGCCCTTGGATTTTATTGCATAGCTGCTGTATTTATATATTAAAATCTATCTAGTATCAGCTTTTTCTGCTTTTACAGTACAGCTCAGTTTCGGCAGTTTGCTAATGTTTACTAAGCGTACCCGACAAAGGTATGTAAACAAAAAATAATGTTATCGCCTCTTCCTATGTGGCCAGAAGCTGCCCACTGAAACAAGGAGCTTTCTACTGAAGAACAAAGTGCTGTGTTTAACAGAATGCTGTTCTGCTACAATTTCTTTGTGGTAGTAGATTTTATGTTGTAAATCTTTTAGAAAAAACAGGAAATGCAGAGTTTCATACCACTTTAATTAGTTTGACAGGGCAGGTGAGCATAGTCTGAAAACGTAAACAAGCACAGATCACAAAAGTTGGTACGTTGTTCTGCGAGGTACTCACCAGTTGCTTGTGGTTGCTGCTGTTACAGAAAAGTTTCTGGGTCTTGATTAGTGTTGGGCGAACATCTAGATGTTCGGGTTCGGGCCGAACAGGCCGAACATGGCCGCGATGTTCGGGTGTTCGACCCGAACTCCGAACATAATGGAAGTCAATGGGGACCCGAACTTTTGTGGTTTGTAAAGCCTCCTTACATGCTACATACCCCAAATTTACAGGGTATGTGCACCTTGGGAGTGGGTACAAGAGGAAAAAAAATTTAGCAAAAAGAGCTTATAGTTTTTGAGAAAATCGATTTTAAAGTTTCAAAGGGAAAACTGTCTTTTAAATGCGGGAAATGTCTGTTTTCTTTGCACAGGTAACATGCTTTTTGTCGGCATGCAGTCATAAATGTAATACATATAAGAGGTTCCAGGAAAAGGGACCGGTAATGCTAACCCAGCAGCAGCACACGTGATGGAACAGGAGGAGGGTGGCGCAGGAGGAGAAGGCCACGCTTTGAGACACAACAACCCAGGCCTTGCATGAGGACAAGAAGCGTGCGGATAGCATGCTTTGTACCACCATGCAGTCATAAATGTAATAAAGATAAGTGGTTCAATAAACAGGGACCACGCGGCAACGCTAACCCAGCAGCAGCACACGTGATGGAACAGGAGGAGGCGCAGGAGGAGAAGGCCACGCTTTGTGAGACACAACAACCCAGGCCTTGCATGAGGACAAAAAGCGTGCGGATAGCATGCTTTGTACCGCCATGTAGTCATAAATGTAATAAAGATAAGAGGTTCCATAAACAGGGACCGGCAACGGTAACCCAGCAGCAGCAGCAGCAGCAGCAGCACACGTGATGGAACAGGAGGAGGCGCAGGAGGAGAAGGCCACGCTTTGTGAGACACAACAACCCAGGCCTTGCATGAGGACAAAAAGCGTGCGGATAGCATGCTTTGTACCGCCATGTAGTCATAAATGTAATAAAGATAAGAGGTTCCATAAACAGGGACCGGCAACGGTAACCCAGCAGCAGCAGCAGCAGCAGCAGCACACGTGATGGAACAGGAGGAGGCGCAGGAGGAGAAGGCCACGCTTTGTGAGACACAACAACCCAGGCCTTGCATGAGGACAAAAAGCGTGCGGATAGCATGCTTTGTACCGCCATGTAGTCATAAATGTAATAAAGATAAGAGGTTCCATAAACAGGGACCGGCAACGGTAACCCAGCAGCAGCAGCAGCAGCACACGTGATGGAACAGGAGGAGGCGCAGGAGGAGAAGGCCACGCTTTGTGAGACACAACAACCCAGGCCTTGCATGAGGACAAAAAGCGTGCGGATATAGCAGCAATGCTTTTTGCCGCCATGCAGTCATAAATGTAATACAGATGAGAGGTTCAATAAACAGGGACCGGAAACGCTAAACCATCCCAGATGTTCATCGGTCATGTTACTTGGTTGGGGTCCAGGAGTGTTGCGTAGTCGTTTCCAATCCAGGATTGATTCATTTTAATTTGAGTCAGACGGTCTGCATTTTCTGTGGAGAGGCGGATACGCCGATCTGTGATGATGCCTCCGGCAGCACTGAAACAGCGTTCCGACATAACGCTGGCTGCCGGGCAAGCCAGCACCTCTATTGCGTACATTGCCAGTTCGTGCCAGGTGTCTAGCTTCATGCCCGGTTTCAGGTCCAGCGGTGCCAGCCACAAATCCGTCTGTTCCTTTATTCCCCTCCAAATTTCCTCCCCTGTGTGCTGCTTATCCCCAAGGCAGATCAGCTTCAGCAACGCTTGCTGACGCATGCCAACAGCTGTGCTGCACTGCTTCCACGATCCTACTGCTGCTGGTGCTGGGTTAGCATTTCCGGATGAGGTACAGCTTTGAGATGCGTTGGAGGAGAAGGAGTCAGAGAGGTAGGTGCTGCTGTTGTTATCCAGCTGTTTGCGGCGTGGGCAACACCCGCGCCGTAGCAGGTGAGGAATCGCTGCCAGGCTCCACAAGGTTCACCCAGTGCGCGGTAAGGGAGATGTATCGACCCTGGCCGAACGCACTCGTCCAGGTGTCAGTGGTGAGGTGAACCTTGCAGGCAACGGCATTCTTCAAGCTTCGGGTTATTTAGCTGACCACGTGCTCATGCAACTCAGGCACTGCAGAGCGCGCAAAGTGGTAGCGGCTGGGAACCACGTAACGTGGGATGGCCACTGACATCATGCCCTTGAAGCTGTTTGTCTCCACCACTCGATATGGCAGCATTTCGCAGGCCAGAAGCTTGGCTATGCTGGCTGGCTGTTACTGCCACGGCCCGGGGGTCATTTGCTGGCAATTTCCTCTTGTGCTCAAACATCTCAGAGACAGACAACTCAACCGTAGCGCTGCACACCGAAGGGCTGTTGGTTGTTGTGTTTGATGAACACTGGGAGACCTCAAGAGCACTAGTCCGGAAAGTGACAGTGTCAGCATCGTCTGATGTTTGTGAATGTTGTGAACCACGCAATGGCTGGGCTACTGCTGCTGCTGAGGCGGGTCTGGTGGTGAGTCTGGTGAACCCAAGGGAGGCAGTGTTGCTGGTGGTACCCTGTCCTGCCGCGTTTGCCCACAGAGTGGGATGTTTGGATAGAATGTGGCGGCTCATGCTGGTGGTGGAGAGGTTGTTAATACTTTTCCCCCTGCTCAGGCGGGTCTTGCACACCTTGCAAATCGCCATGGTAACATCCTCAGTGCAGTCTTCAAAGAAAGCCCAGACTTTAACTGGCTGAGGACTCGGACCTCGTGCGTGATGTGCTGGTGCTGCTTAACCCACTGCTGGACGCTTGAGAGGTCATCCAAGTAATTATCTGGTCCTGTTCTTTTGGATCTGTGAGGGTTGTTGTCCTGGACAACATGGGCAGTATTGAGTGGGTTTTCTTGGGTGCTCCCCTGTGGCCTGTACGTGAACCGTCAGGGGAAACACCTCTTCCCTTGCCCCTCCCTCTTTCACCGGATTTCTTCCTCATTTCACTTATCCTTAAAGTACACGCTGACTGGCAGCAGTACAGTGGCAGTACAGAAATGCTATACAGTGGTGGGTGAGCGGTGTACCACTATTGTCAGCAGTGACACAGAGCACAATGCTATACAGTGGCGGGTGAGCGGTGTACTACTGTTCCCAGCAGACACAGAGTGGAAGTAAACACAATGCTATATAGTGTGGCTGAGCCGTGTACACAGAGTGGCATTAAACACAATGCTATATAGTCTGCTATATAGTCACCCCGAACAGGGTGATGTTCTGCAGAACCCGAACAGTGGCAAACACTGTTCGCCCAACACTACTGGGAGGGAACGCAGATTTTAGTACCTAAACACACGATACAACATGTTTTCCGGGGTCGGACTCTGAGGCACATACAGATGGTCCCGATCATCATCCTCATCATACAACTCTTCTCCTGAGTCTGACCCACCCACCACCTCTGCCACCCCAACATCCCCAGACACAGACCCCTCATCGTCCTCAACATTAACTTGGGATGCTGGCCTGAGCCAGACCTCCTCCTCCACATCAGGCCCCATCATCTCCTCAATGGCAGCCCTCATTAATCGCTCTGGCGACGGACTGATGGACACAACGTTCTCCTCCGGGGAGGGCTGCTGCTGACCACTGGCTGCTGGGGTGGATGTTATAGCTTGCGTGGGGCGTTGGCTGTTGCTGTTGTTGGGAGTGCTGCTCACAGCGGAGGTCTCTGGGGAACTCATGTTGAGCTCATATAGTGGTTGACGGTGAGTGGAGTATTACTGATCCCAGCAATATACACACTGACTGGCAGAGTACGCAATGCTATATAGTGTGGCTGAGCGGTGTACACAGAGTGGCAGTAAACACAATGCTATATAGTCTGGCTGAGCGAGCGGTGTACTACTGTTCCCAGCAGAATCAGAGTGGCAGTAAACAATGGTATATAGTCTGGCTGAGCGGTGTACACAGAGTGTCAGTAAACAATGGTATATAGTCTGGCTGAGCGAGCGGTGTACTACTGTTCCCAGCAGAATCAGAGTGGCAGTAAACAATGGTATATAGTCTGGCTGAGCGGTGTACACAGAGTGTCAGTAAACAATGGTATATAGTCTGGCTGAGCGGTGTACACACAATGCTATATAGTCTGCTATATAGTGTCAGTAAACAATGGTATATAGTCTGGCTGAGCGAGCGGTGTACTACTGTTCCCAGCAGAATCAGAGTGGCAGTAAACAATGGTATATAGTCTGGCTGAGCGGTGTACACAGAGTGTCAGTAAACAATGGTATATAGTCTGGCTGAGCGAGCGGTGTACTACTGTTCCCAGCAGAATCAGAGTGGCAGTAAACAATGGTATATAGTCTGGCTGAGCGGTGTACACAGAGTGTCAGTAAACAATGGTATATAGTCTGGCTGAGCGGTGTACACAGAGTGTCAGTAAACAATGGTATATAGTCTGGCTGAGCGGTGTACACAGAGTGGCAGTAAACACAATGCTATATACTCTGGCTGAGCGAGCGGTGTACTACTGTTCCCAGCAGACACAGAACAGTAAACAGAATGCTATATAGTGTGGCTGAGCGAGCGGTGTACCACTATTCCCAGCAGACACAGAACAGTAAACAGAATGCTATATAGTGTGGCTGAGCGAGCGGTGTACCACTATTCCCAGCAGACACAGAACAGTAAACAGAATGCTATATAGTGTGGCTGAGCGAGCGGTGTACCACTATTCCCAGCAGACACAGAACAGTGAACAGAATGCTATATAGTGTGGCTGAGCGAGCGGTGTACCACTATTCCCAGCAGACACAGAACAGTGAACAGAATGCTATATAGTGTGGCTGAGCGAGCGGTGTACCACTATTCCCAGCAGACACAGAACAGTGAACAGAATGCTATATAGTGTGGATGAGCGAGCGGTGTACCACTATTCCCAGCAGACACAGAACAGTAAACAGAATGCTATATAGTGTGGCTGAGCGAGCGGTGTACCACTATTCCCAGCAGACACAGAACAGTGAACAGAATGCTATATAGTGTGGCTGAGCGAGCGGTGTACCACTATTCCCAGCAGACACAGAACAGTGAACAGAATGCTATATAGTGTGGCTGAGCGAGCGGTGTACCACTATTCCCAGCAGACACAGAACAGTGAACAGAATGCTATATAGTGTGGATGAGCGAGCGGTGTACCACTATTCCCAGCAGACACAGAACAGTGAACAGAATGCTATATAGTGTGGCTGAGCGAGCGGTGTACCACTATTCCCAGCAGACACAGAACAGTGAACAGAATGCTATATAGTGTGGATGAGCGAGCGGTGTACCACTATTCCCAGCAGACACAGAACAGTAAACAGAATGCTATATAGTGTGGCTGAGCGAGCGGTGTACCACTATTCCCAGCAGACACAGAACAGTGAACAGAATGCTATATAGTGTGGCTGAGCAAGCGGTGTACCACTATTCCCAGCAGACACAGAACAGTGAACAGAATGCTATATAGTGTGGCTGAGCGAGCGGTGTACCACTATTCCCAGCAGACACAGAACAGTAAACAGAATGCTATATAGTGTGGCTGAGCGAGCGGTGTACCACTATTCCCAGCAGACACAGAACAGTAAACAGAATGCTATATAGTGTGGCTGAGCGAGCGGTGTACCACTATTCCCAGCAGACACAGAACAGTGAACAGAATGCTATATAGTGTGGATGAGCGAGCGGTGTACCACTATTCCCAGCAGACACAGAACAGTAAACAGAATGCTATATAGTGTGGCTGAGCGAGCGGTGTACCACTATTCCCAGCAGACACAGAACAGTGAACAGAATGCTATATAGTGTGGCTGAGCGAGCGGTGTACCACTATTCCCAGCAGACACAGAACAGTGAACAGAATGCTATATAGTGTGGCTGAGCGAGCGGTGTACCACTATTCCCAGCAGACACAGAACAGTGAACAGAATGCTATATAGTGTGGATGAGCGAGCGGTGTACCACTATTCCCAGCAGACACAGAACAGTAAACAGAATGCTATATAGTGTGGCTGAGCGAGCGGTGTACCACTATTCCCAGCAGACACAGAACAGTGAACAGAATGCTATATAGTGTGGCTGAGCGAGCGGTGTACCACTATTCCCAGCAGACACAGAACAGTGAACAGAATGCTATATAGTGTGGCTGAGCGAGCGGTGTACCACTATTCCCAGCAGACACAGAACAGTGAACAGAATGCTATATAGTGTGGCTGAGCGAGCGGTGTACCACTATTCCCAGCAGACACAGAACAGTGAACAGAATGCTATATAGTGTGGCTGAGCGAGCGGTGTACCACTATTCCCAGCAGACACAGAACAGTGAACAGAATGCTATATAGTGTGGCTGAGCGAGCGGTGTACCACTATTCCCAGCAGACACAGAACAGTGAACAGAATGCTATATAGTGTGGCTGAGCGAGCGGTGTACCACTATTCCCAGCAGACACAGAACAGTGAACAGAATGCTATATAGTGTGGATGAGCGAGCGGTGTACCACTATTCCCAGCAGACACAGAACAGTAAACAGAATGCTATATAGTGTGGCTGAGCGAGCGGTGTACCACTATTCCCAGCAGACACAGAACAGTGAACAGAATGCTATATAGTGTGGCTGAGCGAGCGGTGTACCACTATTCCCAGCAGACACAGAACAGTGAACAGAATGCTATATAGTGTGGCTGAGCGAGCGGTGTACCACTATTCCCAGCAGACACAGAACAGTAAACAGAATGCTATATAGTGTGGCTGAGCGAGCGGTGTACCACTATTCCCAGCAGACACAGAACAGTAAACAGAATGCTATATAGTGTGGCTGAGCGAGCGGTGTACCACTATTCCAAGCAGACACAGAACAGTGAACAGAATGCTATATAGTGTGGCTGAGCGAGCGGTGTACCACTATTCCCAGCAGACACAGAGTGGCAGTAAACAGAATGCTATATAGTGTGGCTGAGCGAGGTACACAGAGTGGCAGTAAACAGAATGCTATATAGTGTGGCTGAGCAAGCGGTGTACTACTATTCCCAGCAGACACAGAGTGGCAGTAAACAGAATGCTATATAGTGTGGCTGAGCGAGGTACACAGAGTGGCAGTAAACAGAATGCTATATAGTGTGGCTGAGCAAGCGGTGTACTACTGTTCCCAGCAGTGACACAATGACAGGGGGGACCCTGGCTAGCGTGGCTGGAGCGCGAACTACCCTGCCTGCCTACCCAAAGCTAAACCCACAGACAAATGGCGGAGATATGACGTGGTTCGGGTATTTATTTACCCGAACCACGTGACAGTTCGGCCAATCAGAGCGCGTTCGGGTCCGAACCACGTGACCCGTTCGGCCAATCACAGCGCTAGCCGAACGTTCGGGGAACGTTCGGCCATGCGCTCTTAGTTCGGCCATATGGCCGAACGGTTTGGCCGAGCACCGTCAGGTGTTCGGCCGAACTCGAACATCACCCGAACAGGGTGATGTTCTGCAGAACCCGAACAGTGGCGAACACTGTTCGCCCAACACTAGTCTTGATTTAAACTGATCTGTGTGTTTATTATTTGCAATATTTGCAAATTGTGTCCGTTCTATCAGAATGTCTGTATTTTGTTCATTTTATATATGTGAAGTATATATATATATAGGCCATTGCACTCTAAAAATTGCTAGCGTAAAAAAGCTTAGCCCTTGTTTTTTTGTAGCACTTTTTCAAGTGATTTTTTTAAGGCAATTCTAGGCATGTGCCTAGCGATATTCTAAGCATGCCTAGCGATTTTTGGAGCGTTTTTTTTTTTTAGCATTTTTGATCTTTTGTTACAGTAGAGCTGTAACTGAACAGCTTCTGTAACAAAAACGCTTGGAAAATCGCTCTGATGTAGTGCTTTTCAGAGTGATTTTCCACTTTCCTATACTTAACATTGAGGCTGAATCGCCTCAGAAATCAGCAAAAATGCTACAAGACCGCGTTTGCGTTTGGGAAAAAAGCACATTGCTCTGGTGTGCACCATCCCATTCAAATACATTAGCCAAGTGCTTTTCAAAGTGCTGGCGTTTTTAAAAAACTCTCAGAAAAGCTCTTGGTGTGTATCAGTCCATACTCAGATTTTTCCTTGTACATATCCTTCTGGCTTTCCCTATAGTATAGAGGGAGTTTAGAGACTGGGCAACAAGCTACAAAGTGCAGTATGTGGCTGACAGGATGGACACAAATAGCTAAAGTAAACAAATAAAGATATGAAAGGCATCAGTTTGCTCTTATCATCTGCCAGCATCCAGTGCTTGGAGGATCAGACTTTATGCAGCATGTTCCTGCTTAGTTACGTGTTACAATAAAATGTCAATCAAGCCCATTTACAGTCTGCTGCAACCATGGCAAATCAGCTAAAAGCATGATCTGACAGGCCTCTTAATGTCACTGAAAAACCTCACATAAAATTATGGAGAACTCCTTTAATATAACTTCAAAGCGGTCCTAAATAAATAAATACATGAAATAAATAATATGGTGTGAGATCCCAGCTCCTGATAAAGTGGAATGGTTTGGCACAATCTATATGCAGTTAGGAGTTCATTCTTTTACACATCTTCTGCTATTCTTATCTTATGCTTATACCTCATCCTTTACATTATGGACTGGGTAATGTGTACTGTAGTTCCCATCGATTTCCGAGTTCGGATTTCAAAGTAGTTTGTTTTTGGGTAATTTCTTGCATTCTCTGATTGGCCAAATACGTCCGAGTTGACTTTGCATTCTCTGATTGGCCCAATGTTTCCGAGTTCTGTGATTAGACTAAAATGACTGAGTTGTGGTAATGCAGTATTTCCGAGTTTGGATTTCCGATTTCCGAGTAGTGTTTTTTTTTCATTTTTTGCATTCTCTGATTGGCCAAATACTTCCGAGCTGTTTCTGCATTCTCTGATTGGTGCATTGATTTTGAGTTCTGTAATTGGGCTAAAATTAACGAATTGCAGTAATGCAGTGCTTCTGCAGAAATCCGATTTCCGAGTTCCGATCGGAAATTCGGATTTCGGATCAGAACTCGGAAATTTCAATTCCGCAAAATCCAATTGAGCATCCCTAATTATTTGCATCTCATTGACCATCTCTATTGTTTGGTCTTTCATATACTGCCCTTTTGTACTATATGCTGTTCAGTACACTTGTTTTTGCAGTTTCTCTAAGGGGATCTTTATGCCATAGACCCGCCTGCATTGGCATGTTTTGCACCTTGTATTTTGAGTAATTTGCTTGCATGCACATATGCACCACTGCACAGACAGTTTTCTTTCTGTGCATTTGAAACTTGCGTCTAGGATCTAGGATTGAGCAGGTGAAATTCAAGAGGTTGAATCTAGCTGATTCGCATACGGCAAATTTTTGTGTGAATATGAAGTCAAAATTCACCATAAGTGAATATGGTTGGGATATCTAAATAAGGTCATTTTAGGAGTAGAAGGAAAGATGCAATTGTTTATATCAGTTTATTTTCACCTCAGGTTCACTTTAAAAAGTACCTCCAATGAAATAGACAGAACCTGTAATGACAGACTCTTTCTCCATGAACTCTGATGAAGGAAGGGTGGGGTGCACGGGTTGAAATATGTACCTGTCCTGAAGTCTTTGGGCAGAGAGAGCTGCTCCACCCCCCTCCTCAGCAGTGCGGCAGCGGGCAAGTTTCTGAAGACTGCCAAAGGTCTTCGAAAACTAAGGCCCGCTCCCAGCTCGGCAGCTGCCAATTAGGATACGGCTGCTGAGCTGGAGGTGGGCTGTGGTGATGCAGGAAAACATGCACAGAGCCCTGGCAGTGATTTAAAAAGAAAAAGATCACCAGGGCCCATTTTGGCAGGGAGGCAGTTTGGTCACCTTCCTGTTTTTAGTTATGCTGATACTGGTGCAAGGAGTAAGAGTAATCTTCTTAACAATAACATAGGAAGCACTGAAACATATTACCCTTTCCAACGCTAATAAAAATAATACTTTACTGCTGCTTTTGTCATATTTTCAAAGTTTTACCTGACTTCCTGTCCCGGGTGACTCTATGACTGGAACAGGAAGTGAGGACAAATCTCCCCCAACAGAACCCATACTGCAGTAGATGCCTGACAGATATTCTGAAGCTTCTGCAATATAAATGTAAATCTACCAAAAACTGAAACATAAGTTTTGTCTGTGCCGAACATTTGACATAAAGTAGATACAGCTCTTTCCTAAACTTAATTGACACCTCTCTCCCTTTACTAGGCCAACATACCTGCTCACTGCTCCTTTAAATATCCGGCCTGGTTCAAATTACATTTTAGGGATTGACATACTAGAAGACGGTCCACCTGTGGTAAGAATTGAGGCTGAAATTAAAAAGGATAATATTACACTACTTCAAGGAGAAGGAGAATTTCAAAGAGGTGAGTAGCAAATAAAATGATACTTAACAAATTGTAATGAGTAGGTGCATTACAGATTATGTACAGTATATCACTGATATCAAAAAGTACTGCATTTTTAAACAAAATTGCTATGTCACACAGTGGTGTAGCTTTGGAGCTTTGGGCCCCAGTGCAATTATTACATTGGGTCTCTCAAGCATTGCATACATCATTCGTATGGTGCAACAGAATCTGCCAAGGACATCCTCAGTATAAGAGGTGTAAGTAGAGGAGTGAAACAGTTGCATGCTGTGCGTTATCTGGGTAAAGCATGCATTTACAGTGGCAGTGAAGCATATTTTCATTTTACTGTATGTTTCACTGTATAGTGGCACCACCATACAAAGAAATCAAAACAAATGAATCAATAAATTATACGTAGTAAAGAGGAATGATGACACAAGGAATAAAGCTATGAACACACATGTAATAATTGTCGGCTCAAACAGCTGCTAACTACCTCTTCAGCCAACAACCGTTATGTGTGTACAGGTGGCAGATGACAAATATTGCTCAGGCATCGGGTGGTTAAGGATCTGTCCTGTCAGAAGCTTAACGACCCCCAATGCCAGAGCATTACCGATCACAAGGCTATTTCCATCCCCACCAACCAGTTGAAACCACTCCATCGGCTGCCGATCATCATCCCTCCATAGCAACAGGACACATCTCTAGCCTCAGGGCTAGGGAAGTGTCTGTACAGCATTGTCCCCTGAATTGTCACCCCAAGGGTTCATTTCCCCAACCCCGATGGGCGACAATTCTCACATGTGTGTACGTAGCTTAAGTATTGAAAACCTGCTCTGAATAATTTTATAATAAAGTAAATTGTTTGCAAGATTTTGCTCATTTGCATTCATGATTCTAACTCATCAATACGTGTATACTTAACTTTTTGAAGTATGCCTTAATACGCTAATATTTTTTTTTACAGTATATTAGCCCCTTTGTGGGATACACTCATGTGCTTTAGCCTTGCTGTGTAAGTATCAAGCAAAATAAGGATTCATTTTTTTATTTTTTTCCTCTGTTTTTTTTCTTACACTACAGGAACCATTGGAACCCTGCCTCTCCCTCAAGTAAGAATATATTCAATATTTACAGCAAAAAAAATAACATATTTTGTTTAAATTAAAATGCTGATTACCTGGCATATAAATATGTTTTAAGATTAATATGCCTTTAAAATGAAGAAATATTGTGCAACTACATGAGAAGAGAGAAATCCTATTAAGTCACATGCAATTATCCAATAAAGTTGCTAATAAAACAAACAAATTTACACCATTTCCCTCCCCTAAATGAACACACAAACTTAAAGGGATACTGTAGGGGGGTCGGGGGAAAATGAGCTGAACTTACCCGGGGCTTCTAATGGTCCCCCGCAGACATCCTGTGTTGGTGCAGCCACTCACCGATGCTCCGGCCCCGCCTCCAGTTCACTTCTGGAATTTCTGACTTTAAAGTCAGAAAACCACTGCGCCTGCACGCCGGTGTCCTCGCTCCCGCTGATGTCACCAGGAGTGTATTGTGCAGACACAGACCATACTGGGCCTGCGCTGTGCGCTCCTGGTGACATCAGCGGGTGCGAGGAGACGGCAACGCAGGCGCAGTGGTTTTCAGACTTTAAAGTCTGAAATTCCAGAAGTGAACCGGAGGCGGGGCCGGAGCATCGGTGAGTGGCTGCGCCAACACAGGATGTCTGCGGGGGACCGTTAGAAGCCCTGGGTAAATTCAACTCATTTTCCCCTGACCCCCCTACAGTATCCCTTTAAGCCTAATCTAAGCATTTACACAAAGAAAATTCAAATCTCCAAGGCCAAATCCCTCTCTTAAATAATATCAGTCTTCTCTGTTATATCCTCTGTTTTATTCTAGCTGCCACTGAACAGCTTTTATGGAAAATATGAGCTTTATGTCAAAGGATATTCTGAAGATAAACAGATATTCTTCAACACCACCACCCTTGATTTTAAATCCAAAAGCTTTTCTGTCTTCATTGAAACAAACAGCATCTTCTATAAGCCTGGGCAAGAAGTGAAAATTAGAATTCTGGCCTTCTCTGCTGACCTGAAACCTTACAATTCTACAATTGATATACATATTATGGTGAGTATGACTCAACTGTCATGACATCTGTTTTGGTTACAGTTGGTATCCAGTTGTAGGAAGGTCTGGAGACAAATGAGGGTCTTTCCCTTCTAAAACATTGAGAGGAGCATAGTGGTTCATTGGTCTTTGTGGTGTGTATGCAGGGCCGGATTTGTGCTTTTTGCCGCCCTAGGCCTACTATCACCAGCCGCCCCCCCCCCTACCCCCACGACCAACAGCACCCCTCACACGCGCACGATTTATATGCACCTTTTCATCAGATTAAATAATTTCATAGCCACTATGCCCCTAGATAAAAAAGTTGTTATTAAAGTGTACCAGACCTCAGTAAAAGGCAAAAATGTATACATACCTGGGGCTTCCCCCAGCCTTATGCGCTCTGATTGCTCCCACGCCGCCATCTTCAGTCTTCTGCAGCGCCGGTAACGGGTCCCTGCACTTCCATCAGTCGGAACCAGTCTGACGTAAGAGAAGTACGCCCTCTATGTATGTCTCTGGCAGCTGCTGGAGCGATACACAAAGAGCACACTTCTCCTGCGTAGACTGGAACCGACAGACGGCAGAGCGGGGTCCTGGTGCCGGCACTGCAGAAGACTGAGGACGGCGGTGTGGGAGTGATCCACGTGGATGGGGCTGGAGGAAGCCCCAGGTATGTATACACTTTTGCCTTTTACTGAGCTCTGAGTCCCTATAAGTAGCCATGGCTACAGGATGATTAGGATGCCCTGACCTGTGTGACAGTGTAGAAAGCTAAAGGCCCGTATCCACTACACAATTTTTCAGACAACTGGTGATTTTTTTTGAGTGATAAGTGATCGTTTCGGTATCACGACATGGGTACAGGACCACGATTACATAAACAACATTTGAGATGCGCAGTGACAATGTCTTAAACGGAGGATCAGATCTTTAAACTTCAACAACTCCTGCGCAAAGTACAAAGATCTATTGAACTCTTGTTTGCGTTCGTGTGCCATCATCGCATGTACCAGCCGGCAGGAAGATCAATCGGAGAACGCTTGTCAGTTTAAGACCAGCAGTGGAAGGGTTACAAGACAAGAAGGAGGGATGCTGCTGGTGTGAGCAGAGATAACAGCAGCAGAGATCAAAGCTGGTCAGTGAGAAAATGACAAGTGGAAGCGAGGGGGGAGGAAGAGAGGGCCGTTTACCTGGCATACCGCTGGTGTCTGCAGGATGTCACTTGTCCCTGTATTAGCGTGTGCTTCCGAGAGGGAAAGGCAAACTGCAGCTGTTGCTGACAACCAGAGATGCGAACCTGGGCGTGAAAGAGTGGTTGGAGCTTCTGCACAGCCCAGACTGTCATGCAGCTAGCTACAGTCTGAATCTGGCGCTGGGGAAAAGGGGGCGGGCACTCACAGAGACAGCACCAGTAATTGTGTATACATGCTCACGGAAAATGCTGAAAATATATAGGCACATGTCATCTGGAGGGCTGAGCCATGACTCACCTGATCCCTGTATGATAGCAGCTTCTCTCGGTCTGCTGCCCCGCTCACTGGTGGCTGTCCACTTCCTTCTCTCCCGCATCTTGGTGTATTAATTGGTGCTGTTACTGCCTGCTTACTCCCTGCTTTCACCTCCACTTGTCCGCCTTTTATTGAGATCCAAACTTCCCCTTGCTCGCTGCCCGGGCTTTCCTCTATCAGACCTGCAGCAATCAGCGTGGCCCCCAGTGATGAGTCAGGCGAGTGGTGACCAATGAGGGCGCTGCATACTTCACATAAAGTTAGTGTGAAGTATACAGTGCTGTGATTGGTCACCACACGCCTGACTCATCACTGGGGGCCACGCTGATTGCTGCAGGTCTAATAGCGGCAGCGGAGAAAGGGGAAGTTTGGATCTCACACATAGGCAGACAAGCGGGGTGAAAGAAGGGAGTAAGCGGGCAGTAACAGTACTAGCTAGGTTACATAGCAGGCGCCCCAGCTGCCACTTCCGCCCTAGGCCTTGGCCTAGACTGACTTCCCACAAATCCGGCCCTGTGTGTATGGCATTCACAGTCCATCATATTTTAATCCACACCCATAATAACATTTTCCCCAGTGATCATAAGCCACTCAACACTACACTACCACCAGTCAACAAAGCAAATGAACTGAGCTCCTTAATTTAGCAATGCTAGTCCTAGGTTAACATTGATGGCTTAAACATACAGTAGGCCTGATTCACAAAGCGGTGCTAACAGTTAGCACTCTGGTGAAAAGCCCTTTATCACGTTTAGGCATGATAAGTTTAGGTGTGATAAGTTTAGGCGTGATAAGTTTAAGCACCAACGGGGTTAGCACCGCAGTGCACAGCTGATCAAAAGTCTGGTGCACTTCGCATAGAGTTTAATGGCGCTGCTTTGCGTGCGGGACTTTGCGTGCGATCTAAACTTATCTAAACTTATCATGCCTAAACTTATCATGCCTAAACTTATCACGCCTAAACTGGCTTTTCACCAGCGTGGTGCAATGGTTATCACGCCTAAAGTCTCTAACTGGGTTAGCACCCCTTTGTGAATCGAGCCCAGTATGTAGCCAACCCCCCAAAAATGACGATATTTGGGCCAGGTTTTGGAGGCTTTGTGGGCTAGATCATAAAGCCATGGGCCACCAATCAGCAGTGAGGGAAGATCAAGACTTCGTTTACACCATCTCAAATATAGCAGGTATCCTATTGGTTACTGCATCACCTGACATTTGGTTCCACCCAAGGTATAAAAAATGGAAGTTATATAGTGAAGCACTTATTTAATTCCTGTGGGATTATCGGTGTTTATGTAAACATCTCTTCAGGAGGAAGATGGTTAGCTAGGGTTTTTTTTTGAGAGGACAGAAGTAATTTTACTGCTGTGAAGTGCTCTAGTAAGAAATTTAATGGATTAACAAAGTTGCCCAAACTTTCGCATCCCACTGTATACATACAGTGGGACGGGACCGTTTGGGCAACCTTGTTAATTGTCATGATTTTCCTGCATAAATCATTGGTTGTTACGATAAAAAATGTCAGTTAAATATATCATATAGGAGACATATACAGTGATATTTGGAAAGCAAAATTAAGTTTATTGGATTTACAGAAAGTGTGCAATAATTGATTAAATAAAATTAGGCAGGTGCATACATTTGGGCACTGTTGTAATTTTATTTATTCCAAAACCTTTAGAACTAATTATTGGAACTCTTATTGGCTTGGCAAGCTCAGTGACCCCTGACTTACATACACAGGTGAATCCAATTATCTTCCTCTTTTAATTTTCTCTTAAGAGTAGCAACATGGGGGTCTCAAAAAAACTCTCAAATGACCTGAAGACAAAGATTGTTCACCATCATGGTTTAGGGGAAGGATAAAGAAAGCTATCTCAGAGATTTCAGCTGTCTGTTTCCATAATTAGGAATATATTGAGGAAATGAAATACCACAGGCTCAGTTCAAGTTAAGGCTCATAGTGGCAGACCCAGAAAAATCTTGGATAGACAAAAGCAACAAATGGTGAGAACAGTCAGAGTCAACCCACAGAGCAGCACCAAAGACCTACAACATCATTTTGCTGCAGATTGGAGTCACTGTGCATCGTTCAACCAGTCCATTTGGCACATTTTACACAAGGAGATGCTGTATGCGAGAGTGATGCAGAGGAAGCCTCTTTTCTCCACCCACAGCACAAACTAAGCCGCTTGAGGTATGCTAAAGCACATTTGGACAAGCCAGCTTTGTTTTGGAATAAGGTGCTGTGGACTGATGAAACTAAAATTGAGTTATTTGGGCATAACAACGGGCATTATGTATGGAGGAAAAACAACACAGCATTCCAAGAAAAACACCTGCTACCTACAGTAAAATATGGTGCTGGTTCCATCATGCTGTGTGGCTGTGTGGCCAGTGCAGGGACTGGGAATCTTGTCAAAGTTGAGGGATGCATGGATTCCACTCAGTATTAGCAGATTCTGGAGACTAATGTCCAGGAGTCAGTGACAAAGCTGAAGCTGCGCCAGGGCTGGATCTTTCAACAAGACAACAACCCTAAACACTGCTCAAAATCCACTAAGGCATTCATGCAGAGGAACAAGTACAACAAGTTGAGGGATGCATGGATTCCACTCAGTATTAGCAGATTCTGGAGACTAATGTCCAGGAATCAGTGACAAAGCTGAAGCTGCGCCAGGGCTGGATCTTTCAACAAGACAACAACCCTAAACACTGCTCAAAATCCACTAAGGCATTCATGCAGAGGAACAAGTACAACATTCTGGAATGGCCATCTCAGTCCTCAGACCTGAATATAACTGTAAATCTGTGGTTTGATGGCTCGGAAGCCATCAAACCTGAAGGAACTATAGATGTTTTGTAAAGCGTAATGGTCCAAAATACCTTCAACCAGAATCCAGACTCTCATTGTAACCTACAGAAAGCATTTAGAGGCTGTAATTTCTGCATAAGGAGGATGTACTAAATATTGATTTTATTTATTTTTTGTGGTGCCCATAATTATGCACCTGCCTAATTTTGTTTAAACAATTATTGCACACGTTCTGTAAATCCAAACAACTTCATTTCACTTCTCAAATATCACTGTGTGTGTCACCTATATGATATATATAACCAAAAAAGTATGTGAACCCTTTGGAATTATATGGATTTCTGCACAAATTGATTATAAAATGTAATCTGATCTTCATCTAAGTTACAGCAATAGACAATCACAATCTGCTTAAACTAATGTCACACAAATAATTAAGTAATTAAATGTTTCCATGGTTTGTTTTTTTCAACACACCATGTAAACATTTCACAGTGGAAAAAGTATGTGAACCCTTGTGTTTAACCATTTAAGGACTGCAGTCTTAAAACCCCCTAAAGAGACTCTGAAGCGAGAATAATTCTCGCTTCAGAGCTCATAGTTAGCAGGGGCACGTGTGCCCCTGCTAAACCGCCGCTATTGCGGCGCTAAACGGGAGTCCCTTTACCCCCAAACCCACCCCCGCAAGAATTGGTCGCAAAGTTGGTCGTGAAATGAGGCAGGGCTAACGGCTGCAGCCCTGCCTCCAGTCGCGTCTATCAGACGCGCATCGCCGCCTCTCCCCCGCCCCTCTCAGTGAAGGAAGACTGAGAGGGGCGGGGGAGAGGCGGAGGTACGCGTTTGATAGATGTGCGGGAGGCAGGGCTGCGGCGGTTAGCCCTGCCTCAATGCGGAAGGGATTCCGCTCTGTACGGGGTGAGTTTTGGGGTGAAGGGACCCCCGGTAAGCCGCGGGAAAGCGGCGGTTTAGCAGGGGCACACATGCCCCTGCTATCTATGAGGTCTGAAGCGAGATTTATTCTCGCTTCAGACTCTCTTTAAGGACCAGACCCTTTTTTTCCATTCAGACCACTGCAGCTTTAACGGTTTATTGCTCGGTCATACAACCTACTATCTAAATGAATTTTACCTCCTTTTCTTGTCACTAATACAGCTTTCTTTTGCTTCTATTTGATTGCTGCTGTGATTTTTAGTTTTTATTATATTTATCAAAAAAGACATGCATTTTGTCAAAAAAATGATTTTTTTTTCATTTCTGTGCTGACATTTTTCAAATAAAGTAAAATTTATTGATACATTTTTGTCCAAATTTATCGTGCTACATGTTTTTGATAAAAAAAAAATCCAATAAGTGTATATTTATTGGTTTGGGTAAAAGTTATAGCGTTTACAAACTATGGTGCAAAAAGTGAATTTTCCCATTTTGTCATGTTTCATGAGGTGCTAGAATTCCAGGATAGTATAAATACCCCCCAAATGACCCCATTTTGGAAAGAAGACATCCCAGTTTCCATTTCTGCTAACTTGTGACAAAAAAAATAAAATCTGCCATGGACTCACCAAGCCCCTCTCTAAATACTTTGGGGTATCTACTTTCCAAAATGGGGTCATTTGTGGGGTGTGTTTACTGTCCTTGCATTTTGGGGAGTGCTAAATTGGAAACACCCCTGTAAAGCTTAAGGTGCTCATAGGATTTTGGTACCCTTAGCACACCTAGGCTGCAAAAAAGTGTCCCACATGTGGTATCGCCGTACTCAGGAGAAATAGTATAATGTGTTTTGGGGTGTATTTTTACACATACCCATGCTGCGTGGGAGAAATATCTCTGTAAATGAGATTTTTTTGATTTATTTACACACAATTGTCCATTTACAGAGATATTTCTCCCACCCAGCATGGGTATGTGTAAAAACACACCCCAAAACACATTATACTACTTCTCCTGAGTACGGCGATACCACATGTGTGACACTTTTTTGCAGCCTAAATGCGCTAAGGACCCAAAGTCCTATGAGTACCTTTAGGATGTTACAGGTCATTTTGAGGCATTTGGTTTCCAGACTACTCCTCATGGTTTAGGGCCCCTAAAATGCCAGGGTAGTTTAGGAACCCCACAAGTGACCCCATTTTAGAAAGACAAAATGACTGTTCAGGGGTATAAGCATCTGCAAATTTTGATGACAGGTGGTCTATGAGGGGCCAAATTTTGTGGAACCAGTCATAAGCAGGGTGGCGTCTTAAATGACAGGTTGTATTGGCACTGAAGTGCAGGAAGCACAGGATGTTCTCAAATCGTGACCTGGACATGGCAGCAGAGAACATGGGCATGTGATGTATTGGGTGCGTAGACCAATAAGACCGCAATACATTATTTTTGACTAGACCCATATTAAGGAGGAGGCCCCAAAAAATGTTACGTTCGGAAACTTGGAGTGGTTTCCACTGAAAAGGCTGAGCATGGTAGTTTCTTGGATTGGCGGTTGCGTATTGTGTGGCATAACGGTTGGTGCTCAGCCACAATTAAGTCGTAGAGACCAGCAGTGATCAGAAAAAAAAAATTCTGTCACTGCGGAAGGTGGGTGAGGGTTTGGCTGGGTGATCAGAAGCCCGCAGGGGGGCAGATTAGGGCCTGATCTGATGGATAGGAGTGATAGGGGATGACAGGTGGTGACAGGAGGTGATTGATGGGTGTCTCAAGGGGTGATTAGAGGGAAGAATAGATGCAATCAATGCACTGGGGAAGTGATCAGAAGGGGGTCTGAGGGGGATCTGAGGGTTTGGCCGAGCGATCAGGAGCCCACACGGGGCAAATTAGGGCCTGATCTGATGGGTAGGTGTGCTAGGGGTGACAGGTGGTGACAGGAGGTGATTGATGGGTGTCTCAGGGTGTGATTAGAGGGGGGAATAGATGCAAGCAATGCACCAGGGAGGTGATCAGGGGGATCTGCGGGCGATCTGAGGGTGTGGGTGGGTAATTGGATGCTCACAAGGGGCAGATTACGGTCTGATCTGATGGGTAGCAGTGACAGGTGGTGACAGGGGTGACTGATAGGTGATCAGGGTGTGATTAGAGGGGAGAATAGATGCAAGCAATGCACTGGCAAGGTGATCAGGGTGGGTCTGAGGGTAATCATAGGGTGTAGGTGGGTAATTGGGTGTGGGCAAGGGACAGATTAGGGACTGATCTGATCGGTAGCAGTGACAGGTGGTGACAGGGGGTGATTGATAGGGGTTCAGGGTGTGATTAGAGGGTAGAATAGATGCAAGCAATGCATTGGCGAGGTGATCAGGGGGGGTCTTCGGGCGATCTGAGGGTGTGGACGGGTGATCAGGTGCCCGCAAGGGGCAGGTTAGGGTCTGATCTGATGGGTGGTAGTGACAGGTGGTAACAGGGAGTGATTGATGGGTGATTGACAGGTGATCAGTGGGTGATTACAGGGGAAATGTATACAGTACACGGGGGGGGGGGTCTGGGGAGGATCTGAGGGTGTGTGGGGGGGTGATCAGGAGCCCCCAGGGGGCAGTTTAGGACCTAATCTAAAATATAGCATTGACAGATAGTGACAGGGAGTGATTGATGGGTGATTAGGGGGGTGATTGGGTGCAAACAGTGGTCTGAGGGGGTGATCGGGGGGGAGGGGTCTGAAGGGTGCTGTGGGCGATCAGGGGGCAGGGGGGGGCAGGATCAGTGTGTGTGTGTTTACTAGGGGGGCTGCCTCCTGCCCTGGTGGTCCCTCGATCACTGGGACCACCAGGGCAGGAGGCAGCCTGTATAATACACTTTGGTAGCTTAACAAAGTGTATTATACACTTAGAATGCAGCAGATCGGGGGTTAACAACCCGCCAGCGCTGCTAATTGGCCGGCGGGTTGACGTCACAGGTGGGTGGAGCCTAACACCGGCGGATGCGCGCGATCCCCGGCTACTCAGTCCCCCAGGTACCGCCGCCGATCGGTGTTACGCGGCCCTGGGGGTGCCACTTTGCCGCCGCCTATTCGTAGTGGGCGGTCGGCAAGTGGTTAATAACTAATGGAAAATCCTTAGGAAGCAATAATTTTAACCAACCTGTAGTTGCAGATCAGATGTGCACAGTGGTCAAGAGTAATTCCTGACCATTCCTCTTTTCAGAACTGTTTCAGTTCAGCAGTATTCTTTGGATGTGTGGTGTAAATCGCTTTCTTGAGGTCATGCCACAGTATCTCAATCGGGTTGAGGTCAGGACTCTGACTGGGCCACTCCAGAAGGCATATTTTCTTCTGTTTAAGCCATTCTGTTGTTGATTTACCTCTATGCTTTGGTTCATGTCCTGTTGCAACACTCATCTTCTGCTGAGCTTCAGCTGGTGGACAGATGGCTTTAGGTTTTCCTGCAAAATGTCTTGATAAACTTGGGAAATCATTTTTCCTTCGCTGATAGCAATCCGTTCAGTCCCTGACGCAGCAAGGCAGCCTCAAGCACCATACTTCACCGTTGGGATGAGGTTTTGATGTTGGTGTGCTGTGCATCTTTCTCTCCACACACAGTGTTGTGTGTTTCTTCCAAATAACTCAACTTTGACTCAATGCATTACTAGCAGCGTTAATTTTGGCCATGACTGACGCAGCAAAAACATCACCTGTCTGACCGGCGCAAGTCCCCAGGTCCGTGCTGTCACTTCTTCTGCCTGGCCTTCTTCCCCATATCCTCTTCCTGTGACAAGCCAAAGTTTAAACGGTAGAGCGCCCTCTACTGTTTAAACCTCTGCTTGCCACAGGATGAGACAGGAAGTGAAGTAGACATGGAGGATGCACGGATCCCAGGGACTCATGCTGGCCGGAGAGATGATGTTATTGCTGCAGGCCGGGGGAACAGGAATGACCTGGGGGCAGTGAGGCATGCTGAAATCAATTCTAATCTGTGTGCAGTGTATGGGCAGCTAATAGATCCCTCTGTGATCAGATTAGATCAGAGAGGGATCTATCTGTTGGTCGATCTGGTGGTTATCGACCAGTGTATGGCTATCCTTAGTTCAAGCAGACTGTGATTGTTTATTCTTGTGACTTAGATGAAGATCAGATCACATTTTATGACAAATTTATTCAGAAGTTCATATAATTCCAAAGGGTTCACATACTTTTTCTTGTATCATCCATTTTTCAAGAACACCTGAACCTGGGATATTGAGACTGCTCTATTTATTTTCTTTTAAACAATGCCAGTTACCTGGCATCCTGCTAATCTTTAATGTATTAGTAGTTTCTGTATCTCACACCTGAAACAAACATGTGGCAAATCCAGTCATACTTGAGTCAAATTTCTGATCTGCATGCTTGTTAAGGGTCTATGGTTAAAAGTATTAGAAGCAGAGGAACAGCAGGAAAGCCAGGCAATCTGCATTGTGTTTAAAAGGCAATACATTATTATGAGGACAGGATCATTGTAGGACAGTTTTTAAAAATGCATTGGGGGCTCACAATTCTTTGGGCAGACAGTCAAAATATGTAAAGAATGTAAAAACAAATAAAATAAAAAAGGAGAAAACTTTAAAATTCGTAGACTGTGTGAAAAATTGACATAACATTCATCAAAGCAGAGGCCTGGATTGTAAGGACAGGATGGACAGTAATTTGTCCTTTCATATATTATGCTTGGTACACACTTTGCATTTTTTGGGGGTAGGGCTTTCTTGGAGTAGGGGGAGTGAAGCAGGAAAATGTTTGTCACATTAAAATATTATCAGATCCTCACAGTTGGCTTGATCAATGTTGTCAGGAGGTCTGCCAGAACCAAATATAAGGAATGATGTAACTTGCTCCTGATACTTCAGGTAAGAGTCCCTATTACCTGATTTTTTGAATATGGTATATACAGGTAATTTATAAATTGCCATCTGCAAAAGGTAAATCTCCACTTTTTTGTACCAGGATTTTGTTTCTCTGTTGTACCAGGTTTTGGTTGTCTCATTGGGTCCAAAAGGTCTACTGCTCCCATATGCTTGTTATACTGTATTTTTCAGAAATATAAGATGCACTTTTTCTTCCTCAAAAATAAGGAGAAAAAGTCACTGCATCTTATATTTCAAATACAGGGAGTCCCTGACTTATGAACGCCAGCCGATATGAACTGCCGACCTGCTGCGATGTCTGGGACTGTATTGTCCCCGTGTCCTCCTCTGCTGCCCTGTGTTCTCCTCCGCTCCCCCTGAATAAATTAAAGCAGCAGCAGCACGGCTCACCTAATTCATGAGAGCCCACGGAAATAATTTATATGCCTGTGTGGTCTAGAAGTGGCCTTGTTGTGAAAAGTCGGTCCTGGGATGGATCATCACGAGGACTGAGGTTTTGCAAATTGTTGTTAAAATGAAGAAGCTACATAAGCAATTTATACATCAGCATTGTCATAGTTGCCGAATAGACAGGAGATTGATGGATTGTTCCCGCTTTAGGCCCATATTAAAAGTTAGGCCTAGAAAAATTCTACGCACAGGCACATTTGTCAGTGTCCATTTTGTGGCATAAACTGACATTCGATTATCAGCAATATGTTGTGCAGCATATATATTAGTCTGTTCAACAATGTCTTGTAGAAAATAATTCTGCAGCTACAATAATCCGTTATAAAAGTTGGATTTTTTTTAGAGCTATTCTACTACCTCCTACTGTTGATAGTAGGATATTGATAGTGTTACCGATATTTTACTTCCAGCCTATCCTATCCTATTTTCACATCAACCTACCCTCCATCCTATTCTCACACTATCCTTCCCTGCATCTATACCTAACACTAGCCTGTTCAATACCTATGACTAACACTATCCTCACATCCCCCCCCCAACCTAAACCTTACACTGACACCACCACTATCAAATGCCACTAACAAACACCAGCCTCTACTATTGTCTACTATTGTCCACCACTTTCCTCACCACTGACTGTGCTGGTACAGAGTGTAGCGGAACTTCTCTGCCAATTTTTTTTTTGCTCCGGCACCATCACTACAAAGTAAGGAAACTCCACTGCCGCTATTGTCTTCTAGCACATTCGGTGTTTAAATTTCCAGCTGTAGCTGGTAAATCTGTAATCCAACATGAGTGTCTATGGCAGCGTCCAACTTCCCAAACAACAAATCATGCCAAAATGTCTTACTTCGATCTGACAAAGCTGTGAACTGAAGAACTTGTGTTTTTCTATGTTGCCTTCAAAATTGTGAAAATGTCTCCTCCCTATAGCCCCACCCCCCCTTTTTAATACTAAACATTCAGCAGTTATAGTACTCTTCCATTCTATTTTCTAGCATTTGGATAATGTACCAATCACCAGAATTTTCTCCATTTAACTGGACTAACAATGTGCATGACCATTTGAGAGTCTACAAAAGGTTTTTATACTGTTATTTCGGAAATAAGATGTTCAAAAGATTTATAAGATTGATTAATTATAAAAATTGATTAATGTCCAGAAATAAAGTCACCTCAGCCCCCTCCCGCATGTGCATGCATGCTCCTGCAGGTGCAAGGACATGTCTCCATCACCATCGCTCATGTGTGTTGAAGCAGTTATGAGAATGAATCTTTCAGTGCTATCTAAACACACTTTTGATAATGCTTATTTTAAAGGATCCACGTGGAAATTTGCTTGAACAATGGATGGAAGAAGAAGCAGAATTGGGAGTAGTGTTGAAGACTTTTCAATTAAGCGATAACCCACCAATTGGGGACTGGTCCATAAAAGTTAAACTACATGTAAGTACAGCTTTACAATACGCTTATTGTTCCATCTGAAAGATAAAAATGCAAAACATGTATTTGATTTGGCAGAGGTTATTTGAGCCTTAATCAAAATTTAGCAAAATCTAAGCCACTTTCCAGGGAATAACAAAAACGCAGATTAATTAACCCAAACCTGGTTTTGCAATACATTGGGCCTATGAGTTGGCATGAGTAGTGAGTTAAGGGTTAGTGGCAGGGCTGGGCCGAGGCATAGGCTGGAGAGGCTCCAGCCTCAGGGAGCAGTGTAGGAGGGGGTGCACAATTCATTCAGCTGTCATTCCTAATTGTGTATGAAGCAGAAAAAAATAAGAAAAGGGGATACATAGCAGTGACTGCAAGCCAGGTAACTAGATATTAAGGTGTTGGGGGCCCTGTGGCCCTCTTAGTCTAATAGCAATCAGTGTGTGACAGCTGGGGTGGGAGAAATGGAGGGGCGCACTTTGGTGTCTCAGCCTTGGGTGCTAGAGGACCTTGTCCCTGCTCTGGTTAGTGGGGTCCATTGCTCTATCAAGCAATGAAGGCGTTCTGCTTAATGTATCTGGGGTGGACCCATGTTCTTGTTGCGAAATGACTCCACCCTCCCCCTGGTGAAACTCTTCCATCACCCCCAGGGAAACTTAGTCAACTAGTCTCTATTATAAAGACACTTTAGAGAACTCTTCCATTTGCTATTACTAACGTGGCCATGTGGTGTTTAGGTGAATATGTATCCAGAACTCTTGCAGGCCTTTATTCTTATATATTCTTAAATGCATTTACTGTTTTCAGTCTTCAGAAAGCTTGTAAAAAAGACTTTTTCATGCAAGGCTTCTTTTTCAGAAATGATCTGGCACAAACAGAAGTACAAAGAAGTGTAAACACAGGTCTAAGCCATTTTTAGATGTTAACCAGTTCAGCCCTGCTGGTATGCATATTTACACCCATGTGGACTTCACTTCAGCACCAGGGGGGTAGATACACGTATCCTGCGGTTTACAGTGGCACGCTTCTGTGCACCCCCTATCCCCCACTTCTCCGCGGCCCCCCTGTGGAAGAGTATTGGTTCGTGGAATAGAAACATGTGTTCCCATTCACCGATCAGAGTGCCATTAGTGAATGATCATCTGGCATCAATAAGATGCCGATGGTCATTCACAAATGAAAGTGAAAGTAACAGTTCTTTACTACTTAATAGTACACAGGATAGTATGTGGACTTCTAGTGGGCAAAAATAAAAATACACCTACACATAAAAGTAATGTAAAAAAATTCCCTATTTTTAACGCCTTATTTCCCCCTCCACTATAGTTACCTTGTTGTTGTTTTTTTAAGTGACAGCATAAAAAAGAAATCAGAAATAGTTACCTTAGGGACTCTTCTTTTTTTAATATGTATGTAATTAGGGTATATCACTATTACTTTTGCAAATTAGGGCTTGTAGTTATTGACCTAGTATAAGGAAAAGCAAACAGAAAAATACATCTTTAGTTCCAAATAGAATTTCCAAATACATTGTACCAAGGACACAATTTAAATGTTGTAATAAATGGAACAAATGGGCAAATAAAATGTGTTGGTTTCGCACTTTATTAAAAAAAACTGTACAGGCTGAAATTGGAGAAATAATGATTTTTTTTTTAAAAAAAATTCTTATTATTCCCTTTAAAATGCAGATAAAATAAAATAATTCTTACCAAAAAGTACCACCCAAAAAAAGCCTAATTTGTGGCAAAAAAAGGTGTGTAGATAATTTTGGTGTTATAAGTGGGGAGAAAGTTATACGTGAAGGAATGGGAGGAGCCAACTTCCTTGGCGAAGCAGGTGGTTTCGAAACTTGGCGCTCAGTGCCGAGCACCTGCGCGCTACTATAGCACTAATGCTATAGTGCGCATGCTGCAAAAGGGTAATTCGGGGGTTTCCAGCAATCACCGGGCCCTGAATTAATGCTCCCTCTGAGTTGCTATGACTCAAATGGGGGAATAGTAATGCTGCCAGGAATTTAAGTGGCAACAGTATGAGCCCTCATTTGGCTCATCACGCGCCCAACCCATGGGCAGCTCAGTAATACATACGCTTTTTTGGGTCTCACTTACATGACAAGTGTCTGACCACCCTTACAACATACTGATAAAAACTCCAGTATAGCCAGAAGCAGTGTTGTTTGCTAATTTTTTTCACATCGAAAATGCTATTTTTGACTTCAAGAAAATATTCACGACAAATACATTGTATGGTGAATATTCAGAAAAATGCAAAAATCTATATCGTTCATGCAAAAATTCCCAAAATGCTTATTACAAAATTATTTTTGCTCGAAAGTCAAATTTATCATTATTTTCGCAAAAAAAAAAAAAAAAATGCAAAAAGAATATCTGTGTTTTTACTCATCACTGGCCTTTGCAGAATAAAAAAGAAGGTATGCTGCTTGAGGCTTCTTTTACACTTGTGTGGTATGATTTTACAATGGCAGGAGAGCCCGCCGCAGGAGAACCGCACCAAAGCCCCTTTCACATTACCCTGCGGCAGACAGCGCCAACAGGTTAATATAGGTCCATCCCCTGCTCAGTCACATACTCCCTGCTGGACAGGATATGATTCCTGTCACTCTGGACATGCATGCCGCCTCTACTAGGCCAACTTTATTGTGGCTCCTCTTACATGTGCAACAGTGTCCCTCCCATTCCATATGCAGCCTCCCTTCTGGTCACAACTAGTGTTGGGCGAACATCTAGATGTTCGGGTTCGGGCCGAACAGGCCGAACATGGCCGCGATGTTCGGGTGTTCGACCCGAACTCCGAACATAATGGAAGTCAATGGGGACCCGAACTTTTGTGGTTTGTAAAGCCTCCTTACATGCTACATACCCCAAATTTACAGGGTATGTGAACCTTGGGAGTGGGTACAAGAGGAAAAAAAATTAGCAAAAAGAGCTTATAGTTTTTGAGAAAATCGATTTTAAAGTTTCAAAGGGAAAACTGTCTTTTAAATGCGGGAAATGTCTGTTTTCTTTGCACAGGTAACATGTTTTTTGTCGGCATGCAGTCATAAATGTAATACATATAAGAGGTTCCAGGAAAAGGGACCGGTAACGCTAACCCAGCAGCAGCACACGTGATGGAACAGGAGGAGGCGCAGGAGGAGAAGGCCACGCTTTGTGAGACACAACAACCCCGGCCTTGCATGAGGGCAAGAAGCGTGCGGATAGCATGCTTTGTACCGCCATGCAGTCATAAATGTAATAAAGATAAGTGGTTCAATAAACAGGGACCACGCGGCAACGCTAACCCAGCAGCAGCAGACGTGATGGAACAGGAGGAGGCGCAGGAGGAGAAGGCCACGCTTTGTGAGACACAACAACCCAGGCCTTGCATGAGGGCAAGAAGCGTGCGGATAGCATGCTTTGTACCGCCATGCAGTCATAAATGTAATAAAGATAAGTGGTTCAATAAACAGGGACCACGCGGCAACGCTAACCCAGCAGCAGCAGACGTGATGGAACAGGAGGAGGCGCAGGAGGAGAAGGCCACGCTTTGTGAGACACAACAACCCAGGCCTTGCATGAGGGCAAGAAGCGTGCGGATAGCATGCTTTGTACCGCCATGCAGTCATAAATGTAATAAAGATAAGTGGTTTAATAAACAGGGACCACGCGGCAACGCTAACCCAGCAGCAGCAGACGTGATGGAACAGGAGCAGGCGCAGGAGGAGAAGGCCACGGTTTTTGAGACACAACAACCCAGGCCTTGCATGAGGACAAAAAGCGTGCGGATATAGCAGCAATGCTTTTTGCCGCCATGCAGTCATAAATGTAATACAGATGAGAGGTTCAATAAACAGGGACCGGAAACGCTACACCATCCCAGATGTTCATTGGTCATGTTACTTGGTTGGGGTCCTGGAGTGTTGCGTAGTCATTTCCAATCCAGGATTGATTCATTTTAATTTGAGTCAGACGGTCTGCATTTTCTGTAGAGAGGCGGATACGCCGATCTGTGACGATGCCTCCGGCAGCACTGAAACAGCGTTCCGACATAACGCTGGCTGCCGGGCAAGCCAGCACCTCTATTGCATACATTGCCAGTTCGTGCCAGGTGTCTAGCTTCGATACCCAATAGTTGAAGGGTGCAGATGGATTGTTCGACACAGCTACGTCATCTGACATGTAGTCCTTGACCATCTTCTCCAGGCGATCGGTGTTGGAGGTGGATCTGCACGCTTGCTGTTCAGTGGGCTGCTGCTGCATGGGTGTCAGAAAATGTTCCCACTCCAAGGACACTGCCGATACCGTTCCCTTTTGGGTACTAGCTGCGGCTTGCGTTTTTTGCTGCCCTCCTGGTCGTCCTGGGTTTGCGGAAGTCAGTCTGTCTGCGTACAACTGGCTAGAGGAGGGGGAGGATGTCAATCTCCTCTCTAAAGTCTCCACAAGGGCCTGCTGGTATTCTTCCATTTTGACCTGTCTGACTCTTTCTTCAAGCAGTTTTTAAACATTGTGTTTGTACCGTGGATCCAGAAGGGTATAAACCCAGTAATTGGTGTTGTCCAGAATGCGCACAATGCGTGGGTCACGTTCAATGCAGTCTAGCATGAATTGAGCCATGTGTGCCAGAGTCCTACCAGAATCCTCATCATCCTCTTGTGAGCGTTGTGATAGTTGTTGTGATGCATCATAGTCGTCACCTTTCTCCTGGTCTGCTTCTGCTGACCATTCGCGTTGAATTGTGGAAGTCCAACGTGCACCGCTCTGGCCCTCGTCAGTGGTGGCATGAAATTCCTGCTCCAACTCCAGCTGTTCCTCCTCCTCTTCTTCGTCATAGCTGCTGGGGCCAGCGTTCCCTGAGGCGGATGGCCTGATGTTGGTACCATCACACTGATCGTTTTCTCCTTCAGATTCCCCCAGTTGCATCATGACAGCTGTTTCCTTGATTTTTAACATCGACCTCTTCAGTAAACACAGCAGTGGTATGGTAATGCTGACTGAAGAGTTGTCACTGCTCACAAGCAACGTGGATTGCTCAAAATTTTGGAGGACTTGGCAGAGGTCCAACATGTTGGCCCAATCGGATCCACAGAAGCTTGGCAGCTGGCCGGATGCGCCTCGGTACTGCGCCGTCATGTACTGGACCACTGCACTCTTCTGCTCGCAAAAGCGGGCTAGCATGTGCAGCGTAGAATTCCAGCGCGTAGGGACATCACACAGCAAGCGATGGTGGGGGAGATTGAAGCGCTCCTGCATCTTGGCGAGTGCCCCCGAAGCAGTACTGGAATTTCTACAATGTTTGGCCACTCGACGCACCTTCAACAGAAGATTAGAGTTGGGCCGAACCTCCGATTTTAGGTTCGCGAACCGGGTTCGCGAACTTTCGCGGAACGTTCGGTTCACGTTAAAGTTCGCGAACCGCAATAGACTTCAATGGGGATGCGAACTTTGAAAAAAAAAATAATTATGCTGGCCACAAAAGTGATGGAAAAGATGTTTCAAGGGGTCTAACACCTGGAGGGGGGCATGGCGGAGTGGGATACACGCCAAAAGTCCCCGGGAAAAATCTGGATTTGACGCAAAGCAGCGTTTTAAAGGCAGAAATCACATTGAATGCTAAATGACAGGCCTAAAGTGCTTTAAAACATCTTGCATGTGTATACATCAATCAGGTAGTGTAATTAAGGTACTGCTTTACACTGACACACCAAACTCACCGTGTAACGCACCGCAAACAGCTGTTTGTACTAGTGACGGCCGTGCTGGACTGGTGCGCACCATGGCGAGAGTGCAGGTTTTGGTGGCTTTACAGCCCATATGGTCGGCCTGGCTGATGTAGCTGAATGACAGAACAGTGACTGTCCAGCTGATCAAATTTGGTCTGACCACAATGAAGCAACGACCTTATTATCTTTTGTGTGCCCCCCGAGACACTCATCTAGGCGCCGGTCATTGCTTCATTGTGATACGCAAGCCCCTTCACCACGGCAAGGTAATGATCACGAAGGGGAATGGGCGCATGTACATGCCTTTTCTTTTGTTGTTGCAGCTGCCCTCAGTGCAGCCAGAAAAATTAGGCAGTCATGTACACGCACCATAAAAATTATTACAGCGGCCGCTGCTAGCAGCGGCCTAAAAAATTCAGCAATCCGCCTGGAGTCCCGGACCCTGTTGGTGGTGGCGGAGAAGGTAGTGAAGCGGCCTGCAGGCAGACATGCTGTGTGGAGGGACTGGGAGCGACTTAGTCTTTTTGGGGCAGGCCAGGCAGCCAGTCACACGGCGTGCAGGCAGAGATGCTGTGTGTGCGGGGACTGACTTAGTCTTGGGGCGGGCAGCAGCCCTCCGGGATCCATGCCTCATTCATTTTGATAAAGGTGAGGTACTTAACACTTTTGTGACTTAGGCGACTTCTCTTCTCTGTGACAATGCCTCCAGCTGCGCTGAAGGTCCTTTCTGAGAGGACGCTTGCGGCAGGGCAGGAGAGAAGTTGGATGGCAAATTGGGACAGCTCTGGCCACAGGTCAAGCCTGCGCACCCAGTAGTTCAAGGGTTCCTCATCGCTGTTCACAGCAGTGTCTACATCCACACTTAAGGCCAGGTAGTCGGCTACCTGCCGGTCGAGGCGTTGGTGGAGGGTGGATCCGGAAGGGCTACGGCGAGGCGTTGGACTAAAGAACGTCCGCATGTCCGACATCACCATGAGATCGCTGGAGCGTCCTGTCTTTGACTGCGTGGACACGGGAGGAGGATTAGTGGCAGTGGTACCTTGCTGGCGTTGTGCTGTCACATCACCCTTAAAGGCATTGTAAAGCATAGTTGACAGCTGGTTCTGCATGTGCTGCATCCTTTCCACCTTCCGGTGAGTTGGTAACAGGTCCGCCACTTTGTGCCTGTACCGAGGGTCTAGTAGTGTGGCCACCCAGTACAGCTCATTCCCCTTGAGGTTTTTTATACGGGGGTCCCTCAACAGGCAGGACAGCATAAAAGACGACATCTGCACAAAGTCGGATCCAGTACCCTCCATCTCCTCTTGCTCTTCCTCAGTGACGTCAGGTAAGTCAACCTCCTCCCCCCAGCCGCGAACAATACCACGGGAAGGTTGAGCAGCACAAGCCCCCTGCGACGCCTGCTGCGGTTGTTCTCCTGCCGCTGTCCCCTCCTCCTCCTCCCCCAAAGAAACACCTTGCTCATCATCCTCTGAGTCTGACTCGTCTTCTGCACACGACCTCTCTTCTTCCTCCTCCTCCCCCCTCTGTGCTGCCGCAGGTGTTGAGGAAACAGCTGGGTCTGATGAAAATTGGTCCCATGCCTGTTCCTGCCATAACGGTTCCTGGTCACGCTCATTCGCAGCTTCATCCGCCACTCTACGCACAGCACGCTCCAAGAAGTACGCGTAGGGAATTAAGTCGCTGATGGTGCCCTCACTGCGGCTCACCAGGTTGGTCACCTCCTCAAACGGCCGCATGAGCCTGCATGCATTTTTCATCAGTGTCCAGTTGTCGGGCCAGAACATCCCCATCTTCCCAGACTGTTTCGTTCTACTCCAGTTGTAGAGGTACTGGGTGACGGCTTTCTTCTGTTCTAGCAGGCGGGAGAACATGAGCAGGGTCGAGTTCCAGCGAGTGGGGCTATCGCAAATGAGGCGTCTCACCGGCATGTTGTTTTTACGCTGAATTTCTGCAAATCGTGCCATGGCTGTGTAAGAGCGCCTCAAATGCCCACAGAACTTCCTGGCCTGCTTCAGGACATCCGCTAAGCCAGGGTACTTTGCCACAAATCTTTGAACCACTAGATTCATGACATGTGCCATGCAGGGTATGTGTGTCAGCTTCCCCATATGCAAAGCGGCAAGCAGATTGCTGCCGTTGTCGCACACCACGTTGCCTATCTCCAGGTGGTGCGGGGTCAGCCACTCATCCACCTGTTTCTTAAGAGCAGCCAGGAGAGCTGCTCCAGTGTGACTCTCCGCTTTGAGACAAGCCATGTCTAAGATGGCGTGACACCGTCGTACCTGGCATGCAGCATAGGCCCTGCGGAGCTGGGGCTGTGTAGCTGGAGAGGAGAACTGCCACTCAGCCAAGGAGGAGGAGGAGGACAGCGAAGAGCATGTAGCAGGAGGAGAGGAGGTGGCAGGAGGCCTGCCTGCAAGCCGTGGAGGTGTCACAATTTGGTCCGCCGCTTTCTGCTTGCCATCGTTCACCACCAGGTTCACCCAATGGGCTGTGTAGGTAATGTAGCGGCCCTGCCCGTGCTTGGCAGACCAGCCATCCGTGGTCAGGTGTACCCTTGACCCAACGCTCTTCGCAAGAGATGACACCACTTGCCTCTCAACTTCACGGTGCAGTTGGGGTATGGCCTTTCTCGAAAAATAAGTGCGGCCTGGCATCTTCCACTGCGGTGTTCCGATGGCCACAAATTTATGGAAGGCCTCAGAGTCCACCAGCCGGTATGATAACAGCTGGCGAGCTAACAGTTCCGCCACGCCAGCTGTCAGACGCCGGGCAAGGGGGTGACTGGCCAAAAGTGGCTTCTTCCGCTCAAACATTTCCTTCACGGACACCTGACTGCTGCTGTGGGCAGAGGAGCAGGAACCGCTCAAGGGCAGAGGCGGAGTGGAGGAGGGTGCCTGTGAAGGTGCAAAGGAGAAAGCGGCAGAAGCAGATGATGCACCTGAAGGAGGAAGAGGAGAAGGAGGGTGACTTTTCTTTTGTGTGCTGCTGCTGCTTTTGCTCAGGTGGCCATCCCATTGCTGTTTGTGCCTTTTCTCCAGGTGCCTTCGTAAGGCACTTGTCCCTACGTGAGTGTTGGCCTTTCCACGGCTCAATTTTTGTTGGCAGAGCGAACAGATGGCTTTGGTCCGATCTGAGGCACACACATTAAAAAATTTCCACACCGCTGAGCCACCCTGGGATGTGGGCACTATGGGGACCTCAGCAGCTGATGCTGAAGGGCAAGTTGGCTGGCTGTACATAGGTGGCGATACATGGTGCCGGACTCTGCCACCAGCTGTTTCTGACGAAGAGCTGCCCCAGCTTCTTTCAGCAACTTCTCTCCTCCTACTACTCTCTGACTCCCCCTCTGAACTGTCCCCCTCTTCATCTCCTCTATTGGGAACATACAGAGGATCCCTATTACCGTCATCATCGTAGTCATCCTGCCCAGCTTCGCTTGCCTCAGACAAATCCAAACTTGCACCATCAGTAGGTCCTTCATCCTCCTGACACGTTACATCCATAGTGTTGCCGCGTAACTCAGACATATTAGCTGGTGAAAATTCATCTGGCTGTAACAACAATGGCTGTGCATCAGTGATTTCAACACTAAATAATTCTTGCGAAGTGTCAAATGCAGCGGAAGTGGTGCTAGTAGTAGCGCTGGTGGCTGAGCAAGATGAGGTGCTCTGTGTCGCTAAATACTCAACCACGTCCTGACAATCTTGGGAGGTGATGGGACGTGCCTTCTTCCGAGCACTGTACTGTGGGCCAGGTCCACACGAAATTACATTTACACGACCTCGCGCAGACCTGCCGGGTGGCCTTCCTCTGCCTCTGCCACTACCTCTTCCTCTTCCTCTACCTGTTTTGTCCATATTGGGTATGCACGGAGTGGTATATCACACTGCGTGCACTCACGTAGGTAGGTGGGTTCACTTAACTGCACAGGTATGCGCACTGATGCGGTGGGTTCACTGAACAGTACAGGTATACAGTGGCAGGTTCTCTGAACACAACAGGTATGCAGTGGCGAGTTCACTGAACAGGTATACAGTGGCGGGTCCACTGAACAGAACAGGTATACAGTGGCGGGTTCACAGAACAGGTATGCAGTGGCAGGATCACTGAACACAATAGGTATGCAGTGGCGTGTTCACTAAACAGGTATACAGTGGCGGGTCCACTGAACAGAACAGGTATACAGTGGCGGGTCCACTGAACAGAACAGGTATACAGTGGCGGGTCCACTGAACAGAACAGGTATACAGTGGCGGGTCCACTGAACAGAACAGGTATACAGTGGCGGGTTCACAGAACAGGTATGCAGTGGCAGGATCACTGAACACAATAGGTATGCAGTGGCGTGTTCACTAAACAGGTATACAGTGGCGGGTCCACTGAACAGAACAGGTATACAGTGGCGGGTCCACTGAACAGAACAGGTATACAGTGGCGGGTCCACTGAACAGGTATACAGTGGCGGGTCCACTGAACAGAACAGGTATACAGTGGCGGGTCCACTGAACAGAACAGGTATACAGTGGCGGGTTCACAGAACAGGTATGCAGTGGCAGGATCACTGAACACAATAGGTATGCAGTGGCGTGTTCACTAAACAGGTATACAGTGGCGGGTCCACTGAACAGAACAGGTATACAGTGGCGGGTTCACAGAACAGGTATACAGTGGCGGGTCCACTGAACAGAACAGGTATAGAGTGGCGGGTCCACTGAACAGAACAGGTATACAGTGGCGGGTCCACTGAACAGAACAGGTATACAGTGGCGGGTCCACTGAACAGAACAGGTATACAGTGGCGGGTTCACAGAACAGGTATGCAGTGGCAGGATCACTGAACACAATAGGTATGCAGTGGCGTGTTCACTAAACAGGTATACAGTGGCGGGTCCACTGAACAGAACAGGTATACAGTGGCGGGTCCACTGAACAGAACAGGTATACAGTGGCGGGTTCACAGAACAGGTATGCAGTGGCAGGATCACTGAACACAATAGGTATGCAGTGGCGTGTTCACTAAACAGGTATACAGTGGCGGGTCCACTAAACAGAACAGGTATACAGTGGCGGGTCCACTGAACAGAACAGGTATACAGTGGCGGGTCTACTGAACAGAACAGGTATACAGTGGCGGGTCCACTGAACAGAACAGGTATACAGTGGCGGGTTCACAGAACAGGTATGCAGTGGCAGGATCACTGAACACAATAGGTATGCAGTGGCGTGTTCACTAAACAGGTATACAGTGGCGGGTCCACTGAACAGAACAGGTATACAGTGGCGGGTCCACTGAACAGAACAGGTATACAGTGGCGGGTCCACTGAACAGAACAGGTATACAGTGGCGGGTTCACAGAACAGGTATACAGTGGCGGGTCCACTGAACAGAACAGGTATACAGTGGCGGGTTCACAGAACAGGTATGCAGTGGCAGGATCACTGAAAACAATAGGTATGCAGTGGCGTGTTCACTAAACAGGTATACAGTGGCGGGTCCACTGAACAGAACAGGTATACAGTGGCGGGTTCACTGAACAGGTATACAGTGGCGGGTCCACTGAACAGAACAGGTATACAGTGGCGGGTTCACAGAACAGGTATGCAGTGGCAGGTTCACTGAACACAACAGGTATGCAGTGGCGGGTTCACTGAACAGGTATACAGTGGCGGGTCCACTGAACAGAACAGGTATACAGTGGCGGGTCCACTGAACAGAACAGGTATACAGTGGCGGGTCCACTGAACAGAACAGGTATACAGTGGCGGGTTCACAGAACAGGTATACAGTGGCGGGTCCACTGAACAGAACAGGTATACAGTGGCGGGTTCACAGAACAGGTATGCAGTGGCAGGATCACTGAACAGGTATGCAGTGGCAGGATCACTGAACAGGTATGGAGTGGCAGGATCACAGTACAGGTATGCAGTGGGCTGAGGGCTCACTGAACAGAACAGGTATGCAGTGGCAGGATCACTGAACAGGTATGGAGTGGCAGGATCACAGTACAGGTATGCAGTGGGCTGAGGGCTCACTGAACAGAACAGGTATGCAGTGGCAGGATCACTGAACAGGTATGCAGTGGCAGGATCACTGAACAGGTATGCAGTGGCAGGATCACAGTACAGGTATGCAGTGGCAGGATCACAGTACAGGTATGCAGTGGGCTGAGGGCTCACTGAACAGAACAGGTATGCAGCCAGGAAGAAGTTAAGCCTAACTAATCTTTCCCTATATGCAGGCCCGCCATCAGGGGGGTACAAGCGTGACTGCCGTCACGGGCCCGGGGCGGGCCTAGGGCCCGCAGCCTCGGGCCGCCCCCCCCCCCCCCCAGGCATTAACCTCCTGAGAGGTCTTTTCCCACCTCCCCTCCCCCAGCGGCCGCCGCTGTTAATACCTTAGCAGCGGCCGCTTTCCCCTCTCCGCCGCACGTACTTTTCAGCAGCATCTCCCGGCTGCTCTGTGTGAGGCGGCAGGAAGCATGGCTCGGTTCCCATAGTAACGGCAATACAGATCGCCGTTACAGGAAGCCGCTGCCATGCTTCCTGCCGCCTCACACAGAGCAGCCGGGAGATGCTGCTGGAAAGTACGCGCCGGAGAGGGGAGAGCGCCGCTGTTAAGGTAACAACAGCGGCGGGGACGAGCACCACCTACCCATACTGGGGCACTATACTGACTATACTGGGCACTATACTGACTATACTGGGGCACTATACTGGCTATACTGGGGCACTATACTGGCTATACTGGGGCACTATACTGGCTATACTGGGGCACTGTACTGGCTATACTGGGGCACTATACTGACTATACTGGGGCACTATACTGGGGCACTATACTGACTATACTGGGGCACTATACTGGGGCACTATACTGACTATACTGGGGCACTATACTGGGGTACTATACTGGCTATACTGGGGCACTATACTGGGGTACTGTGCTGGCTATACTGGGCACTGTACTGGCTATACTGGGACACTATACTAGCTATACTGGGGCACTATACTGGGGCACTGTACTGGCGCGCTATACTGACTATACTGGGGCACTATACTAGCGCGCTATACTGACTATACTGGGGCACTATACTGGCTATACTGGGGCACTGTACTGGCTATACTGGGGCACTATACTGGCTATACTGGGGCACTATACTGGCTATACTGGGGCACTATACTAGCTATACTGGGGCGCTATACTGGAGCACTATACTGGGGCACTATACTGGCTATACTGGGGCACTATACTAGCTATACTGGGGCACTATACTGGCTATACTGGGGCACTATACTGGGGCACTATACTGGCTATACTGGGGCACTATACTGGCTATACTGGGGCACTATACTGGCTACACTGGGGCACTATACTAGCTATACTGGGGCACTATACTGGCGCGCTATACTGGGGCACTGTACTGGCTATACTGGGGCACTGTACTGGCTATACTGGGGCACTATACTGGCTATACTGGGGCACTGTACTGGCTATACTGGGGCACTGTACTGGGCGTGCACAGCAGTCTGTAGGGGGGCCCAGGCTTGATGTTGTGTGAGGGGCCCCAAAATTTCTGATGGCGGCCCTGCCTATATGAGAGACTGCAGCAGCTCGCCCTACTCTCACTTATGCAGGCACACGAGTGGCCGTAATGGCCGCCGCTGCCTGCCTTATATAAGGGGGGGTGGGGCTCCAGGGGCTAGTGTAGCCTAATTGGCTACACTGGGCCTGCTGACTGTGATGTAGAGGGTCAAAGTTGACCCTCAGTGCATTATGGGGCGAACCGAACTTCTTCCGCAAAAGGTACCCGCACGCGAACCACCTACGTTCGCGCGAACCACGTTCACCGGCGAACCGTTCGGCCCAACTCTACAGAAGATCGGCCACGCCTGGGTATGTCCTCAGGAACTGCTGAACTACTAGGTTCATCACGTGCGCCAGGCAAGGGATGTGTGTCAGCTTAGCCAACCTTAAAGCGCGAATGAGATTACTCCCATTATCACACACAACCATGCCCGGTTTCAGGTCCAGCGGTGCCAGCCACAAATCCGTCTGTTCCTTTATTCCCCTCCAAATTTCCTCCCCTGTGTGCTGCTTATCCCCAAGGCAGATTAGCTTCAGCAACGCTTGCTGACGCATGCCAACAGCTGTGCTGCACTGCTTCCACGATCCTACTGCTGCTGGGTTAGCGTTTCCGGATGAGGTACAGCTTTGAGATGCGTTGGAGGAGAAGGAGTCAGAGAGGTAGGTGCTGCTGTTGTTATCCAGTGGGAGGGACGGCGGTGCAGCTGTTTGTGGCGTGGGCAACACCCGTGCCGTAGCAGGTGAGGAATCGCTGCCAGGCTCCACAAGGTTCACCCAGTGCGCGGTAAGGGAGATGTATCGACCCTGGCCGAACGCACTCGTCCAGGTGTCAGTGGTGAGGTGAACCTTGCAGGCAACGGCATTCTTCAAGCTTCGGGTTATTTTGCTGACCACGTGCTCATGCAACTCAGGCACTGCAGAGCGCGCAAAGTGGTAGCGGCTGGGAACCACGTAACGTGGGATGGCCACTGACATCATGCCCTTGAAGCTGTTTGTCTCCACCACTCGATATGGCAGCATTTCGCAGGCCAGAAGCTTGGCTATGCTGGTTGTTACTGCCACGGCCCGGGGGTCATTTGCTGGCAATTTCCTCTTGCGCTCAAACATCTCCGACACAGACAACTGAACCGTAGCGCTGCACACGGAAGGGCTGTTGGTTGTTGTGTTTGATGAACACTGGGAGACCTCAAGAGCACTACTCCGGAAAGTGACAGTGTCAGCGTCGTCTGATGTTTGTGAATGTTGTGAACCACGCAATGGCTGGGCTACTGCTGCTGCTGAGGCGGGTCTGGTGGTGAGTCTGGTGAACCCAAGGGAGGCAGTGTTGTTGCTGGTACCCTGTCCTGACGCGTTTGCCCACAGAGTGGGATGTTTGGATAGCATGTGACGGCTCATGCTGGTGGTGGAGAGGTTGTTAATACTTTTCCCCCTGCTCAGGCGGGTCTTGCACACCTTGCAAATCGCCATGGTAACATCCTCAGTGCAGTCTTCAAAGAAAGCCCAGACTTTGGAGCACCTGCCTCCTTGCTGGCGATTTCTGTTTGCTCCTCTTTTGCCTCTCACTTGAACTTCCACGCTTGTGGTGCCTGAAATTGCGCGCCGCCTACCTTGTGGCACAAGGCGAACTCGTGCAGCAGTGGGTTCTTCAACAGACTCATCTGTGCTGCTGCTACGACGGCGATGTTCTCGTTTACAAACAAAATCTGGGTCTCTGTCCACATTGTCCATACCCTCCTCTTCCATTTCCTCAAACTCGTCATATGTCATTGTGGGCCGCCGCCGTGGAGTAGAGCTCCCCACAACAACCTCTGAGCAGCACACTCCAACGTCGTCTTCCAGATCTTGTCGGCCGACCTCCTGCAATTGCAACCCCTCCTGCCCAAATTGCTCTGGGATTTGGGTTTCCGAGTCCTCCTCGGACTCGCCTTGTATTTCAGTGCGCGGTGCATTTCCCACAGTTAACGGTTGTGAATCCAGGCACAACATTTCTGGCTGTTCCTCCATTGACCTTTGAAAGGTGGAAGTTTGTTGGGCTGGGAATAGCTCCTGCGAATACCCCATTGTGTCCTGAGGTAATTCATCAGACTGGTTATCTGGCAGTTGTGTGCGTGGTGTCGCTGCCGGTTGTGTCAGCTTTGTGCCCACTGGCTCCTTGTAACTGGCTGAGGACTCGGACCTCGTGCGTGATGTGCTGGTGCTGCTTAACCCACTGCTGGACGCTTGAGAGGTCATCCAAGTAATTATCTGGTCCTGTTCTTTTGGATTTGTGAGGGTTGTTGTCCTGGACAACATGGGCGGTATTGAGTGGGTTTTCTTGGGTGCTCCCCTGTGGCCTGTACGTGAACCGTCAGGGGAAACACCTCTTCCCTTGCCCCTCCCTCTTTCACCGGATTTCTTCCTCATTTCACTTATCCTTACAGTACACGCTGACTGGCAGCAGTACAGTGGCAGTACAGAAATGCTATACAGTACCACTATTCCCAGCAGCGACACAGAGCACAATGCTATACAGTGACGGGTGAGCGGTGTACCACTATTCCCAGCAGCGACACAGAGCACAATGCTATACAGTGGCGGGTGAGCGGTGTACTACTATTCCCAGCAGACACAGAACAGTAAACAGAATGCTATATAGTGTGGCTGAGCGAGCGGTGTACCACTATTCCCAGCAGACACAGAACAGTAAACAGAATGCTATATAGTGTGGCTGAGCGAGCGGTGTACCACTATTCCCAGCAGACACAGAACAGTAAACAGAATGCTATATAGTGTGGCTGAGCGAGCGGTGTACCACTATTCCCAGCAGACACAGAACAGTGAACAGAATGCTATATAATGTGGCTGAGCGAGGTACACAGAGTGGCAGTAAACAGAATGCTATATAGTGTGGCTGAGCGAGTGGTGTACCACTATTCCCAGCAGACACAGAACAGTAAACAGAATGCTATATAGTGTGGCTGAGCGAGCGGTGTACCACTATTCCCAGCAGACACAGAACAGTGAACAGAATGCTATATAATGTGGCTGAGCGAGGTGCACAGAGTGGCAGTAAACAGAATGCTATATAGTGTGGCTGAGCGAGCGGTGTACTACTATTCCCAGCAGACACAGAACAGTAAACAGAATGCTATATAGTGTGGCTGAGCGAGCGGTGTACCACTATTCCCAGCAGACACAGAACAGTGAACAGAATGCTATATAATGTGGCTGAGCAAGGTACACAGAGTGGCAGTAAACAGAATGCTATATAGTGTGGCTGAGCGAGTGGTGTACCACTATTCCCAGCAGACACAGAACAGTAAACAGAATGCTATATAGTGTGGCTGAGCGAGCGGTGTACCACTATTCCCAGCAGACACAGAACAGTGAACAGAATGCTATATAATGTGGCTGAGCGAGGTACACAGAGTGGCAGTAAACAGAATGCTATATAGTGTGGCTGAGCGAGCGGTGTACTACTATTCCCAGCAGACACAGAACAGTAAACAGAATGCTATATAGTGTGGCTGAGCGAGCGGTGTACCACTATTCCTAGCAGACACAGAACAGTGAACAGAATGCTATATAATGTGGCTGAGCGAGGTACACAGAGTGGCAGTAAACAGAATGCTATATAGTGTGGCTGAGCGAGCGGTGTACTACTATTCCCAGCAGACACAGAACAGTAAACAGAATGCTATATAGTGTGGCTGAGCGAGCGGTGTACCACTATTCCCAGCAGACACAGAACAGTAAACAGAATGCTATATAGTGTGGCTGAGCGAGCGGTGTACCACTATTCCCAGCAGACACAGAACAGTGAACAGAATGCTATATAGTGTGGCTGAGCGAGCGGTGTACCACTATTCCCAGCAGACACAGAACAGTGAACAGAATGCTATATAATGTGGCTGAGCGAGGTACACAGAGTGGCAGTAAACAGAATGCTATATAGTGTGGCTGAGCGAGCGGTGTACTACTGTTCCCAGCAGCGACACAATGACAGGGGGGACCCTGGCTAGCGTGGCTGGAGCGCGAACTACCCTGCCTGCCTACCCAAAGCTAAACCCACAGACAAATGGCGGAGATATGACGTGGTTCGGGTATTTATTTACCCGAACCACGTGACAGTTCGGCCAATCAGAGCGCGTTCGTGTCCGAACCACGTGACCCGTTCGGCCAATCACAGCGCTAGCCGAACGTTCGGGGAACGTTCGGCCATGCGCTCTTAGTTCGGCCATGTGGCCGAACGGTTTGGCCGAGCACCGTCAGGTGTTCGGCCGAACTCGAACATCACCCGAACAGGGTGATGTTCTGCAGAACCCGAACAACACTAGTCACAACAGTCAACCCTAGAGTGTGCTGCAGCCCCCTCCCATTCCATTTGCAGTTACTTCTTCCATGTGTAACATTCAGTGCAAAAGCTCCTCTGTTCTGTGTATAGACCACTTAGGTGGCTGTTCCCTTAGTCCTTGCGTTGAATCTCATATGCAGCTTTTCTGTTCCATTTGCAGCCCTCTCTTCTGTAGGCAATACCTTCCTCTTACATCCAGCTGCTCCTTTTGACACCAGCCACCCAAGGCGATTACATAAATGCCGTTTCCAGAAATGTATATGGCCTGCTCGATCTTCTATAGATATCATCAGAAACGTATTGGTCAAGGCAGTGCAACAGTAGTTTCTGCAAATGCTCCCCTCAACTTTACCAAGGATTTACCTACATGTTAAAGCAACTTTTGATGTATTCAACTTTCCAAAATCAATTAAAATTTTAATTAGGCATGTGTTGGACAACAGTTTCCTGCACATTAGATCAAAGTAGATAAATCAACCAGAAAAATCAATATATGTATGGACATGTTTACCCTTCCTACTTAACGTGATAATTACACTTTATACAACAAGGATGTCCACCAGATGGCAGCAAGTGATCACTTATTGCAAATACCTGATTCTGAGGAAAAAATATTTTAGGCAAAGTTTATGCAGTCACAACATTTTTAGATATATTTTCCAGATAAAAAAAAACAAAAATGTTACATCATAACTAGAATAGAATCACTTTGTTTGCCAAGTGCTCCATTTATCGTACTCGGAATTGGTTGTGGTACACATGGCAATGGCAGTACAATACAGTACAATACAGTACAATAAGGGCAGACATGGCAATATCTTTATGACATACGACAAGACGTGGCATTGTCAATATGAGAAATGTCCTCACAGTTCTCAAAGCGAGCATTCAAAGAACAGGGTGGGTGAATAAGACTTCTAACAGCTTAGGAGTGGGGCAGAGTTCCGCACAGGAATACAGGCAATTAGGGGAGGGCCTCAGGTAAAGTAATGCTTCCCGTAGGACTAGAATGCTGCAACTTTGCAGGGTGGCTGGAGTTCAGTAGTGGGACAGCCTGGGAGAAGAACGTGCACCTGTGCCTGGTGGACCTAGAGGGGATGGCTCTGAAACAAAGATCTGATGGGAGCAATTCGAAGAAGTGACTGCCTGGTTAAGAGGGGCCATGCGAGATCCTGGTGGCCATCAACCTCATTCTGGTAGTGTGGAGGAGATTCAAGGGTGGCAGGGTCCATCTTATGATCTTTCCAGCAGCACTGATTATTCTGTGGAGTTTGTATTTGCTGCTGGCCGACTCCACTGCATAACAGACAATAAGGAAGGAGTAAAGGATGGATTCGACTGTGGCTGTGTAGAAGCTGAGGAGCAGTTCCCGTGGTATTCCAAGCTCTTTCAGCTGGCACAAGAAAAATAGCCTCTGTTGTGCCTTCTTTTGGATTTTAGTGGTGTTCTGTCCCCTTTAATTATTGTTGTCCCAAGGAACCGAACACTTGATACCCTGAAGACTTTGGTCTCCCCTGGATGGGAACCTCCGGAAATCCACAATCAGTTCAACAGTCTTTGCAGCGTTGAGGACAAAATTGTTGTCCTTGCACTAGTTGCAGATCCTCTCAGTCTCGCTACGGAAGGCATGCTCTCCGTTTCCACTGATGAGGCTGATGGTTGTTATGTCATCTGCAAATTTGATGACCTTAACAGAGTCTGCAATTGAGGTACAATTGTTGGTGTACAGTGAGAATAGGAGTGGGTATAGTGCACACCCCTGCTGGAGAGGCAGTTGCCTAGCCTAACCCATTGTGTCCTATTGGAGAGGAAGTCCCTGACCCACCTGCAGAGGCTAGACTCGGAGTTGCACAAGATTGTCTAGCAGGATGTCTGGACAGATAGTATTAAATAGTAAGCTAAAGTCCAAGAACAGAATCCTGGCATATGAGTCTGGTCTTTCCAGATAATCTTTGATGTACACAAAACTGTTATTTATAGCGTCATCTACTGACCTATTCCCCCTGTAGGCAAATTGATATAGGTCGAGGAGGGAGCTTGTGGATCGCTTCAAGAGGCCAAGAATCAGTCGCACAAAGATCTTCGTGATGGTGAGGGTTAAAGCTAAAGGTCTGTAGTTGTTGTGTTCTGTTTTTCCTGGCTTTTTGGGTACTAGGATAATCGTAGACCTCTTAAGGCAGGAGGGGACCTTGCCCTCCATCAAGGACCTTTTGTTAATGGAGGTGATGATGGGAGCCAGTTCATCTTTGCAGGTCCTCAGGCAGATTGATGACACCCCATTCGGGCCAGATGCTTTGTTGGGGGTTCAGCTTGCGGAGGTGTTGTAAAACCTATGACTCCTGGACTGCATCTCTAACTCCGCATCTCCAAATGTGGTCAATGAACATGATTTTGTTTATAAACGGGGCCTGTTGTAGCTGATGAGTGTAATTTCGTTTATAAAAGTGTGCCTGTTTACAAAAGGTTCCACATGTAGCCACTATTAGAATATCAGTAAAATTACTGATATTCTACTAGTTACAGCCGCTTTTAGAATCTTGGTGAAATTACCAATATTCTACTAGTTAATTACAATATCGTTACTGATATTTTACTATGACCTAACCCTACTCTCACACAGAACCCTACCTCTACTGATTCCTTGCCCTAACCCTCTCTGCTGGTGCCCAGCCTTAACCTCCCCTCCGCGCCTTACCTAAACCCTCCTGGTGGTGCCTACTCTTAACCCTCCCTTAATGCCTAACCTTAACCCCTCATGGTGGTGCCTGACCTCAACCCCCAAAACACTTAATCTTAAACTCCTGTGGTTGTGGTGTCTAACCTTAAACCCTTCGGAGCCTAACCTTAACCCCCATGATGGTACTTACACTCCCCCCCCCCCCCGGTACCTCCCTTGGTGGTACCTAACTTCAACCCAAGCTGGTGGTGCCTAACCTTACCCCTCCCCCAACAATTTACTGACAACATTGTAGCCACAGTTTTAGAAAAAATTCTGGAGCAAACATTTCTGGGGTGCCAATAATTTCGGCCATGACTGTATAAGGGGAAAACTGGCCAGGATGCAAAGTGATTAAAGGACTTCTGAGGAGAAAATAAACTAATGAGAAGAACAATTGTATCTAGCCTCTGTCTCCTAAAAACTACCTTTTTTTATATATCCCACAGATTTATTTTATATTTAAATCTAGTTTTTACGTTTTTACTGTTTCATTGTCTCTGCTCAATGATACCTTCATTAAAGTATGCCAGAGCTCAAATCTATGAATTATTGACCCTTTTTATCTCTTTCCTGCTCTCAGAAGCCATTTGCTGACAGGAAAGTGTTTTATGGCTGTAATTACTTATCAGTGAGGGTTATGCTATATTCTGACCCAGTCTGACCTAGTCCCGACCCAGGCAAAATCTGTCACTTGCATACCTGGTGTTTAACTCTTTCAGGCATATAAAGAAAAAAAGGAACAGAGCCTAGTTATCTGTATGCTTGGCACTGCAGGTACACACGTCTATCTCATCATGTCACGTGTCACCTCGGTTGTCCTTTCAAGAAGTGTTTTGGACACTTTACGTGGGTTTCTAAGGACAACCACATGCATACAGTATATGCACAGTAAAAATGTACACAGATAATATGACTGTAATTTACATCTACTGTATTTAAAAATCTGCAGCAATCACAGGATTGACTTCTCCCAAAAGCTGTAAGACTGAGTGAAAGGATAAAGTCAGGTGTACACAGCAATGAAAGAGAGCAGAAGCTGGTGTAGTCACATGACAGATCCATTTCTGTGAGAGTATCTCTTGCTCAGAGTATAAATCAAGCAAGCAGTAATTGACATACCAGTTTGGAAGGCTACAGAGGAGCTTCTCCACAAACAGTAGAGCCATGGGGTGATATTAGGTCTCTGCAGAACCCAGCTGAATTGCTTAATATTTTTCTACAACAATCAGATCCACGCACAGATCTAAATAGATTGTGTCATTCAAGGCTTCTGCTGCTAAAAAGTTAGTTGTACATTTGAGCTCAAGGCCTGAAACAGCCCAGTTAAAGGAGATAAGACATGCATGGGTGTGGCTGGTACTTGACTCATCACCAGTATGCTAATGAAGGGGCTCTGACATCTGTCATCAACTAATCAGAGGACTTAGCAGTTGATAAAAACAGGCTGTGACAGTGAGTGCCTACTCAGAAAACATTTATGCCTGGAGCCAGACTTTCAACTTTGTCCCTAATCCTTATCCAAACTATAATCCTATCATATTCCGTGCCAGAAGTGTAATGTGGAAAAACAACTGTTTGCTGTACTACAACAGTAATCTAGTAAGTGATGTCATGGTAGAAATAATACAGGCTTCAATTGCTGACCTACTTCTGAAAAAGCTAGCTGGCTGACTTTAACACCAATTTCATCTAACATTTCATCTAGCTTTAATATACCAATGTTTCTGTATACAGAAAAGGTAAAACAAAAGGAAAAACTGCCTCTTCTATTGTTCATTGTCCTAACTCATTAAATACTGACAGTAAAAAGAAAAGGAACAATTTACTCTTCTCCTTCTCTACAACCAGCCATACATTGAAAAGTTACTCCAGCTATTGCACACTATTTACTTTGCACGGATTTTATATCCTGCCGCCCACACCTCACCATCTTTCATCACTCTGCAGAGAACACAGAAAGGTCTGACTGATGTAGATAAATAAGCAATTACTTTCAAGGGCAACATGAATTTTCTTCCCTCCCATACGTTGACTGATCTGTATTGTGTATGAATTCTGATGTTCCTGTTTTGTAAAAGTACATCTTCCATACATGTGTATTTACCATATGGTAGGAAACTAGTGAAGCCTGCCAGCCTGCAGACTCCTAACAAGGTGGCTATCTACTATCATTTTTAAAAAAATTTAGTTGATTCCATAAGTGTGTGGGCTATAGATGGAAATGTATTTCTCTTATGGAGTTATCTCAGTTAATGTAACTAGCATAATATTTACCTACCATTTATTTAAACTCTTTTAAGGCTTTATAACTGCTTGAACTGTATTTCACTTGTTTACTTTAGCATGTTTTGCCAAAAAGGTGTCAGGGAGCAGTTAATGTTCCCAAGGAAAAGCATTCCCACTTTACCATTTCCATTTTTTTCTAGATGAACAAAACAAACAAAAAACTGAATATAATAAATTTTATGTAAAATGTCTGCACATGTAGATGGCAATTTGTACAGAAACAAAAAAAAATGCCTTAAAAAAACGTGACTGTCTTCTACATCAGTTTCATGATGATGGCCTATTTAATTTTATAAATTGTGTCCTTTTGGCAGTTTGTGAAAATATACATTCTATCTTTAACTACTTGCCGACTACTCCACGCCAATTGGCGTGAGCAGCGCGGCAGCCCCAGGACCGCTTCACGCACATCGGCTTGAACGGCCGTTTATGGGGCTAGCAGGAGATTGCGCGCAGGCTGCGTGCGCATCTCCTGCTTGGAAGGCGGAGCTCTGCCTTCAGTCTCCCAGCGGCAGTCTCCCAGCCATCTGTTAGGGTAGTACATCGCTGCGATCTAAGGCAGCGCTGTACTGGGGACAGCCGTGTGACACGGCTTTCCCCCTGGGACACCAGAGACCGATCGGCTCTCATAGGCAGAAGCCTATGACAGCTGATCACCGTGATTGGCCAGCTGGGGGGAGGGAGGGGGGGGGGGATTATTAAAGAAATAGTATTTTTTATTACAAAAATAACAACAATATTTGTATAAAAAAATAAACATGGGGCAGCGATCAGACCCCACCAACAGAGAGCTCTGTTAGTGGGAAGAAAAGGGGGGGGGGGGGATTCACTCGCAGCACCGAGGGCACCGGAAGAGGAGGAGGAAGGCTCATTAGGACCGAGCCTTCCCTCTCCTTAGGTGAGTATCTGACTTTTTTATTTTTAAAGTGGTACCCCCTGGCTTTAAGGCATGACATGTCCTCCTCAGTTCCATAAAGCCATCAGATAGGATGTACACTGTGCTGCATGTCCTCAATCTTTCTTTTGTGTGATAGACAAGACAACCATGCTTTGGATTTTGGTCTGCAGGTTTTTGATCGTTCCTAGCACCACTGCTTCTGTATGCACTTTTTGTGGCTAGATGCAGGAATAATCATAGGAAACATTCCTACAGTCTTGTTATGGCGTGCTGTTGGAAGAACATTGGCTGGAAAAAAGAACTGACAGTTTCCTTAGAATCACTGTTATTTTGGCACTGAAAAGTACTGTTTTGAAATCTGAAAATGGAACATTGCATCTGTCAAACTTTTTAGAGGTTGTTTGGGTTCCCACCTTTAGTGAAGGGACAACTTTCCTTTCAGTTTGAACCACCACATTTTTGTCATATCATAAAATCTGACATTAATGCTATATTGCTTGTCTTTGGTCATAACAGTACATTTCCTTGGGAGACTTCACTTGCTACCAATATTTCAATATAACACCCTGAGTTTGCTTATCTTATTATTCCTATTGCCAGGTGGTCTAAACTAGTATTTTTGTATGAATTAAAAATCAAACTTGATATAATAAAGAATAACTACTATCCAAATAAAACTTCAAAAATACAATTACATTTATAAAGCGATTTTCTCCCATAGGACTCAAAGCGCATAATTATGTCTCATATCAGATCAGAGTAAGAATCCTGAAAACGTAATAGTAATACAATAATAGTAATACGTAATAGTTATACAAAAGCGTCACTGAGTTTGTTACAGCTGCTGCTGTATAATTTCCCTGAAGTATATGGGATACACTATGTAAAAATTCTGTGAGGCTAAGTTCACAGTGGGACGTTAAAGTCGCGCGTTAAAACAGCATTTAACGCAGAATAACTCACTGCAATGAAAAATCAATGCCCTGTTCACAGTGCACACGTTGCGTTGGTGTCTAACGCTGCACGTTAAGTAAAAGTACTGCATGCAGTGCGTTATACACATTATTAGCTGCGTTGGACTGTTTGCACATGCTCAGTGATGACTTGGAAGCATACTTTTCATTGCCTGTATTTTTTACTGTATCTGCTGTATGCGACGGTAACGCTGCGTTGCCACTTCTTGGGCGCATTGCGTTGTAAGCTTGCGGTGCGACTTTAACGTGGCATCAAAACGCAACGTCCCACTATGAATCTAGCCTGAATGTTTCAATTATTTAGTTCATGGTTCATCTGAAAGAGAAGCCAGAGAACCTTGACATCTTTCAGATAGAAGACAGTTCATGACTCCCACTAAGCAACATATCTTCAGTTCTAAAAAGTGGTCGAGCTTTCCCGACCTTTATAAGCGCAAGTAATTTACTTACACAAGCCAAAAAAGTATAGTATATTTGTTTATGTGCCTGGCTGAAGGTAAGTATAGGTATTTTCTTTATAATGTCTGGAGAAAGATGAAAATATGGCTTGGAATGTTGAGAATAAAGGGTATTAATGCTTCCCACCCATTTAAACACCACAACAACATATAGAAAAAGAATGTACAAAATTTTTCAGGACAACCAAGTTTATGTTATTTATACTGGTTTATCTAGATCTAGCTCTAATTGTGTATGTAACTCTGCCCTCCCAGTAAAATTTTAGCCTATGCTATATAGTTGTGCAGTGCTCTCGTTTCTGTACTCTGGGAGAACAGGTGTTTCTGCCTCCCTTACAAAAAGTAAAGTGTGGCTGTTGGAAGAGCATTCTATCTTTGCTGAAGGGATTCCTATTTTCACATTGGCAGTTCAGAGTGCAGAATTTGATAAAGGGCACTTGGCCCGAAACGTCATGCTTGCTTATATGCTTTGTACTACTGCAAGTGAAATACAGCAAAATTGATTGAATATATATCCACCGGTTGTCGAGTCCTAACTGGGATTGTTTTGGCAGACAGGAAAATAGGAAATTGCTTTATTCTGATTAACGTGTTCCATTTTTTAATTGAAGTCAATGGCCCTGACTTCCGCGGTTAACAGCAAAGCCCCCATACATGATATTGTCTGTTAAAGGAAACCAGAGATGTTTGGAAATAAAAGTTTTATACATACCTGGGGCTTCCTCCATCCCCATGCGCACGGATCACTCCCATGCCGCCGTCCTCAGTCTTCTGTATTGCCGGTACTGTGTCCCGAAACTCTCCGTCACACTTTAAGGAGATTGATAGGAATGTGGTTAAAAAAATTGTAAAACGATGATGTCGTTTTTGAGAAATTTGATTTTAAAGTTTCATAGGAAAAATGTTTTTTAAACTGCGTAAAATGACACTTTTCTGCGCTATACTGCACTGCATTCTGAGTTTTGAGTTCTGTATACACATTGTGTACATTACAAGAAAACAGACAATGTTGGGTCCCACCTCCCAAGCCTATTTAACCCTTTGTTTCCCATGCAGGCTGGGATAGCCGGAATGCAGCGCCTGAACTGCATGGGTCTCCACAGCCTGAGCTATACCAGCCCACATGATCCATGATATAGGGAGGCTCTGGAAGGAGACCAAGCCTCCCCCTCTCCCTCAGAGCCCTTATCCAATCTACAGACAAGGGTCTCTTTCCTACCTCCAGTACCCAGGTGGAGCTAGGGCTTTGCATGCCATAGGGATGGGGGGGTGGGGGGTGGGTTCATGTTGGCATAATGTTTTCCCCTCCCTAGGTGAAATGAGTGTAGGGGTACTGATTTACCCTTAACACATTTCCAGAAACAGTTAAAAAAATTAAATAAAAACACAACAACAAAAAAAAGTCCTTTATTGATCTAAATTAACCCTGATTACTTACCTTTTCATTAATGATCCAACAAAAGTATCCAGTAAGGGCCCAAGTCTCCAGCTCTTCTCCCGACAAACTCCCGCTGCTGAATGCCCATAGGCAGCCTCTGCTTCTGTATTGCATAGGCAGCCTCTGCAATACAGAAGCAGAAGCTGCTTTTGGCCATTCAGTAGCAGGTGTTTGTCAGGAGGGGGGTTGGAGACTTGGGCCCTCAGAGGATACTGGCATTGGATCATTAATAAAAAGGTAAGTATTTATGGCTAATTTAGATCAATTAAGGACTTTTTAAGTCATTGTGTTTTTATTTGGTGATGATAGCATGTATGTGGGCTTTGTTATTAACTGCGGAAGTTGGCATCATTAACTTCAATAGATAATGCCTTCAGAACACGAAAAATTATAACACAAAATTCAATACTTGGCAGCAAAACACAGAATTTTGAAGAATTTGGGATTCAGCTGTTCCAATCATTCCTAGTTTCTAATCTCTGAGGGCACTACATACATTTTCTACAGGTGTGCAGCAGTATGCATTTGGTCTATATTAGCCAAAGGAAGATTATGGAAGTTGACATGGATCTAAATGTTTGATAATTTTTCCTGCTGTTTAAGCAAAACAGTGCATTGTAAAATGTTCTTAATCTTCCTTTTTGTCCTACAAAGTAGCAGTTACCCAATACAACAAAAGTAATACAACATGAGTCTCTAATAAACATGTTGAGTAATCAAGTTTCTTTTTTTTCTTTCAGCATCAACTTCATTATCAAACCTTCACTGTAACACAGTTTGGTAAGAATATTTTCAGTGTAACATATGTAATTTTGTGTTAGATTAAATGTTTAATCACTTTTAGTAAAATGTATTTTGTAATAATTAGCTATATAAACTGTATGTGGTGGAAAACTGATACACCAAGCCTTCCTCCTGCTCTTCCTAATGGGGCCAGTTGTTCCATTTTGTGGAGACATGAATGACCCATCACCATTTATGACATAAATCTGTGGAGGATGGTACTGGAATAATTTAAGTTTAAAAAGTGTATTCCAGTTGGAATCTATAACTGAGCATGTGTACTTAACGTCAGGAATAGACTGGCGTATTCTCTCAAGGGAATATTATAAATGAAAACAAGGTCATGTTTTGGATGATCTAATGGCTGCATTTAATCTTTGGATTATTTTGTTAGGTTCCTCCAATTAAGAGACTATATTATAAACCTAGATCTAACCTAAGATCTAATAGTTTTGCACCAATCATAGACTATGACATGGAATATAGTTTGCACACGACACATCCACCTCTCTTCCCCAATAATTGAATAGTAACTCCTGGAATAACAAATTACAGTACAAAACTTCCCTTCATTACTGAAGAACCCCACCAATCCAGGCAGCTGCCCAAAGAGTTCATGTATCCACCAACAATGACATGGTGCTTTGTGGGGGTGGAAGAATTTGCCACTCCTCATCCAGAGCACTCCACCACTGCTGAAAAAGTAGTGAGCTGAGCACTAGATCTAGGAGAGACCATGCTTTATTTTCCTGCACATTAGTTACCAGCCTATATGCCTGGGAGTGGAGTTGCTACTCCAAGGCATGCCCACCTCCCATGTTATTTCTTTTAAATGCTTTCCACCTTGCCACTTTGGTAATTGGGCCAGGTGGCCACTTTGGTAATTGCATTAAATAACATGATACAGAGTGGTACTGTAGCTTGCACAACTTTAAACCAATATTAGGATTATTATAATGCATTAAAGCCCAAACCTTGCTAAAACTTTTTGTTGTTGTTTTTTTGTTAATTGTGCTTCAAGTAAGGGAGGAAATGAACCATCAGGTTATTGTGGCATCTTTGGCTTTTTTGTGGAGAAACTCACTCTGCTCCTGTAGGGGTGACTACCTATGCTAACAGAAGGACAATTTTGACTGGAGCTTTTAGTGTTTCACAGTAAGATACTACTGACATATTCACATGCATATCTTTATTTGTATAAATATTAATTTTGTCTTGAATTATTTTGATTGTGCTTGACATTGTTTTGGCATTTCCTCTGTTGCGCTTTTTGCCTTTCAATAAAAAATTGAAGTAGAAAATATGATGACTACATTTCAATTAGTTGTTTTAGTGGTATTACATTTTTTGAAACAAATATCCTTTGTTCTCTAGTTTTACCAAAGTTTGAAGTTCTCCTGCACGCACCCTCACATCACTCAATAAAGAGTGGTTCATTAGATGGCACTGTCACTGCAACGTAAGTTTCACTTTACGGCTTCAATATTATGTGTAAATTCCTTTTGTGCACTCTAACAGTGTAACTGCAACGGGCATGGATTTACCGCTATATTTATGATTACGTGTAGGTATACCTATGGCATGCCTGTGAAAGGAAAGATGAATATTACCTTACTATATTCAACAATTTATAGGAAAAGAAGCAACATCACCAAAACGTTTGAGGCAAGTAGAATATGGTATTAAGATGTTTCAGTTACATTAACAAAGGATTATCAATTTTGTTGCAAATACATACGAACTAAACAGGAATTAGGTAGAGCAGATGTATTTCACTGATGTAGCTATGATATTGATAATTTTTCCATATTAACAAATCTATGTTGCCCATATTTGGGTATATATCGATCTAAGTTTAATATAGCATACACCAGTAGTATTTTCAAATAGAGGTATAAATGACCTATAGCAGATATATTACCTGATACTGGACATTATCAGAGATTAATCCCGGGTTCAGTATGTTTGCTCAAATAACTAGGTAGTGCAATATTAGTGGATAAAGTGAAGTGCAAAATTGGATATAACAATGCAACAATGTGTCAAAGTAATACTTAGGAAATAACAAAACTGTAGAAAAAAACTCTAATGGTGGCCATACACGGTACAATAAAAACGTTCGATTTTCCCGTTTATGCGATCTAAATGATCGAATTGAATGAAAGTTGAAAATATTTTTTTTTTCGATCAAGAAATTCGAACGATTATCCCGTTTTTTCGGGAAAAATGATCGGACATGCTGGAAAAATCTTTATATTCGATCTAATGGAATAATCGAACTAAATTATCTAATTGAAAAATTGTACCATGTATGGCCACCTTAAGTAATGAAAGTGCCAAGTTAAAAGTGCTATAGTGCTATGATGCCAGACAGACCATGAACGAAGTATGGAACAAGATCATACTATCTAATTAAAAAGAAAGACTGCCCACTCACGGTGAAAGATTATAATAATTATAAAATAAATTAATCATTCCAAACAAATCTTTCGAAAAATAGATTAAATGTATTAGGGACATATCCCTTTAAAAATGTAAAAACAATAACATAAAATCTCCCAGGAAACTGCTTATAAGCAATACATCCCCGATCACACAAAATACAAGATTATATATGATTAAATGTTGGGGATAAGATACTCCAAGGTGCTAGTGCAAGACTTATATTAGTGCGTGCTTAATGAAATCTCAATAAATGCCAGATTGTGCAAAGATACAAAAAACTGTTACAAAAACATCCATAAATATAAACATACTGCCCAAAAAGTGAATAAAAAATCATTTATACAATTCAATAAAAAAAAGTGCATGCATAAAACTCTCTTGCAAAAAATGGTCTGTGCAAAAAATAGCTGACAGGTGCCTGTGTTGCTGAAATTTGGTATACTGGATAACCACAATGTAAAAAGATCAAAGTAGAAAGATCTGTGCAAAGTAGCATGAAAAAGTGCAAATGAAAAAGGAGGTACTTTACCCGTATGGTGATCGGTGGATGGGGGAGACAGCCCTACGTGCTCGCAGCCCTGCTGCTTCTCTGGAGGCTCAAGAACAAGATCATATGTCACCTGTAAGGAGCGTAGTTGTAACACTGGTGCTGCAAGTCAGTGGAATGGAGGGAGACTCCAACAGACTTCTCCATCAATCAGGCCGCCTTATCAAGAGAGCGGGGTCCAGTGTCTACATGGCGTGTAATCTGCATGTTTTATAGTGCTGCAGGAGTCACATGTGCAGGCAGAAGTCTGCTGGTAGGTGGAAGTCGGATGTCAACTCGCATGCAGTTTTTATATTAAAGTCTTTTTGTCTAGTCTCCATTGCATTTCACACTCATTATAACACATTATAGCACATGCATTATGCAACTGACCACTGTGAGACCTAGCCATAAGGTGGGTACACACGTCAGATAAAAGTCTTTGAAAAATGAAAGATCACATACCAATTTTACCCCCTTTCATGTAGTATGAGAGCCACACTCTACACAGTCTATTCTATGGAGCTGAACTCCTCATCAGACAGAAATCTTTGCAAGATGCTGCACACACAGATGCTGTACACATTAAACAGATCAGTATCTGCAAAATATCTGTTCCTGCAAAAGATCCATTCTTGCAAGACGCATTCATAGTCTATGATATCTGCAGATCTCATACACACCTTGTTTAACGGACAATTATCTGTAGATCAGATCCACCAGGTTGGATCTTCAGATCGGCAGATAATTGTCTGATCTGCAGATGAATGTCCATTAAACAAGGTGTGTATGGGATCTGCAGATGTCATAGACTATGATTGCATTTTGCAGGAATGGATCTTTTGCAGGGATTGATCTTTTGCAGATACTGATCTGTTGCATGTGTACAGCATCTTTGTGTGCAGCATCTTGCAAAGATTTTTATTTGATGGGGAGTTCAGCTCCATAGAATAGACTGTGTAGAGTGTGGCTCTCATACTACATGAAAGGGGGTAAAATTGGTCTGTGATCTTTCATTTTCCAAAGACTTTTATCTGACGTGTGTACCCACCTTTAGCCACTTGAGGACCTAGGGCTTTCTACCCCTTAAGGACCGGCCACTTTTTTTCCATTCAGACCACTGCAGCTTTCACGGTTTATTCCTCGCTCATACAACCTACCACCTAAATGAATTTTGGCTCCTTTTCTTGTCACTAATAAAGCTTTCTTTTGGTGCTATTTGATTGCTCCTGCGATTTTTACTTTTTATTATATTCATCAAAGAAGACATGAATTTTGGCAAAAAAATGATTTTTTTAACTTTCTGTGCTGACATTTTTCAAATAAAGTAAAATTTCTGTATACATGCAGCGCGAAAAATGTGGACAAACATGTTTTGGATAAAAAAAAACCATTCAGTGTATATTTATTGGTTTGGGTAAAAGTTATAGCGTTTACAAACTATGGTGCAAAAAGTGAATTTTCCCATTTTCAAGCATCTATGACTTTTCTGACCACCTGACATGTTTCATGAGGGGCTAGAATTCCAGGATAGTATAAATACCCCCCCAAATGACCCCATTTTGGAAAGAAGACATCCCAAAGTATTCACTGAGAGGCATAGTGTGTTCATAGAAGATATTATTTTTTGTCACAAGTAAGCGGAAAATGACACTTTGTGAGAAAAAAAAAAAAAAAAGTTTCCATTTCTTCTAACTTGCGACAAAAAAAATGAAATCTGCCACGGACTCACCATGCCCCTCTCTGAATACCTTGAAGGGTCTACTTTCCAAAATGGGGTCATTTGTGGGGTGTGTTTACTGTCCTGACATTTTGGGGGGTGCTAAATTGTAAGCACCCCTGTAAAGCCTAAAGGTGCTCATTGGACTTTGGACCCCTTAGCGCAGTTAGGCTGCAAAAAAGTGCCACACATGTGGTATTGCCGTACTCAGGAGAAGTAGTATAATGTGTTTTGGGGTGTATTTTTACACATACCCATGCTGGGTGGGAGAAATATCTCTGTAAATGACAATTTGTTAATTTTTTTTACACACAATTGTCCATTTACAGAGATCTTTCTCCCACTCAGCATGGGTATGTGTAAAAATACACCCCAAAACACATTATACTACTTCTCCTGAGTACGGCAATACCACATGTGTGGCACTTTTTTGCACCCTAACTGCGCTAAAGGGCCCAAAGTCTAATGAGTACCTTTAGGATTTCACAGGTCATTTTGAGAAATTTCGTTTCAAGACTACTCCTCACGGTTTAGGGCCCCTAAAATTCCAGGGCAGTATAGGAACCCCACAAATGACCCCATTTTAGAAAGAAGACACCCCAAGGTATTCCGTTAGGAGTATGGTGAGTTCATAGATGATTTTATTTTTTGTCAAAAGTTAGCGGAAAATGACACTTTGTGAAAAAACACAATTAAAATCAATTTCCGCTAACTTGTGACAAAAAATAAAATCTTCTATGAACTCGCCATACTCCTAACGGAATACCTTGGGGTGTCTTCTTTCTAAAATGGGGTCATTTGTGGGGTTCCTATACTGCCCTGGCATTTTAGGGGCCCTAAACCGTGAGGAGTAGTCTTGAAACGAAATTTCTCAAAAAGACCTGTGAAATCCTAAAGGTACTCATTGGACTTTGGGCCCTTTAGCGCAGTTAGGGTGCAAAAAAGTGCCACACATGTGGTATCGCCATACTCGGGAGAAGTAGTACAACGTGTTTTGGGGTGTATTTTTACACATACCCATGCTGGGTGGGAGAAATACCTCTGTAAATGACAATCTTTTGATTTTTTTACACACAATTGTCCATTTACAGCGGTATTTCTCCCACCCAGCATGGGTATGTGTAAAAATACACCCCAAAACACATTGTACTACTTCTCCCGAGTACGGCGATACCACATGTGTGGCACTTTTTTGCACCCTAACTGCGCTAAGGGGCCCAAAGTCCAATGAGTACCTTTAGGATTTCACAGGTCATTTTTGTTTCAAGACTACTCCTCCCGGTTTAGGGCCCCTAAAATGCCAGGGCAGTATAGGAACCCCACTAATGACCCCATTTTAGAAAGAAGACACCCCAAGGTATTCCGTTAAGAGTATGGTGAGTTCATAGAAGTTTTTATTTTTTTGTCACAAGTTAGCGGAAATTGATATTAATTGTTTTTTTCACAAAGTGTCATTTTCCGCTAACTTGGGACAAAAAATAAAATCTTCTATGAACTCACCATACTCCTAACGGAATACCTTTGGGTGTCTTCTTTCTAGAATGGGGTCATTTGTGGGGTTCCTATACTGCCCTGGCATTTTAGGGGCCCTAAACCGTGAGGAGTAGTCTTGAAACCAAATGTTGCAAAATGACCTGTGAAATCCTAAAGGTACTCATTGGACTTTGGGCCCCTTAGCGTACTTAGGGTGTAAAAAAGTGCCACACATGTGGTACCGCCGTACTCAGGAGAAGTAGTATAATGTGTTTTGGGGTGTATTTTTACACATACCCATGCTAAGTGGGAGAAATATCTCTGTAAATGACAATTGTTTGATGTTTGTTACACACAATTGTCCATTTACATAGAAATTTCTCCCACCCAGCATGGGTATGTGTAAAAATACACCCCAAAACACATTATACTACTTTTCCTGAGTACGGCGGTACCACATGTGTGACACTTTTTTGCAGCCTAGGTGCGCTAAGGGGCCCAACGTCCTATTCACAGGTCATTTTGAGGCATTTGTTTTCTAGACTACTCCTCGCGGTTTAGGGCCCCTAAAATGCCAGGGCAGTATAGGAACCCCACAAGTGACCCCATTTTAGAAAGAAGGCACCCCAAGGTATTCCGTTAGGTGTATGGCGAGTTCATAGAAGATTTTATTTTTTGTCACAAGTTAGTGAAAAATGACACTTTGTGAAAAAAACCCAATAAAAATCAATTTCCGCTAACTTTTGACAAAAAATAAAATCTTCTATGAACTCGTCATACACCTAACAGAATACCTTGGGGTGTCTTTTTTTCTAAAATGGGGTCACTTGTGGGGTTCCTATACCGCCCTGGCATTTTACGGGCCCAAAACCGTGAGTAGTCTGGAAACCAAATGTCTCAAAATGACTGTTCAGGGGTATAAGCATCTGCAAATTTTGATGCCAGGTGGTCTATGAGGGGGCGAATTTTGTGGAACCGGTCATAAGCAGGGTGGCCTTTTAGATGACAGGTTGTATTGGGCCTGATCTGATGGATAGGAGTGCTAGGGGGGTGACAGGAGGTGATTGATGGGTGTCTCAGGGGGTGGTTAGAGGGGAAAATAGATGCAATCAATGCACTGGGGAGGTAATCGGAAGGGGGTCTGAGGGGCATCTGAGGGTTTGGCCGAGTGATCAGGAGCCCACACGGGGCAAATTAGGGCCTGATCTGATGGGTAGGTGTGTTAGGGGGTGACAGGAGGTGATTGATGGGTGTCTCAAGGTGTGATTAGAGGGGGGAATAGATGCAAGCAATGAACTGGCGAGGTGATCAGGGCTGGGGTCTGAGAGCATTCTGAGGGTGTGGGCGGGTGATTGAGTGCCCTAGGGGCAGATAGGGGTCTAATCTGATAGGTAGCAGTGACAGGGGGTGATTGATGGGTAATTAGTGGGTGTTTAGGGTAGAGAACAGATGTAAACACTGCACTTGGGAGGTGATCGGACGTCGGATCTGCGGGCGATCTATTGGTGTGGGTGGGTGATTAGATTGCCCGCAAGGGGCAGGTTAGGGGCTGATTGATGGGTGGCAGTGACAGCGGGTGATTGATGGGTGGCAGTGACAGGGGGTGATTGATGGGTGGCAGTGACAGGGGGTGATTGATGGGTGGCAGTGACGGGGTGATTGATGGGTGATTGATGGGTGATTGACAGGTGATTGACAGGTAATCAGTGGGTTATTACAGGGGAGAACAGATGTAAATATTGCACTGGCGAATTGATAAGGGGGGGGGTCTGAGGGCAATCTGAGCGTGTAGGCGGGTGATTGGGTGCCCGCAAGGGGCAGATTAGGGTCTGATCTGATGGGTAACAGTGACAGGTGGTGATAGGGGGTGATTGATGGGTGATTGATGGGTAATTAGTGGGTGTTTAGAGGAGAGAATAGATGTAAACGCTGCGCTTGGGTGGTGATCTGATGTCGGATCTGCGGGCGATCTATTGGTGTGGGTGGGTGATCAGATTGCCCGCAAGGGGCAGGTTAGGGGCTGATTGATGGGTGGCAGTGACAGGGGGTGATTGATGGGTGGCAGTGACAGGGGGTGATTGATGGGTGATTGACAGGTGATGAGTGGGTTATTACAGGGAAGGACAGATGTAAATAATGCCCTGGCGAATTGATAAGGGGGGGTCTGAGGGCAATCTGAGCGTGTAGGCGGGTGATTGGGTGCCCGCAAGGGGCAGATTAGGGTCTGATCTGATGGGTAACAGTGACAGGTGGTGATAGGGGGTGATTGATGGGTGATTGATGGGTAATTAGTGGGTGTTTAGAGGAGAGAATAGATGTAAACGCTGCGCTTGGGTGGTGATCTGATGTCGGATCTGCGGGCGATCTATTGGTGTGGGTGGGTGTTTAGATTGCCCGCAAGGGGCAGGTTAGGGGCTGATTGATGGGTGGCAGTAACATGGGGTGATTGATGGGTGGCAGTGACAGGGGGTGATTGATGGGTGATTGACAGGTGATCAGTGGGTTATTACAGGGAAGGACAGATGTAAATAATGCCCTGGCGAATTGATAAGGGGGGGTCTGAGGGCAATCTGAGCATGTAGGCGGGTGATTGGGTGCCCGCAAGGGGCAGATTAGGGTCTGATCTGATGGGTAACAGTGACAGGTGGTGATAGGGGGTGATTGATGGGTGATTGATGGGTAATTAGTGGGTGTTTAGAGGAGAGAATAGATGTAAACGCTGCGCTTGGGTGGTGATCTGATGTCGGATCTGCGGCGATCTATTGGTGTGGGTGGGTGATCAGATTGCCCGCAAGGGGCAGGTTAGGGGCTGATTGATGGGTGTCAGTGACAGGGGGTGATTGATGGGTGATTGACAGGTGATTGACAGGTGATCAGGGGGGATAGATGCATACAGTACATGGGGTGGGGGGGTCTGGGGGGGGGGTCTGGGGAGAATCTGAGGGGTGGGGGGGTGATCTGGAGGGAGCAGGGGGCAGGGGGGGGATAAAAAAAAATAGCGTTGACAGATAGTGACAGGGAGTGATTGATGGGTGATTAGGGGGGTGATTGGGTGCAAACAGGGGTCTGGGGGGTGGGAAGGGGGGGGTCTGATGGGTGCTGTGGGCGATCTGGGGCAGGGGGGGGGGAAATCAGTGTGCTTGGTGCAGACTAGGGTGGCTGCAGCCTGCCCTGGTGGTCCCTCGGACACTGGGACCACCAGGGCAGGAGGCAGCCTGTATAATACACTTTGTAAACATTACAAAGTGTATTATACACTTTGTATGCGGCGATCGTCGGGTTAACATCCCGCCGGCGCTTCCGTATGGCCGGCGGGATGTTGCGGCGGGTGAGCGGCGCCAGGCGGAGGCGGAGGATCGCGTCACTGATGACGCGATCGCTCCGCCCATGCCCCTACAAGGACCGCCGCCAATTGTCAATACGGCGGTCCTTGCGGGGTCCACTTCCCGGCCGCCAATTATATATACGGCGGTCGGGAAGTGGTTAGATCAGTGTGAGGGGTTGCCAAGGTAGGGGGAGTGGGTGGTGTGGTTTTTAATCATTCATCATTTCCCTTAGCTCTGCACTGCAGTGAGCACTACAATTCTAGCAGCACCAGAGGTCAGACTGATATTGCATATCTGATATCTGCTTGTTTGGCCATTGTAAAATCTTTCCTCTCCCTGATTTACATTCTGACATTTATCACATGGTGACATTTTTACTGCTGGCAGGCGATGTAGCTGCTGCTTGCTTTTTGACAGTTGGAAACAGCTGTAAACAGCTATTTCCCATAATGCAACAAGGTTCACAGACAGGAAACTGCCAAGAGTAGGTACTTTTCTTGTTTGTTGTGGGAGGGGTTTCACCACAATATCAGCCATACAGCACCCCCCTGATGATCCGTTTGTGAAAAGGAATAGATTTCTCATGTAAAAGGGGGTATCAGCTACTGATTGGGATGAAGTTCAATTCTTGATCACGGTTTCTGTTTAAGTCATAACTCATCAAAATATATCAGAATAAAGGCCTGTTAGACATCCTGCATATAAATAAAAGACTAGAACACACAAATGTTGAAATAATTACATTTATCAATAAACTGAAAAAATCGTGAAACTGTACAAATAAAGCATCAGATTATTATACATATATACACCTAATACACCTCCCATGTATGGTTTATTTTAAAACAGGAAATGGCACAGAGGGAAACATCACAATCGGGCATTAGAATTGTGATTCCTTTCTGACTTTTTCCCTTTGTCATCAGTCTTTGAGCAGCATATGACACATGTCCTGGTTGGTGTATTTTTTAGAGTGGGTGGAATATATTCTATGATCAGGGTTTACAATATAAACAATAACAGCTCTAGCATGTGATGAGGTCTGGTATATCAGGCAGATGCACTCACACATCTTCCAGATGAAGTCTGTGGGTGTCACTGGCCTTTCACTGCGCGTCTTGTAAAGGATGTAGGCCTCGCACAGGCTTTGATGCAGGAGATGGCGAAATATTTTCTTGCAGTACCTTTTTTGTTGTTTCCGTAAAAAGTCATTGCCTGGTCGGCTCTGTCCACACCACCCATCGTGCTACTAAAGTCCACCATGACCTGAGGCTTTTGAATGTCTTTACCTCCTCTTGTTCTGGCGGTGACAGTTGAGGTGTCATGGAATGTGTTGAGGAGACAGACATCCTTTTTGTCATGCCAACGAAGAGCCAGAATTTTCCCCTTTTGCCATGCAACAATGTCCCCACTTTTTAGCTTCCGTTTGGCAAATGTTGATGGCATTTTCCGCCTTTTCGGCCTAACGGTGCCGTAAGTATCAGTCTCAACTGTAAGAATTATCAGTGATCACACAATAGCCTTTGTTCAGGAACCTGAACCTAGGATTGAACTCCGTGCCTTTGCCAGTATACAATATTGTATCCCAGATGTAACTGGTTGCCAACTCACATAGCATGAACGTCTTTACGCCAAAGTGGGCCGGCTTAGATGCTATGTACTGTACCCAATTCAGCCTCCCCTTATGGGGCATCAGACACTCCTCAACACTTAAGTCCTTCAGTGGTACATAAGTGCTCTGGAAGTAGTCAATTACCATCTGATACACTTCCCAAATTTCTTGTTTTAGTTTTGGTGAAGGGTGCGAGGACTTCTCGAAGGTGTCGTTGTTGGTGAAGTGCAAAAACTTCATAATCAAACTGAAATGATATTCGGACATCACTGTTCCAAAAAAGGGGGTAGTAATAATTTTATTGGTAGACCAATACCATTTCTGCAGGGCCTTCCCCACCACCCCCTGCAGAATAATTAGGCCAAAAAAAAGCCAAATGTCCTGTTTGCTGAACGTCTCCCATGTCCTGCTTCTGGAAAAGGGCCCTTGTGGAGCAGCCAGGTGTTGGGTGGCATATTATTATTACTATTGTTTATTTATAAAGCGCCAACATATTCCGTGGCGCTGTACAATGTAAGAAAACAAACAAGGGATACATAATGATACAGACAATGATATACATCAAATATGAACACTGATACAAGATACAGCACTGCTGATTACAATTTGATTTAACATGATGACTAAAATGTATAAATGTCTAACAGTGTGCAGGCAATTAAATTAATAACATTCCATGACACAAAAGGGTGAGAGCCCTGCCCTTGCGAGCTTACAATCTAAAGGCATAGCGATTTGTCTCCTCCACTATTTTTTAAATGACCGCGTCAGTGAAAAAGAGCTGCAGGTAGACCAGGGGGTTGTGCTCACAGTCTACCTTTAGGCCAGGCTCCCCAGTAAAAGGAAAATGTGGGGCAGTGGCGGAACCTGACTAATGGCAATGGGGCACCAAATGCGCACATCACTAGTGATGCAGATCGAGTGACTGCAGATCGAAGTCCACCAGTGCTTCCGGTGTGAGATGGCTTCTGGAGGGTGATGCCATAGCAGATGACAGGCAGGCAGAGGTCAGTGCAGGTGACAGGCAGAGAGTAGTCAAATCCAGGCAGAGGTCAGGGCAGGCAGCAGGCAGAGAGTAGTCAAAATCCAGGCAGAGGTCGGTAATAGGTAGGCACAGTATATCACAAGCATTGGCTCAGAAGCAGCTGGGAACCAAATTACTACATTGTACTGGATCCAAATGCATGTATCCTCTTGCAAGATTTGTATCCAATACAATACAGAATTGGGCCATTCACATTTAAAAATGTTAAAATTTCCCGTACCTCCCCATGACATCACAACGCCGTGATGTCACGCCGCACTGCCACTCCGTTGATCCGATTGGCCACCGGGATCCGAGAAGGAGAGCAGAGGAGAAGGGCATCCCAGTGGCCGGGGAGTGAAGCCTGGAGTCCCACTGGGCTGCGCCAATCATACACAAGCCCCATGTAAGCCAAACGAGCAGCAGTTTTAGCTAGCCTGAGTGTAGCTCAGGCTTACTGCTCTTAGCTCCTCTTAACTCCTTAGCTCTTAGCCCCTGTCACTACACTTGGGCTTACCACCAGGGGGGTTATTTGTACTGTTACCCACTAAGCCCAGTTTTCCTAACCATCCCAGCTTGAAGAGGGACTAATGTAATGAAGTCACTACAGAATATGACCGGCCCATTTTCAAGCTGCATATATTTGCACAAAAATTAGTGTGAAATCAGCCTAATCTTGGAATTCTTTGCATCTCATTGACCACCTCAAAAGGCTGGCTCACACTATGGGTTTGATTCACTAAACCATGCTAACTCATAGCACGGCCGCACTAGCGTTTTCATACGCAGTCACAAATTTTCATGTGAAAATATACATGGAAATTGCGCGCGCGCAAAAACGCTAGCACGGCCGCTCTATGAGTTAGCACGGTTTAGTGAATCAAGCCCCATGAGCGATTTGCTATTGTAATGCTATGTGTGTTCTGACTTGAGTGATGTCATTTTAAAAAAAACACACATAACATTACATTAGCAAGCACTTTTCAAATCACTGGCACTTAAAAAAATGCAGGTAGTGTGAAGCAGCCCTGAGTTCACAAGAGAAAGACATGCAAAACACTCTATGGTGCATTACCTTTTAATTCCAGGTTCACGCAATAAAAAAATTCGAACTTACATTAAAACAGTAGATTTCACAGCATATCACACATACGCATGCCAAATCCCCAACTCCAATAGTTGTTTCCACCGCGTCGTCACCCTCTGCACTATAGCCAGTAGTGTAGGTGTCACTATCAGTGAAGGTTGATACCAACCTCTTCCAACAACGCTTTCTCTCCACCTGCAAGCTAACTGAGTCCACAGACTGTTTTATTGTTTACTTCTGTAGGTGCTGCTCACAGTGTGTATGCTACGACGGGGAAATAATCAGAAGCTATAAAAAATACCTTGCCCCATATGCAATTCACTTTTTCTCCTAGGAGATACGTTTTCATCTTCAATTTAAAATAACTTTCCAGCACTTTTCAGTACCAAAACGTAGGTGAAAAGGGACTAGCAAAATCATTTTGAGGGTTTTTTTGCTTTTCGGTGGCTTAAAAGTTTTCTTTGACAAGTTTAAAAACATCAACTAAGAGAAAACTCAGGAGAAAAAGTTATTTGCATATGGGCCATTATGTTACTTAGGAATCAAATCTCAATGCTAAATCCCAGTGTTGATAGTGTAAGCTGTAAGGCAATGCTGTATAATTCCTTATTGTTATGTTTTCGCTCATTGTTTGTTCCATTTTTACCATTTTAGATAAATGGATCCTCTAAATTTAGTTTTACTAATTCAGAATTGAGACAATTTCTTACTTATGATGAAGCATTATCTGATGAAGATTCAATCTTTGCTGGTCCTTTGGATGTTATAGTCATGGTTACCGAGGAACTCACGGGTAACGTAAACTTAACGTAAATATATATATATATATATTTGTCTTAAGAATCAAAAATAGCTACGTATGGTGAAAAAAGTAGACTAATAAGGCACGTATTTTTCTTCCTGAGCAGATTGTAATTTAGTGGAAATGTAAACTGTATGTAATAGCACAGTGTACTAGGAAACTAGAAGCATACACTAACTTTTTAAAGGATATCTATTTTTTTTCTTAGCTCCCCTCTCTCCCACCCACCCACCTACCCAACTAACACGATGGTTGGCACCTCATACCTTTCTTACCTGAACTCCAGAGATTACAGCAAGCAACATCATTTTGGAACTTCCAGCTGGGGTCCCTTAACTTTTAGAAGCAGGCTGTAGCATCATTGCAGTGGGGAATGTGGAATGATAGACATGATGATATGGGAGCAACATCGGGGTAGTTGAGCTGTGGCACTGTAGGTTTTGATCCAAGACAGAGCAACAGTTAGAGCCCAGCATTTGGAGAAGCTTCTGCTCCATGCTATGTCCCACTGCATGTTGAGGTCAAATGTACTTAAAGAGGAAGATCCAGAGACATGAGTATGGGATTAGTGCTGGATGGAGTAGAGGAATGGAAATAGCAAGAAGCAAAGCTGGTAAGTATTCTCACCTTCCCCTTTCCTGCAGTATTTGGCTCTCTCTCCTGGCTTTATGCGGGCTCCTGTACTTGCATGTTCCAGCCCAGTTTAATGACATCATCAAGCCAGAACCCAGTACAGATGATCCAAGAAGCTGGTATCAGTTCAAATGAAAGGAATGCCCCAATTGTAAGAAGAATGGGAAAGATGGTGGGGGGAACCCTAGACTACCAGGGAGAGCTGTGGGAAAGAGAGGGGGACCGCTGGATTACCAGGGAATACCTTAAGGGGGAAGTGGGAACACCACTAGGCTACCAGGGAAAGCTATTAGGGTGGAGGGGGGGGGGGCACTAGACTACCAGGGAAGCTATAATGGGGGTGGGAGGGACCACTAGACCTCCAGGAACATAAGAGGGAGTGGGAACCAGTAGACTACTAGCCTAAGCTATAGAGGGAAAGGGGGATCACTTGCTTAGACGTTGATGTCTCATAGACTTCTGCCCCAGAGCACTCTGGTCATGTTTCTGCTCACTTCACAAAAACATTCCACATTGATTCACCTTTCCAGGAGTAAAGATGCCAACATCACTGGTAAACTTAAGACTGTAAATCTGGGGAGATAAGATTTTAAAATTGTCAAACATTGACTAAAAAAATCAAGAAATGTTATTCATCAAGTTGTGTACAGTAAAGCTCATCTTTAAAGTGAACCTGAAGTCATAAAAACCTTATGAGATAAAAAAAATGTAGTGAAGTACAGATAGTAAATATAACATTAGCAGCAAAGAAAATATTCTCATATTTTTATTTTTAGTTATAGAGCTTTATTTATTTAACTGCATCAGCCTGTCAACGTTGCAGTTTAGAATCTGCACTTTACCCTTTAAGCTGGGAAAAAAACAGGACTGATGACCATTTTCTGCTGTAAAACCTTATCTCAACCTGTCTCCAGGGCCGGTTCTAGCTCCAATGGGGGCCCAGGGCAAAAGTAATTTGGGGGTAAATCTGACCACTCCTCGACTGCTGCTGATCCCTTCCCTTGTTTCCCTCTGACTTGTGCTACTTGGACCCCACAAAGTATAAATGGCCAGCTGTGCTCCCCAGTCTTAGGGAGTCTCCCCACTAGAATAGATAACCAGAAGTGTCTACAAAGATTAGGTATGCTCCCCCAGCATAGATGGCCAGGTGGACCCTAGCCAGTATAGATAGTCAGATGTCTCCTCAGTATAGATAACTAGATGTGACCACTGACATAAATAGGTAGGTTCTCCACCCCCCCCCCATATCCCCATATGCAGAGCAGTGCAGAGCAGAAGCAAAGGTTCAACTCACCTGTCAGCACCACAGGAACTTTAGCGAGTCTTTTCCACATTACCCAGTCACAGTGTCACCTCTCTGACTCCTTCAGGGAAGCAATAATGAGAGGCACCACTAGAGGGCATCAGAGAGGAGACACTAAACTGTGCAAAGTGGTGAAGACTTCCTGAAGTTCCAAATGAGGTCAGCAGGCTAGTTGTACCCTTGCCTTCTGTTGCGCACTGCTCTGCATATGGGAGGGCGTGGGGGAGCACTTGGGGAGGCCCTGCCTCCTTCGCATACCTGCTGCCTCACCTCCACCACCTGCATCATGCATCGTGATACATGGTAACACAGCCGGACAATTTGAGCCTTAAAATGGGAGATGCTTTGGGCTTTTGCTATGGACTCTGGGGCCGGGGGCATTTGCCCCCCTTGCCTTAATTATAGCACCGACCCTGCCTGTTTCTTATTGTTTCTTGGCTGTTAAAATGACATTCAAGGTGAAAATAAACTAATGAACAATTGTATCTATCCTCCTTCTCCTCAAATTGACTTTTGTTTGATATCCCACATTTTAAGGTTATATTTAAATATACTTTTAAGGTTTTTCCTGTTTCATTGTCCCTGCTCAGTGACACATTCACTATTAACCTTTTTATTTATTTCCTGCTCTCAGAAGCCATTTTCTGATAGGAGAGAGTTTTCATGACTGTCTTTCCTTATCAGTGAGGGTTAGGCTATAGTCCAACCAGATCCTGACTAGGTCCTGACTGCACAGGAACTGTCACTTGCATTCCTCATGTTTAACTCAGGCAGAGAAAGAAAAAAGAAGCACAACATAGTTATTTGTGTGCTCGACACTGAACATTAGAGTTGGGCCGAACGGTTCGCCTGCGAACGGTTCCATGCGAACTTCCGTGGTTCGCGTTCGCGTCCCGCAGGCGAACTTTTGCGGAAGTTCGGTTCGCCCCATAATGCACATGGAGGGTCAACTTTGACCCTCTACATCACAGTCAGCAGGCCCAGTGTAGCCAATTAGGCTACACTAGCCCCTGGAGCCCCACCCCCCTTATATAAGGCAGGCAGCGGCGGCCATTACGGTCACTCGTGTGCCTGCATTAGTGAGAGTAGGGCGAGCTGCTGCAGACTGTCTCTCATAGGGAAAGATTAGTTAGGCTTAGCTTGTTCCTGGCTGCATACCTGTTCTGTGAACCCACCACTGCATACCTGTACTGTGAACCCACCACTGCATACCTGTTCAGTGAACCCAACACTGCATACCTGTTCTGTGAACCCACCACTGCATACCTGTACTGTGAACCCACCACTGCATACCTGTTCAGTGAACCCAACACTGCATACCTGTTCTGTGAACCCACTACTGCATACCTGTACTGTGAACCCACCACTGAATACCTGTTCAGTGAACCCACCACTGCATACCTGTTCAGTGAACCCACCACTGCATACCTGTTCAGTGAACCTGCCACTGCATACCTGTTCTGTGAACCCACCACTGTATACCTGTTCAGTGAACCCACCACTGCATACCTGTTCTGTGAACCCACCACTGCATACCTGTTGTGTTCAGTGAACCTGCCACTGCATACCTGTTCTGTTCAGTGGACCCGCCACTGTATACCTGTTCAGTGAACCCGCCACTGCATACCTGTTGTGTTCAGTGAACCTGCCACTGCATACCTGTTCTGTGAACCCGCCACTGCATACCTGTTCTGTTCAGTGAACCCGCCACTGCATACCTGTTGTGTTCAGTGAACCCGCCACTGCATACCTGTACTGTTCAGTGAACCCGCCACTGCATACCTGTTCTGTTCAGTGAACCCGCCACTGTATACCTGTTGTGTTCAGTGAACCCGCCACTGTATACCTGTACTGTTCAGCTGGGCCGGATTTAAGCCAAGGCCACATAGGCTATGGCCTAGGGCACCACAGGATCAGGGGCGGGTGGGCAGGAGGCTATACTAGGGGGAAGGGAAGGGTCACTTGGCCTATATGGAAAAGGAAGGGGTGGGGTAGAGTCATCTGGCTTCTTATACGAGAGGGAAGGGGGGTAGGGGTCATTAGGATACCTAAACTGGAGGGGGAAGGGTCATCTGTCTATACTGGAGGAAAGGGCCAATGCGGTACCTATACTGGAGGGGGGGTCATTTGGCTATCAATACTAAAGAGGAGCGGCTGCTAATGGCCTTGGGCGGTAAAGAGTACAAATCCGGCCCTGCTGTTCAGTGAACCCGCCACTGCATACCTGTACTGTTCAGTGAACCCGCCACTGCATACCTGTTGTGTTCAGTGAACCCGCCACTGCATACCTGTTGTGTTCAGTGAACCTGCCACTGCATACCTGTTCTGTTCAGTGGACCCGCCACTGTATACCTGTTCAGTGAACCCGCCACTGCATACCTGTTGGGTTCAGTGAACCTGCCACTGCATACCTGTTCTGTGAACCCGCCACTGCATACCTGTTCTGTTCAGTGAACCTGCCACTGCATACCTGTTCTGTGAACCCGCCACTGCATACCTGTTCTGTTCAGTGAACCCGCCACTGCATACCTGTTCTGTTCAGTGAACCCGCCACTGCATACCTGTTCTGTTCAGTGAACCCACCACTGTATACCTGTACTGTTCAGTGAACCCGCCACTGCATACCTGTTCTGTGGAGCCGCTACTGTATACCGGTTCTGTTCAGTGAACCCGCCACTGCATACCTGTTGTGTTCAGTGAACCCGCCACTGCATACCTGTTCTGTTCAGTGAACCTGCCACTGCATACCTGTTCTGTGAACCCGCCACTGTATACCTGTACTGTTCAGTGAACCCGCCACTGCATACCTGTTCTGTTCAGTGAACCTGCCACTGCATACCTGTTCTGTGAACCCGCCACTGTATACCTGTTCTGTTCAGTGGACCCATCGCATCAGTGCGCATACCTGTGCAGTTAAGTGAACCCACCTACCTACGTGAGTGCACGCAGTGTGATATACCACTCCGTGCATACCCGATATGGACAAAACAGGTAGAGGAAGAGGTAGTGCCAGAGCCAGAGGAAGGCCACCTGGCAGGTCTGCGCGAGGTCGTGTAAATGTAACTTCGTGTGGACCTGGCCCACAGTACAGTGCTCGGAAGAAGGCACGTCCCATCACCTCCCAAGATTGTCAGGACGTGGTTGAGTATTTAGCGACACAGAACACCTCATCTTGCTCAGCCACCAGCGCTACTACTAGCACCACTTCCGCTGCATTTGACACTTCGCAAGAATTATTTAGTGTTGAAATCACTGATGCACAGCCATTGTTGTTACAGTCAGATGAATTTTCACCTGCTCATATGTCTGAGTTACGCGGCATCACTATGGATGTAACGTGTAAGGAGGATGAAGGACCTACTGATGGTGCATGTTTGGATTTGTCTGAGGCAAGCGAAGCTGGGCAGGATGATTACGATGATGACGATGATAGGGATCCTCTGTATGTTCCCAATAGAGGAGATGAAGAGGGGGACAGTTCAAAGGGGGAGTCAGAGAGTAGTAGGAGGAGAGAAGTTGCTGAAAGAAGCTGGGGCAGCTCTTCATCAGAAACAGCTGGTGGCAGTGTCCGGCACCATGTATCGCCACCTATGTACAGCCTGCCAACTTGCCCTTCAGCATCAGCTGCTGAGGTCCCCATAGTGCCCACATCCCAGGGTGGCTCAGCGGTGTGGAAATTTTTTAATGTGTGTGCCTCAGATCGGAGCAAAGCCATCTGTTCGCTCTGCCAACAAAAATTGAGCCGTGGAAAGGCCAACACTCACGTAGGGACAAGTGCCTTACGAAGGCACCTGGAGAAAAGGCACAAACAGCAATGGGATGGCCACCTGAGCAAAAGCAGCAGCAGCACACAAAAGAAAAGTCACCCTCCTTCTCCTCTTCCTCCTTCAGGTGCATCATCTGCTTCTGCCGCTTTCTCCCTTCCACCTTCACAGGCACCCTCCTCCACTCCGCCTCTGCCCTTGAGCGGTTCCTGCTCCTCTGCCCACAGCAGCAGCCAGGTGTCCGTGAAGGAAATGTTTGAGCGGAAGAAGCCAATTTCGGCCAGTCACCCCCTTGCCCGGCGTCTGACAGCTGGCGTGGCGGAACTGTTAGCTCGCCAGCTGTTACCATACCGGCTGGTGGACTCTGAGGCCTTCCATAAATTTGTGGCCATCGGAACACCGCAGTGGAAGATGCCAGGCCGCACTTATTTTTCGAGAAAGGCCATACCCCAACTGCACCGTGAAGTTGAGAGGCAAGTGGTGTCATCTCTTGCGAAGAGCGTTGGGTCAAGGGTACACCTGACCACGGATGCCTGGTCTGCCAAGCACGGGCAGGGCCGCTACATTACGTACACAGCCCATTGGGTCAACCTGGTGGTGAACGATGGCAATTAGGGCGCAGCGGACCAAATTGTGACACCTCCACGGCTTGCAGGCAGGCCTCCTGCCACCTCCTCTCCTCCTGCTACATGCTCTTCGCTGTCCTCCTCCTCCTTGGCTGAGTGGCAGTTCTCCTCTCCAGCTACACAGCCACCCCAGCTCCGCAGGGCCTATGCTGCATGCCAGGTACGACGGTGTCACGCCATCTTAGACATGTCTTGTCTCAAAGCGGAGAGTCACACTGGAGCAGCTCTCCTGGCTGCTCTTAAGAAACAGGTGGATGAGTGGCTGACCCCGCACCACCTGGAGATAGGCAACGTGGTGTGCGACAACGGCAGCAATCTGCTTGCCGCTTTGCATATGGGGAAGCTGACACACATACCCTGCATGGCACATGTCATGAATCTAGTGGTTCAAAGATTTGTGGCAAAGTACCCTGGCTTAGCGGATGTCCTGAAGCAGGCCAGGAAGGTCTGTGGGCATTTGAGGCGGTCTTACACAGCCATGGCACGCTTTGCGGAAATTCAGCGGAAAAACAACATGCCGGTGAGACGCCTCATTTGCGATAGCCCGACTCGCTGGAATTCGACCCTGCTCATGTTCTCCCGCCTGCTAGAACAGAAGAAAGCCGTCACCCACTACCTCTACAACTACAGTAAAATGAAACAGTCTGGGAAGATGGGGATGTTCTGGCCCGACAACTGGACACTGATGAAAAATGCATGCAGGCTCATGCGGCCGTTTGAGGAGGTGACCAACCTGGTGAGCCGCAGTGAGGGCACCATCAGCGACTTAATTCCCTACGCTTACTTCTTGGAGCGTGCTGTGCGTAGAGTGGCGGATGAAGCTGCGAATGAGCGTGACCAGGAACCGTTACGGCAGGAACAGGCATGGGACCAATTTTCATCAGACCCAGCTGTTTCCTCAACACCTGCGGCAGCACAGAGGGGGGAGGAGGAGTAAGAAGAGAAGTCGTGTGCAGAAGATGAGTCAGACTCAGAGGATGATGAGCAAGGTGTTTCTTTGGGGGAGGAGGAGGAGGAGGGGACGGCGGCAGGAGAACACCCGCAGCAGGCGTCGCCGGGGGCTTGTGCTGCTCAACCTTCCCGTGGTATTGTTCGCGGCTGGGGGGAGGAGGTTGACTTACGTGACGTCACTGAGGAAGAGCAAGAGGAGATGGAGGGTACTGGATCCGACTTTGTGCAGATGTCGTCTTTTATGCTGTCCTGCCTGTTGAGGGACCCCCGTATAAAAAACCTCAAGGGGAATGAGCTGTACTGGGTGGCCACACTACTAGACCCTCGGTACAGGCACAAAGTGGCGGACCTGTTACCAACTCACCTGAACGTGGAAAGGATGCAGCACATGCAGAACCAGCTGTCAACTATGCTTTACAATGCCTTTAAAGAGGAACTCCAGTGAAAATAATGTAGTAAAAAAAGTGCTTCATTTTTTACCATAATTATGTATAAATGATTTAGTCAGTGTTTGCTCATTGTAAAATCTTTCCTCTCCCAGATTCACATTCTGACATTTATTACATGGAGACATTGTTACTGTGGGCAGGTTATTTAGCTGTTTCTAGCTGCTCTGGCTGTTAGACAGCTAATAACAGCTGTTTCCTGTCTCTGAACATTGTTACATTGTGGCTGTTTGCCAGGAGTACCGCGGTCTTCAGAGGTTCTTGTGGGAGGGATTTCAGCACAAAATCAGTCACACAGCGCCCCCTGATGGTCTGTTTGTGAAAATCATTGTCTTTCTCATGTAAAATGGGGTATCAGCTACTGATTGGGAAAAAGTTCAATTCTTGGTTGGAGTTTCTCTTTAAGGGTGATGTGACAGCACAACGCCAGCAAGGTACCACTGCCACTAATCCTCCTCCCGTGTCCACGCAGTCAAAGACAGGACGCTCCAGCGATCTCATGGTGATGTCGGACATGCGGACGTTCTTTAGTCCAACGCCTCGCCGTAGGCCTTCCGGATCCACCCTCCACCAACCCCTGGAACGGCAGGTAGCCGACTACCTGGCCTTAAGTGTGGATGTAGACACTGCTGTGAACAGCGATAAGGAACCCTTGAACTACTGGGTGCGCAGGCTTGACCTGTGGCCAGAGCTGTCCCAATTTGCCATCCAACTTCTCTCCTGCCCTGCCGCAAGCGTCCTGTCAGAAAGGACCTTCAGCGCAGCTGGAGGCATTGTCACTGAGAAGAGAAGTCGCCTAAGTCACAAAAGTGTTAAGTACCTCACCTTTATCAAAATGAATGAGGCATGGATCCCGGAGGGCTGCTGCTCGCCCCAAGACTAAGGCCCTGATTCACAAAGCGGTGATAACTCAGTTATCACGCCTAAAAGACTTTAGGCGTGATAAGCCGTGCAAAGCTGAGTTATCACCGATTTGTGCTGCTCTTCGCGCGAAGCTTCCGTGCGCAAAGTTTTGCGCGCGTAGCGCACCGCGCTGCGCGCACAAAGTCCCATAGGGCTCAATGGACACTGCGCGCGAAGCATGGTACACTGCGCGCGCAGCGCGGTGCGCTACGCGCGCAAAACTTTGCGCGCGGGAGATCGCGCGAGTTTCTTCTTATCACGCCTAAACTGAGTTTAGGCGTGATAAAGGGCTTTTCACAGGCGTGCAAACACTTTGCACCGCTTTGTGAATCAAGCCCTAAGTCAGTCCCCGCACACACAGCATCTCTGCCTGCACGCCGTGTGACTGGCTGCCTGGCCTGCACCAAGAAGACTAAGTCGCTCCCAGTCCCTCCACACAGCATGTCTGCCTGCAGGCCGCTTGACTACCTTCTCCGCCACCACCAACAGGGTCCGGGACTCCAGGCGGATTGCTGAATTTTTTAGGCCGCTGCTAGCAGCGGCCGATGTAATAATTTTTCTGGTGCGTGTACATGACTGCCTAATTTTTCTGGCTGCACTGCGGGCAGCTGCAACAACAAAAGGAAAGGCATGTACATGCACCCATTCCCCTTCGTGATCATTACCTTGCCGTGGTGAAGGGGCTTGCGTATCACAATGAAGCAATGACCGGCGCCTAGATGAGTGTCTCGGGGGGCACACAAAAGATAATAAGGTCGTTGCTTCATTGTGGTCAGACCAAATTTGATCAGCTGGACAGTCACTGTTCTGTCATTCAGCTACATCAGCCAGGCGACCATATGGGCTGTAAAGCCACCAAAACCTGCACTCTCGCCATGGTGCGCACCAGTCCAGCATGGCCGTCACTACACAAACAGCTGTTTGCGGTGCGTTACACGGTGAGTTTGGTGTGTCAGTGTGAAGCAGTACCTTAATTACACTACCTGATTGATGTATACACATGCAAGATGTTTTAAAGCACTTTAGGCCTGTCATTTAGCATTCAATGTGATTTCTGCCCTTAAAATGCTGCTTTGCGTCAAATCCAGATTTTTCCCGGGGACTTTTGGCGTGTATCCCACTCCGCCATGCCCCCCTCCAGGTGTTAGACCCCTTGAAACATCTTTTCCATCACTTTTGTGGCCAGCATAATTTTTTTTTTTTCAAAGTTCGCATCCCCATTGAAGTCTATTGCGGTTCTCGAACTTTAACGCGAACTGAAACTTCCGCGTAAGTTCGCGAACCCGGTTCGCGAACCTAAAATCGGAGGTTCGGCCCAACTCTACTGAACATACACGCTTATCTCATCTCATGTCACAGTTCACCTTAGATGTCCCTTAAACTTTTATTTTCTCTTCAGAAAATGGGACTGACTTCGACAAGCTGTAGACAAGTTGAGAGACACTCTTCTGCATAGATAACAATTCACGTTTTTTAACTCTTACTGTACTGGAAAACAGGAAGGGACTTCACATAATTTCTTAGTAGGGCTAATATGATATGTGCATATGTTTATCTCATCATGTCACATGTCACTTCAGGTTCACTTTAAGTGAAATTTCTGAATATATGCAGTACAAAAAAGTGTTTTTCCCTAGAATGGAAAACCCAGAAATGAACTATTACATCAACAGGCCTCATGTCAAAGTGAAGTTCATTGGCAGATTACACAGCTGGTAATTATGGGGGAACAGAAGCCATAAATTCCCTCTTGTACCCTTGAAACCCCCTGTAATGTTATGTGATAGGCTCAAAAGCATTCCTGGCCGATTAAGCAATTGCGATTACCTATTTTGTAATAGCAAATGTAATAACTTGTGTTCTATCTGGCCTTTCTTGTGTTCCATGATAGCTGTCACAGTACAGAAAACCATTTATGTAGCTGAAGCAATACTGAGACTTCCAGGCTACTAGGAACTGGTGACATCTGTGAGACATGATGCACTTTAAGTGTTGCTGATTTCCTGGTTCCCAGGCAGCTAATTACATCAGTGAATTTCTTTGTATGTAAAAGCATATAGAGTGTTGTATGAGGAACAAATATGTGGGCTTAGTGGAAAGTTGTTTCAATCAAATATTTAATTTTACATATATGTCTCAAAGTTTGAAGGCTACCCCTTAACATTTAAGTGCAAAATGAGTAGCAGACGTATGAAAACAGTCTGAAGCCAAGAATTCACTTAGAACAGTGATCTTATGTTTCCCTATTAAGTTATTGCATTTTTGTGACAAAAATGAAACGTGTTCCTTTGGAAAGTTTGCTTGGATGAGTCAGAAGTCACTCTGTAGCATATTCCTAGTGAATTCTTTAGCAAACAATTTCATAAGAGAGTAGCTCATCTCTGAATCATGCCATCAATTATTTAAATATATGATAAATTAGTTTTCCTAACAACTTAGCCGTTTATGTAATATTAATTTTAAAGGCTATTTATTCAACACAAACATCAGACTGGTCATGCAAATAGTTCTCATTTTTATGAAAGGAAGATATGAACATGTGGCTTCTAAGAATGTTGGCTCCCATACAGAACAATACATAAAAGTAATATTAGCATCCATCCAAATGATATTTGATGTGCTTTTAGGCTTTTACTGCCTGTCATTTTACAGAGATGAGCTTCAATTCCAGCCTGCCATACATATTTCTGCTGTTTTGAAATGGAGCAAATGAAACCTAGCAGCTGTTGGTTAATTAGCCATCTGTGTTAGCTAACCAATCAGTAGCTACTGGGCTTAAAAAGGCACTGTAGGGACATATATTGGAATGCTGTAAATTATCTAGGATAGCCATCTTTATGTTAATTTTCCTGGTTTCAGTATCAGAAACAGCAGCAAAAACATGTCTTATATCTATATATCAGTGTATTTTGGTATGTAGCCACACCCTCCCAGTGATGCGTAGCCTAGGACCATGCTGGGCAAACTAAGGCCCATGGGCTGTATCTGGCCCGCAGTCGCTGGTAATCCAGCCTGCGGCTGGGCAGCTGGATTCCTCTCCTCCTTCCCTCCCTGCAAGAGTTTTGAGTGGCATTAAGAGTGGATTAACACTCACCTAATAGTCGCTTTCAGTGTTGGGTCTCCATTGCAATGCCAGCGTATTCTTGGAAAAGCTGTGCAGAAAATAAGTGGGTACTTACAGACGTGGATTGCAGCAAGTCCAGTAATCAAGGTACAATTAGGTGAAGAATATCCATCCTCTCTCGGAATACGAAAGTCCTCATTCGCTTTATAAGAAAAAAAGTATTAGGGTATAAGGCAAACTACACACTAAAAACACACCACCCCAGGAGGGAATGCCAATAACATTAGGAGGGAGGAGGCACCCCTCAGAAGATACAAATCATTTGAAACTGGTTAAAAACTGCAGATAAAAATAAATATGTTTTAATAAATAAATAATGATCACAGGTCAATGAGTATCAAGAGGTGTGCAAAAAAACAGTGTCCAAAAACGCTCTGAAACCCCTATTATATACTACTCACAGGTGCAGGATCCAGTTTGCCAGGCAGAACATGGTAGAAGGGAGGGAAAGATCCGCGGACTCTGGAGTATAAAACCAGTAATTGTATTGGTATGAAAGGACAGACACAGGAAAAAAATCTATGCAAAGGGTCATCTAACGTGTATTGGGCTCAAGATATGCCCTTAATCATAATTGCAATGAACCTGCACGAATATGGAGTCTTTATAGGTGTGGAGGAAAAACCGCCCACCTCAAAGATAAAATGACACCTTCTGGTTTAAAGGGATAGACACATACATATACATTAAAACCAAAGCACAACATTAAAATGTTAATATGTCTATGCATAGACAAAAATGTAACACCCAATTGCCCGCTAACGGGCACTCAAATTTCCTGTTTCCAGGCAGAATCCTTACAGTAGAAACACCCACATAAGCTGCTAGTAACTTATTCATCACCACTGTTTTAGTTCAGTTACTCTGACCAAAATTAAAACCAGAGATTTTAGCTGCAAAAGCTTCATTGCACAAGACAAGACGGTTACATTTGTTCGGTTTGATTACTACCAAAAGGTGTATTTCGTTGTGTGCATGGAGATGAATTTTAATTAGGGGCCAACATTCAGATTGTATGAAGGTATTTCTCTAATGAGAACTGAGGTTCCCTCACAGAAGCGGCACAGGTGAACTGATGTAGAATTTCAGATACAGAGATCTTACCTCAGTCAGTAGTTCCTGACCAATAGAACTGTATATGGTTGAATCAAATTTCATTTCAGATGCTATGGTCTTTTCATTTAACCATTTATGCCACGCAGACGCGAGCTTCATGTCCGCAGCAGCATTTGCTACAGCTGCAGGGACGCGCTAGTCACGTCCCTGCAGTTTGGGGGGGGGGGGGTTTGCAGGTGATTGTGCGGGCAGATGCCCATGATCGCGCTGTTGCTGGGAGCAGGTGAAATTGGCTGCAGGGAACAAAAGTCCCCTGTGCCAATCTATACATGTCCACCAAGAATAAACACTGTTTTTGTTCAAAAACAGTGTTTATTCTTAAATAGAGCCGCCGTGCTTCCTCCCGCCGATGATTTCTTCCACTTTCCGCCGCCCGACCATTAGATTTATGAATTAGAAAAAAGTTCCCATACATTAATCTCCCCGCAGTCCACCGTGATGCAGGCTTCCATTGATACCTGCGTCACTTCCCTTGTTACAATGCAGCAACACATTTTTTCCTATGTAGCGTACAAGTACGCTACATAGGATTTTACTCCGCAGGGACATCTTGTGGCCAAATAGTAAAATGACATCTACTGACTTTAGGGGGAAAATAATAATATGTATGTCAAGAGGGCAATATTATACATTTATGGGCTAAAAATTAGCGATGGATGTAAAACTGAAAAAAATTTACCTTTATTTCCAAACAAAATATTCTCACCATACATTATACTAGGGATATAATTTTAACGTGCAATAACCATGACAAATGGGCAAATAAAATGTGTGGATTTTAATTACGGTAGCATGTGGTATTTTAAAACTATAATGGCTGAAAACTGAGAAATATTGATTTTTTTCCATTTTTTCTTAATTATTCCCATTAAAATGCATTTAGAATAAAATAATTCTTAACATAATGTACCACCCAAAGAAAGCCTAATTGGTGGATTCCTCTCGTCCATAAGGTGAAAAATACCCGCAGGCTGAAATGGTTAAAATGAACCAACAAGATTTTAATGCCTTGGTTTTTCAGCTTGGTTATACTGACTTTCTAACTAAGGTTAGGGATGCACAGGGTATTTTAATTTCTTGCTAGAAGAGATTTAACTTTCTGCTAAAATTAACTTTTTTTTTGGCAGTTGTGCTGAGGTTTATATTTCATACTAACAAGAAATACTAACTGTCACACAACATTAGGCTATGAGCTTATGACTAGATACAGAGCATCTGTATTAATAAATAACAGTAGTAGAGAAGGTGCAGGGGAAAATAAACCTTTAATGCTGAATACACACCATGCGTTTCCGCGTTCGATGTGTCCGTCCATACGCATCGATTCGATTGTTTCCGACATGTCAGATTCAAGCTTCGATGGATCGTTAGGTCGATTTGCCATACTTTACATGGCAATCGACCTAAAAATCATCGAAATGCGTTTGGAAATGCTCGGAAATAATCGAATCGATGCGTATCGACGGACGCATTCGACGCGGAAACGTATGGTGTGTATCCAGCATAAGAAAATAAAACATTTCAATGTACCAAAGAAGAACACCGTGTTATTTCATTGACTTAAAAGAATGACATTTGTAATACAAATCTTCTAAATGTGTTTTTGTTTATGGCATATGTGCTCTTTTAGTTGTGATGTGTTTTTTTTCAATCTTACCGCTGTCATCTGGAAGCTTGTCTATGTGACCTAATTTTTTTTAGCAATTTTCTTCCATCTGTAGGCCTATAATATATTGCTCAGGGTGCACTTTTGCTATGCTGGTTTAGATTCATTATGTTTGTATAACTATTTTGCAACTAATTTTAAAAGTGTCTTATTTCATACTCCACATGTTTAGGTATATTACGAAATCAAACCTCCAGCATATATGTTGTGGACAAAAATTACTATAGTGAATTTTACAACTACCCAGTAGTTCTGAAACCTATGCTCAACTTCACTACATATGTAAGTTACAGCTTTTGATTTGAATGTTTTATTTGCTTCTGAAACTCATTTTACCCTGAAAAATTGTGAATAAAAAAAAAAACGAATTATGAAAATTAGAACTCATTATTGCACTTGATCTCACACTATTCACAGTGGTCCAACATTGAAGTGAGTTTGTAAGTGGAACAGAGGCGCCAGCAGGATAAAAGTCGATAAAAGCCTTAAAAATGCTTGGAGGAAGTGGTGGGCTTGCCTCCTAAAAGCAGACACGAGATCCTGTCTTCATATAAATCAATACATTTATTATACGGTACCCCAAATAACAGTGCAACGCGTTTCGCAGGTCAAGCCCGCTTCATCAGGCAAACAGAATGGGGACAACTGTAGACAAAAGAAACAATGAATAGGGCTATACAATTACTGCAGAAATCACATTCTGAATTAAATGGTACAAATGACATCAAAAATGACATAAAATAATGGCATATAAAAAATGAGAATTAAAAATTAATAATAATCAATAGAAAAATGATTGAGCTACTGTGCTATTGACTATTCCTTGATCAAAGGGTATGTTTATCATGGGTGGGATGTGGGCATACCTGGGGGAGGGGAGGGGGAAGGACCAGGGCTAGTGTAAATTATATTGGTATGAGGACCTGGTACAAAAAGAATTTGTCTAATGCAAGGTGATAAAAGGTGGATTGGTGAGAGGTTAGGCTCGTAAACCAGCCTAACCTCTCACCAATCCACCCTTTATAACCTTGCATTAGACAAATTCTTTTTGTACCAGGTCCGCATACCAATATAATTTACACTAGCCCTGGTCCTTTCCCCCTCTCCCCAGGTATGCCCATATCCCACCCACGATAAACATACCCTTTGATCAAGGAATAGTCAATAACAACACAATAGCTCAATCATTTTTCTATTTATTATTATTAATTTTTAATTCTCATTTTTTATATGCCATTATTTTATGTCATTTTTTATATGTCATTTGTACCGTTTAATTCAGAATGTGATTTCTGCAGTAATTGTATAGCCCTATTCATTGTTTCTTTTGTCTACAGTTGTCCCCATTCTGTTTGCCTGATGACGTGGGCTTGACCTGCGAAACGCGTTGCACTGTTATTTGGGGTACCGTATAATAAATGTATTGATTTATATGAAGACAGGATCTCGTGTCTGCTTTTAGGAGGCAAGCCCACCACTTCCTCCAAGCATTTTTAAGGCTTTTATCGACTTTTGTCCTGCTGGCACCTCTGTTCCACATACAAACATACTGTGTCCACTCCTGGTGGAGGGGAGTGCTTTTCCCCTTTCTTGTTTCTTTACTACAGAGAATGACTTCTTAATCCTGAGTGAGGACAGGTCTAATCTCCTCAACTGCCTATATAGTGGTTGCCTGATTGGTAACCCATGTTTGTGAGTATAATTTCTCTCACTAAACCACTTATCAATTGCCTATAACATACTACACCATATTGGGCTCTCAGTTTTTTTCTATTTTAACTTCGGAGTGAAGCACTGATTGATTGATTGATTGATTGATTGCTTTCACTTTACACTAAAACAAGAATAGTCCCATGTTCCCCTTGATAAAAATAGTTAAGTACCCAGGAACACAGATACAAGAATTAAGTAGCCATGTGCCACCAGAAAAAAACAATTAAGTAGCTATCTAAAATATTGAAGTACCCATGTCTACCCAAATAAAATATCCAATTAGTCAGAATTATGTGTCCATATGCCTCCCAGATACAAGAACTAAGTAGGCTTGTGCCACCAATTAAAAAGTGGCTAGGTGTCAAAAATGAAGTGGGTAGGTTACAAAATAAAGAAGATTCCATATTATCGACTATCGAGAATAAAACACCACCAGAAAAAAAAGGTTAATTGCTGAACTCTAGACACTGTGACCTCTGCTTTAGAAACAAGCAAATTCAAACTGTGCTGAGGGCGAAGCACTAAAAATGGATTCTAGCATATAAAAAGAGATATAGTTTATTGAAAAATTACAAGCATGTGGACTCTTGACTAGGGATGTACGAGAACACCTCTGGCAGACTCACAAATGTTTCCTTGAACTTCTGATCTTTGTGTGGATTTTTCGCCAAAGCTAATTGGCAAATTCCATTAAAGTCAATGTGCTGATTTTAAAGGTTAATAGAAATAGAAAAATGTGTAGGAGAACAGTGGCAACAATTGAAAAAAAATCGCAGTTAAAAATTGCAGTTAAAGTGATAGCAAGCAAAGAAGAATTCTGCATGAAGGACAATGTACACGGGGCAACGAAATCATTAGAAAATGGAAGTGGGACCTGAGAATGAGAAATGTAGACCATGGAAGTGGGACCTGAAATTGAAAAATGGTGGCTCAGGCATGCTCAGGTCTCACAGCAGGAGACCTCATTGCTAGCTAACATCTTGAACTGGATGACATCTAGAGTAAATGCCACTCTTAAACGGAGCTGCAGGCTTCTATAGTGAGACTGCATGCAATGCCATTTGTACCATCTGCACATCAAGAACCCTCTGCAGCATTTGCAGTGAAGATCTTTATCACAGACGGATTTTCCTGACCCTCAACTCCAGTCTAAGATAATTGGAATCTTGGCATACAGTCCTCTGGAGTGGAGAAAACTCCAGTGTTGATGCTGCCACACACATCTTATGGCAACCATAACTTGCATCAATGCAACTGTTAGAAGAGTTAAGAGTAGATATAGGGCTGCTTTGACAGTATTTTGAAGCCTTAAGATAAAGGACATAGGGGTTGATGCATGGAGCTGCAGTAATATCGCTTTGTGCAGACAGCGCACATCGATATTACTGTTACTGTCAGCAGCAGGTTAACGTGAGTTATGCTATTAGCACTACTTGTGGTAATTGAGTACCTTAAGTGTTGTTATGGTAATGCGTGTTAGTAATGCTATTACCGTAGCAACACTTGCGTTAAAGCGGACCCAAACCAAACATTTTTTTAATTAAAAGTATTTAGTTGCACCACTCTGACACACACAAAGATAAACACACTCCTTCAAACCTTTGAGCATTTCAGTGCATGCTTTTCACCTTCCTCTTTTCATAACTAGGGTTATAGTGGGGGCAGCCATTAGCAATTCCTCCATTGCCAGACACCATCTACTCCACCAGTGTGCCGGAAAAATCCCGGCAATTTGAAAGGGGTTCCTCCAATAAATGTAAAATATTTTATATTTGTCATCATGCGGCTGAAAAAAGGCTGCTATTTATTATTATAATTTAGAAAATAGATTTTATTTCTGAAATCTTGTATTTTTAATTTGGGTCCACTTTAATCAAGTACTGTGGGTCATCCTAATAGTGTAACGAGTTACACTGCTGCCGGTAGTAATGATAATACTACTGTGCGCTGTCCGCACACAGCAATATTTCCGCAGCTTTATGCATCAACCCCAAGAACACAAAAAACGTTCTGCGATGGTAAACGGTGGCCTTGGCACTTGTCGTTTAAAAGCTGTCCTCTCACAAGAATGGACAGCCATCGGTATAATTGCTTACTGGTGTTAACTGTCATTTGCACAAATACCATGTTTTGATCCTGATTTTTGCCAATGTCAGCCCGGCACTTAGCAGATCACGGAAGCAACATGTTACCTCCAGGATGATTTACCCCCACGCTTCTGTGTCCCCCTGCGGAGATGAAAAACACAGCACGTGAGGAAATGCTGCCGAGAGCAAACGTATGCTTTTTTTAAAGTCTGCAGAAAAGATTTATGATGTCCGTCTGAACCCGGCCTTAATCTCTAAAGGGCTGGTGTTACCGCCTGTGGGTAGATACTGCCTGAATTTAGAAGAACCACTATTGATCTGATCCCTTTACAAATTCTTCAATGACAAGTATACTGAGTTAGGTCACTAACTTTGAACTCACAATAGTGAATATATTATTTTCCTCAGTCTGAAATTTAATGCATGCTTTCTGCAAACAGGAACAATTTATACATCTATATTATACTATATTTATACTAATATATTAACTATATTATATGCATATAGTTGCCACTGTGGTATTGACTGAAGATTCTGAAAGTCTCATTGTTGGAAATGTTGCAGTATTGACATTTTACCAGTGTTATTGTGTGTAGAGCTATTTATTTACACTATCTTTCTAGAGATAGAGCTGTTACGAACATAGAATTTTCCGTTCGCGAATAGCGAACACGAACTTCCGAAAATGTTCGCGAAAAGGCGAGTCCGACGAACCACTATAGACTTCAATGGGCAGGCTAATTTTAAAACCTACAAGGACCTCTGTTTCTGGCCACAAAAGTGATGGAAAAGTTGTTACAAGGGGTCTGACACCTATACTGTGCCGTGCCAGGGGGAGATCCATGCCAAATGTCCCACCAAAAATTACAGAGTTGACGCAAAGTTGGGTTTTAACCCCTAAAGGGCAGAAATCACATTATACACAGCTCTGGGTGTGAGTGCCACACACAGAGAAATGCAATAGTACTATCACCATACAGGGAAATAATAATGCACTGGAGTGGTTCTGTGCGTGCAGCTCAATGAGGCAACAACAATAGCAGTAGTGTGCACACAGCTGTGGGTTTGGGCTATGGAGAGTCACACACACAAAGTATTGCAATAGTACTGTCCATCAGAATACAATGAAATAATAATGCACTGGAGTAGTACTGTGCGTGCAACTTAATGAAGCAACAGCAGTAGTGTGCACACAGCTTTGGGTGTCAGTGGGCTGTGGAGTGCCAACCACAAAAAAAGCACAGGAGACCGATGTGCTAGCCCTCAGAAGGGCTGTTTGGGGTGCTTTCACAGCAAGTGAGGAACAAGAACACAGGCCTAGCTAATGCTTTCCCTACCTATCTGCAGCAAGTCTAACCCTGCTCTCACTAACAGTCAGCAGCCTGCAGAGAATGAATCCAAAAAGGCCACTGCAATTGCTTTTTGATAGGGGGTGGAGGTCAAAGAGGGGTGCTAGCTTATTGGCTGCCGTGTGTCTGCTGACTGTGAGCTAAGGGGTCAAAGTTTGGCTCCATGATGATGTATAGGGGGCAGGTCTAACACGCCTTATGTTCACAGTTCACGGACAAGTGGAAGTTCGCCGAATGCTGTCCGCCGGCGAACTGTTCGGTCCATCTCTATCTAGAGATACAGTATACTGTTTATATAAATATACCCTTTATTTATATTATGTTCTGAGTTTGTCAATTTGGAAAGCGAAAAAGGAGGCCCCCGGACCTAAAGGGGAACCTAACCAAATACCCCACTTCTAAGCCACTCCCACGGGAGGGTTACACCTTTAATGTCAGCTACTAGTTGTGCCTTTTTGTTTTTAGCCAACATTGATTCAAATGTAAAGGTTCCCTGAGGAGGTTATTTGTATCGACTACAGAAATGGATTACGATGTAATGGGGCCCTAGGCAAGGTAGTAGATTTTGGGCCCCCTTATGGTCCTTTTTGTAAGATGAAGTGGTGAAAGATTAGAGAAGGTGGCTGGTGGACCCCTTGACACCCACTAGGCCCTGTGCACCTGCCTAGGTTGCCTGGGGGATAATCCTGCTCTGACCCACTATCACTTAGAATTGTTTGTTATATCCATTGTCATTCCATAATTTTAACATACACATGTTTATGCCATTTATGACTGTGTTAACTGGACAGTATTGGATGATTGTAGGCCCCATTTATTAACTTGTTTCCTTTTGAGCTACGAGTTTCTTTAGTATAAAAATGATTCATAAACTTGTGCATTTTTAGAACATCTTTTAAATATGGACCTCATTATCTTTGTGAGCTAAAAAAATAATCTGTTTATGAATTGGTTATGGCTAAAAGTTTTCCCATAATCCTCTGCATCATGGAAAGGAGGCTGAGATTAGTATTTTATTTCCTGTGGGCCAATCAGGTTTTGCTGCATTGTCCAGTTTTGTTAAACTAACATATCCTCCGGGATGCCGGCTCTTGCAAAGCATTTACAGCCTGTTAACGATTTGAAAATCTTTATTGAGTAGGACCGGGGCTGTTGAATCTGAGCCCTTTTGAATGTGAGCCCTATACAATAGCTTGTATAATTTACATTGGCTGGAATCTTCTTTTTAAGTTTTACAAAGATGTAGTTTACTTCTTCATTATTTATTTTCTGTTATTTCAATGTTTACAACCATTTATGCGAATGGAAACAGAAAACTGGCAACCAACATGCTTATGTGTTACGCAACACTATAAAGCTTCTATAATTATTTTTTAATCGGTTTAAGAACTGAGAACCACATTATTTATGTATATTTATATCTCCTATTTGCATTTTATTGTTTTTTTTTCTCTTCCTATACTTAGCTTAAGATTCGGAGATATGATGGCAAAGCGTTAACTGCAGAGGACAGAGCAAATGAGGTTTCAGTAACAATAATTCAGTCAAAAATGTACTATACAAAAATGCTTCCAGAGGAAGACGGGAATATTGAAATTCAACAGGTCATTACTTACAGTCTCCCTGAAAATGGCATCATTCACATTGAAGTTTCTATAAATCCTGACACTGTTCATTTAAAAGTCAAAGTAAGTGATCTTATTATAGCATATACTGTGTTGTGATCAGTGGTGCTTGGATATCCAAACTTTTTTCAGCTATCCGATTCGGATTTGAATTTAGGATTTTTTTCCAAATCCGGATAGCTATCTGCGAATATTTGGTCGCATTCGCGGATATCCGCGGATATCCAGCGAATATCCGGATACGAATACTGTAACTAAGGAGATGACATCATTGAGCCAATCAGAGGGCTCCCAGCAGAAGCCCTAGCAACCAATCACAGAAGGGAACCTTGGCCAGCCCACCTGACCTCATTGAGCCAATCAGAGGGCTCCCAGCCTAAGCCCTGGCACCCAATCACAGAAGGGAACCCTGGCCAGCCCCCCTGTGGGTGCCATGATGAGAAATCTCGTCCTGTGTGACTGCTCAGTCACTGAGAGACATGCTGCAGTGCTGCTGGCCTAGCAAGTGCTGTATACAGTGATAAACCTAAAGCTGTTAAGTGATTAACCCCTTCACTATCACTACACTATTGTTGTATTGTTAATTAGCTTGATTTCATTGTGAGACAGTCAGAGTGTGTGCTCCAGGGCTGCTGCAGCTGCTATGTGTCTGTGTTTGTGCTGTGCACAGACCAGGCCAGCTGCTGCCTGCTGGCCAGCTATTAGCCTTAGCTAGCTACAGTATAGGTTAGGTTAGGGATTAGGGAATAGAATTACTGTGTTATTGTGTAGTTGGTACTGCAGTCAGTGCTAGTAGTTGTTAGAGTAGTAGTACTACTGTGTTAGCTTTCTACAGAACTGCTGTGCTGTGAGCAGTGCCAGTGTGACAGTTAGTGTGCACTAGTGTCTTCTCCTCTGCTGTCTGACTGTCACTCGGCACGTGTCACGTGGCACTTGGCATGTTTCACGTGGCACGTGCCAAGTGCCTAGTGAAATGTGCCAAGTGCCACGTGAAAAGTGCCACGTGACACGTGCCAAGTGCCACGTGACACGTGCCACGTGAAAAGTGCCAAGTGCCACGTGCCACGTGCCACATCCGGCATGCTCCTGGCACACGTTACACCTGCTGCTGCTGCATTGCCCTGCTTCTGCTGCCTGTGAAGCTCCCACCGCCAGGGTGCCACAGGCCACTGATACCACCTATATTTAACCCAACACACAATTGCTGTGTAATTTTTTTGGAGGTGTCTTGGCTGAAAACTGTCATGTCCCAGTTGTGCGGTTGGACTTTGGACACAATGGGCTTGATTCACAAAGCGGTGCTAACCTACTTAGCACGTCTAAAGTCTTTAGACTTGCTAACCAGGATGCTAAGTAGGTTAGCACCGGATTTCTCAATCAGATCGCGCGCAAAGTTTTGTGCGCAAAGTTTTACGCGCGCAAAGTCCTATGCGCGTGCTAAGTCCCATAGGCTTTAATGGGCACTTCGCGCGGAGCACCCTGCGCTCTGTGCAGTGCGTGCGTCAAGTTTTACGCGCGTAAAGTTTTAGACGCATAAAGTTTTGCGCACAAAAAGCTCGTTTAGATGTGCTAAGGGGGTTTTCACAGGCGTGCTAACAGTTAGTACAAGAAGGAGAGTTGGCAGGCATTCGGGGTATACTGTAGGAAGCCAATGACAAACACTCAGGTAAGCTATGTGCTCAAGATCAAAGGTAGAGTCTGTGCAAAAACGTGGAGAGGCAGAGAAAGATCTGGCACTATAGCTTTTAATGTAGCAAAAAGTGAACAGGTGCTGAGTGCTGTTACAGCACTCAGCACCTGTTCACTTTTTGCTACATTAAAAGCTATAGTGCCAGATCTTTCTCTGCCTCTCCACGTTTGTGCTAACAGTTAGCACCGCTTTGTGAATCAAGCCCATTGTGGGCTGCATGACCGCTGTCTGGAACCTAGTCCTGATGTTAACTGACAGCCATTTTTTTTGTGGGGGGGGGGGATTTTAAGTCCCCACATAATCAATTAGTGTTTCCCTTTATAAAAACAAGATGCTACATGCCTCATTTACCCCCAAAAAACTTTTTAGAAGCAATTTAAAGGCCACTTCCGGTTTTGCTATCCGGAAATCCGAATCCGCCCGGATACCCCAGATACTGGGTCCGGATATCCGATTCTATCCGGATTTCAAAAAGTTCGGATTCGGAAATCCGATCCGGATCCGTATATCTGTGTATCCGGATCCGGATCAGTTCGGATTTTGAAAAGGGGTATCTGAGAACCCCTGGTTGTGATATATTCATATGAACTTTCAAACTAAATAAGTTAGATTCAACAGCTAAGTGGTTAAATCATTCCTGGTTACATAAGGCAGTGTTAGTCAACTATGGGCAATACATCAACTTTTCTGGAAATAGTAAAAGCCACCATAATAAGGTGAATTATTTTCAGAATAGTGAACAGAATAACTCAAGTAGATAAAAGATGTTAGCAATTTCATTTTTCCCATGTGACTTCTCTTTTCAAAAAAGTTTCATCAGCTGGACAATGTACAGTTGCAAAAGGAGAATGGGATGCAGCAGTTGTCATGTACATTATTTGTAGTTTATTGATAAAATAGTAATATGTACTGTTTTTCACATGCAGTTATATGAACCAAGTTTGCAATGCATGACTTCATCTATGAAGGTACAAAATAACAAGCAGTGGTCAGCAGACCTGTGGTGGAAATATGTATACATAGCTGGCTGTGGAAAAAGTCAGAAAATGACTATATTCACAGACTGTAGTGGTCATTTCCAGGTCACCTTTGAAACATGCCTGATAATGATCCAATTAAATTCAATGAAACTTTGAGATGACGCACACAGTAATATCTGGCCAGTTGGATAATACTTTTGGCACTTTTGTGGCCAGCTTACTTATGTGTATCTGTATTACATAGTAACTGGCAGGATCCACGTAGAATTGTGCAATCTGCACTGCAGATATTTGTTTCTGCTGTTAATATTCATATTCTTTAGTGTGACTTTTCTATATTTCTTGTATGTTAGTTTCACTATCTGGCACTATTACAGATCATTGTATTCTGTGAATGATTATGAGATTATTGTCCAGTTCCAATAAAAAAATGTTTTGTTTTTTGATATGGGTTAGAATCTCTTTTGGATTTAACCAGTTTGTGCTTTGGGGTTGTTACCCCTTAGGGCTGGAACCCACTAGAGTGATTTTTTGAGCATTTAGGGAAGTTTTCAAAATGCTAGCAATTTCCCTAAATGCTCAGCTAATGTTAATGGATGGGCCAAATTCCACTGAAGCGATTACGATTACCAAAATACAGTGAGTACAATGAAAGTATGCCTCACTGTCACTGTAAACATAGTTACATAGTTATTTGGGTTGAAAAAGACATACGTCCATCGAGTTCAACCAGAGAACAAAGTACAACACCAGCCTGGCCCCTCATATATCCCTGTTGATCCAGAGGAAGGTGAATACCCCTTACAAGGCATGGTCCAATTAGCCCTAAAAGGGAAAAAAATCCTTCCCAACTCCAGATGGCAATCAGATAAAATCCCTGGATCAACATCACTGGGCATTACCTAGTAATTGTAGCCATGGATGTCTTTCAACACAAGGAAATTATCTAAGCTCCCTTTAAATGCAGGTATAGAATTTGCCATAACTACTTCCTGTGGTAATGCATTCCACATCCTAATCACTCTCACTGTAAAGAACCCTTTCCTAAATAAATGACTAAAACATTTTTCCTTCATGCGCAGATCATGTCCTCTAGTCCTTTGAGAAGACCTAGGGACAAAAAGCTCATCTGCTAAGCTTTTATATTGTCCTCTGATGTATTTATACATGTTAATTAGATCATGTCTAAGGCGTCTTTTCTCAAGACTAAATAACCCAGTTTATCTAACCTTTCTTGGTAAGAGAGACCTTCCATCCCACGTATCAATTTTGTTGCTTGTCTCTGCACCTGCTCTAAAACTGCAATATCTTTCCTGTAATGTGGTGCCCAGAACTGAATTCCATATTCTAGATGTGGCCTTACTAGAGAGTTAAACAGGGGCAATATTATGCTAGCATCTCGAGTTTTATTTCCCTTTTAATGCATCCCACAATTTTATTAGCTTTAGCTGCAGCAGCTTGGCATTGTATACGATTATTTAAAAAATAGAGAGGGGCAGAAGGAGTCTGGCACTATGGTTTATTAACAGCATGTGAAGCAGTGCAAAATGGTGTCCATAAATGCATAAACAACATGATATGCAGGAAACTGACATGCAGTAAGACGTGGAGACAAAAATTTCTTGCTAGTGCTAAAGTGCTGTACCTGGATGTTGGGAGGTGGCAGGTGTGGGCGCCAATGTGGTGCACGGCCTTACGACCGTTTCGCAGGACAAAAACGCCTGGCTTCTTCTGAGATTAGTGCACTAAGTAGTTTCCTGCATATCATGTTGTTTATGCATTTATGGACACCATTTTGCACTGCTTCTCATGCTGTTAATAAACCATAGTGCCAGACTCCTTCTGCCCCTCTCTATTTTTTGCATACAGACTTTGTCTTTGGAGTCTCGAGCACATAGTTTACCTGGATGCTCACCAACTTGACTGCAACATACAGCATCACCCGAGTGCCTGCCAGCTCTCTCATTCACCTCTATACGATTATTTTACTTGTTGTCTATGAGTACTCCTAAGTCCTTCTCCAAGTTTGATGTCCCCAACTGTATCCCATTTATTTCGTATGGTGCTAGACCATTGGTACGATCAAAATGCATGACTTTACATTTTTCAACATTGAATTTCATCTGCCATTTTTGTGCCCATATAGCCATCCTATCCAGATCCTGTGGCAATATGTCACTATCTTCCTGAGAGTTGATGATTCTGCTTTTGGTGTGAAACAGCACTAATAGCTTCCTGTTGAGGGTGTCCTCTACTTTCCTTTTACCTGATTAAGCTGATTCTGGGAGAATTGGCTATAAACCATTCACTGATTCGGCATGTGGCCAATATAAGTACAAAATAAAATCTGTTTTCAACTGATCATAAGTGAATTATCTGAGTTTTAGTCTAGTGATAGGCACAATATTTTCCTAATGACCATTGATCATTCAAAGCCTTTACCTACCAGTTTACTGTCCATCAGCCAGCTATCTGATCGGAAGCTATTGCTTTAAGTAGGCTATTTTTTTTTTCCTCTGACTGGGTTAGCGGAGATTTGCATATTTGGCAAACTTTCTGTTTGTCACTCTTCTACATCTAGTCCTTCTAGTTAAGAGTGTATAGAGATAAATGTCTAGAAGTATTATGTTAGATATGGCAGGCAGTGTGCTATGAATTTTCCAAAATCTTCCAAAATGTTCAAACATCAGTAACTCCATATCGTTATTAATTTTACATATTTATGTTTTGATAATATGTGTGTTCTGTGCTTTACAGACTATATTAAGCTAATAATATTACTTTCAGTACCTCAGCTAAGACCACAATGTCCTAAATGAACTCTTAGGGCAGTTTGGAAGTTTGGAGTTGTGGTTGTAAACCAGATTGCCCAAATAAAACCCCTCTTGCAGCTCACCATCCAAAACCCTGAAGAGAGGACAGGGACCTCTGGGCACCATGGTGCATGAGTGTTTGTGAACTATCAGGTTAAGCAACAGTGCAGGTTGTCACTTGTGAGCTGGGTCTGCAAAAGAAGTTGTAATCAGGTACACAAGCAAAGCAGTTCAGCGGGGCAAAAATAATAATAACAAAATATATATATGTGTGTGTGTGTGTGTGTGTGTGTGTGTGTGTGTGTATACTCAAACAACCCTGGGTGGTTTAGTGGATAGTGTTCTCACTTCACAATGATGGGATTCATCCAGGCATTCCGGTTTCCTCCAACAACCCAAAAACATACAGATAAATTCATTGGCTTTCCCCTAAAATTGGCCCTAGACTATAATAGACAAATGGAAGGGATTATTTTGTGAGCTCCTGTGAGGGACAGTTAGTGACATGACTATATATACTCTGTAAAGCACTTCGGAATATTGTTGGCGCTACATACAATACTAAATAATAATAATGACAACTTCCAAGAATCTTCATTTTATTGAATACTGCACATATTCTTACAAGTAGATTGTGCTATATGACAATATATTTGTCCTGACGAAGCTCCACGCCCCTATGGTACAATACGGTTGTTGACCCCCACTGCTTGTACCTCTCTCCTGTGTTCAGTGGTGCTGTAACCTGGAATTTTTAAGAATTTGGAATAAAGTGTGCTTTTAAGCTGGATGTGTGTTCTTGCTTTATTTAGTACTGGATGTATCCACTTGTTCTTGGAAACTGTACTGCGCTGGATTCATCTTTTACTATTGTCTTGTGCACAGGTATCTCTCCATACAAATATTAGCTTGTGCTATATGCGGTATTTTATTATTATTATTATTAGCCACATAACTAAATTAACCACTCTACGACCGCCTAACACAGATCGGGCCCCCGCTTGAGTGATGGAGCACAGCTCTGTCCACAGTCTGCCAGCAGCGATCGTCGCTGGCAGACTGTATACAAAAGAAACCGCCGTTTGTTTATGTTGTACAGCGCTATGATCTACTGCAGCGCTGTACTGGGGACTGCCCTGTCACTTGGCTTTCCCCTGGAGCTGCTCTCTATGCGATCCCCTCTCATAGACTATTGCCTATGAGAGAGGATCTCCCTGATTGGACCTCAGGGGGAGGAAGGGGATAAGAGAAAAAAAAATGTGTGGCCTCCATCTTTTCTGTCCCTGTGCTGCAGAACCGCAGGTTGAAGTTGCTGCAGTGGTGTTGTGCATCCCCGACTGTCGCAGTGCATGCTGGGAGATGTAGTTAATTAGTGTTATTACATCTCCTGACCAGGACATGTAATCATACTGATGAACTACATCTCCTGGTATGCACTGTGGTGTCTGGGGATGCACAACATCGCAGTGGCACAGCCAACAGGGAGGCTAGGAAGCTATGAATTGACATGCAGGCTAGGAAGCAGCCTACCATAGGTAAGTAAATGCACGCTCCTCCCCCGAAAGCTCACGTCATGCATAACCCTCCCTTAGGGGGAGGTTCATTTTATATATTTGTTTAACTTAGGAACACCCAGGTGTTCAGTTTTCTTAATGTATTATTATTATTTCATTATCCGTTAGTATTTATATAGCACTGACATCTTCTGCAGATATAAGGGTATATATACTTTAGTCTTATCACTAATTGTCGTTTTAGATGTGCTCTCAATTTAGTCCTTAACATAGTTGTATGTCCATCATGGTATACAGCCAATTAAGGGGTAAGCCAATTACTGTAACTAACTGTATGTTTTTGGGATGTGGGAAAAGACACGAGTAAACATACAAACTCCGTAATGCAAGGCATTGGTTTTCAATCCAGGGACCCAGCACTGCAAAGTGAGAGTACTATCCACTATGCCACTGTGTCACCCATAAGTAGCTGTTTGGGCAAGCATGTACATGTTGCCGTACCCCGGTGTACCTCCACATATGGACACATGTCTACACACATTATGGCATGAGAGATCATGCCGAAAAGCAGACATTCCTGTGTGCACACCTATCTATGACCCCACAAATCTAGTCGTGTCTAGGCACAATACAGTACACGCAGACATCAGTAAGTGTCAGCCGCTGGACCTAGGCAGGTAAATGACTGTGGCAGAACTCCATTCAGGTAGTGTTCTGTACAGAAATTAAACAGAGAACTTCAGACTAGAGTTGCATGGCCAGTTTGCTGCATAGCTATGAATACGCCGCCGGGAGACTTGGGCATAGGATACAGCCGGCATATGGCCTTCCCTTCTGCTACACAAGTTCCTGGGGGCGTTAAATACTATTCCCCCTTTAGATCCACGTGGATAGTAGGGAATGATGTAATTCGGCTTCCATCTATTGCTGGGGGCCGAATTACAGTGTTTTAAAAATAACCTAAGCTCCGTCTTCTGATGGTGCCAAAGTTACTCACTGTGCGCCGCTATTGCCATAATTCCTATTATGGTCTATGGTGGCGCCGGCTGCGCCCATATCTCCTGCACTCACTGTTTTACAACGCTAGCAGATTGCTACCCATTGTTCTGTTTATGATCTGCATCTAGCATTGCAGATCTTCAACCCTTTTTTGAACTTCTTGTGGTGAGGCTCTGACATAAGTTATAATTATAAATAAAGATGCAGCAAGAATCCTGTCAGGGTTACCCCCACCATTAACGATGTATTCACAGAAATTCCCACCTGTAAATAATGCAGTCCAGGAGTAGTGGAGGAGCCTCTTTATAACAATAGATTCACTGCTTTGGGAGTCACTTCTGCCTGAATAAAACATTATCATTAAGAGATGTAAAAGGGTTCTTGTTTAGAATTGCATGTTTATATTTGCCTATTGTGACTTTTAACGGTTGGAGGCTAAAATTTACAAATAAAGGAGCTGGACATAATAAAACATAGTTATGTTATTTTGCCTTTATTTTGGACTTTTTTCAGCTGAAATACCTTACTGCACAATATTGATTATCACACAAGGAATATAAATCAGAACTGCAGGTTTATTGGATGGATCTTTTTAAAAGTATTTGAAAAGGCAAATGGCACAGGAGATGACACATGCAAAACTACAGACAACAATACAAATGTTTCCCCAGTGTGCAATTCAGTTTGCATCTCCTCCCAACTTAATTTAATAAAAAAAACACGTACTTAACAAAATGGCTGATTTAGTATGTCTGGTGTATTTTTGCAATCACAATGAAAGCATGTGTATTTTTGTGTAAAAGTTTTGATTGATTTTCTTTTCAGGCCACATTTTTGGACAGTGTGAATTCTATTGATGTTCAAGATCTGTTCAATTCCCTAAGCAAAAAATATGTCCAGATCCAAAATACAAATCAAGATGTAAAGGTATTGTATAAATAACAGGACATCCAATAAAAAATATTTTCAAAACTGTTAAGAAAATGTTGCAAATGTAGCAGAAATTGTGATCTCTAACCTGTATTTACAATCAGTTGAATGATGCTTGATTGCCATGGGCAATGGAACACGGAAAATTCTGTCTTCATTATACAGATTATTTAAAGTTAATGCCTGCACTTTTTTATTTTTTTTTGTCTTGCATGTCAGACTCAAGGACACCAAAAATTAATTTAATATGGGATTTTAAACTTTCCACAGGATATGCAGTTGCTCTCCCCTCCCATGATGTGCATATTTTTGGGTGTATTTTTTAGTTTTTAACCCTTAATGGTTAAAGAGACACTGAAGCGAAAAAAAAATTATGATATTGTGATTTGTATGTGTAGTACAGCTAAGAAATAAAACATTAAGATCAGATACATCAGTCTAATTGTTTCCAGTACAGGAAGAGTTGAGAAACTCCAGTTGTTATCTCTATGCAAACAAGCCATTAAGCTCTCCGACTAAGTTAGTCGTGGAGAGGGCTGTTATCTGACTTTTATTATCTCAACTGTAAGTGAACTGTTTACTTTTTCTCTGCTAGAGGAGAGGTCATTACTTCACAGACTGCTCTGAAAGAATCATTTTGAATGCTGAGTGTTGTGTAATCTGCACATATTATAGAATAATGCAATGTTAGAAAAAACACTATATACCTGAAAATAAAAGTATGAGAATATTTTCTTTGCTGCTAATCTTCTAGTAATTATTCATAGTACAACCCCAATTCATTATATCATATTTTTTTTTCCGCTTCAGTGTCTCTTTAACCACTTGAGGACCGCCCCCAGCCGATGGGCGGCGGCAAAGACTGGGCCCAAACGACCGCGATACGCCCATCGGCGGGGGCGGCTGCGGGAGTGGCTATGCGGCGATCGCGTCATTCGTGACGCGATCAGCCGCCGGGGACTGGCTCCGCCCACCGCTCGTAGTAACCCGCCGGCCGTTCGGAAGCGCCGGCTGGTTACTAGCACCCGGATCGCCGCATGTACATAATATAATAGGCTTTGTAATGTATACAAAGCCTATTATACTGGCTGCCTCCTGCCCTGGTGGTCCCAGTGTCCGAGGGACCACCAGGGCAGACTGCAGCCACCCTAGTCTGCACCAAAGCACACTGATTTTCCCCCCCCCCCTGCCCCCTGATCGCCCACAGCACCCCTCAGACCCCCCCCTGCCCACCCCCCAGACCACTGTTTGCACCCAGTCACCCCCCTAATCACCCATCAATCCCTCCCTGTCACTATCTGTCAACGCTATTTTTTTTTATCCCCCCCCTGCCCACTGCCCCCTCCTGATCACCCCCCACCCCTCAGATTCTCCCCAGACCCCCCCCCCCCAGACCTCCCCCCGTGTACTGTATGCATCTATCCCCCCTGATCACCTGTCAATCACCTGTCAATCACCCGTCAATCACCCGTCAATCACCCCCTGTCACTGCTACCCATCAATCAGCCCCTAACCTGCCCCTTGCGGGCAATCTGATCACCCACCCACACCAATAGATCGCCCGCAGATCCGACATCAGATCACCTCCCAAGTGCAGTGTTTACATCTCTTCTCTCCTCTAAACACCCACTAATTACCCATCAATCACCCCCTATCACCACCTGTCACTGTTACCCATCAGATTAGACCCTAATCTACCCCTTGCGGGCACCCAATCACCCGCCCACACGCTCAGATTGCCCTCAGACCCCCCTTTATCAATTCGCCAGTGCAATATTTACATCTGTTATTCCCTGTAATAACCCACTGATCACCTGTCAATCACCTATCAATCACCCCGTGTCACTGCCACCCATCAATCACCCCCTGTCACTGCCACCCATCAATCAGCCCCTAACCTGCCCCTTGCGGGCAATCTGATCACCCACCCACACCAATAGATCGCCCGCAGATCCGACATCAGATCACCTCCCAAATCCATCGTTTACATCTATTCTCTCCTCTAAACACCCACTAATTACCCATCAATCACCCCCTATCACCACCTGTCACTGTTACCCATCAGATTAGACCCTAATCTGCCCCTTGCGGGCACCCAATCACCCGCCCACACACTCAGATTGCCCTCAGACCCCCCCCCTTATCAATTCGCCAGTGCAATATTTACATCTGTTATTCCCTGTAATAACCCACTGATCATCTGTCAATCACCTATCAATCACCCCCTGTCACTGCCACCCATCAATCACCCCCTGTCACTGCCACCCATCAATCAGCCCCTAACCTGCCCCTTGCAGGCAATCTGATCACCCACCCACACCAATAGATCACCCGCAGATCCGACATCAGATCACCTCCCAAGTGACTGTTTACATCTCTTCTCTCCTCTAAACACCCACTAATTACCCATCAATCACCCCCTATCACCACCTGTCATGGTTACCCATTAGATTAGACCCTAATCTGCCCCTTGCGGGCACCCAATCACCCGCCCACACCTCAGAACGTCCTCAGACCCCAGCCCTGATCACCTCACTAGTGAATTGCTTGCATCTATTTCCCCCCTCTAATCACACCTTGAGACACCCATCAATCACCTCCTGTCACCCCCTAGCACACCTACCCATCAGATCAGGCCCTAATTTGCCCCGTGTGGGCTCCTGATCACTCGGCCAAACCCTCAGATCCCCCTCAGACCCCCTTCCGATCACCTCCCCAGTGCATTGATTGCATCTATTTTCCCCTCTAACCGCCCCCTGAGACACCCATCAATCACCTCCTGTCACCCCCCTAGCACTCCTATCCATCAGATCAGGCCCAAAACATCCTGTCATCTAAGAGGCCACCCTGCTTATGACCGGTTCCACAAAATTTGCCCCCTCATAGACCACCTGTCATCAAAATTTGCAGATGCTTATACCCCTGATCAGTCATTTTGAGAAATTTGGTTTCCAGACTACTCACAGTTTTGGGCCCGTAAAATGCCAGGGCAGTATAGGAACCCCACAAGTGACCCCATTTTAGAAAGAAGACACCCCAAGGTATACTGTTAGGTGTATGATGAGTTCATAGAAGATTTTATTTTTTGTCAAAAGTTAGCGGAAATTGGATTTTTATTGTTTTTTTCACAAAGTGTCATTTTTCACTAACTTGTGACAAAAAATAAAATCTTCTATGAACTCACCATACCCCTAACGGAATACCTTGGGGTGTCTTCTTTCTAAAATGGTGTCACTTGTGGGGTTCCTATACTGCCCTGGCATTTTAGGGGCCCTAAACCGTGAGGAGTAGTCTAGAAAACAAATGCCTCAAAATGACCTGTGAATAGGACGTTGGGCCCCTTAGCGCACCTAGGCTGCAAAAAAGTGTCACACATGTGGTATCGCCATACTCAGGAGAAGTAGTATAATGTGTTTTGTGGTGTATTTTTACACATACCCATGCTGGGTGGGAGAAATCTCTCTGTAAATGGACAATTGTGTGTAAAAAAAATCAAAAATGTGTCATTTACAGAGATATTTTTCCCACCCAGCATGGTTATATGTAAAAATACACCACAAAACACATTATACTACTTCTTCTGAGTACGGCGATACCACATGTGTGACACTTTTTTGCAGCCTAACTGTGCTAAGGGGCCCAAAGTCCAATGAGTACCTTTAGGATTTCACAGGTCATTTTGAGACATTTGGGTTCAAGACTACTCCTCACGGTTTAGGGCCCCTAAAATGCCAGGGCAGTATAGGAACCCCACAAGTGACCCCATTTTAGAAAGAAGACACCCCAAGGTATTCTGTTAGGTGTATGATGAGTTCATAGAAGATTTTATTTTTTGTCACAAGTTAGCGGAAATTGATATGTATTGTTTTTTTTTTCACAAAGTGTCATTTTCCGCTAACTTGTGACAAAAAAAAATCTTCTATGAACTCACCATACTCCTAACAGAATACCTTGGGGTGTCTTCTTTCTAAAATGGGGTCACTTGTGGGGTTCCTATACTGCCCTGGCATTTTTGGGGCCCTAAACCGTGTGCAGTAGTCTAGAATCCAAATGCCTCAAAATGACCTGTGAATAGGACGTTAGGCCCCTTAGCGCACCTAGGTTGCAAAAAAAGTGTCACACATGTGGTATCGCCGTACTCAGAAGAAGTAGTATATTGTGTTTTGGGGTGTATTTTTACACATACCCATGCTGGGTGGGAGAAATATCTCTGTAAAAGGACAATTGTGTGTAAAAAAAATCAAACAATTGTCATTTACAGAGATATTTCTCCCACCCAGCATGGGTATGTGTAAAAATACACCCCAAAACACATTATACTACTTCTCCTGAGTACGGCGGTACCACATGTGTGGCACTTTTTTGCACCCTAAGTGCGCTAAGAGGCCCAAAGTCCAATGAGTACCTTTAGGATTTCACAGGTCATTTTGCGACATTTGGTTTCAAGACTACTCCTCACGGTTTAGGGCCCCTAAAATGCCAGGGCAGTATAGGAACCCCACAAATGACCCCATTTTAGAAAGAAGACACCCCAAGGTATTCCGTTAGGAGTATGGTGAGTTCATAGAAGATTTTATTTTTTGTCACAAGTTAGCGGAAAATGACACTTTGTGAAAAAAAAACAATTAAAATCAATTTCCGCTAACTTGTGACAAAAAAAAAAATCTTCTATGAACTCACCATCCTCCTAACGGAATACCTTGGGGTGTCTTCTTTTTAAAATGGGGTAATTTGTGGGGTTCTTATACTGTCCTGGCATTTTAGGGGCCCTAAAGCGTGAGGAGTAGTCTTGAAACGAAATTTCTCAAAATGACCTGTGAAATCCTAAAGGTACTCATTAAACTTTGGGCCCCTTAGCGCAGTTAGGGTGCAAAAAAGTGCCACACATGTGGTATCGCCGTACTCAGGAGAAGTAGTATAATGTGTTTTGGGGTGTATTTTTCCACATACCCATGCTGGGTGGGAGAAATATCTCTATAAATAGACAATTGTGTGTAAAAAAAATAAAACAATTGTCATTTACGGAGATATTTCTCCCACCCAGCATGGGTATGTGTAGAAATACACCCCAAAACACATTATACTACTTCTCCTGAGTACGGCAATACCACATGTGTGGCACTTTTTTGCAGCCTAACTGCGCTAAGGGGCCAAAAGTCCAATGAGCATCTTTAGGCTTTACAGGGGTGCTTACAATTAGGCACCCTCCAAAATGCCAGGACAGTGAACACACCCCACAAATGACCCCATTTTGGAAAGTAGACACTTCAAGGTATTCAGAGAGGAGCATAGTGAGTCCGTGGCAGATTTCATTTTTTTTTGTCGCAAGTTAGAAGAAATGGAAACTTTTTTTTTTCTTTTTTTTGTCAGAAAGTGTCATTTTCCGCTAACTTGTGACAAAAAATAAAATCTTCTATGAACTCACCATGCCTCTCACTGAATACTTTGGGATGCCTTCTTTCCAAAATGGGGTCATTTGGGCGGTATTTGTACTATCCTGGAATTTTAGCCCCTCATGAAACCTGACAGGTGCGCAGAAAAGTCAGAGATGCTTGAAAATGGGAAAATTTACTTTTGGCACCATAGTTTGTAAACGCTATAACTTTTACCCAATCCAATAAATATACACTGAATGCTTTTTTTTTAATCAAAGACATGTAGCAGAATAACTTTCGCGCTCAAATGTATAGGAAATTTTACTTTATTTGATAAATGTCAGCACAGCAAGTTAAAAAAGTCATTTTTTTTGCCAAAATTCATGTCTTTTTTGATGAATATAATAAAAACTAAAACTCGCAGCAGCAATCAAATAGCAGCAAAAGAAAGCTGTATTAGTGACAAGAAAAGGAGGTAAAATTCATTTAGGTGGTAGGTTGTATGACCGAGCAATAAACCGTGAAAGCTGCAGTGGTCTGAATGGAAAAAAAGTGCCTGGTCCTTAAGGGGTAGAAAGACTGTGGTCCTGAAGTGGTTAAATACCTATTCCCCATGCTGCTTGTGCTCATTTGTTATGAGGGTAACTAGATAAGCATTTGAAATGCAGTACTTAAGACATATCCCTGTTGTGAGTAGTCAAATGTATTTGAGGTGTATTCACTGTATTCTTTCCCCTTTATTACAGGTGGGCATTCCATTTAATCTGGACATAAAAAGCAATATCCAGTTGGATGAAATAACATATATGGTAATGTAAAATCTTTAGTAGTACAGGATATTTAATATAATGAAAACTCTTGTAACCCTAGTGAGGATTCCCAGGTGTATTCATATGAAAAATCTTCTGGTCCACTGGTGCATTAAAAACACACGATTGGTTCGCACGATGGCAAGGGGCCCCGGACCTCTCTCACTGGCCGGGGCCCCAAGGCCAATGCGCGATACCTGGAGGGGAGTGCAGGTGGGCCTGGACCTCTCACACCCAGGCTCTGGACCTCTCACATCCAGAAAACCCACCAACACTGCCTCCATACTGAATGCTAAATTCGACACACACAAGCAATAGAACACAGCAATACATGCATGCAGCTACATTTAAGTCGTTAGCAGGTGCTCGTCAGCCAATCAGGATGCACTGTCATACACCCTTTACCTGCCATACCACATCTAGCAGCCATTAGCATTCAGGTGGGAGGCTTCAGTTGGACGCAAATCGCAAGATTGCGTCGCTAGCAGGACCGCCCCGTGCAGGCATTCCTCCCACAGGGGTCCCTTCCTAACCGCTCACCTGTCTGCCATGTCCTAGAGCTGAAAAAAAACGTTTAAAAACACACGATTGGTTCGCACGATGGCCAGGGGCCCTGGACCTCTCTCACTGGCCGGGGCCCCAAGGCCAATGCGCGATACCTGGAGGGGAGTGCAGGTGGGCCTGGACCTCTCACACCCAGGCTCTGGACCTCTCACATCCAGAAAACCCACCAACACTGCCTCCATACTGAATGCTAAATTCGACACACACAAGCAATAGAACACAGCAATACATGCATGCAGCTACATTTAAGTCGTCAGCAGGTGCTCGTCAGCCAATCAGGATGCACTGTCATACACCCTTTACCTGCCATACCACATCTAGCAGCCATTAGCATTCAGGTGGGAGGCTTCAGTTGGACGCAAATCGCAAGATTGCATCGCTAGCAGGGCCGCCCCGTGTAGGCATTCCTCCCACAGGGGTCCCTCCCTAACCGCTCACCTGTCTGCCATGTCCTAGAGCTGAAAAAAAAACGTTTAAAAACACACGATTGGTTCGCACGATGGCCAGGGGCCCCGGACCTCTCTCACTGGCCGGGGCCCCAAGGCCAATGCGCGATACCTGGAGGGGAGTGCAGGTGGGCCTGGACCTCTCACACCCAGGCTCTGGACCTCTCACATCCAGAAAACCCACCAACACTGCCTCCATACTGAATGCTAAATTCGACACACACAAGCAATAGAACACAGCAATACATGCATGCAGCTACATTTAAGTCGTCAGCAGGTGCTCGTCAGCCAATCAGGATGCACTGTCATACACCCTTTACCTGCCATACCACATCTAGCAGCCATTAACATTCAGGTGGGAGGCTTCAGTTGGACGCAAATCGCAAGATTGCGTCGCTAGCAGGGCCGCCCCGTGTAGGCATTCCTCCCACAGGGGTCCCTCCCTAACCGCTCACCTGTCTGCCATGTCCTAGAGCTGAAAAAAAACGTTTAAAAACACACGATTGGTTCGCACGATGGCCAGGGGCCCCGGACCTCTCTCACTGGCCGGGGCCCCAAGGCCAATGCGCGATACCTGGAGGGGAGTGCAGGTGGGCCTGGACCTCTCACACCCAGGCTCTGGACCTCTCACATCCAGAAAACCCACCAACACTGCCTCCATACTGAATGCTAAATTCGACACACACAAGCAATAGAACACAGCAATACATGCATGCAGCTACATTTAAGTCGTCAGCAGGTGCTCGTCAGCCAATCAGGATGCACTGTCATAAACCCTTTACCTGCCATACCACATCTAGCAGCCATTAGCATTCAGGTGGGAGGCTTCAGTTGGACGCAAATCGCAAGATTGCGTCGCTAGCAGGGCCTCCCCGTGCAGGCATTCCTCCCACAGGGGTCCCTCCCTAACTGCTCACCTGTCTGCCATGTCCTAGAGCTGAAAAAAAACGTTTAAAAACACACGATTGGTTCGCACGATGGCCAGGGGCCCCGGACCTCTCTCACTGGCCGGGGCCCCAAGGCCAATGCGCGATACCTGGAGGGGAGTGCAGGTGGGCCTGGACCTCTCACACCCAGGCTCTGGACCTCTCACATCCAGAAAACCCACCAACACTGCCTCCATACTGAATGCTAAATTCGACACACACAAGCAATAGAACACAGCAATACATGCATGCAGCTACATTTAAGTCGTCAGCAGGTGCTCGTCAGCCAATCAGGATGCACTGTCATACACCCTTTACCTGCCATACCACATCTAGCAGCCATTAGCATTCAGGTGGGAGGCTTCAGTTGGACGCAAATCGCAAGATTGCGTCGCTAGCAGGGCCGCCCCGTGCAGGCATTCCTCCCACAGGGGTCCCTCCCTAACCGCTCACCTGTCTGCCATGTCCTAGAGCTGAAAAAAAACGTTTAAAAACACACGATTGGTTCGCACGATGGCCAGGGGCCCCGGACCTCTCTCACTGGCCGGGGCCCCAAGGCCAATGCGCAATACCTGGAGGGGAGTGCAGGTGGGCCTGGACCTCTCACACCCAGGCTCTGGACCTCTCACATCCAGAAAACCCACCAACACTGCCTCCATACTGAATGTAGAGTTGGGCCGAACCTCCGATTTTAGGTTCGCGAACCGGGTTCGCGAACTTTCGCGGAACGTTCGGTTCGCGTTAAAGTTCGCGAACCGCAATAGACTTCAATGGGGATGCGAACTTTGAAAAAAAAAAATAATTATGCTGGCCACAAAAGTGATGGAAAAGATGTTTCAAGGGGTCTAACACCTGGAGGGGGGCATGGCGGAGTAGGATACACGCCAAAAGTCCCCGGGAAAAATCTGGATTTGACGCAAAGCAGCGTTTTAAGGGCAGAAATCACATTGAATGCTAAATGACAGGCCTAAAGTGCTTTAAAACATCTTGCATGTGTATACATCAATCAGGTAGTGTAATTAAGGTACTGCTTCACACTGACACACCAAACTCACCGTGTAACGCACCGCAAACAGCTGTTTGTACTAGTGACGGCCGTGCTGGACTGGTGCGCACCATGGCGAGAGTGCAGGTTTTTGTGGCTTTACAGCCCATATGGTCGGCCTGGCTGATGTAGCTGAATGACAGAACAGTGACTGTCCAGCTGATTAAATTTGGTCTGACCACAATGAAGCAACGACCTTATTATTTTTTGTGTGCCCCCCGAGACACTCATCTAGGCGCCGGTCATTGCTTCATTGTGATACGCAAGCCCCTTCACCACGGCAAGGTAATGATCACGAAGGGGAATGGGCGCATGTACATGCCTTTTCTTTTGTTGTTGCAGCTGCCCTCAGTGCAGCCAGAAAAATTAGGCAGTCATGTACACGCACCATAAAAATTATTACAGCGGCCGCTGCTAGCAGCGGCCTAAAAAATTCAGCAATCCGCCTGGAGTCCCGGACCCTGTTGGTGGTGGCGGAGAAGGTAGTGAAGCGGCCTGCAGGCAGACATGCTGTGTGGAGGGACTGGGAGCGACTTAGTCTTTTTGGGGCAGGCCAGGCAGCCAGTCACACGGCGTGCAGGCAGAGATGCTGTGTGTGCGGGGACTGACTTAGTCTTGGGGCGGGCAGCAGCCCTCCGGGATCCATGCCTCATTCATTTTGATAAAGGTGAGGTACTTAACACTTTTGTGACTTAGGCGACTTCTCTTCTCTGTGACAATGCCTCCAGCTGCGCTGAAGGTCCTTTCTGAGAGGACGCTTGCGGCAGGGCAGGAGAGAAGTTGGATGGAAAATTGGGACAGCTCTGGCCACAGGTCAAGCCTGCGCACCCAGTAGTTCAAGGGTTCCTCATCGCTGTTCACAGCAGTGTCTACATCCACACTTAAGGCCAGGTAGTCGGCTACCTGCCGGTCGAGGCGTTGGTGGAGGGTGGATCCGGAAGGGCTACGGCGAGGCGTTGGACTAAAGAACGTCCGCATGTCCGACATCACCATGAGATCGCTGGAGCGTCCTGTCTTTGACTGCGTGGACACGGGAGGAGGATTAGTGGCAGTGGTACCTTGCTGGCGTTGTGCCGTCACATCACCCTTAAAGGCATTGTAAAGCATAGTTGACAGCTGGTTCTGCATATGCTGCATCCTTTCCACCTTCCGGTGAGTTGGTAACAGGTCCGCCACTTTGTGCCTGTACCGAGGGTCTAGTAGTGTGGCCACCCAGTACAGCTCATTCCCCTTGAGGTTTTTTATACGGGGGTCCCTCAACAGGCAGGACAGCATAAAAGACGACATCTGCACAAAGTCGGATCCAGTACCCTCCATCTCCTCTTGCTCTTCCTCAGTGACGTCAGGTAAGTCAACCTCCTCCCCCCAGCCGCGAACAATACCACGGGAAGGTTGAGCAGCACAAGCCCCCTGCGACGCCTGCTGCGGTTGTTCTCCTGCCGCTGTCCCCTCCTCCTCCTCCTCCTCCTCCCCCAAAGAAACACCTTGCTCATCATCCTCTGAGTCTGACTCGTCTTCTGCACACGACCTCTCTTCTTCCTCCTCCTCCCCCCTCTGTGCTGCCGCAGGTGTTGAGGAAACAGCTGGGTCTGATGAAAATTGGTCCCATGCCTGTTCCTGCCGTAACGGTTCCTGGTCACGCTCATTCGCAGCTTCATCCGCCACTCTACGCACAGCACGCTCCAAGAAGTACGCGTAGGGAATTAAGTCGCTGATGGTGCCCTCACTGCGGCTCACCAGGTTGGTCACCTCCTCAAACGGCCGCATGAGCCTGCATGCATTTTTCATCAGTGTCCAGTTGTCGGGCCAGAACATCCCCATCTTCCCAGACTGTTTCGTTCTACTCCAGTTGTAGAGGTACTGGGTGACGGCTTTCTTCTGTTCTAGCAGGCGGGAGAACATGAGCAGGGTCGAGTTCCAGCGAGTGGGGCTATCGCAAATGAGGCGTCTCACCGGCATGTTGTTTTTACGCTGAATTTCTGCAAATCGTGCCATGGCTGTGTAAGAGCGCCTCAAATGCCCACAGAACTTCCTGGCCTGCTTCAGGACATCCGCTAAGCCAGGGTACTTTGCCACAAATCTTTGAACCACTAGATTCATGACATGTGCCATGCAGGGTATGTGTGTCAGCTTCCCCATATGCAAAGCGGCAAGCAGATTGCTGCCGTTGTCGCACACCACGTTGCCTATCTCCAGGTGGTGCGGGGTCAGCCACTCATCCACCTGTTTCTTAAGAGCAGCCAGGAGAGCTGCTCCAGTGTGACTCTCCGCTTTGAGACAAGCCATGTCTAAGATGGCGTGACACCGTCGTACCTGGCATGCAGCATAGGCCCTGTGGAGCTGGGGCTGTGTAGCTGGAGAGGAGAACTGCCACTCAGCCAAGGAGGAGGAGGAGGACAGCGAAGAGCATGTAGCAGGAGGAGAGGAGGTGGCAGGAGGCCTGCCTGCAAGCCGTGGAGGTGTCACAATTTGGTCCGCCGCTTTCTGCTTGCCATCGTTCACCACCAGGTTCACCCAATGGGCTGTGTAGGTAATGTAGCGGCCCTGCCCGTGCTTGGCAGACCAGCCATCCGTGGTCAGGTGTACCCTTGACCCAACGCTCTTCGCAAGAGATGACACCACTTGCCTCTCAACTTCACGGTGCAGTTGGGGTATGGCCTTTCTCGAAAAATAAGTGCGGCCTGGCATCTTCCACTGCGGTGTTCCGATGGCCACAAATTTACGGAAGGCCTCAGAGTCCACCAGCCGGTATGATAACAGCTGGCGAGCTAACAGTTCCGCCACGCCAGCTGTCAGACGCCGGGCAAGGGGGTGACTGGCCAAAAGTGGCTTCTTCCGCTCAAACATTTCCTTCACGGACACCTGACTGCTGCTGTGGGCAGAGGAGCAGGAACCGCTCAAGGGCAGAGGCGGAGTGGAGGAGGGTGCCTGTGAAGGTGCAAAGGAGAAAGCGGCAGAAGCAGATGATGCACCTGAAGGAGGAAGAGGAGAAGGAGGGTGACTTTTCTTTTGTGTGCTGCTGCTGCTTTTGCTCAGGTGGCCATCCCATTGCTGTTTGTGCCTTTTCTCCAGGTGCCTTCGTAAGGCACTTGTCCCTACGTGAGTGTTGGCCTTTCCACGGCTCAATTTTTGTTGGCAGAGCGAACAGATGGCTTTGGTCCGATCTGAGGCACACACATTAAAAAATTTCCACACCGCTGAGCCACCCTGGGATGTGGGCACTATGGGGACCTCAGCAGCTGATGCTGAAGGGCAAGTTGGCTGGCTGTACATAGGTGGCGATACATGGTGCCGGACTCTGCCACCAGCTGTTTCTGACGAAGAGCTGCCCCAGCTTCTTTCAGCAACTTCTCTCCTCCTACTACTCTTTGACTCCCCCTCTGAACTGTCCCCCTCTTCATCTCCTCTATTGGGAACATACAGAGGATCCCTATTACCGTCATCATCGTAGTCATCCTGCCCAGCTTCGCTTGCCTCAGACAAATCCAAACTTGCACCATCAGTAGGTCCTTCATCCTCCTGACACGTTACATCCATAGTGTTGCCGCGTAACTCAGACATATTAGCTGGTGAAAATTCATCTGGCTGTAACAACAATGGCTGTGCATCAGTGATTTCAACACTAAATAATTCTTGCGAAGTGTCAAATGCAGCGGAAGTGGTGCTAGTAGTAGCGCTGGTGGCTGAGCAAGATGAGGTGTTCTGTGTCGCTAAATACTCAACCACGTCCTGACAATCTTGGGAGGTGATGGGACGTGCCTTCTTCCGAGCACTGTACTGTGGGCCAGGTCCACACGAAATTACATTTACACGACCTCGCGCAGACCTGCCGGGTGGCCTTCCTCTGCCTCTGCCACTACCTCTTCCTCTTCCTCTACCTGTTTTGTCCATATTGGGTATGCACGGAGTGGTATATCACACTGCGTGCACTCACGTAGGTAGGTGGGTTCACTTAACTGCACAGGTATGCGCACTGATGCGGTGGGTTCACTGAACAGAACAGGTATACAGTGGCGGGTTCACAGAACAGGTATGCAGTGGCAGGATCACTGAACACAATAGGTATGCAGTGGCGTGTTCACTAAACAGGTATACAGTGGCGGGTCCACTGAACAGAACAGGTATACAGTGGCGGGTTCACAGAACAGGTATACAGTGGCGGGTCCACTGAACAGAACAGGTATACAGTGGCGGGTCCACTGAACAGAACAGGTATACAGTGGCGGGTCCACTGAACAGAACAGGTATACAGTGGCGGGTCCACTGAACAGAACAGGTATACAGTGGCGGGTTCACAGAACAGGTATACAGTGGCGGGTCCACTGAACAGAACAGGTATACAGTGGCGGGTTCACAGAACAGGTATACAGTGGCGGGTCCACTGAACAGAACAGGTATACAGTGGCGGGTCCACTGAACAGAACAGGTATACAGTGGCGGGTCCACTGAACAGAACAGGTATACAGTGGCGGGTCCACTGAACAGAACAGGTATACAGTGGCGGGTTCACAGAACAGGTATGCAGTGGCAGGATCACTGAACACAATAGGTATGCAGTGGCGTGTTCACTAAACAGGTATACAGTGGCAGGTCCACTGAACAGAACAGGTATACAGTGGCGGGTCCACTGAACAGAACAGGTATACAGTGGCGGGTCCACTGAACAGAACAGGTATACAGTGGCGGGTCCACTGAACAGAACAGGTATACAGTGGCGGGTCCACTGAACAGAACAGGTATACAGTGGCGGGTTCACAGAACAGGTATGCAGTGGCAGGATCACTGAACACAATAGGTATGCAGTGGCGTGTTCACTAAACAGGTATACAGTGGCGGGTCCACTGAACAGAACAGGTATACAGTGGCGGGTCCACTGAACAGAACAGGTATACAGTGGCAGATTCACAGAACAGGTATACAGTGGCGGGTCCACTGAACAGAACAGGTATACAGTGGCGGGTTCACAGAACAGGTATGCAGTGGCAGGATCACTGAACACAATAGGTATGCAGTGGCGTGTTCACTAAACAGGTATACAGTGGCGGGTCCACTGAACAGAACAGGTATACAGTGGCGGGTTCACAGAACAGGTATACAGTGGCGGGTCCACTGAACAGAACAGGTATACAGTGGCGGGTTCACAGAACAGGTATGCAGTGGCAGGATCACTGAACACAATAGGTATGCAGTGGCGTGTTCACTAAACAGGTATACAGTGGCGGGTCCACTGAACAGAACAGGTATACAGTGGCGGGTTCACTGAACAGGTATACAGTGGCGGGTCCACTGAACAGAACAGGTATACAGTGGCGGGTTCACAGAACAGGTATGCAGTGGCAGGTTCACTGAACACAACAGGTATGCAGTGGCAGGTTCACTGAACACAACAGGTATGCAGTGGCGGGTTCACTGAACAGGTATACAGTGGCGGGTCCACTGAACAGAACAGGTATACAGTGGCGGGTCCACTGAACAGAACAGGTATACAGTGGCGGGTCCACTGAACAGAACAGGCATACAGTGGCGGGTTCACAGAACAGGTATACAGTGGCGGGTCCACTGAACAGAACAGGTATACAGTGGCGGGTTCACAGAACAGGTATGCAGTGGCAGGATCACTGAACAGGTATGCAGTGGCAGGATCACTGAACAGGTATGGAGTGGCAGGATCACAGTACAGGTATGCAGTGGGCTGAGGGCTCACTGAACAGAACAGGTATGCAGTGGCAGGATCACTGAACAGGTATGGAGTGGCAGGATCACAGTACAGGTATGCAGTGGGCTGAGGGCTCACTGAACAGAACAGGTATGCAGTGGCAGGATCACTGAACAGGTATGCAGTGGCAGGATCACTGAACAGGTATGCAGTGGCAGGATCACAGTACAGGTATGCAGTGGGCTGAGGGCTCACTGAACAGAACAGGTATGCAGTGGCAGGATCACTGAACAGGTATGGAGTGGCAGGATCACAGTACAGGTATGCAGTGGGCTGAGGGCTCACTGAACAGAATAGGTATGCAGTGGCAGGATCACTGAACAGGTATGCAGTGGCAGGATCACTGAACAGGTATGCAGTGGCAGGATCACAGTACAGGTATGCAGTGGCAGGATCACAGTACAGGTATGCAGTGGGCTGAGGGCTCACTGAACAGAACAGGTATGCAGCCAGGAAGAAGTTAAGCCTAACTAATCTTTCCCTATATGAGAGACTGCAGCAGCTCGCCCTACTCTCACTAATGCAGGCACACGAGTGGCCGTAATGGCCGCCGCTGCCTGCCTTATATAAGGGGGGGTGGGGCTCCAGGGGCTAGTGTAGCCTAATTGGCTACACTGGGCCTGCTGACTGTGATGTAGAGGGTCAAAGTTGACCCTCAGTGCATTATGGGGCGAACCGAACTTCTTCCGCAAAAGGTTCGCGTGCGGTACCCGCACGCGAACCACCTACGTTCGCGCGAACCACGTTCGCCGGCGAACCGTTCGGCCCAACTCTAACTGAATGCTACATTCGACACACACAAGCAATAGAACACAGCAATACATGCATGCAGCTACATTTAAGTCGTCAGCAGGTGCTCGTCAGCCAATCAGAATGCACTGTCATACACCCTTTACCTGCCATACCACATCTAGCAGCCATTAGCATTCAGGTGGGAGGCTTCAGTTGGACGCAAATCGCAAGATTGCGTCGCTAGCAGGGCCGCCCCGTGCAGGCATTCCTCCCACAGGGGTCCCTCCCTAACCGCTCACCTGTCTGCCATGTCCTAGAGCTGAAAAAAAACATTTAAAAACACACGATTGGTTCGCACGATGGCCAGGGGCCCCGGACCTCTCTCACTGGCCGGGGCCCCAAGGCCAATGCGCGATACCTGGAGGGGAGTGCAGGTGGGCCTGGACCTCTCACACCCAGGCTCTGGACCTCTCACATCCAGAAAACCCACCAACACTGCCCCCATACTGAATGCTAAATTCGACACACACAAGCAATAGAACACAGCAATACATGCATGCAGCTACATTTAAGTCGTCAGCAGGTGCTCGTCAGCCAATCAGGATGCACTGTCATACACCCTTTACCTGCCATACCACATCTAGCAGCCATTAGCATTCAGGTGGGAGGCTTCAGTTGGACGCAAATCGCAAGATTCCGTCGCTAGCAGGACCGCCCCGTGCAGGCATTCCTCCCACAGGGGTCCCTCCCTAACCGCTCACCTGTCTGCCATGTCCTAGAGCTGAAAAAAAATGTTTAAAAACACACGATTGGTTCGCACGATGGCCAGGGGCCCCGGACCTCTCTCACTGGCCGGGGCCCCAAGGCCAATGCGCGATACCTGGAGGGGAGTGCAGGTGGGCCTGGACCTCTCACACCCAGGCTCTGGACCTCTCACATCCAGAAAACCCACCAACACTGCCTCCATACTGAATGCTAAATTCGACACACACAAGCAATAGAACACAGCAATACATGCATGCAGCTACATTTAAGTCGTCAGCAGGTGCTCGTCAGCCAATCAGGATGCACTGTCATACACCCTTTACCTGCCATACCACATCTAGCAGCCATTAGCATTCAGGTGGGAGGCTTCAGTTGGACGCAAATCGCAAGATTCCGTCGCTAGCAGGACCGCCCCGTGCAGGCATTCCTCCCACAGGGGTCCCTCCCTAACCGCTCACCTGTCTGCCATGTCCTGGAGCTGAAAAAAAACGTTTAAAAACACACGATTGGTTCGCACGATGGCCAGGGGCCCCGGACCTCTCTCACTGGCCGGGGCCCCAAGGCCAATGCGCGATACCTGGAGGGGAGTGCAGGTGGGCCTGGACCTCTCACACCCAGGCTCTGGACCTCTCACATCCAGAAAACCCACCAACACTGCCTCCATACTGAATGCTAAATTCGACACACACAAGCAATAGAACACAGCAATACATGCATGCAGCTACATTTAAGTCGTCAGCAGGTGCTCGTCAGCCAATCAGGATGCACTGTCATACACCCTTTACCTGCCATACCACATCTAGCAGCCATTAGCATTCAGGTGGGAGGCTTCAGTTGGACGCAAATCGCAAGATTGCGTCGCTAGCAGGACCGCCCCGTGCAGGCATTCCTCCCACAGGGGTCCCTCCCTAACCGCTCACCTGTCTGCCATGTCCTAGAGCTGAAAAAAAACGTTTAAAAACACACGATTGGTTCGCACGATGGCCAGGGGCCCCGGACCTCTCTCACTGGCCGGGGCCCCAAGGCCAATGCGCGATACCTGGAGGGGAGTGCAGGTGGGCCTGGACCTCTCACACCCAGGCTCTGGACCTCTCACATCCAGAAAACCCACCAACACTGCCTCCATACTGAATGCTAAATTCGACACACACAAGCAATAGAACACAGCAATACATGCATGCAGCTACATTTAAGTCGTCAGCAGGTGCTCGTCAGCCAATCAGGATGCACTGTCATACACCCTTTACCTGCCATACCACATCTAGCAGCCATTAGCATTCAGGTGGGAGGCTTCAGTTGGACGCAAATCGCAAGATTGCGTCGCTAGCAGGACCGCCCCGATTTGCGATTTGCGTCCAACTGAAGCCTCCCTGAAGCCTCCCACCTGAATGCTAATGGCTGCTAGATGTGGTATGGCAGGTAAAGGGTGTATGACAGTGCATCCTGATTGGCTGACGAGCACCTGCTGACAACTTAAATGTAGCTGCATGCATGTATTGCTGTGTTCTATTGCTTGTGTGTGTCGAATTTAGCATTCAGTATGGAGGCAGTGTTGGTGGGTTTTCTGGATGTGAGAGGTCCAGAGCCTGGGTGTGAGAGGTCCAGGCCCACCTGCACTCCCCTCCAGGTATCGCGCATTGGCCTTGGGGCCCCGGCCAGTGAGAGAGGTCCGGGGCCCCTGGCCATCGTGCGAACCAATCGTGTGTTTTTAAACGTTTTTTTTCAGCTCTAGGACATGGCAGACAGGTGAGCGGTTAGGGAGGGACCCCTGTGGGAGGAATGCCTGCACGGGGCGGTCCTGCTAGCGACGCAATCTTGCGATTTGCGTCCAACTGAAGCCTCCCACCTGAATGCTAATGGCTGCTAGATGTGGTATGGCAGGTAAAGGGTGTATGACAGTGCATCCTGATTGGCTGACGAGCACCTGCTGACGACTTAAATGTAGCTGCATGCATGTATTGCTGTGTTCTATTGCCACTGGTGCATTAGTAAGCAATAGCAGGATGTCTGTCCTGGGGTTACATACTTCCTGTGAGGGACCATGGCCTGAACAATGTAAAACAAATTGTCGAACAATTGAAAAAAATGGAACAATAAGGAATGTGCCATTGCTGACCTATTAAAAAACCAAGAAAAAAACAAAACTGGTTTGTACCTGGCTGTTGTGTAGATCTTCAGGATCATATAATTAGTTTTTTTTTTACAAAGCTTCAAGTTTATTGAATGCATAGATGCTCAATGCATACACAAATAAATAAAGTAGTGGATATTAAAGTGAGTACAGAAAGGTAGCAACAGAACAAAATACATACAGTAATTATATACAGTTGGAGTTTTTCTTTAAAGAGAAACCGTGACCAAGAATTGAACTTCATCCCAATCAGTAGCTGATACCCACTTTTCCCATGAGACATATTTTCCTTTTCACAAATGGATCATCAGGGGGCTTTGTATGGCTAATATTGTGGTGAAACCCCTCCCACAGTGGGATGTCAGGACCATGGTCCTGACAGTTTCCTATCTGTGAACTTTATTGCATTGTGTGTAAATACAGCTGGGTCCAACTGCAAAAAAGCAAACAGCATCTCCATCCACTGACATCACCTGCCAGCAGTAAAAATGTCACCATGTGGTAAATGTCAGAATGTAAATCAGGGAGAGGAAAGATTTTACAATGGGAAAACAAAGAATAAATCATTTATACATAATTATTGTAAAAATAAGCACTTTTGTTATTACATTATTTTCACTGGTGAACCTCATTAAGTGTTGTAACATTGGTACAATCATGATAAGGTTATTCTTCGGATAGGCTAGCTTTACAGAGGGAGTGTTGGGGCTTTAAATGTGTGTATTACGCTAGATCTTGCTGTGGGGTGCCTCCACCTTTTAGTACCAATCCCATTGAACAATAATTTAGTATGCAGCACAGGAGTTGTGATGTGGGTCTGCTCACTCTATGCTTAAGGTGCGTACACAACTGTTACTAAAGTCACCCATCGGAGATCAGAACCCGATCCCCTTAAATAACATCGCTGTGTAACTGATGACACGTTGTGTTGTTATTCGGGAGATGGGGGGGTGAAAAGATAATGGAGGGATGACGAAGCGGTGCGTGCTAGCATTACATGGTGGATGGGGAGTACCATTCCAGATATGTGATTGTTAACTGGTTCTGTAAATGATGAAGTATGAATCTACGTCCAGCAGGTGGTACTGCGGCTCTGACTGGACGTAGATTCAACCTCGCAAGGAATTGCATGTCCCCGTCGTTACCGCCAATACCACTGATCTCGCCACTTTGCACTCACCACAATTCGCTTGCTATAAGATGGCAGAGTTCTGTAAGCAGGTCAGGAGCTGCTTTCATTGGCTCCTGCCCACGTGATCACGGAGAGACAATCACATTGGCTCCCATTGATAGACAACGTCAGGAGCCAATGAAAGTGGCTCATGACCAGCTATCACCACTCTGCCGTCATAGAGACGGCAGAGAGAGGATCCTGCAGTCAGGGCCGGATTTACCATAAGGCATTGTAGGCACATGCCTACAGGCACCTGATAATGGAAAGGTGGCTCACTCTCCTCCCTGAGCGCCTCCCTCCCACCTTCCCTATGCAGAGTTCTGAGCCGAGCGTAAATGAGAGGTTACTCACCTGGGTCTCAGCATTCCACTAAAGAGATCTCCCTTCAATAAAGGGCACCACTAGTTACTTAAAGGGACACTTAAGTAAAACAAAAAAAATGAGTTTTACTCACCTGGGGCTTCCAATAGCCCGCTGCAGCTGTCCGGTGCCCTCGCCATCTCCCTCCGATCCTCCTGGCCCCACCGGCAGCCACTTCCTTTATCGGTGACAGGAGCTGACAGGCTGGGGACGCGAGTGATTCTTCGCATTCCTGGCCACAATAGCGCCATCTATGCTGCTATAGCATATATCATATACCATATAGCAGCATAGAGGGTGCTAATGTGTCTGGGAATGCGAAGTATCACTCGCTTCGCCAGCCTGCCAGCTCCTGTCACCGAAACAGGAAGTGGCTGCTGGCGGGGCCAGGAGGATCGGAGGGAGACAGTGAGGGCACCGGACAGCTGCAGGGGGCTATTGGAAGCCATAGGTGAGTAAAACTCATTTTTTTTGTTTGACTTAAGTGTCCCTTTAATACTAAGTGTACCTCTGGCTATCTAATGCTAAGAGACACCTGTAGCTGCCTATGACAGGCAATAGGTAAGGGAGAAGTGACACTGACAGATGGGCCAGCCAGCACACTTGTGCGGTTCAGCGGGGGTTTGTAGGTTTATGGAAGTCTATGGTGCCAAGAGGACATCTGTGCCTATAGGCTCCTGTGAGGTAAATCCGGGCATGCCTGCAGTGATGGGGCAGCTTTGTGACCGGCGAGTGTGGCCGGTATGTGCGGCGATTAGTCGGGAGGCAGCGTTTTACCGTGCCAGCAGTCTCTGATCCTTAAAGAGAACCTGTACTGAGTAAAAATATTTAAAATAAACACATGAGGTAACTTCAAATGAACATTACATAGTTACCTCGCCATCAGTTCCTCTCAGAAGCTCACCATTTTCTTCTGACAATAATCCCTTCCAGTTCTGACAATATTTTGTCAGATCTGAAATATATCAGTTGCTGTCAGTAAAATATCAGTTGCTGTCAGTTATAGCTGAGAGGAAAACTGATGTACCAGGTAATGTCCATGTTTCCCTATGGCTCAAGTGGGCGATGATACAGTTTAACTGTGTGCTGACCAGAAAGCTGTTATGGGTTATGGCCATTTTCAAAATGGAGGACGGAAAATTCCCTTGATCACAGAGAACAAACAGGACGCGGGACAGGAGAAAGACACTGAGGCGTAGACTACATGGAAGGTAAGTATGACTTGTGTATGCTTATTTTGACTTTTAATTTTCAGTTTAGGTTTTCTTTAAGGGGGCAGAGACTGCTGGTACAGAAGTGGTTAAATACTGAAGCCAAGTAATGAGCATGATAAGCAATCAGCAATGCTTAAAGAGACACTGAAGCGAAAAAAAAATTATGATATTATGATTTGTATGTGTAGTACAGCTAAGAAATAAAACATTAAGATCAGATACATCAGTCTAATTGTTTCCAGTACATTAAGAGTTAAGAAACTCCAGTTGTTATCTCTATGCAAACAAGCCATTAACTCTCTGACTTATGCTGGGAATACATGTTTCGTTTTTGCCTTCGTTTTAGCCTTCGATTCGTTCAGTAAACGAATCGAGTGTTGAAAACGTATGTGAAAATAGTCATAATCTCATTATAGTTTCGATTAATAGACCCCAAAAACGAACGACTAGTGATCGAACATGTTTGATATTATCTCTCTTTATCCATCTAATCGAGGCATTGGTAGGCTTGATGGCTGTTCAGATCGATTATATGTTCGTTTATGTTAGTCCGTCCCTGTAAAAAGGGATTTTCGTTTCGTTTCTTTGCAGCCTTCGATTATTGGAAAAACGAAACCATCAGAATCGAAAAAAAAAAACGAAACCGTGGGTGGTGATATTAACCGTACGTTCGATTATTTCGGGAACGAAAAGGACAAAAGGCACAATCGAAACGAAGGCTAAAACGAAGGCAAAAATGAAACGTGTATTCCCAGCATAAGTCTTAGTTGTGGAGAGGGCTGTTATCTGACTTTTATTATCTCAACTGTAAGTGAACTGTTTACTTTTTCTCTGCTAGAGGAGAGGTCATTACTTCACAGAATGCTCTGAAAGACTCATTTTGAATGCTGAGTGTTGTGTAATCTGCACATAATATAGAATGATGCAATGTTAGAAAAAACACTATATACCTGAAAATAAAAGTATGAGAATATTTTCTTTGCTGCTAATCTTCTAGTAATTATTCATAGTACACAACCAATTCACTATATCATATTTTTTTCCGCTTCAGTGTCTCTTTAAATCAGTAATAAAGATAACTGCCTTCCTAGCCCTCTCAGATTAGATCTATTTTAAAATTGTACTTCAAATCCATATCTCAACACCAGGTGGCACTGTAGTGAAATCCTTCATAAAGCCTACATATGAGGATTGACGCCTTGCAGTGATTTGGATTTGATCTTGCAGGTGACAGTGAATGGCCGAGGCTGTGGCTTGCTTTCAGACTAGCAACATAGTCTGTTGCTATGAAGGAGGAGGCGAGCCAATGGAGCTGTGCATTGTGCACAATGGAGGGGCACAGAGTGGATGGGGTGACTGAAGAGATCAATGCCCCCAGCCATCTCTTCACTGAGATGATCTACCATTCAGATCAATGGCTGCTGCACCACTGTATACATGCTAGATACCCATACCCCATTTGGCTGCCTTGTCTAAGATCCATCTTGCATGTGTAAAAGACTTAAAGGACCTGTGTCGCAAAACTCTTAAAATTTTTAATTTATGTAAACATATACAGATAAGAAGTATGTTTCTTCCAGAGTAAAATGAGCCATGCATTACTGTTCTACTATGTTGCTGTCACTTACAGTAGGTCGTAGAAATCTGACAGAACCGACAGGTTTTGGACTAGCCCATTGGGGATTCACAGGGATTTCATTAATTTCAAAAAGCACTTAGTGAATGGCAGTTGCTTCGTCCAACTGCCAAAAAAGTGTACGATGAGCAGGGAGGCTGGCCAGCATCTTCGTATAAACCTTTTTCAGGGAGTGTCTTTGTAAAGGATAAAGGTCATGCTGAGAATCCCCTATGGAGAGATGGACTAGCCCAAAACCTGTTGGTAATGTCAGATTTCTACTCCCTATGGTAAATGCCAGCAACATAGGAGAAAAGTAATTTATGGCTCATTTTACTCAGGCAGAAACATGCTTCTTATTTGTAACTGTTTTATATTTTAAAATTTTCGCAACATTTCCTCTTTAAGAGTGGAAAAAAACACATTCATTGAACTCCACCATACTTATATACAGAAAAACCATTTTATCTTAGAATACCTGAAGTCAAAAAGAAAAGCTCCCATCTTGATGGAGAAGCAGAAATGAACCTTTCCGAGTTGAATATTTTTTTATGTTAAAATAAGTCTTCTTGATTTAGCCTAAAGGGAAATGGAACCTAAACTGAGAAGGATGTGGATTTTTCCTTTTAAAATAATACCAGTTGCTTGCCTCTCCTGCTGATCCTGTGTCTCTAATACTTTTAGCCACGGCCCCCCAACAAGCATGCAGATCAGGTGCTCTGACTGAAGTCAGACTGGATTAGCTGCATGCTTCTTTTAGGTGTGTGATTCAGCCACTACTGCAGCCAAATAGATCAGCAGGACTGCCAGGCAACTGGTATTGTTTAAAAGGAAACATCCATATCCCTCTCAGTTAAGGTTCCCTTTAATAAATGTAAAGATTAGGACACAGATTCTCAAATTGTGGCACATTCCCTTTTTGCACGTGTCACACAATTTAATTTAACAATTTACAAGCTTCTGCTAAATGATAAATCCTATAACAATTTAAGTTACTTAAGTATTTTTAGATAATTCTAAAAATAATGTAATGCTTGGACTGGGTAGTATGTGGTACTTAAAGGAATACTGTAGGGGGTCGGGGGAAAATTAGTTGAGCTTACCCGGGGCTTCTAATGGTCCCCCGCAGACTTCCTGTGCCCGCACAGCCACTCACCGATGCGCCGGCCCCGCCTCCGGTTCACTTCGGGAATTTCAGACTTTAAAGTCTGAAAATCACTGCGCCTGCGTTGCCGTGTCCTCTCTCCCGCTGACGTCACCAGGAGCGTACTGCGCATGCCCAGTATGGCCTGTGTCTGCGCAGTATGCTCCTGGTGACGTCAGCATGAGCGGGGACACAGCAACGCAGGTGCAGTGATTTTCAGACTTTAAAGTCTGAAATTCCAGAAGTGAACTGGAGGCGGGGCCGGAGCATCGGTGAGTGGCTGCGCGGGCACAGGATGTCTGTGGGGGACCATTAGAAGTCCCGGGTAAGTTCAACTCATTTTTCCCCGACCCCCTACAGTGTCCCTTTAAGACTTCCGATGTGAATAAACATTGCAGTGTTACTTACCTGGGGCTTCTTTCAGCCTCTAGAAGTCATTTGGGTCCCTCGCAGGCACAGTATACTCCCAATGACATGGGCACACCTGGGCATGTGCAGAAGACGATGACCCATCAGGGGTTGGTAATCCTTAAAGGAAACCTTAACCGGCGGGGGAAAAAAAATTCACTTACCTGGGGGCTTTCCCAAGCCTCCTGCAGCCGTCCTGTGCCCGCGCCGGTCCTTCGGTGCCCTCCGGTCTCCCTCCGCCGCTTAGTTTCGTTTTCGGACGACTGCCAGTCGTCCTCGGGCAAATCGTCCTCTTCTTCCGCATTCCCCGTCGTAAAGAGCCGTAAAGCGCGTCCGCATGACGCCAAATGCGTCATGCGGACGCGCTTTAGGGCTCTTTTCGACGGGGAATCAGGAAGAAGAGGACGCTTTGCCCGAGGACGACTGGCAGTCGTCCGAAAACGAAACTTAGCGGCGGAGGGAGACCGGAGGGCACCGAAGGACCGGCGCGGGCACAGGACGGCTGCAGGAGGCTTGGGAAAGCCCCCAGGTAAGTGATTTTTTTTCCCCCGCCGGTTAAGGTTCCCTTTAAAGAGAATCTGTACTGACCGATTTGTATAATATAAAACATACCAATCGAGTCACTGTGATCTCCTGGATCCCTCTTTGCCGTTTCCGCCACTCCCCACCGCGATCCTGGCTTCTAATTGTCAGCTTTAGGCAGTGTTTTCACAAGGCTGCTAACCAGGAAGTGATGTTTGTTTATATATATATATATTACACACACACACACACACACACACACACACTAATGTGTGTGTATGTAAATATATATATATATATATATATATATATATATATATATATATATATATATCATGTCACAGTATACTACACCTTTTCATTCCATAGTGAATTATCTGCACTCCAGTCTGGGTCTGGGATTAGTCACAGTGTGGCAGGCATGTGGCAGGCAGCTCCCTCCCCCCTCAGCCTCACAAACTGCATCAGTCTGAAACTGAGAGCAGAAAGTGAGGAGTAAACAAAGCACACAGAGCCTGCAGGGGGCGTGCATACAGAGACAATGCAACTAGAGAAGGCTGCAGTAATCAAGACCACATTATAACAGGTATAGAAACGTATAGGATAGAAGAAATAAGGCTGAACATTTTGTTACAGAGTCTCTTTAATGGCTGGCAGGGATATACCAGAAAGGACCAGAGTGGCGGCGAGGGACCAAATTATTGTTATGTATTGATCTAACTATAAGGGACCTATATATTGTAATGTATATGAATAACAGTTTGGATAATAATATACTCTTACAAGAAATGTACAAGTTCTGAAAGAAAAATTAGTAACATACTGAAACATGTAAAATGTGTATATGTTAAAACATGGAAACTATTGGGTTTGATTAATGACCAGCTCACAATTTGGGATTTCATTATACTAGATTACAGCGATATAGACTGCATAGGACTTTGTAGCCATCTATATCAAAACAATACATTAATCATTCATATATTCCCACACAAACCTCAAAAGATCAGACAAGTAAACATGAAATACATATTGTAACATTAGTAATGAAAGTTTAAAAAAAATAAAAATGCATAGTCTACTGGTTTAAACATTTAACAACGGAAAAAAAATATAGAACAAACACACCTCTATGATGTCATGCATCATCTGTATTACTATTTGTAGTCTCAGTGGGATGTGGGGATAGACTATTTGTTGACATTTTCAGCTACAAAAAATGTATTGTAATCAGATAAAAGAAACAATTAGTAGAAAGGAAAGACGTGATTTTGCTAATGATAGTCAATGTTGAACTAGCTCGAAAAAAATAAAATGTAGTCTACCTCATAATTGCAAAAACATAAATTTACCAGGAGAGGGAGCTTGTTGGGAAATTACATTAAAGAGCTCAAGAGCCATTTATGTAGGATAAAGTAGTAACGGAATTTAGGTGGTTTTCAAGGGAAAGAATTGTTTCTTTATTTTTGTGGTTTTCTTTACGGTAATCTAAAATATGTCTTTCAACTTTTTTTTTAATGTTTATTTACTAAGAAAGCATAAAATACTATAAGAGAAAGATCACATTGTGTGGATCTCTTTTAATGCTCTGCAGTTCAGAGAAGATTAATCAATAATGAACTTTTGTTATCAGTCATTATCAGTCACCAAGCCAGAAGACCTTTCTTTAGTAATATTAGAGATTAGATTCTGCAATAGTAAAATAAGAAACTTTTCCAGTAATTAAGCTTGCCAGCTGCATTGATATGTGGGACTCAATTATTTTTCATAAGAAATATTTCTGAAAAACAAATACCGTATATTCCGGTGTATAAGACGACTGGGCGTATAAGACAACCCCCCAACTTTTCCAGTTAAAATATAAAGTTTGGGATATACTCGCCGTATAAGACTACCCCTCTTCCAATGCACATTAAATAAAAATAAACAAAAAAACATCATAAACTGGTGCTATGTATGAACAGATACTAGTGCTGTACTGCATGTGTTACTCAGTATATAACAGTATATACTGTAGGTGATTGAGTGGTTGGATTGGTCAACTCTCCCTAAGTGGATTGGTCAGCTCTCCTTGTCTACCTGTTTATCAGAGCGGTATGGAAGAATAGTGTGTGGCCATAAAACACACCTCTTTCACCTTCCTGGCTCACCCTTGTATCCTATTTACCTCCCTCTCTGCCTCTCAGATCTCACACATGTGCACCTGGGAGTTGGTAACAGGATAAGGTGTATCACCCGGCATCAATGACACCCGGCGTATAAGACGACCCCTGACTTTTCAGATTTTCATAAGTAGTCTTATACGCCAGAATATACAGTATATGTATTTTATGGTTATAGCAAATAAAATGTCTGAACTGTAAAAAAAAAATTGGATATGGGACTCTGCAATGAAACCATATGCTGCAGGAGGATCTGTGATGCCTTTGTACCACCCAGAGGCCTCCCACTACTGAGTTAAGTATGCCACTTTTTAACACTTCAGGTGTAATTTTAAGTGCCCCTGCCATTATTCTGACTTCCTTCAAGCAAAATAATTTAAGTAAATGGGGAGCATTCTTGCAGCCGCACCTTGAGCTTTAATCCATGGCTGAATTATGAAGATCCAGCATTCCTTGTACCATGGATAGTCCAACCTGTCTATAGATTCCACAGAGTGTCAAGCAACACTATGTCTAGAGGCACACTAGTAGTCGTGCTTATGGTACTAGCTTGATCACTATAATATAGTTGCAGATTTAGGTCATTAGGAGTCTTCCCTGTTCAGATTCATAACCCTTCTTTTGCCTTGTGAGGATCAGGATACATAGAGGAGTAAGGGGCTTCAAAGACAGGTCCTGTTAGGGTGCGTACACACCTATTGACTTAAAACACCTGTCGTGCATCAGGAACCCGATCCTTGCCAATCCCCTTGGGCAACATCACTGGCTGTCCTGTACAGATGCATGTCAGCTGTGTAGCTAACAATGTGTTAGCTATGCCGGGAGGGGGGCAGAGGGTTGATGGAGTGTCGCATGTGTGGCGTGACATGGGGGAGCGGCGCAGACAATGCTATTAGCTGTCACGGGGGTGACTTGATCCACCAGGTGGTGTGTATCTGCATGCATTTTCTTCATGCAGATTCGCATGACAATACAAATCAATGGGCCTGTTTCCATTACAGGCGAAATTCGCTTCCCCTGCAGGCAAAAAAAAAGTTTGGCTGTGTAACAATTTTACATGTGATTTAAGCATTTTCGCGTTAATGCGCTTATGTAAATGCGGTTACACCTGTGAAAGTCAATAGTAATGAATGGCAACAGTAAAATAAAAAAATAAGTAATAAAAAAAATTGCGTGTGCATGCAAATTCTCATAAAAAAGCCTGTAAACGCATTGCGAATTCGCATATGCATGTGAATCCGCAGGCATTTTTTCTATGCAGATTCGGTTAGGTATAGTGGAAACAAAAACAAAGATTTAATGCGGCTCTGTGAACAAATCTCTCTGCTCTGCCTTGCCACTATCATGATAGGGTGTTCATGTGGCAAGCCTGTGTGAATGCAAACTCTTTATTCTGCAGCTAATGTTTTCAGTTTCATTTGTGTAAGATAAAATGAAATCAGTTTTAAAATGTAACATTGTAAAATTAAAAAAGTAAAAAATAAAAGTAATAAACTATAAAGACTTCCCCAAGCAGAAGATCAGTTTAAACCCATTTATACATTAGTGAATCTGGGTGGCTGTTGGTACAAGTCAAGCAAGCTTTGTGGTAGTGGTACTCTTAATGGGTTTTGTTTTCTACGTTAGCCAACACTGAGTGCATTCACCATAGCAATAGAACTAGGCATACATGTTTGGGAGAATGTAAATTACCCATAATTAGAGATGGCCCAAACGATTCGCCAGTGAGCAGTATTCGGCAAAGATCGGGTATTTGCACTAACCGCCACATGGCGATATTCAAACTGCCCCCATACATCATCATTGGGCTAAACTTTGACCCCTTACACAGTCAGCAGGCACATGGCAGCCAATCAGCCTGTACTTTCTCACAGACCCACCCGCCCTGTATAAAAACGCTGTAGCACCCGACATGTTCCAGTCTGTCTTCAGCTGGATTAGAGAGAGGAAGGGACAGAGCTTGCTGGAGAAAGGGAAAGCGTTAGCTAGGCTTGTTTATTTTGATCTTCGCTGGCTGATTGCTGTTTAATCACCCCAAACAGCCCTTCTGAGGGCTACTTCATCCTTCTGCTGTTTTTTTTTTTGTGTGTGTGCGACACACCACAGCCCACAGGCACCCACCATTGTGCCCAGTTCCCACTACGAGCACAATAGTGCTCCAGGGCCTCTGTTATTATCACTAAATTGTGTTTGAACCAGGGGCGTAACTAGGCCCCACCGGGCCCCCCTGCAGAATTTCAGAGCGGGCCACCCCTCGGGGTACGCTCGTGGCCATTTTGTGGGGGCTGGAAGGGTGGCAGCATGAGGGGAAAGCCTTGGCCACAGTTGGCGGGGAGAGGGGAAGTTCCCCCCCTCTCCCTCACCTCGGGGCTCTCCCCTCTGCGCTCCCCTCCAGCTAGTTACAGTGTGTGGGCAGCGGGCAGCGGCGGGCAGATACATACCTTCTTCTGTGCGTTCCATCGCAGAATTCTCGCTCTAGCGGCTGACGTCACTTCCGGAACTACGCACAGCCGTCACTACGCAAACAGCTGTTTGCGGTGCGTTACACAGTGAGTTGGGTGTGTCCGTGTGTGTGAAGCAGTACTCTAATTACACTCCCTGATTGATGTATTCACATGCAAGATGTTTTAAAGCACTTTAGGCCTGCAATTTAACATTCAATGTGATTTCTGCCCTTAAAACACTGCTTTGCGTCAAATCCAGATTTTTCCCTGGGACTTTTGGCATCTATTCCACTCCGCCATGCCCCCCTCCAGGTCTTAGACCCCTTGAAACATCTTTTTCATCACTTTTGTGGCCAGCATAAATGTTTCTAGTTTTCAAAGTTCGCCTTTCCATTGAAGTTGCGCACCGAAAATCGGAGGTTCGGGCCATCTCTACCTACTGGCAGTAGGCACAAATTACAGCATTACAGAAAATTACAGAAGCATTACAGAAAACGTCTGGAATCTAATACCATACAGTATATTGTACAGAGAATGGCTGTTATTGCCACACTGGTCTCGGACATGATGGACTATAACGACCACTATGGCTAAGTGTTGTGCAGCAGACCAGAGTGTGTACAGTGGCCCAATGACGATCCCAAAAGATCTGGCATGTCGGACCTTCAACTATGCCTAAGCATGACCCAACGACATTATTCTTAGCACCTCCACACCCACTGGAAGCTGCTAAGTCAGATGCGCTTGTCGTCCCTTCGCCCCTCCCCCCTCCCGCACATTGCAACAGAGCTGTTATCAGCCAAAGGCGACAGTGCACTAGCAACACTGTACAGAAGTGTCATCAGCCTTTGCACACAACGCGTCTTTTGCTATGCAGGGTGGAGAAACGATGAGCATGTGTTGTGGAGAAGTTTCTGGTGGTGGGAGCAGCGAGAACAATGCTATTGTGCTGTGCTTGGGCATTGCTAAAAATCGATCTTCATGCAATCATTGTGCGCCTGATGTAGTCACGCTGGTCTGACCATAATGACCACCCCAGCCATGGCAGTCGTTATGGTGCACCACTCAGAGTTCAGACCAGCGTGTGTATGGACCTTTAGGGCTGGTTCAGACAGATGTCTCAATCACCTGCCCAGAGTCTCGTCCAAACGCTTTTCTGCGAGCATGCAGAAAAGCTTTTGTTGACTTTCAGCAGCGATTTGTAGCGATCAACATTTTTCATCCCGCAGGGGAACACAGGAGTGTGACACTAATGGACCCCAGAACAAGCAGACCTTCTGCTTCCAGACAGTGGAAAAAATAATGATCAACATGCTGCTTTTGCATAAGCGGCGATAAATGTGCAAGTGTGAGTCTGAACTGGCCCTTAGTTGTACTACATAAGAGAGGTGTTTTAGGTAAACACTGTACGGTATTTATTTCTGCATTTGTAGGTATATTTCTTTATCCATATTTGAGGGAGATTTTTCTATTTGTGATTAAAAAGTTTATTTTAGACATTTTAATTTAATTTTTTGACATGATTTTGTTTTGAAACTTTTATTATACTCAAAATGGATACTAGACCCTTGCCTGATGGATTTTAGTAAGTTGCAAGCAAAAATGTCACGAAATTAATTGAACCACTTTTTGTACAGAAATCCTGCAGAAATTGAACACTAGGGAAGTTAAAACCCGACTCTGCGTCAATTCCATTATTTTTGGTGGGACTTTTAGCAGGGATCCCCCTTTGGCATGCCCTTATCCAGGTGTTAGACCCTTTGAAACAAGTTTTCAATCCCTTTTGTGGGCAGAAACACTCTTTGTAGGTTTCTAAATTCACCTGCCCATTGAAGGTTATTGAGATTCGCCAGATTCGCCTGTTCACGAACATTTGCGGAAGTTCGCGTTCGTCGTTCGCGAACGGAAATTTTGATGTTTGCGACATCTTTACCCATAATACGCAGAACACATACTGTATTTTTCGGAATATAAGACACTCCGGAATATAAGACGCACCTAGGTTTAGAGGGAAAAAATCAGGGAAAAAAAAATATATATACTAAATCTGGTGCGTCCATGTTCTAGGAGCGTCTTGTACATGTCCTCCCCATTGTCCTCCTACGTTCACTATGTGTCCCCTTATGGCCCCCTGTGTGGTCCTCCAGTCCCCTGTGTCCACTCCTGCCCCCCTGTGTGGTCCTCCTGACCCCATGTGTCCCCTCCTGTCCTGTGTGTGTGTGTCTACTTCAGCCCATCTGTGTGGTCCTCCAGTCCCTGTGTCCCCTCCTATGTGTGTCTGTGTCCCCTCCTGCTCCACTATGTGTGTTTCCGTGCACCATTTAGCCCCCATGTTGACCTCTTCTCTGTGTCTGCTCTAGCCCCCCCCATGTCTCCACTCCAGCATCCCTCCAACATGTCTCCAATCCAGCCCCCTCTACCCCCCCTCCTTCCCCGCATGTCTTCACTCCAGCCCCCTCCCCCATGTCTCTGCTCCAGCCATCTCCTTCACATGTCTCTGCTCCCTCGGGTAGTAATAAATGCAGGGCAACTCACCTCTCTAAGGATTCCAGCGCTGGGTGGTCCTCTCCATGTCCATCTTGTCAGCGCTACACCTGTAAAAGAATCGTTAGCGGCAGAGCTGCTCACCTTCCCCCAGCAGCGGCGATCTGCAGTCATCTTGTGTACCGCATGGGAGGTGAGTCGCTCTGCAGTTATTGTTACCAAGGGAGCGGGGGCCGGCAGACCACACAGGGGGACAAGGCAGGGAGTCCCCGCCGTAGTGGCGGGTCGGCGGTTTGTATTGGCGGGCGTTTTTAAGTCGGGGATTCCCTGCCTTTGGAATATAAGACACAGGGACTAATTCTCCCCATTTTGGGGGGAAAAAAGTGAGTCTTATATTCCGAAAAATACGATCACTGAAACTGGAAGAAATAGAAGAACACCTTTAATCTGGTATATCATTTTTGCCAATTTTTCTGAATAATAAGAAATAAATAAAAAAAAGTGCTTCTTTTTAAAATGTATGAACAAATTAAATCCATATCTGTTTCCCTTAAGCAATACAACACTTGCAAAATGACACAAAGCTAAAAATTACAAGATCAAAATTTGCTCTGATGACCAAAGTGTAAATTACCCTTAGTCAGGAAAGTGTTAAATACAATAACTAACAGCTTATTCAATGTTTATTGTATTGTCCTAAGCCCTACAGGTAAATTAATTATGGCATTTCTGTTTCTCTTTGCCAGGTCGTTTCCCGTGGTCAAATTGTAAATGTTGGGAAGGATAATGAAATGTCTCTTACACTGAATCCCCAAAGCTCATGGACCCCAGAGGCTTGTTTAATTGTTTACCATACATTGGATGATGGGACAGTTATCAATGATGTTACCAGTCTCTCCGTTCACCCCAGCTTTGATAACAAGGTTATTCATTTTGCTTATGATGTTTGCTTTACAATAAAGTCATGCATCTGCTGTAGTGTTGGAAAGGTGTACACATTCCCTGCATGTGAGAGGCGAGCAATAACATGTACTTTAAATGTGTTCAGAGCATAAGCAACTCTTTTTGTTATTTTTTATAATTGACTCAAGCTTTGTTTCCTTCTTACACACACTATTGAGTTTAGTCACAGACTTAGCTGCTAACCTCAAAACTCATGAGATCAGTTATCATTTGCTCCTTAGATGACAAAATTGTTTACTTCCTCAATAGAGACATTTTTTTTTTGTTTTTTTTAATATTATTTTTTATTTATATAGCACCAACATCTTCAGTAGGACTGTACATAGTACAAAACAAAAAGGGGGAAGCATAGATATATAAGACGTTCAAAACTCTGTACCTTCAGGGCATCCAGCTATACAAGTACACATAAATTACAGCAGAATAAGAAACACTAGGAGGAGGTCCCTGTCCCTGCAGGCTTTCAATCTAGAGCTTAGCGGATTGGAGACATTAGGGAAGAAGACAGAGGGGTTAGTGGATGAGACAGTGAACCTCCTAAAGCTTTTTATAGGCTTGTAAAAACAGGTGTGTTTTAAGAGTATGTTTGAAGGTCTCCAGGCTTGGAGCATGACGGATAGGCTGTGGGAGAGCATTCCAAAAAAGAGGTTAAGCTTGTGGTGGATGTATAATGAAATCATTTTTACACATTGGTTGAAGTGGCCAATAAGCAAAGAAGCTGGCAGGTCAGGTTCCCTCACCACTCTCTGCTGCTGCTCTAGAGAATTATTTTGGACTTTGCCAGCCAGTTTCTAAAATTCTGCATTCTGGCTGGCCAAAATGACGTAAACGTCTGACTTGCCCACATTTTCCAGTCTTCAAGAATTGCTGAACTTCTGATTACAGTCTGTACATGGTTGATAAGATGAGTAGAGGGACAATGTTCAGCCAGTGAAGGGGGCCCTTAAGAAGTAAGCATATGGATAAGGATACATTGTATCTAGTTTATTGTCAATACAGGATCTTCTCAAAAAATTAGCATATAGTGATAAAGTTCATTATTTTCTGTAATGTACTGATAAACATTAGACTTTCATATATTTTAGATTCAAATACACACAACTGAAGTAGTTCAAGTCTTTTATTGTTTTAATATTGATGATTTTGGCATACAGCTCATGAAAACCCAAATTTCCTATCTCAAAAAATTAGCATATTTTATCCGACCAATAAAAGAAAAGTGTTTTTGAAAAAAGTCAACCTTCAAATAATTATGTTCAGTTATGCACTCAATACTTGGTCGGGAATCCTTTTGCAGAAATTACTGCTTCAATGCGGCGTGGCATGGAGGTTCAAAAGTGGGTTCATGCTTCCATCTGCTGAAAAGCTTTATGGAGATGAAGATTTAATTTTTCAGCACGACCTGGCACCTGCTCACAGTGCCAAAACCACCGGTAAATGGTTTACTGACCATGGTATTACTGTGCTCAATTGGCCTGCCAACTCTCCTGACCTGAACCCCATAGAGAATCTGTGGGATATTGTGAAGAGAAAGTTGATAGACGCAAGACCCAACACTCTGGATGAGCTTAAGGCCGCTATTGAAGTATCCTGGGCCTCCATAACACCTGAGCAGTGCCATAGGCTGATTGCCTCCATGCCACGCCGCATTGAAGCAGTCATTTCTGCAAAAGGATTCCCGACCAAGTATTGAGTGCATAACTGAACATAATTATTTGAAGGTTGACTTTTTTTGTTTTAAAAACACTGTTCTTTTATTGGTCGGATGAAATATGCTAATTTTTTGAGATAGGAAATTTGGGTTTTCATGAGCTGTATGCCAAAATCATCAATATTAAAACAATAAAAGGCTTGAACTACTTCAGTTGTGTGTATTTGAATCTAAAATATATGAAAGTCTAATGTTTATCAGTACATTACAGAAAATAATTAACTTTATCACAATATGCTAATTTTTTTTAGAAGATCCTGTATAGGCATGAGTTAACATACTAGCGTGACAAACTAGTATCCTTAAATTGTGCTAAAATCAGTAAAGCAAATGTATTGCATTATTAAATGGAGCTTTACTTTAAGACTTTTTTCCAGCACAAACACACTATCATTTTACTGTACTGTATCCTTTGTCTGCTTCTGTCAAGCCCCATCTGCTCATTTGTAGCAGCCCTCAATACCCACAGAAGTGATGATGTCTGGGTGCTGGGTACTGGTTGGTGTTGGCAGGGGGCTAGGTGCTGGCTGGGTTTTGGCTGGGTGCTGAACATACCGTATATAAAGCGGAAGTAAGGAACTGCACATTTAATAAATCACGTTACAGAAATATTCTTATACATTGTACTACACTGTCAAATGTTGTTATCATACTGACTGTTTACTGACTGATTTTAAATGTAGATATTATTTTTAGATTTCTGTTTCTTGGAATAAAGATAAAGCAAGTCCATCAGACAGTATAAAACTGAAGATCAATGTAACTGAGCCAAATTCACTGGTGGGACTTTCAGTGGTTGACAAAAGTGTCAAGTTACTTGGAGACAGGCAAGAGATCACCACAAAACGTGTGAGTTTGTGTTACATTTTATAAATAGTGACATTATATGACTTTTTATGCTACACTTTGCAGCATCACTAGAGATTACTGTGCTGTATTGTTGCTACCTATGAGGTGACTAATTAATGTGATCATGTGTTTACATCAAATCAACTTTATTGGGCTTCAATTTTGACATTTTCATGCAGATTTCCATCGACTTGAAATTAAGGCAATAGATGGTGGTTATTTCAGTAGAAATTTGCATGTAACAGGGGATTGCGTGGAATGTCTTCTTCTTAAGATTTATTTATCTAGTGCAGGGATGTCAAACTGGTCCTACGAGGGCCGAGGTGCTCACACATTTTTGGCACAGCTCAAATTAATTGATGGGTCTGAATCATACAAGGTGTGATCCATCAGGTCGAACACATTCCTCTCTTTCTCAGTCTATCCTATGGACTTGGCCCTCCAGGCCTGGAGTTCGACACCTGTGATCTAGTGCGAACAAACAAGGGTAACTAATGGGAACAAACAAGGATAATACAGATATATAGAATTATATATTATTATGTCCCCTTATTGCTATTTTAGCCAGTTATAAAACATTTTCACTACAGTCACAGTTGCTATTAACCAATTACTAAGTGTATAGCTATATTGTTCGATCATTCTTCCTTTTTTCGTTCATAAGTTCCTTCTTTTCTTCCTGTCTTCTTCACTCCCTCTTTTACTTCCTCATCCTCTCCTTTCAGATATCAGAAGACTTGCGTGACTACGGCACATTCAATCAAGGACGTCTCACTAGTCCACAACATGTTTTTGAGGTAATATAAAACATTGTTTCTTTTGCTCATCTGTTAAAATTGGAACATTTATGCAAATAATATTTTATAACTGTTAAAATAATTGAAAAGATGTGCATTTAAAACCATTTAAAATATTAGTAGAGAGATCTTAAGGACTCAGTATATTTGGATTACACTGCTGGTGAATGGAGATGGGCTGTTCTACAGAGTTACAAAAGAGTGTCTATTATCCACTTGCCAATACACATGTTGTATCCTTAGTGTCACCCTACAGGTATGGTCCTGCTGTAGAGCTCTGTTACAGCTGGTTCTGTTCCCAATGGTGATCCCACTATTATGAACCATATGAATAGTGGCAGAACCTAGCAAGCAGAACTAGAAGTCAATCAAATGGTCAAATTACCCCTGAGATCAAATTGCTGAATTGTTTCTGAAAGACATTAAATATATCACTGTGCATTACTTTAATGTTATTCCTTTATTTTATTTTTATGACTTATGGTTTTGAAGCACTGTCTCCAGTACTTTACTTTGATTTGCACCCTTAGCATCTGGAGAGTGAAGGGAGGCTAATCAGTGTAGTCTTTGGTCACAAACTGACTACTATGATTGGCTACTTGTGGGCAAAAGGAAAGTTTGTTTTTTGAAAAAAAAAAAAAACATTTCCCAGGTATTCAAGTGTATGCCATCATGTAAGGTAAGGGGAAATATACGGTATCACAGGGAAGCTCAATCTATTCTCTAAAAAAAAACAATAGATAGGCTGGTATGGTTCAGCACAAAATTAAAGTGTAGTTATCCATTAATACATCACATCTCCAAAATCCTAAAAATAGTCTGAACATAAGGAGATTTAAAAGCTATAGGCTCCCCTAGCCATATCAGCTATCCTTATTGATACTTTATTGACAAGATGCAGCTGTTTTTTTATTTCAATTTATCATTGACGTAAGCTCCATTCTCTTTCTTAAAACTGGTGGTTTTCATTATTTTAGTTTTTGGGTTTGCCTCCATCCTCCTCTCAAATTCTTTTAAACGTTTGGGTCTAAAGTAGTTACATTTCTTATAAAAGTTTTAATCAATATTATGACTGTTCATGTCTTAGAATAGAAATGCCTCCAAAAATCTGTACTATAGGGAACACATTATCCGCTCACAACTGTCACCTACTGTATGCACAGGAATACGGGATATTGGTCCGTGACATGCACTCTTTCAGTAGCTTGTTCTCATCTGCTCCTCAGCATCCTGATTCGGTGGGAAAATTCATATTGTTAATTAAGAAATGTTAAATTTTATATATCACTGACACGCGCTAGATAGTGTTGGGCGAACAGTGTTCGCCACTGTTCGGGTTCTGCAGAACATCACCCTGTTCGGGTGATGTTCGAGTTCGGCCGAACACCTGACGGTGCTCGGCCAAACCGTTCGGCCATATGGCCGAACTAAGAGCGCATGGCCGAACGTTCCCCGAACGTTCGGCTAGCGCTGTGATTGGCCGAACGGGTCACGTGGTTCGGACCCGAACGCGCTCTGATTGGCCGAACTGTCACGTGGTTCGGGTAAATAAATACCCGAACCACGTCATATCTCCGCCATTTGTCTGTGGGTTTAGCTTTGGGTAGGCAGGCAGGGTAGTTCGCGCTCCAGCCACGCTAGCCAGGGTCCCCCCCAGTCATTGTGTGTCGCTGCTGGGAACAGTAGTACACCGCTCGTTCAGCCACACTATATAGCATTCTGTGTACTGTTCTGTGTCTGCTGGGAACAGTAGTACACCGCTCGTTCAGCCACACTATATAGCATTCTGTGTACTGTTCTGTGTCTGCTGGGAACAGTAGTACACCGCTCGTTCAGCCACACTATATAGCATTCTGTGTACTGTTCTGTGTCTGCTGGGAACAGTAGTACACCGCTCGTTCAGCCACACTATATAGCATTCTGTGTACTGTTCTGTGTCTGCTGGGAACAGTAGTACACCGCTCGTTCAGCCACACTATATAGCATTCTGTGTACTGTTCTGTGTCTGCTGGGAACAGTAGTACACCGCTCGTTCAGCCACACTATATAGCATTCTGTGTACTGTTCTGTGTCTGCTGGGAACAGTAGTACACCGCTCGTTCAGCCACACTATATAGCATTCTGTGTACTGTTCTGTGTCTGCTGGGAACAGTGGTACACCGCTCGTTCAGCCACACTATATAGCATTCTGTGTACTGTTCTGTGTCTGCTGGGAACAGTGGTACACCGCTCGTTCAGCCACACTATATAGCATTCTGTGTACTGTTATGTGTCTGCTGGGAACAGTAGTACACCGCTCGTTCAGCCAGACTATATACCATTGTTTACTGACACTATATAGCAGACTATATAGCATTGTGTGTACACCGCTCAGCCAGACTATATACCATTGTTTACTGACACTCTGTGTACACCGCTCAGCCAGACTATATACCATTGTTTACTGCCACTCTGATTCTGCTGGGAACAGTAGTACACCGCTCGTTCAGCCACACTATATAGCATTCTGTGTACTGTTCTGTGTCTGCTGGGAACAGTAGTACACCGCTCGTTCAGCCACACTATATAGCATTCTGTGTACTGTTCTGTGTCTGCTGGGAACAGTAGTACACCGCTCGTTCAGCCACACTATATAGCATTCTGTGTACTGTTCTGTGTCTGCTGGGAACAGTAATACACCGCTCGTTCAGCCACACTATATAGCATTCTGTGTACTGTTCTGTGTCTGCTGGGAACAGTGGTACACCGCTCGTTCAGCCACACTATATAGCATTCTGTGTACTGTTCTGTGTCTGCTGGGAACAGTAGTACACCGCTCGTTCAGCCACACTATATAGCATTCTGTGTACTGTTCTGTGTCTGCTGGGAATAGTGGTACACCGCTCGTTCAGCCACACTATATAGCATTCTGTGTACTGTTCTGTGTCTGCTGGGAACAGTAGTACACCGCTCGTTCAGCCACACTATATAGCATTCTGTGTACTGTTCTGTGTCTGCTGGGAATAGTGGTACACCGCTCGTTCAGCCACACTATATAGCATTCTGTGTACTGTTCTGTGTCTGCTGGGAACAGTAGTACACCGCTCGTTCAGCCACACTATATAGCATTCTGTGTACTGTTCTGTGTCTGCTGGGAACAGTAGTACACCGCTCGTTCAGCCACACTATATAGCATTCTGTGTACTGTTCTGTGTCTGCTGGGAACAGTAGTACACCGCTCGTTCAGCCACACTATATAGCATTCTGTGTACTGTTCTGTGTCTGCTGGGAACAGTAGTACACCGCTCGTTCAGCCACACTATATAGCATTCTGTGTACTGTTCTGTGTCTGCTGGGAATAGTGGTACACCGCTCGTTCAGCCACACTATATAGCATTCTGTGTACTGTTCTGTGTCTGCTGGGAACAGTAGTACACCGCTCGTTCAGCCACACTATATAGCATTCTGTGTACTGTTCTGTGTCTGCTGGGAACAGTAGTACACCGCTCGTTCAGCCACACTATATAGCATTCTGTGTACTGTTCTGTGTCTGCTGGGAATAGTGGTACACCGCTCGTTCAGCCACACTATATAGCATTCTGTGTACTGTTCTGTGTCTGCTGGGAATAGTGGTACACCGCTCACCCGTCACTGTATAGCATTGTGCTCTGTGTCGCTGCTGGGAATAGTGGTACTGTATAGCATTTCTGTACTGCCACTGTACTGCTGCCAGTCAGCGTGTACTGTAAGGATAAGTGAAATGAGGAAGAAATCCGGTGAAAGAGGGAGGGGCAAGGGAAGAGGTGTTTCCCCTGACGGTTCACGTACAGGCCACAGGGGAGCACCCAAGAAAACCCACTCAATACCGCCCATGTTGTCCAGGACAACAACCCTCACAAATCCAAAAGAACAGGACCAGATAATTACTTGGATGACCTCTCAAGCGTCCAGCAGTGGGTTAAGCAGCACCAGCACATCACGCACGAGGTCTGAGTCCTCAGCCAGTTACAAGGAGCCAGTGGGCACAAAGCTGACACAACCGGCAGCGACACCACGCACACAACTGCCAGATAACCAGTCCGATGAATTACCTCAGGACACAATGGGGTATTCGCAGGAGCTATTCCCAGCCCAACAAACTTCCACCTTTCAAAGGTCAATGGAGGAACAGCCAGAAATGTTGTGCCTGGATTCACAACCGTTAACTGTGGGAAATGCACCGCGCACTGAAATACAAGGCGAGTCCGAAGAGGACTCGGAAACCCAAATCCCAGAGCAATTTGGGCAGGAGGGGTTGCAATTGCAGGAGGTCGGCCGACAAGATCTGGAAGACGACGTTGGAGTGTGCTGCGCAGAGGTTGTTGTGGGGAGCTCTACTCCACGGCGGTGGCCCACAATGACATATGACGAGTTTGAGGAGATGGAAGAGGAGGGTATGGACAATGTGGACAGAGACCCAGATTTTGTTTGTGAACGAGAACATCGCCGTCGTAGCAGCAGCACAGATGAGTCTGTTGAAGAACACACTGCTGCACGAGTTCGCCTTGTGCCACAAGGTAGGCGGCGCGCAATTTCAGGCACCACAAGCGTGGAAGTTCAAGTGAGAGGCAAAAGAGGAGCAAACAGAAATCGCCAGCAAGGAGGCAGGTGCTCCAAAGTCTGGGCTTTCTTTGAAGACTGCACTGAGGATGTTACCATGGCGATTTGCAAGGTGTGCAAGACCCGCCTGAGCAGGGGGAAAAATATTAACAACCTCTCCACCACCAGCATGAGCCGTCACATGCTATCCAAACATCCCACTCTTTGGGCAAACGCGTCAGGACAGGGTACCAGAAACAACACTGCCTCCCTTGGGTTCACCAGACCCGCCTCAGCAGCAGCAGTAGCCCAGCCATTGCGTGGTTCACAACATTCACAAACATCAGACGACGCTGACACTGTCACTTTCCGGAGTAGTGCTCTTGAGGTCTCCCAGTGTTCATCAAACACAACAACCAACAGCCCTTCCGTGTGCAGCGCTACGGTTCAGTTGTCTGTGTCGGAGATGTTTGAGCGCAAGAGGAAATTGCCAGCAAATGACCCCCGGGCTGTGGCAGTAACAGCCAGCATAGCCAAGCTTCTGGCCTGCGAAATGCTGCCATATCGATTGGTGGAGACAAACAGCTTCAAGGGCATGATGTCAGTGGCCATCCCACGTTACGTGGTTCCCAGCCGCTACCACTTTGCACGCTCTGCAGTGCCTGAGTTGCATGAGCACGTGGTCAGCAAAATAACCCGAAGCTTGAAGAATGCCGTTGCCTGCAAGGTTCACCTCACCACTGACACCTGGACGAGTGCGTTCGGCCAGGGTCGATACATCTCCCTTACCGCGCACTGGGTGAACCTTGTGGAGCCTGGCAGCGATTCCTCACCTGCTACGGCACGGGTGTTGCCCACGCCACAAACAGCTGCACCGCCGTCCCTCCCACTGGATAACAACAGCAGCACCTACCTCTCTGACTCCTTCTCCTCCAACGCATCTCAAAGCTGTACCTCATCCGGAAACGCTAACCCAGCAGCAGTAGGATCGTGGAAGCAGTGCAGCACAGCTGTTGGCATGCGTCAGCAAGCGTTGCTGAAGCTAATCTGCCTTGGGGATAAGCAGCACACAGGGGAGGAAATTTGGAGGGGAATAAAGGAACAGACGGATTTGTGGCTGGCACCGCTGGACCTGAAACCGGGCATGGTTGTGTGTGATAATGGGAGTAATCTCATTCGCGCTTTAAGGTTGGCTAAGCTGACACACATCCCTTGCCTGGCGCACGTGATGAACCTAGTAGTTCAGCGGTTCCTGAGGACATACCCAGGCGTGCCCGATCTGCTGTTGAAGGTGCGTCGAGTGTCCAAACATTGTAGAAATTCCAGTACTGCTTCGGGGGCACTCGCCAAGATGCAGGAGCGCTTCAATCTCCCCCACCATCGCTTGCTGTGTGATGTCCCTACGCGCTGGAATTCTACGCTGCACATGCTAGCCCGCTTTTGCGAGCAGAAGAGTGCAGTGGTCCAGTACATGACGGCGCAGTACCGAGGCGCATCCGGCCAGCTGCCAAGCTTCTGTGGATCCGATTGGGCCAACATGTTGGACCTCTGCCAAGTCCTCCAAAATTTTGAGCAATCCACGTTGCTTGTGAGCAGTGACAACTCTTCAGTCAGCATTACCATACCACTGCTGTGTTTACTGAAGAGGTCGATGTTAAAAATCAAGGAAACAGCTGTCATGATGCAACTGGGGGAATCTGAAGGAGAAAACGATCAGCGTGATGGTACCAACATCAGGCCATCCGCCTCAGGGAACGCTGGCCCCAGCAGCTATGACGAAGAAGAGGAGGAGGAACAGCTGGAGTTGGAGCAGGAATTTCATGCCACCACTGACGAGGGCCAGAGCGGTGCACGTTGGACTTCCACAATTCAACGCGAATGGTCAGCAGAAGCAGACCAGGAGGAAGGTGACGACTATGATGCATCACAACAACTATCACAACGCTCACAAGAGGATGATGAGGATTCTGGTAGGACTCTGGCACACATGGCTCAATTCATGCTAGACTGCATTGAACGTGACCCACGCATTGTGCGCATTCTGGACAACACCAATTACTGGGTTTATACCCTTCTGGATCCACGGTACAAACACAATGTTCCAAAACTGCTTGAAGAAAGAGTCAGACAGGTCAAAATGGAAGAATACCAGCAGGCCCTTGTGGAGACTTTAGAGAGGAGATTGACATCCTCCCCCTCCTCTAGCCAGTTGTACGCAGACAGACTGACTTCCGCAAACCCAGGACGACCAGGAGGGCAGCAAACAACGCAAGCCGCAGCTAGTACCCAAAAGGGAATGGTATCGGCAGTGTCCTTGGAGTGGGAAAATTTTCTGACACCCATGCAGCCGCAGCCCACTGAACAGCAAGCGTGCAGATCCACCTCCAACACCGATCGCCTGGAGAAGATGGTCAAGGACTACATGTCAGATGGCGTAGCTGTGTCGAACCATCCATCTGCACCCTTCAACTATTGGGTATCGAAGCTAGACACCTGGCACGAACTGGCAATGTACGCAATAGAGGTGCTGGCTTGCCCGGCAGCCAGCGTTATGTCGGAACGCTGTTTCAGTGCTGCCGGAGGCATCGTCACAGATCGGCGTATCCGCCTATCTACAGAAAATGCAGACCGTCTGACTCAAATTAAAATGAATCAATCCTGGATTGGAAATGACTACGCAACACTCCAGGACCCCAACCAAGTAACATGACCAATGAACATCTGGGATGGTGTTGCGTTTCCGGGCCCTGTTTATTGAACCTCTCATCTGTATTACATTTATGACTGCATGGCGGCAAAAAGCATTGCTGCTATATCCGCACGCTTTTTGTCCACATGCAAGGCCTGGGTTGTTGTGTCTCACAAAGCGTGGCCTTCTCCTCCTGCGCCTGCTCCTGTTCCATCACGTCTGCTGCTGCTGGGTTAGCGTTGCCGCGTGGTCCCTGTTTATTGAACCACTTATCTTTATTACATTTATGACTGCATGGCGGTACAAAGCATGCTATCCGCACGCTTCTTGCCCTCATGCAAGGCCTGGGTTGTTGTGTCTCACAAAGCGTGGCCTTCTCCTCCTGCGCCTGCTCCTGTTCCATCACGTCTGCTGCTGCTGGGTTAGCGTTGCCGCGTGGTCCCTGTTTATTGAACCACTTATCTTTATTACATTTATGACTGCATGGCGGTACAAAGCATGCTATCCGCACGCTTCTTGCCCTCATGCAAGGCCTGGGTTGTTGTGTCTCACAAAGCGTGGCCTTCTCCTCCTGCGCCTCCTCCTGTTCCATCACGTCTGCTGCTGCTGGGTTAGCGTTGCCGCGTGGTCCCTGTTTATTGAACCACTTATCTTTATTACATTTATGACTGCATGGCGGTACAAAGCCTGCTATCCGCACGCTTCTTGCCCTCATGCAAGGCCGGGGTTGTTGTGTCTCACAAAGCGTGGCCTTCTTCTCCTCCTGCGCCACCCTCCTCCTGTTCCATCACGTGTGCTGCTGCTGGGTTAGCGTTGCCGCGTGGTCCCTGTTTATTGAACCACTTATCTTTATTACATTTATGACTGCATGGCGGTACAAAGCATGCTATCCGCACGCTTCTTGCCCTCATGCAAGGCCTGGGTTGTTGTGTCTCACAAAGCGTGGCCTTCTCCTCCTGCGCCTCCTCCTGTTCCATCACGTCTGCTGCTGCTGGGTTAGCGTTGCCGCGTGGTCCCTGTTTATTGAACCACTTATCTTTATTACATTTATGACTGCATGGCGGTACAAAGCCTGCTATCCGCACGCTTCTTGCCCTCATGCAAGGCCGGGGTTGTTGTGTCTCACAAAGCGTGGCCTTCTTCTCCTCCTGCGCCACCCTCCTCCTGTTCCATCACGTGTGCTGCTGCTGGGTTAGCGTTACCGGTCCCTTTTCCTGGAACCTCTTATATGTATTACATTTATGACTGCATGCCGACAAAAAACATGTTACCTGTGCAAAGAAAACAGACATTTCCCGCATTTAAAAGACAGTTTTCCCTTTGAAACTTTAAAATCGATTTTCTCAAAAACTATAAGCTCTTTTTGCTAATTTTTTTTTCCTTTTGTACCCACTCCCAAGGTGCACATACCCTGTAAATTTGGGGTATGTGGCATGTAAGGAGGCTTTACAAACCACAAAAGTTCGGGTCCCCATTGACTTCCATTATGTTCGGAGTTCGGGTCGAACACCCGAACATCGCGGCCATGTTCGGCCTGTTCGGCCCGAACCCGAACATCTAGATGTTCGCCCAACACTGGCGCTAGATTACTAAAGTATTTTATTTCTCACTTCAAAAGATGAAAGACCGTAAAAATTTATAAAAGTCCACTCATACAATTTTACATACTTCTTATGCACTCATAAATAGGCTAAACTACCATCAACAACCCTCTATCTTCATTAGGAACGTTCACTTCCAGGCATATACGGCAGATTATCACTAGACTGATGTCTATATATGTCCCCCTCCGTACAATCCAGTCCTGTGCCAGAACACTAAATAACCAATTGTATAGTTTAACTCACGGTTCCCCTCAATAAGTAAACCGCTTCTATAACAGGTCCGTTCTCAGGGTCCCGATTAGCCGATGTCTCCGCTTTGTTCCAGCTCTCAAACAGCTCAATCCGCCGGAGTCCTCAATGTTTCAATCTGCGTGCCGCTCTATAGACTTGCACTCCCGTACAGCCTAACGTCACTTCCGCTTGTAAGTCCCAGCAGTCAGCTCGCTGTACTCCATGCCTTCGCCTCTTTGGCGTGCACTTTTCTTTAGGTGACGTCACCACTCCAGGTTATTGGCACTTTACTGTCGGCTGCTGCGCGCTCACAAACCGCCACTCCCAGAACCTGTACAGATTGTTAAAATAAGCGCTTGGAACACTTGAATTTCTATCTCTACGCGTTTCTACCAAAAATCGTTGGCCTTCTTCAGGAGGATTCAATGTAAAAAACCCGCCAGTAAAGTGCCAGTAAAGTGCCAATAACCTGGAGTGGTGACGTCACCTAAAGAAAAGTGCACGCTAAAGAGGCGAAGGAGTGGAGTACAGCGAGCTGACTGCTGGGACTTACAAGCGGAAGTGACGTTAGGCTGTACGGAAGCGCAAGTCTATAGAGCGGCACGCAGATTCAAACATTGAGAACTCCAGCGGATTGAGCTGTTTGAGAGCCGAAACAAAGCGGAGACATCGGCTAATCGGGACCCTGAGAACGGACCTGTTATAGAAGCGGTTTACTTATTGAGGGGAACCGTGAGTTGAACTATACAATTGGTTATTTAGTGTTCTGGCATAGGACTGGATTGTCCGGAGGGGAACATATAAAGACATTGTAACGATTGTGGAATAATCTCCGTGATCAGCGCACAAGGCGTGCGCTGACACGGCGGAAATCCTCCACAAGCGTATGAAGGGGGGAACCCAGCTTTGGTGCAAGCACCAGTAGAGGGCAATTCCCACCGGCAGATGGCACTGTGGAGTGCAGACGAGTACAACCGCTGCACGGCCACAGATGCCAGATGGGGATTGTACAGATCAAGACAATGCGGGACTGAACAGCCCTTAAAGAGAAAGAGCACAGGTACAGGATGAATGTGTGTTCACCAATCTAGTCGCGACCATGCGACGGTGAACACACATCAGCAGAAACAAAAGTAGGAACGCGATCGCGAGAAAGGCGATCGCCAGAAGTGACACAAGACAGATTAGAACAGAACACGAGAGGAGCAAAGGCACAGCAAATAATACAATGAGAATGATAAAGAAAATAACAAACGCTAACTAAACGCGAACACTGCACTCAATCGCAACAGCGAATGCGTTTTCTCATGGTCTCCGCACGTTAAGCGCAACAGAGACAAGCACGCCTACCTAACCACCGACAGACAAACTTGAAACAAAGAACGCGAGCGCTTGCTAAACGGTTACCTCACCGAGCCTACAGCAAGCGTTCGTATCAGACAAGACGGACAAACGGAAAACAGGAATACGAGAGAAAAGATCCACTGCTCTTTCCGTCAGAGCGAGTGTGATCCGAGCTCAAGAACAAGAAAGCAGATCAGAAGGATCCACAGCCGCTACTGCTAGGGGCTAGTGTGATCCAAGCATGACAGACAGATGAGGTAGCCGGTAGCAACCGCTGCTTCAGCTTACACTCCAAGAACAAAGATCAGAAGGATCCACAGCCGCTACCGCTAGAGGCTAGTGTGATCCAAACACGACAGACAGATGAGGTAGCCAGTAGCAACCGCTGCTCCAGCTTACACTCCAAGAACAAAGATCAGAAGGATCCACAGCCGCTACCGCTAGAGGCTAGTGCGATCCAAGCAAGATGAACAGAAGGGGCTACCAATAGCTACCACTGCTCTGGTTAGCACCCCCAGACAGACAGAATGATTTCCTGACGCCCACCGTTGGCGACAGGACAAAAGCAGCAGAGAGGCAATACAGACAAAACAGATAAGCTTAACTGCACTAGGGAAGCTGCCTAGTGCAGTCCCAGGAATTACTCTAAGATAACTTTGACAAGAAATAGCATGGCTGACACTCTAGGAGTGTTTCTACAAACCCTGAAGGAATGACCAGCAAAGGACTCTGGGAAAAACATAGCTTCTTATACTGCCAGCCCACCAAGGAAGAAGCTAGGTGATTTGCATAACCAATGTATGCAAATCCCTCAGCAGCAGAGCAGATCAGAAACTTGCAAAGAAAAGACAGCAGCCCACAGACTGGAGGAATGGTCAAACAGCTGTCTGCCTGTGCAGCCAGCTGAGCGGATCATTACAGACATCAATCTAGTGATAATCTGCCGTATATGCCTGGAAGTGAACATTTCTAATGAAGATAGAGGGTTGTTGATGGTAGTTTAGCCTATTTTATTTTTTAGGAGGTTTATATGGTCTATCCAACGTTGGAATGAATACAAATAGTGATAGGCCTCTCTATGGTATGAGTGCATAAGAAGTGTGTAAAATTGTATGAGTGGACTTTTATGAATTTTTACGATCTTTTGAAGTGAGAAATAAAATACTTTAGTAATCAGGCGCGTGTCAATGATATATAAAATTTGCTATTTTATTTACTTTGAGGGCTGAGGGACCCCTCTACGTGACACGCAGCTGGGTGTGTAAGGACTGTCCAGCACTGGAAAGTGTATGTTTTTTGTTGAATTAAGAAATGTTGCCTTTTGGTCTACTAGTCTTCTCAAGAAGACTAGTATAACTAGTAGTTGTTTTTTTTTTCCTTTCATTCTGTTCTGCTATTTTCTTAGAGTTCTTTTCCACTAGGAACTGCAATCACACTGCATTGCAATCGTGTTTTGTCCTTTTTTCACTACCACAATTAAGCATATATAAATTATAGTAGCTTAATCACACTGAAGACACGGCAGGATGATGATTGCGCTTAAGAGAAATTTGCACTGCAAACAGATTTTACTAATGGAAACAGTTGCTGCTAAACCATTAGTTTAACTATATGTTTTGTTATCCATAAGTGTTCAGAATCACATCACAAAACACAACATGGTGGAAAAGAGCCCTTACTTGCAGATACCATTATGTCCATCCTCATCATATACTGCCAATAAAGTGATCAGGAGTCTCATCGGCAGCTTATTCAAATTTCATATGGGGGCTTCCTAGTTTGGTGGGAACATGTAAATCAGCTCCAATCCAAACAAAAACAGATATGCAGTTTGTTTTGTGGAATTTTCTTATGGACTTTTATAAAGGCTCACCTAAACCATAATAGCACTGAATTTTGTACATTATTTGAGGAGTTTCCTTCATATACAGTCTGTTTCAAGCCACCCCACAGCCTCTTGATGGAATTCCGATTGGAGATTTAAATCTATTCTTTGGTAGATTTATTTCAATGTGTTGGGTCATTGTCCTGTTCTAAAGTGCATTTTCTGTTGAGCGCCAGTCTTCTGACAGATGATCTCACATTGTCCTCAAACACCCCTAGTGCAATTAAAAAAATCGTAGTGTATTTTATGATGATGAACTGCCAGGCCCGATGTCAAAAAACAGCCCCACGTCACATAATTTCCACAACCATGCTTAACAGTTTGTATCACTTTCTTCAAATTTCATCTTTGTTTTACATTAAAAATGTCTTAAACGTTCTTCTGACAATTATACTTTGCCCTGTCTGTTCATAGAAAATTGTGAAGTGCTGGTGTTTGTCTTGGTCTTCATGAGAGAATCCTTCTCTGACATTCTTTCTGGACAACAAAGGTTTTTTCCTGGCAGAATTTCTGCAACAATCTGATTTGTTCTGCATCATTCCAACGGTAGACTCAAAGATTTTGACAATCATATAAGCAAAAGTACCTATAGGATATGTGTTGAAACTTTTTGATTTCTGTACAGTTTGATATCAACATGCAGGGCCAGTTCTAACTACAATAGGGCCCCAGGGCAAAATGAACCTGGACCATCCCTGACAGACACTCCCCCTTGCAGACCTGACCCCCCCTTCCCTAAGGTGGTATTAGGAGTCCCTTTGTTGATGCCAAATTCCATCCAACAGGGCCCCCGAGCCAGCTGCTTGCAGCCCCCCCCCCCCCGGTCTCCGCCCAACCTTGACTGTTGCTACTCGGGGCCCTGGCAAAGTCTTCAGCTGTTTGGTGGGTGCACGCCTCTGTCAGTCCATGGGTACACAGATAATACACAAATGGTTTTACTAAACTATCTGTTTCCTGTTTAGTTTACCATAACACAAATATTGTAAAGATAAATTATATGTTTCCTATTCACAGAGATGTAATATTGCCGTGCTCACTGATGTCACCCTTGAACAGGAAGATGAAGATGATATATGTAAGTACTTAAGTACAAAACTATTAACAGTTTATAAAGATGATTATCAATTTAACATTTTACATTTGCATTTTATTAATTTAATTTTTGAATATACTTATTAGTTTTGTCATTTGAAAAACAAATGGTGCTTTTTTTTTTTTTACACCAAATTAAATCCTTCTAGTCTATGTAAACAAAAAGCAGCTCAACCTAACCTTTGCTCAGGGAGATTGAAATGACTACTCCAACATCTGTGGAGATAGACTATGGGTAAAACATACTGGTTTTAATTCACAAAGCATAACTGCGTGCGGTAATGCAGAAAACAGCTGATTTTACCAAACATTTAGTGAAATATCAATTCTACTGTGGCTGTAATCGCATGGCAAGCTGAAATTTCTGACCACGGAGAAAAATTAACACCTTGTGCAGTAAATACCTCAACACATGCCAGTAAATGTCAATTCACGAAGATTTGAGCAAGCCAAGAGAGATGTTCAGTATTGACCTCTAGGTATGATCTGTTGGAAACTAGCAAATAGCATGCAATTGTATTGACAGACAGCAGAAAGCAGAGAGCCAATAGGAAGAGCCCCCCCTCCTGCTTCTCACCCCTTTTGATCTGATGCACTTGTGGGCAGAGTATCAGAACGGCAGAGCAGAAGGAAGAGACATTCAAGGAGACTTTTCTGTATCACTTTAGATGTGCACATCTGTATAGTGATACACAGAAGAGAGACCTCTAGTGGCATGCAAACACATCTAAAGTGATGCAGGAAGCCTTTTTTCTCTCTAACAAGCTGACACACAGGAACAGCTAATGCAGACCAGTCCACACAGCTTGTGCAGAAACCTACTTCATTTTCCACTACATACCGAACAGGGCTTGATAAAATGAAGCAACATTGTTTGGTAAATTACAGAACTTCTATTGCATCTGTGAAAATCTTTGTGAATTTGACAAAAAAAATGTCTATAATACCGATTGGGTTGTTTTATCGACCTGATTTTTTGTTATCGAATAGCTCTTTGTGTATTGAAGCCATTGTGTAATCTGAAAGCTTCCCCCACCCCTCCAGCAAGTTGAAATAGGAGTACATCACACTCTTGCAATGGGCTAAATGTAATACAAAACCTCACAATGAAAGTCCACATGCTGGCATAGGAGTGGGTCAGAGCTGTGTTACAAAGTGATGTGTGGATTCAGTGTGCTACTCATCTATGGAGTAAGCCGGCTGGAGGAAGAATTCGGGAGCAAGCACTGGAAGATGCCGTGGATTATAGCCAAGTATTTAAATGGCCTGAGTGTACATGGCGATGTTGCTTGCCTATCTGTTTCTCCAGGAACATCCTTAAATCTATGATTATGTTAAGAGACGTCTGTAAAGTAGGCAGGTTGTATCTCTATGCTCTGGATCCCTCATGCCGAGCAGCACAATGTAGACTTGTTGAATGTTACACCCTGTGCCCACATGTTGCTTTTGCAAAACAAATTGCTCAGTTTTGCAAGCAAGCATATTACTAATTAATCATAGTCAACTAGTACAATCCATCTAGCTAGCTAGCTAGCTAGCTATTATATTACTTTTGTTATTAGAAGTTGTATCAAAGCAGGTGATTTTGGTGTGGTGGCCCTAGCAGCTGCTTGGCACCTCAAGAGACTGAAAAGCAAATTTGTGGATATTAGTAATAGCTTTAAAATGGACCTTAACTCAGAACTTCACCTCAGCTCCAAAAGATAAGAAACAGCATAATAACCCTCAAAGAAAAACATTTCTTTGTTACAGCTGATAGAAATCCTGCAATAAATCTGCAGTTTTACTACTTCCTGCTTTCATGAAAGCAGACATATTGTGAACACCCTGTGTTTACAAATAAGCTATCTGCCATGGCAGTCAGCTGACACAGCTAAGGGATCAAATTAGAATCCCTCATGAAGAGATGGACAAGTCCAAAACCTGTTGCTTCTGTCAGATTTCTACTACCTACTGTAAGTGACTGCAACATAGGCGAAAAGTAATTTATGGCTCATTTTACTCTGGAAAAAAAATGTACTTTTTATTTGTCTATGTTTGTATATATTTGAAATTTTAAAATTTTTCTCCATAGTTCCCCTTTAAGTCGCCCTTAATCATCAAGCGCTGCTGTCAATCATGGCCACGTTGTCCATGGCTTACTGTGCAGGCACAGTAGTTCTGTGACAACGTGGCCATGATTGACAGCAGTGCTTGATGCAGGCGCAGTAAGGACGACCTCAAGGTCGGCCTGAACAGCGTGCAGGGAGCCCAAGATGGCAGCGGAGAGGTCAGCGTGGGACAGTTGGCTGCAAGGGGCTGGAGAAAGTTTAAGGTGAGTAAAACTGATTGTTGTTTCCCTGATGATTCCTTTAAAGAGACACTGAAGTGAAAAAAAACTTATGATAAAATGATTTGTATGTGTAGTACAACTAAGAAATAAAACATTGGGAGCACAGACATAAGTCTAATATGGTTTCCATTTTTAAGTTTTAAGACACTCTAGTTTATCTATGCGAAACAAGCCATTCGGCTCCACAACTTTCAAAGTTCGCAGAGAGCTCTGTTATCTGAAGTTCATTATCTCAGCTGTCAGGCTTTTTCTTCTGCAGAGAACAGTTCAGGACAGGTCAAAAGTTCACAGCCTGCTCAGTAAAAATCATTTAGAATACCGAGTAGTGGGGAAACTGCAAATATTAGAGAATAATGCAATGTTATAAAAAAAACACTATATAACTGAAAATAAAAATATGAGGATACTTTCTTTGCTTCTAATATTCTAGTAATTATTCGAACTACACAACCAATTCATTATATCATCGTTTTTTTTTCTCGCTTCAGTGTCTCTTTAAGCTGTGTTAGTGTGAGTGTGTGTGTTTTTGTTACTTGCTCAGGTTCAGTATTTCTAATATTACACTAATTTGTATTTGACCATTTCTACATTTTTACAGTGGTAATAAAAGCCGCATAGCCAATTCTTTTTCGAGAAATGTAGCTAGTCTGTTCTTTGCTGCTGGCATCTTACCCTACTTTAATAAAGGAAAGTTTCCATCTCTGCAATTTATCTTCAAGTGTAGTAAATACTTTCATATGTACAGGGGTTTAACTGTACAATGACTGACTACAATTGTAGAAAATATTAACTTTTTGTTACAGTGCTTAAAGCTCACTACAATCCTTCAGAGGGTTTCCTGCCAACATGGAACTCTGCTGAATTTGGAGGCCCACGTGTCAGATCTCATTTTCCTGAAACATGGATTTGGAAGAATATTAATATGGGGTAAGACAACATAGCAATAATGCTGGAACAGTCTCCAGGCTTACGGTGATATATATATATTAGATTTTATATATAATATATATACTAGCTGAAGACCTGCCATTGCTCGAGTATGTATTTGGTTGTTGTTGTTTTCGACTACTTTTTTTAACCTTAACACACAGTATGAAAGTAACTCAGTATCTTTCAAACCGAGGGTCCCAAGAACCACTTTGTACATCTCCAAACAATTGGGTGGGCTAGGATTCCCCGACCTACGGGTCTACTACCAGGCGGCCCAAATAGCCCCTCTAGTAAGTCTATACAGAGGATCTGAAATGCCTCAATGGTCCCTCTTCGATATCGTAACAGCAGCCCCGCAATCAGTCCAATGCCCCATCTGGCTGCCTCCTAAGATGAGTCCGCCGCTCCTGAGCAAGATTTTAAAGCATTGCCTTCGAGTGTGGGACACCTTTAAGTACTCAAAGAAGCTTTTGTCTCCCACCCTTCCATTGCTCCCTATTATAAATAACCCGCTATTCCCCCCAGCACTAGAAAGCCCAATCTCTTTCAAATGGTGGGTCACTAAACAGATTCTCCTGGTTCACCACTTAATCAAAGACTCCAAAATGGTTAGCTGGGAGTATCTTCTAGAAAAATATCAAGTTCCGGGGTCAGAACACTTCAGGTATCTCCAACTGCAACACTGGGTCCAGTCACTATTAGCAAATGCCCCAGAGGCAGACCCCTCCCTCTCAATTTTTGAGTCAGCCTGCCTACGTAACCCAGGAGACCGAGGCCTGATCAGTAGATTGTACCTCTTTCTTACGTGCCCAGGCCCCTCGTTTAAACACACCTACATCACAAAATGGGAAATAGACCTGCGGGGGACGAGGCCTAACGAAGACTGGGCGAGGGCCTGGAGAAATACACTCCACATTTCAATTAACCTAGGCCTGGTTGAGTCCTCTCTGAAGGTCTTGATGAGGTGGTATTGGGTTCCTTCAAGACTCGCCCACCTGGGAGGCAATAGTTTCTGTTTTAGGGGCTGCCAATCCCCAGGAGACTTCTTACACACTTTTTGGTCCTGCGCCATGTTATCTCGCTTCTGGTCCAAAGTCTACTGTTTGCTCCAAGCAGTCTTCCATAAACAGATACACAGAGACATTTCCCCATTGAGCTCCTTACGAAATCCCAAGGGGCTTTAGCCCTATTTATATTTGTAGCAGCTAAACAAACTATCGCCAAGGCATGGAAGAAACAACTTGCTCCCTTCGAGGAAGTGAAATCCAGAGTCTCTAGCTTCATGGTTCAAGAGCAGCTTGCAGGCATCCTTCTAGACAAAAGGGACAAGGTAGACAAAATCTGGGACCCCTGGAGGTCTTATCTCACCATTAACAGGTCATGGTTAAGCTCCTACGAGAGGCCTTTCCTAAGCTAGTTGAGCTTGGAAACATGGTTGGTCATCCACTCCCCCCCCCCTCATCCCTCCCCCCCCCTCTACTCTTTTCGTCTTTTCTTTTCCATCCTTTTCTATTTCCCACTGTTTGTCTCATAAGGTAAAATGGTCCTCCTTAAGAGGAACCGAGGTTGGATAGGTAGAAGGGACAGGTCCATATCCCTCTTCTGGGCACTCCAGTCATTCTAGGCTGGCGTGCCCAGCCAGTAGCTTTAAGGGGCTTTCCCCCCAGTATACATAATCAGGCAGCCCATTATGACCCCAGTGTATTGCATTAAACTGCGATGTATGCATAAAATATTGTTATCCAAGAGTCATGATGTTCTGCCAATGGGGATATGTTTTCCCCCACTTTCACATTGTATGATTATACATTGTTATTGTAAACCTCAATAAAACTATTTGAAATGAAAGTAACTCAGTGACGAAGTTTGGGAGCTTTCGGGGTCCTTGACATAAATAATGTGAGAATGGAAGCAGTGTAAATTTTCCCATTGAAATCAAGGAAACAAATTGATTGCCTGTTTGTGGCTCCACCCCTTTATCTGAATTTGTACTGCACCCAATGACTGACTGTAGCAGGTTTGAGGCCTCTGCCATTAACAATGTAAGAATGGCAGCAATTTAAATATTCCCCCTGAAAATCAATAGGTGAATTTTGTTTGGCTGTTGAAAGGCTTCAACCATTTTTCAGAATATAAATCCAAGTCACCCAGTGAGCAAATGTGCCAAGTTTGAGAACCCTGCGATTAGTCTAAGAATGGCTGTAGTTTACATTTTCCCCATTTGGTTGTAGTTGGCTCTGCTCAGTTTTCATAACCTTGACACACAGTCACTTAATGGCCTTGTTTGTGAGCTTTGGTGTAGTTTGGGGTCCACAAACACATCCACTCCTGTAGCTCAGCTAAGCAAGAATTGATTTTTAGAGAAGGGTGTGTTCCACCAGGTTTGAAGGACAAATATAGCTGCATAGTATATCGGCATAGCAGTGGTACATCAGGCCACATCATGGCCACACATGTAGTTTATTTGCACAGTGCACACATCAGGTCTGCTTTAAGAGAAAATGTCATAAAAGAGTGACTGTTGAATCCTTCCAACATATACCATATTTATGCTGCATAGTCAGCAGCTGATGATTTCCCCTAATTAAAAAAATATAGTTATTGTTTTTTTTTTAATTGTTTATGTTATTCCTCGGCAGAAAAATCATACCATTTAAAAAAGATCTACTGAACATTAATGTTTGTTACTCATTGGAAAATAGTGTTCATCATATTTGAAAAGCAGTCAATGTTACCTCCATCAAAACATAATACCATATTAAGTAGGTAGAAAAAAACAAAGTTTTGTAAATTAATACCTTTTAATGGCTAACTGATGAAGTTACATTATGCAAGCTTTCTGGGATCTACTCCCCTTCTTCTTCTAGATCCCAGAAAGCTTGCAAAATTTAACGTTATCAGTTAGCCATTAAAAGGCGTTACTTTTACAAAACTTTGTTTTTTTCTACCTACTTAATTTGGCTAACACGATACAGAAACTTTTTTGCTACTAACATAATACCATACAGTTTTTCATAACTCAAACAAGACATCTTAAAATTAGACGTTGAAATTAAATGAGGAGTCAACAGGAACATGGCACGGATGCCCTGAGAATATATCATACATTGCCTGATTACCATTAACTGCATACTCTTGTGTTAACACTTAGCAATGGTCACCAGCTACCTTTATAAATGCATAAATGTAGCAAATTTTGGTGGATCTAGGCCAACGTGTCTGCTTGGATTAAAACAAGCTTATACTAGCTCTTTAAAATATAAAATTATCATATTTATACTGAACTCATTTTTATTAGTTTAAGCCCTTAAATACCCCCGGGGCCTTAACCCACCTGTACTCACCTGTCCATTGATGACTGCAGGCTGTGGTGTAGTGATGCTTTTCAAAGATCACCACATACATATCGTAACAGTAAAATAATTGGTATTAAAAAGTGAAAATTGCTGTGGTAGTCTTGTGTTAGGCCTGTAGGGATATCTACTCATGAATCAGCTCCAATCTAACTCCACACGCTTCACCCTATGTGGCGCATCCCCGCTTGAACGGTAGGTGAAGAGACAACACCTGCCCGACTTCGGTTACACCCAGGCCTTTAGTGTGCAAGGTATTGGAGCTGAATGCAGGGTGAGCAAATAAACTTCCAGGCCAAACAAGGAAACAGAATAACAAAGTCCAGCAACAGTCCAGGGTCATACATGGGTAAGCAGAAATATCACAGTACTGGAGGGCAAGGCAGAGAGTAGTCGATGAACGTTTCCGAAATTAAAACCAGGCAGCAAGGGTCGTCACAATATTCCAGGCAAGAGGTCAGTTCAGGCAGCAGACAAGGGAGGTCGAGTAATCAAAGCCGAGGTCAAAGTCCAGAAAATCCAATATAAACAGCAGGTAACAGCACACCCAGCAACCAGCAAGCTAGAAGCTATCGGGCTTGATTTACTAAGCGGTGCTAACCTACTTAGCACGTCTAAAGTCTTTAGGCGTGCTAACCATGGTGCTAAGTAGGTTATCACCGGTTTTCTCAATCAGATCTCACATTTCAACTGAGTTTAGACGTGCTAAGGGCCGGTGCTAAAGTTAGCACCGTTTTGTAAATCGAGCCCATCATGGGCAAGAAGCAAGTGTCACAGCAAGGTTTAAATACTGACAGTATCCAATCAGTGGCCGGCCACATGCACACAACAGCCAATCACACGCAGGCATTAATATTGTTTAAGTATCAGCTGAGAGAGAGATCAGCCTGACACGGGTGGCAATACATGTCAGCTGAGTAACCAATAGTAACCAGTAAAACATCCTGACTGTGTGTCAGCTATAGCATAGTGATTAAGAGCACCGCCTCTGACGTGAGAAATCAGGGTTCATTCCCAGCCAGGGTCAGAATCATATATTGCTATTTATTACATAAACCCCTGGCTAAGTGTCAGTTGACTCTACCTCTGTCACCGCCTCAGACAATACATTAGAGTTTTTTAAAATATACTTTCTTTTTAATAAGAAACAAAATGTTTTTTTCCAAGTACATTTTAACCATAAGAGGTAGAACATGTTCATAATTTATTTCTGTTTTTCAGAAGTGATACAGAATTAGAGATAAGTACTGTCCTGCCAGATACTATTACTACTTGGATCACAGATGCATTTGTAATTTCGGAGAAATTGGGATTTGGAATGTTGGAACCTGCTGTGAAGGTATTTGTCCTTCCCAAAAGTGAATACTCAAGTCCACACTGCAAACACAACATGCCAGATTATCCGGTTGTTTGTTATTGTTCACACACATCAAGCTGTGATATGATTTACCATACGTAGTCAGTTGAAAACCAGATAAAATGGTCACAGGATGGAAAATTCCTTCTTAAAGTAAACATGTAATGTAAAAATTGCCTCTAGGGGGCACTTACTTCAGGAGCGGGAAGCCTCTGGATCCTAAAGAGGCTCCCCTTGTCCTTCTGTTCAGCCACGTTCCTGCACTGGGACCCCTGAACTCTTAAGAATCAAAATAAGCCTGTGGCATGCCTTGCACAGACACATTATCGGCTCACTGCTTGGGCTCCAGTGGAAATAGCCGTGCACAATCGGTCTACTCTACTGTGCAGGCTCAGATGGCTTGTGCCTGCGCAGTAGAGCAGACCCAATCAGGGTCCGCGATTTCCGCTAGAGCCCAAACAGTGAGCCGCTTGTGCACCTGCACGAGGCACATCACAGGCACGAGGAGCCCAATGACTATTGCACGCTGATAAGCCCTTGTCAGCATACTTTTGGGGGTCTCAGCGCAGGATTGTGGCTGAACCAGAGGACAAGGGAAGCCCCTTTACGATCCATTGGCTTCCTTCTCCCAAGGTTTGTACCCCCTAAGGACGCTTTTTTTCCACTACAGGTTCACTTTAATTGAAGTATTCTGGCAGGATTGGTAGATGAATTTTAGGCTTGAAAACCCATGTACCAGAAAAGAAGATAAAAAGAGCACTAGGAGCGCCAATAGAATAGTACTTCTGGGAAATGGGAACCGTAAAGAAATAACAACTACTCACAAATGTGGGTTGCTATAGGCAACCACAATTTCAGGCATGTGGAGAAGGACTGTCTCAACTCGGTTATGACAATTCTTTTGATCAACATGGGTCGCGCTCCAGAAAAAAAAGGACCACTTGATGTAGTCGCAGCGGTAACCCCTGGGACGGGGGAGACAATGCGAGATGGGAGGAGGCGCCTTAGTTGTGATACAATGTGTAGTGAGTGGAGGTAAGTAATAGGAACAGTCTTACTTTGTGGTAAGAGGTTAAGATTTTTATTGTTAGACACAAAAAAAGACAATGCGTTTCACGGGATCTGCCCACTTCCTCAGGTCAATAGGAGACAGTGTTTGAGTTGTGTATCTATGTTACAGAGTGCCAAAATGGTCTCGTATTGACCTGAGGAAGCGTGTCCCATGAAACGCATTGTCTTTTTATTGGTGTCTAACAATAAAAATCTTAACCTCTTTTCACGAGGTAAGACTCTTCCTATTATTAACCTCCACTCACTACAAATTGTATCACAATTGGGGAGCCTCCTTTCCTCTTGCATTTAATTTAAATAGGAAATGTTAATGCTTTAATTTTGTTACCACCCAGCTTACAAACATTTAATGGGATATTTTGGATAGTTTCTCACCTGTCACAAGCAAAGTGAAAGCAAAACACATATTAGCCACATCAAGATTGCCAATATATCAAAATGTGCGCCCATTAGTCTTCATCTTCAGTAAAAAAACCATATACACAAAAAAGAAAAGAGACGCTTATCTGGGCTTACATCTAGTAACAATATTAGACTCAATCAAATCTCTGGTGAAAAAAGTATTCTTTATTGATAGCAAGCATTTCATAAAAACAATTAAAAATTACAGATCTCCTGGATTATGCCAATTATAATTGACACTAGCTCCCACTGGTAAACAATATTTGATAAGACCAACAATAATATGTTTACAATCACTGGTCAGGTCGGGTGCCTGAAAAAAGTGCATATCCCCTACCATATCTTACTGTCACAAAAATACCAAAACATCACATGACCACCATCAATTCAGCTGTAAAAAAAAGTGCCCCATGCAATACTGGATGAGACTGTGTGCATGCCAGCGTCCCCACCCCAAAAAGTGCGGACGCACGCATACACACATATATGTGAAAACATAAAGGCGCCCGTGCAAACCAACAATCCCAATTCAACCCACTAAAGTGCCATGCAGCTGGGCGCATATGTGCATGCACCCCCCCCCCCCCCCAAAAAAAAAAAATCAGTGGGTGAGTGTATACACAAAGGCACCCACGTATCCCACCCTATACCACACAATGCAAATTCACAGAAAAAATACTATTGTACAAAAATACAAATATATAAAAGTGCAAGTTAATATGTCACATCTAATTTCATGGATAAAAACAACTACATGAAGGTGCTGCAGTGGAAGATATGTGTAATCGCACAGTCACCTAAAATTGTGCAAAAAGCAAAGAAGCACCTGCTTACCAGGAAGATTCTTAGTGGGAGGTCTAGGCGTACTCCTGGACCTCCCGCTGAGAATCTTCCTGGTAAGCAGGTGCTTTGGGGTGGGGACGCTGGCATGCACACAGTCTCATCCAGTATTGCACGGGGCACTTTTATACAGCTGAATTGATGGTGGTCATGTGATGTTTTGGTGTTTTTGTGACAGTAGGATATGGTAGGGGATATGCACTTTTTTGCGGCACCTGACCAGTGATTGTACACATATTATTGTTGGTCTTATCAAATATTGTTTACCAGCGGGAGCTAGTGTCAATTATAATTGGCATAATCTGAGAGATCTGTAATTTTTAATAATTCAAAATTGACCATCCATAGGTGTGACCTTCTTTTAGGCATACTAGTGAAAAGGACCTTTAGTGTAGTTCCAGTCTGAGAAATAAAACTGTACAGCATTCAATATGGTCAGACTAAAATCCAACAGCCTACTATGATTAGAAGTCGTTGTCTTGCGTTGCAACTAAAATGTGTATATCTATATAGGGCCATGTTCTATCTGATGCCGGTGCGGAATTTTTACAGCACCCCACCGCCAGGCAATGAAAGTCTATGGAGACTTTCATACTGCCATGGTATGGCACAAAGAGATGGAAGTGACGTTTTTCGCTGCAACCCCGATGCTGATCCAAAACTACTTTACCGCGCAGCTGCTGCGGAGACTTGCACGATCTGTGTGAGCTCAGAAGTCATGTTAGTCTATGGCGATGCGGGGATCTGCGTCAGCTCGGAAGTCATGTTAGTCTATGGCGATGCGGGGATTTAAAAAAAATTGCCAATTGTTGTGGTGCGCTTGTGCGGAAGTGTATTTTACAATACACTTCCGTGTATTTCTGCATACCCCGAAGCAGGAAGTGACGGCAAGCATGTGTCACTTCCTGCTTGGTCCAATGCCAGATGGGGAATACTGCGTAGTAACGCGGTATTCACCGATGGCCTGGTTTTGACAGCGCGACTGCTGCACCGCCAGTTTGCAATGTGAAACCGGCCTCAAGGTAATTAAGAAAACTGGGAAGACTTGGAATATTTTCCTACTGTAGTCAATACATATTGCTACAGAAAGTATAGCACCTAATGTGATAAGTGTGTGGCACTACATCATTCATCATATATGGCATACTTCACAGGAAGTTACCTTGCATTGATTGCCAGAGTTGATTGTTGATAAGCTAGCAGAAAAACAAGAAACACCTGCTGTTTGTACCAATTAAAGTGGACCTAAACTCAGAGCTTCCTCTCTGCCCTAAAAGATAAGTAAGAGCATAATAACATTTAAAGAAAAACATTTCTTTGTTACAGCTGATACAAATTCTGAAATAAATCTGCAGTGTGTCTACTTCCTGCTTTCATGGAAGCAGATATAGGGTTAACATCCTGTATTTACAAATTAGCTCCTCTGTAATGAATGATTACTGGATCAACGCAGCAGAGTTAAGGCAGGATCATCCATGTTATCAGCCCAAATATGGGTCTGCTTTGGTTTCTTTAGCAAGGGGAGGATTCATTACAGAAGAAGCTACAAGATGAGGGAGAACACAAATGGCTCTGTTTTTCCCTGGAAAACTCCCTTCAATGCTGTTTAATTTTGAACATGCTCCAATTAAGCACTGTCCTCTCCCAATGTAAATAAATGAAAGTGCGTTTAGCAGTTTGGGATTTATTACCAGTTTACAACGATGATGTAACAAGACAATGTTTAGATGGTCCAGCACCTGCCTATGTGCTCCTCACTGCTTTCATGTGTTGAGCCATTCCAGAATTCAGTGTTCCCATATCAGAGGTCGCCAAAACAAGATCTTGAGTAAATGAAACAATTTCAAGGCAGAGGTCAGTTAACCAATTTTTAATGTATCAGTACAACAGTCCTTGACAGGTCTTTATTTATTCATGTGCATGAGTGCATATTTTCACTTGCTTCTCAACTATTACATTTTTCAGCTGGAATCCTTTCAACCATTTTTCGTTTCCTTAAATCTTCCCAGTTATGTCACCAGAGGAGAACAATTTGTTTTGGAAGTTGTTGTCCTCAACTATCTGGAAGATGATACTGAGGTAAACAGTAGAAATGTAGCTTTGTGTGCAGTTGAAACCATTTTGTACTTGTGTTCTGGGTTTTAAAATGTTTATTTAATGCTTATAAACATAACTATTGAAGTGGGTCAGACACCTGAGCAAGGACAGAGGGTTTATCAGTAGCTGTGTTCCTTAAGCTGGGCATATACTATGCAACTGGTTTAACCCTTTCAGGACAAAACGTTTCTGGTCCCTTAAGGACCTAAGATTTTTTTTCACTGAATTAATTCCATTATCACTGTGATTGGCTCACAGAGATCACAGGGTCAGGAGCCAATGAAATCAGGTCCTGACTGGTGTATGGAGCTCAGCTGTCTGTTAGACGAGAGTTCCCCAACCCTGTCCTCAAGGCCCACCAACAGTACATGTTTTGCAGGAAACCACAAACATGCACAGGTGAGGTAATTAAGTGTCTCAGCAGAGCTGATTAACTACCTCTCTGGATTTCCACAAAACATGCACTGTTGGTGGGCCTTGAGGACAGGGTTGGGGAACTCTGTGTTAGATAGCTGAGTGACTGGGCTGCAGTGGCGCCAGAGCGAAGCCAATTGTGAGAGTGACGGGACTGCCCAGCAAGACTAATTGAAATCTATGCCTTGGGCAGGATAGCAGGACATAAACAGGGCATATATTTCAATTACTTTGGTCCAGAAAGTGTCAAAAGTTTAGACAGTAGATTTGATAAAAACATCAACTGGAATGAAAATCTATTTTTTAAAAAAAACTAACCTTTCCCAGTCAAAGCTGACCAGAAAGGTTAATGCAAGTTTGATTAGAAAAGGTGATTCTTTTATTGATGGGACTGGGGACAGGATGGTGGAGCAGTGGCTGTGGGGGTGGAGTGGCTCACAGTCAACATTCGCATAGCTTTATATTGCATTGAGTAGTATAAAAATAATGATATTGGCATTACAATCAGATTGGTCAGATTTCTGCTGAAATGCTACTGATATTAAATAGTGAATGGTAGAAAAGCTATCAATATTCCTCAACTGATTTTTGATTGAGGGAAAATATTTATTGTTTAACTCATTGCATTGGGTAAATGTCGCATGATAATGGGGACAGGGGCAGGGAAGATAGTGGATTATACCAGAAGTCCCCAGTTGTCATAGCCTTGATTAGGTCCTGCAAAATACTGATGTCTTACTGACAAACAAAATGGTATTAACACTGATATATGTACAAAAATTATGTCTTTATTGAACAAATCCAGGTATAAAACAACCACAGTGTCAGCTCAAAAAGGGGTGAGCACCTCCTCATAACAACGAAAAACAGCGCTGTTGCTCCAAGCATGCCACCTCAAAGATTCTGTGCACCGCCGCCACACATTGCAACGCTGCCCAAGTAATTTCAGCCATTTTTTATTTTATTTATAGCCTGCCAGCTCTGATCGCAGCTGGCAGATAGAGATGTCGCGAACCTCCGATTTTCGGTTTGCGAACCCTGTTTGCGAACTTTCGCGGAAGGTTCGGTTCGCACGAACTTTTGCGAACCGCAATAGTCTTCAATGGAGAGACAAACTTAAAAATTTAGAAAAATTTCTACTGACTAGAAAAATGATAGAAAAGATGTTTCAAGGGGTTTATTACCTGGAGGAAGACATGGTTGAGTGAAATACACATCAAGAGTCCTGGAACCTGGATTTGACACAAAGCAGTGTTTTAATGTCAGAAATCTCATTGAATGTTCAATTGCAGGCCTACACTACTTTACAACTTCAGGACGTGTACTTTCTCCCTCCTCCTCCCGCAGGTCTGAGTGCATGGTAGGTAGCTCTCTTCACCACTATACCACCACCAACACTACATGCTGAAGCCAGCCTAGCATGTACATGTGTGAGTTGGCTTTTGACATACTACAAATCCTTAAGCAAGCTCATTTTTCTCTTGGATATATCATAATTGTACATGCTGGTGGTATAGTGGTGAAGAGAGCTACCTACCACGCACTCAGACCTGGGTTCAATTCCTGGTCAAAGTATGTAAGCTGGCTTATGAAATACTACAATTCCCTGGAAGACAAGACCCTCCTCCCTCAGCGAGGAGGAGGAGGGAGGAATATAAGGAATAACAATCAGCTAGGAACAAGCCTTCAAGAGCCTAACTAAACTCTCCCTAGCAGAGTCTGTCAGCAGCTGTCCCTTAACGAATTACTGTAGGCAGACGAGTGAGTAAAACGACAGGAGAACCTTGCCTTTTATAAGGTGGGGTGGGGCTCCAGGAGTGAGTGTAGTCTGATTGGTGACAATGTGCCTGCTGACTGTGATGTAGAAGGTCAAAGTTGTGTTCAATGGAGCATTATGGGGGCGAATCGAACTTCCGCAAAAGTTCGCCGGCTAACGCGAACCACCTAAAGTTTGCCTGGAACCGTTCGTGGGCGATCCGTTTGGGCCATCTCTACTGGCAGGCAGTTTACGGAGCGGAGCTCCATAACTCAGTGGGAATGCACGATCCCCCTAAACTTGGCCCCAAGGACTTGACGCCAGTTGGCATTAGGCGGTCCTGGGAGAGCCAGTCTGCGGCCGCCAATTGTGGTTAAGGGTCGGTTACCACTACATGCGAATTCGCAATGTGAATTTTTGTATTGAAAATGTAACTAAAGGAGTACTTTCCATCGAATGCAAATTTTTGCATGCGGTACTTTGTACCTCTTATCACCACCAGCCAAGAATTGTGCCCATAGTAGCCGCTATAGCTGCTATAATGATCAAAGTTCAATGTGTTGTCCGCTCAACCTTGGTGTAAGGAACAGAGCTGGGAACCAGGTAACTCTTGCCCCAAGCCATGAATGGTTGAAAAATGTGAAGTTCCGCTCGATGTTCCAAAAGTATCAAATTCTCGTGCTCGTGCTATGATTAAGGACCAAAGTGTGTCTGAAAAATGTTAGTGAACTTTTTATCTGTGTGATCTGCATTAATAAAGAATTTGATACTTTTGGAACATCGAGCGGAACTTCACATTTTTCAACCATTCATGCTATAATGATCCCTACGACACTGAGTTTTTACGTCCTTATCATCTTAATATCTCCGTATCTGTACATGATTGTGTACTGTCTTAAAACTGTCATCTTTTTGTGTTACTGTGTTCTACAAAAATTACACTAAACACTCACATCTCAACTTGCAAAAGCCTTTGTAAAACTGAACAGCACAACTTGCTTTGCCCTGGTGTCTCTTTACACCCAAGAATAGTTCTGGTGTAGTTAAAAGGCACTTCTCTAACTCTCAGGAGTAATTTTAAGGCCATTGCACCCCCAGAAATAGCCCCAATTTAACTCTGCCTCTCTTTTGATTGTGTTCCCTCCCCCCCCCCTTGTTCCTCTGCTCAACACACATTGCACTAACAACAGCTGAGTCACTTCAGCAGAAAAGAAGGGGGGCAGAGTGTAGGCACATGCTTTTATGGTGGAAATACACAATGTAATTTTACCCTCGATCCTAATTACGATCGATAAATCTGATCGTTTATCCGGCCATAATTGTATTGGTCTACAGCAATTACTCAACATATACGGATGTGTTTTCATGTCCAATTCCGATTGTCTTCTAGTTAGTTATCGCTCGAAAATGCAGTCAGATTTTGTGAAAACTCATATGATTCCTTGTCTGATTCCTTTTCAAATTGAGTGAGTGAATGGCTTCTTGGTAAAAGCGAGAGTAGTTTGGGATCGTACTTCCGGTCAGAATACTTTGGACCGGAAGTGTATTCCAAGCAAAAGAGCGAATTTGAATGGGTCATTCACCATTTTGTTGCAGTTGTGGAAACATGGCTATTTCTGAGCAGGATCGTGTGCGTACCTGTATGAGCCTTTTGCTGATGACAGCGGCAGCTAGAAGATCAGCAGCCAAGTGTATAAGGAGAGGGAGGAGAGAATGGGAAAAAGCTTTGCTGCAGAAACGAGACGATCTTGGAAACATGGGGTTTATTTGGAGGGTTGCAGGAGAATCGAACCAGCGCTTTTGCAAAGCATCCTTTGGCTTGTGCACATTAAACTTGGCATACAGCTCTTGTACTTGTTTGTTGATGAGATTCTTGTGGATATATTCGGATGGGCAACGCGTATGTACTGACAGTCGTAATCCTCCTCATTGAACCTTCTCACCGACACCTGATCCATTGGCAAAGCATCTGCATATCGACACGCCGACCACTTATCGCTTGATTCACCTGTGCTATGATCAGCTGGTGGCATCTTGACCTGCATCAGTGTTCTGGGCAGGGTTCTGAGGACACAGAGGCTGCAATACATTCCAACACTTGGATAGACTTGGGTTTTTTCTTTTTGGACGAATGTTTCTTTGTGTGTCTTCCACTTTTTCCTCCTACACCTTTTTCTGTTTCTCCTCTACCACAAATAAAGGGAGATGATTGTGGAGCACAGGGAACAGGAACATTTTTGGTTCTGAACATATGTCCTGGGCTCACGGAAGACACGGATTCCAGAACTGGAAGTGACCTGACCTGGAAATGGTAGTCTGCATTCGTCTACATGATGATCATTTTTTTCGAATACATTAATTGTGCCACATTTAAACTTTGTTACATTTAAAATTGGTTATATCATTTACGTTAAAGCATGTTCTGTTTATATTTTTTCACAGAATGGGAAAACTAACAAGTATGGCCTTTGGTATTGGAATGGCTTTTTATGTACCGGAAGTGAATCACACACACTATTTTAAAAACACGTTTCCTTTCGCAAAAATGTTTGGAAACCCTTCTCAACAATTATGACAAAAGCTTGTGGGCTGTCCACCAGGATAAAACTCACAATCGAACTAGATCACACAATCAAACCAAAATACTGATGTGAATTCTGAAAACGAAATAAAATCCGGCCTGTCCGATCACATTTCGATTGAGTATTGGATCGGAAAATCAAATAGAAACCTTCAATAACCCCTTTTTTTTCACCGATTTTACATCCGATTCGATCAAATATATCGATCTTATTTAGGATCGAGCGTAAAGTCACATTGTGTATTCCCAGGATTATAGAGCTTTAGTCAGCAATGAATACATTTGCCATTAGCCAGAGATACCTCCATATCTTGAACTGTTCTCTGCAGTGAAAGTGTATGTTTTTATACACATAGACTGTATGGCATTGCTTTTAAATGTTCTTTTATGTAACTAAGAGTAGTTACTGAAATTCTGGTTTTGGGAGTGTAGTCTAACTTTAAGGCTAGGCATCCGGAAGAGGGATCTCATTAAAGGGAGTAGGGTACTGTGTTAGGTGTAAAAAAAAATGATTAAGTAGTTAGGGGTAGTCAAATTGCAAGGGGAGTAATGTTGAAACTGTTGACGAAAGTGCCATTGCACAGGTGAGGTATGAAAGTAAAGATGAAAGAAAAGTGGTAGCCTAAAGCTGGTACAAGTACCAAAACAAATCATATTTCATTTTAAGAAATATTTTAGAAAAACTGAGAGGCTCAAGTGGTAATAAGTGAATATTTCCTGTTATAATGGACCAGGACCACATATAGCGTGCAATTGAAAAATTCTCTCAGAAACTAGCACATTTTTTCAAAGCAGTTGCATCATATTTGGAAGTCTAATGGTAAAGACAATGGGCTAGATTCACAAAGCCGTGCTAATGCATAGCACAGTTGTGCTATGCGTGTAGCACGCAATGTTACTCTTGCAAAGTTTTACGTGCGCACAGGTTTATGTGCACGCTAACAAAGCTCTTTGCGTGTCAACACGTCACAATGCGTGCATTGTGCCATGTTAATATATGAAGAGATTTTGTAAGCGCACGCGTGTAAACCTGTGCGCGTGTAAAACTTTTCATGAGTAACATTGTGCGCTACACGCATAGCACGGCATGCTATGCTTTGTGAATCAAGCCCAATGTGCTTTGTTTGATGAGCTTACCCAGTGGTGTCCATTAATAAATGAAAGTAGATCAATAACATACAAATATAGCAAATCATAAAGACTGCAAACTTTAAACACATGCAAAACAAGGTCACTGAAGGGTCACTGTCCCTTTTTTCTCACATGGTGGGACAACATTTGATATTTTATCTAGGAGATTGTATCTTGGTGTGACATTACTCCTATTTTGAATTCGATATGTAATCATTTAGTTACAGTGTTTTCTGGATTATATCATTTAGAAATAGTTTTTTTCTCCATTGCCTAATTGTTTCTAAATACTGTAATTGTTTTCCCCTGACATAATGAATAAAAACATTGATTAAAAAAATATTTTGTCCTTATAATTATAAGCTGATGAGCTTATGGAAAGTAATATGTCTATGAGGGCTCATTCACACTAGGGGCGTTTTCGGCATTTTTTCAAGCTCAGGCGATTTTTTAAATTGCCCACAAAACGCTTGTGCAATGAGTACGCTCCATGAGAAGGTTCAAATCAGCACGGTTCATGCGCTGTGCGTTCAGCAAAGCGGTGCCTGTACCATTTTTGAAGCAATTTTGCCTCAATGGAAGGTATAGGAAAACAAAAACGCTCACAAAATCGCTTTGTGCAGCTATTGTGTGAGTAATTTTAAGAATAAATACATTGTATTTATTCTTTTACGGGCCAAAGAGTTCACTTCCTGACTTGCATCAGGGAGTGAATTACAAAACTGCTTTGGAAAAGCGCTCAGAAAAGCGCTTTTACCTGAAAAGCAGCGCGCAGTGGAGCGCCGGGAGGGGGAAAGCTAAAAAACGCAGAAGAACATAAAACGCTTGCATTTGCGCTTTCAATTTTAGGTGTGAATGAGGCCTAAGACTATAAAAATTTCTAACTGGAAAATACACTGTAGAGTGGTTTGTTTTGAAAAAAACATGAAAAATACAGAAATATGAATTGTTCCAATAGCTGAATTTACCTCATTATGTGTGGGAAAGTGCCAGAGCCACTTAAAGAATCAGCTAATAATTTTATTTGAGTATGCTGTAAGGTCCAGACATTACAACAAACAAAAACCATAATAAATGTGGTATGCTATGACTTAAAATACCCTAGTGAATTACATACACCACTGGCCACTGTACAGCAAATGTAGTATTGCCTATAACAACATTTTCCCCTTCATAGGTTTCTGTGACTCTTGATCAGAGTGATGCATATGAAATTCACCTAGACTTTATAAATGCAACTGGAAGCCAGCAAACTGTATATGTCCCAAGTCGAGAAGGAAAAATGGTTTCCTTTCCAATTAAACCGACTCAGCTGGGCGAGATTCCAATAATGGTGAAAGCCATATCCTCCTTTGCTTCAGATGCAGTGATTCAAAAACTCTTCGTCAAGGTAATGTTAAATAACCTGGATTGTTCTTTATAACAGCTTGACAACAAACTCATGACATTTAAAAGGAGGCTTGCCTGGAAGTGTACGGTGTATACAGCTGTGAGGATGAGGTAAGCAAGACACAACAACCAAAAACTTTTTAGAAGGAGAAACTTACAATGTTCTAAAACTTGAAAATGAGAGCCAGACATTTGAAATAAATGAGATACTGTTGGGCTTTGCTCCAATTTAAATTAGAGCGTAGAAATTGCAGTGTACTAAAGCCCTCTTCCTGGGCGTAGAGTCAAGCTGAAAGCCCGGATGGCTCTTGCAAATTCCTCCATGCACAAGGCAAATCTCTTGCCCCAGTGTAAATCTTTCAGGTTGTGTCCATTCAACTCATGGTGAGCAAAGGTGAAATTGAGCTACACCAGAGTTCTCTAGGAAATGTCTCCAGTAATTTGCACAAGAAATACATAAGGGAAATGTATGCAGGGCTACAGGACATGCCCTGCTGCCATATGTTTATGGCCTTAATAACATCTGGCATACAGGTACTCAGCAGCTTATTTTTCATTAGGTTTTATTCATCCAGATATTTTCTGAGTTTGATTCTACATGGACCAAGCCTGCTAAGCATAAAACATCTGAGTGCATGATCATTATTGAATGATGAGTCCAATTATTCATTTTTTACATTTTTGTAGCTGTGGCATTGAGCCTGATTTATTAAGGATCTCATGGCCTAGTGGACATTGGAGAACAGTAGAGAACTCAAGTTATCTAGCAAATCTAGCCTGTATTTATTGAACATTGACATTAGCTGGGACAAGTTTGCAGCACACCCCTGTGTTATATTACTAGACCATAGACAGCAATGCTAAAAGGTTAGTAAAATAATAGGCATGCAATTGTAATCACATCACATGTAATCACACACCTGCCCTGGGAACAATTTGTAATAAACATAAGGCAACCTGAATTTATAAAAAAAAACCTTCTTACTATGTGTTCATGTGATTGCAATTACATGGCCACTTTAATGACCCTTTCACTGTAGTAATCCTTACTATACTCTGGTATAACTCCAGTGATATCTACAAGCTTTTGCCCCCTATAGCTAGACACCATTTAACAAATACAGGCTAGGTGTGCTAGATACAGGCTAGATATTCTGGATCACTTAGTGTCACCACCGTTTTCAAGTGTTTTCCAGTCGTAGAAAACCTCAATTAATCTAGCTACAAATTTATCAGTGTCCTTCCCAGATCTGCCTTGATAATGGGGTAATACATGTACTCTATATGTTGCCTCACTTGTCATCTATAGGTTCGTTTATGGGATTGAGAAATCATCTGTGGTTATATTTTAAAAGGGGGTTTAAGGGATTGTTTCCACCAAAACAGCACAGAGAAGCATGTATTTTTTTGCATTTGTTGTGCATTTGGGATTTATTGTATTGTACTGTACTAGTTGCTTTCTTTGAACTGTGTGTGTTTTTCTAAAATGTGTGTGCAGTTGTGTATTTGCGCTCTACCAAAAAGGCCAACACTCTGCATGCACTTGCAATTCTTTCAAGATCCACAACTGAATGTGATTGCAAAAAACGGGAATGTTTCTGTCCAGTGGGAACCGAAAGTTCTAAATTACATAAGAGCTTCTAGATAACAACTGATTCCAGGCCAACTCACCTACAATAAAGTATTTTAGTCTATTTTATATTAAGAAGAAGGCAACAAGAGTACAAGGATTTGATGCTTATCAAGAGGGACCAACAAAGCTTAGAGCCTGGGCAAATCACCACATCATAAATGAAAAGCCTGGCTTAGGAATGCTTAATTTTCTTTATACGGTAGAATCTCGTTATAGTAAACTCTGATATAGTAAACCTCTGTATAAAGTAAACTCAGTCCTCAGGTCTCAGCAAAGACATCTATATAAATATACAATGCATGACCAATTCTGATACAGTAAACTTCTGTTATAGTAAACTACTTTTCCTGGTCCCTTGGCGTTTACTATAAAGCAATTCTACTATATAATAATTGTAAATTCACCAGGGTTTAGGTATTGCCAGGTAAGAATGCCTTTTAGGTTATTCAAGAAGGAGCATATCAATGGTGGTGCTTTTATATGGCACCAAAGTGCATTGTCCTATGATGTCATTCTTAGACTATCTTAATAACTTGCTGTGTCTGTCAATGTGGAAAGTTAGTATGCATGATGTTCTCGGCCCATTGCATGACTTTATAGATAATTATATACTGCTTTATTTTGACAGGCTGAAGGAATAGAATACTCATATTCACAAACTTTACTTTTGGAACTGATCAGCAATAAACCGAAAACCATTTCAAAAGCTTTGAACTTTACATTCCCTCCTGATGTAATAAGTGGCAGTGAAAAGGCATTTATCACTGTTGTTGGTAAGGATAAAAACATTAGCATTGTTAAATAATAGTACTCCAAATCAGAAGCAACACAGCAACACAACATTCAAAAGTTTACTGTTCTTTTCTTTTCACTTCATTCTTTTAAATTAATTGATGATCCAAAATAATGATTTATAAAATGATTTGTGTAACTTGTTTTTTTCCACAAACAGCACAGTAGAAGGAAACTAGAGATGGATTTCTTTATTTGGTAGGATACTAGCATGGAGTAGTAAAAAGTTCTTATGCAACATACGGAACATTTGCAGCGGGATTAGTCACAAAAATAATGGGGCTGATCCATTAGGACATACTACAGATGTGAAATGGTCTAGAAAAGCCGCGGAGTATGTTGTAAAATCTTTCAGCATGACTGGTTTGGTGGTGGGTCAGTGATAGTTGGGGAGACATATCCATAGAGGAACGCACATGCAATGCATTGCTGCAAAGGGCCGCAAAGGCGATGCAAGGCTATGGAGCCTTGCACACTTATTGTGGCCCGTTATGGTGCAGTGGAAGTGCCCATTCTGCCGCTCACCCAATGCAGAGACGACAGTTTACTACTGCTGGATCATACCTTTTACAAAGGTTGGCGGTAGTGTTGCGCCGCAGATGTGCATACTGATGGGAATGCGACGGGGATCCCCGGGAATCCCAGTGATCTACTTCCTCTCTAGCAGGGAGTATGTCACTGGGATAGGGGTGGCAAGGGGTGTGCAGGGGGGCGGCGCTATGCATATGACTCTGTCGGCGTACTCTGCCACAGGGTCATATGTTTGTGGGGTTTTTTGGGCTTGGTGGTGCGAAGCGGTGGAGGTGGGGCATGGCAACACAATGCACGCTTTGGGCTTGATTCCCAAAGCAGTGCTAACTGTTAGCACGCTTATGAAAAGCCCCTCTTCATGCCTAAAGTCAGTTTGGTCGCGCTAACTAGCGCTCGCGCGCAAAATACCACACGCATAACTGCTGTGCGCGCGAAACATCACATTGCGATGCGACGAAAATGGCGCACCCAATGCGACCTTATAGGCACATCTGGTGCGCCGTTGTTGTCGCACCGCGATGCGACGTTTTGCGCACACCTCGCTGTTCGCACGCAAAGTTTTGCGTGCTGGACTTTGTGCGCGATCTAGATTTCACTGGTGCATGCTAAGTACTTAGCACCCTAGTTAGCACGCCCAAAGCTTTTAGGCGGGCTAATTAGGTTAGCACCGCATAATGAATCAAGCCCTTTAAGTGTAACACCGGCCTGAAAGATTCAAACAACCCAAAAACATGAATGCAGTTCTTTGAGAATGATCTTGCCAGGCTGATTTTGTTTTAGGCCTATGACTACTGTACTTAGCCATTCTGCCCTCCATATAGGGATGAACAGAAATGGCTTGACAAAGCAAGCTACCTGCTTATAGGTTGGATGACTGTAATAGCTATTAATTTATGTGTTTCACATCTAGTAGCCATCTGAAACCTGTACCAGCTTTAACCACTTGAGGACCTAGGGCTTTACCCCCCTTAAGGACCGGCCACTTTTTTTCCATTCAGACCACTGCAGCTTTCACGGTTTATTGCTCGCTCATACAACCTACCACCTAAATGAATTTTGGCTCCTTTTCTTGTCACTAATAAAGCTTTCTTTTGGTGCTATCTGATTGCTCCTGCGATTTTTACTTTTTATTATATTCATCAAAAAAGACATGAATTTTGGCAAAAAAATGATTTTTTTAACTTTCTGTGCTGACATTTTTCAAATAAAGTAAAATTTCTGTATACATGCAGCGCGAAAAATGTGGACAAACATGTTTTTGATTAAAAAAAACCCATTCAGCCTATATTTATTGGTTTGGGTAAAAGTTATAGCGTTTACAAACTATGGTGCAAAAAGTGAATTTTCCCATTTTCAAGCATCTATGACTTTTCTGACCGCCTGTCATGTTTCATGAGGGGCTAGAATTCCAGGATAGTATAAATACCCCCCAAATGACCCCATTTTGGAAAGAAGACATCCCAAAGTATTCACTGAGAGGCATAGTGAGTTCATAGAAGATATTAATTTTTGTCACAAGTAAGCGGAAAATGACACTTTGTGACAAAAAAAAAAAAGTTTCTATTTCTTCTAACTTGCACCAAAAAAAAAATGAAATCTGCCATGGACTCACCATGCCCCTCTCTGAATACCTTGAAGTGTCTACTTTCAAAAATGGGGTCATTTGTGGGGTGTGTTTACTGTCCTGACATTTTGGGGGGTGCTAATTTGTAAGCACCCCTGTAAAGCCTAAAGGTGCTCATTGGACTTTGGGCCACTTAGCGCAGTTAGGGTGTGAGTAAGGGTTAGGAACCACCAGGGGTGGGGTTAAGGGTTAGGTACCACCAAGGGGGTTAAGGGGCACGGTTACGGGCCCAAAACCGTGAGTAGTCTGGAAACCAAATGTCTCAAAATGACTGTTCAGGGGTATAAGCATCTGCAAATTTTGATGACAGGTGGTCTATGAGGGGGCGAATTTTGTGGAACCGGTCATAAGCAGGGTGGCCTTTTAGATGACAGGTTGTATTGGGCCTGATCTGATGGATAGGAGTGCTAGGGGGGTGACAGGAGGTGATTGATGGGTTTTTTAGAGGGTGGTTAGAGGGGAAAATAGATGCAATCAATGCACTGGGGAGGTGATCGGAAGGGGGTCTGAGGGGGATCTGAGGGTTTGGCCGAGTGATCAGGAGCCCACACGGGGCAAATTAGGGCCTGATCTGATGGGTAGGTGTGCTAGGGGGTGACAGGAGGTGATTGATGGGTGTCTCGAGGTGTGATTAGAGGGGGGAATAGATGCAAGCAATGCACTGGCGAGGTGATCAGGACTGGGGTCTGAGGGCGTTCTGAGGGTGTGGGCGGGTGATTGAGTGCCCTAGGGGCAGATAGGGGTCTAATCTGATAGGTAGCAGTGACAGGGGGTGATTGATAGGTAATTAGTGGGTGTTTAGGGTGGAGAACAGATGTAAACACTGCACTTGGGAGGTGATCGGACGTCGGATCTGCGGGCGATCTATTGGTGTGGGTGGGTGATCAGATTGCCCGCAAGGGGCAGGTTAGGGGCTGATTGATGGGTGGCAGTGACAGGTGGTGATTGATGGGTGGCAGTGACAGGGGGTGATTGATGGATGATTGATAGGTGATTGACAGGTAATTAGTGGGTTATTACAGGGGAGAACAGATGTAAATATTGCACTGGCGAATTGATAAGGGGGGGTCTAAGGGCAATCTGAGCATGTAGGCAGGTGATTGGGTGCCCGCAAGAGGTAGATTAGGGTCTGATCTGATGGGTAAAAGTGACAGGTGGTGATAGGGGGTGATTGATGGGTAATTAGTGGGTGTTTAGGGTAGAGAATAGATGTAAACACTGCACTTGGGAGGTGATCGGACGTCGGATCTGCGGGCGATCTATTGGTGTGGGTGGGTGATCAGATTGCCCGCAAGGGGCAGGTTAGGGGCTGATTGATGGGTGGCAGTGACAGGGGGTGATTGATTTGTGGCAGTGACAGGGGGTGATTGATGGGTGATTGACAGGTGATTGACAGGTGATCAGTGGGTTATTACAGGGAAGAACAGATGTAAGTAATGCGCTGGCGAATTGATAAGGGGGGGTCTGAGGGAAATCTGAGCATGTGGGCGGGTGATTGGGTGCCCGCAAGGGGCAGATTAGGGTCTAATCTGATGGGTAACAGTGACAGGTGGTGATAGGCGGTGATTGATGGGTGATTGATGGGTAATTAGTGGGTGTTTAGGGTAGAGAATAGATGTAAACACTGCGCTTGGGTGGTGATCTGATGTCGGATCTGCGGGCGATTTATTGGTGTGGGTGGGTGATCAGATTGCCCGCAAGGGGCAGGTTAGGGGCTGATTGATGGGTGGCAGTGACAGGGGGTGATTGATGGGTGATTGATGGGTGATTGACGGGTGATTGACAGGTGATCAGGGGGATAGATGCATACAGTACACGGGGGGGGGGGGGGGGGCTGGGGGGGGGCTGGGGAGAATCTGAGGGGTGGGGGGGTGATCAGGAGGGGGCAGGGGGGAGGGGGGGGATAAAAAAAAATAGCGTTGACAGATAGTGACAGGGAGTGATTGATGGGTGATTAGGGGGGTGATTGGGTGCAAACAGGGGTCTGGGGGGTGGGCAGGGGGGGTCCTGATGGGTGCTGTGGGCGATCTGGGGCGGGGGGGGGGGGGGGGGGGGAATCAGTGTGCTTGGGTGCAGACTAGGGTGGCTGCAGCCTGCCCTGGTGGTCTCTCGGACACTGGGACCACCAGGGCAGGAGGCAGCCTGTATAATACACTTTGTAAACATTACAAAGTGTATTATACACTTTGTATGCGGCGATCGCGGACTTAACATCCCGCCGGCGCTTCCGTATGGCCAGCGGGATGTTGCGGCGGGTGAGCGGCGCCAGGCGGAGGCGGAGGATCGCATCACGGATGACGCGATCGCTCCGCCCATGCCCCTACAAGGACCGCCGCCTTTGGGCATGAGCTGGTCCTTGTGGGGTCCACTTCCCGACTGCCTCTGTGTGTTAGGTGGTCGGGAAGTGGTTAATGCCAGCCAAAACCTGGCAGACTGGTCTGGCAGATATCTGTCAGATTAGCTGAATTTACCAACAGTGCTGGTGATAGCGTAACTTATGTTTTATACTTATGTTCCAAATAAATCGTGAGCTTCCTGTCCTTGTGCGTGTCCAGGAGGCAGATTAAGCTTTTGTTTGTTTATACTGGCATGTGACTTGTCACAGCATTACTCCGCACGTGCGTAATGGTTTCACGCCAAGTCAATGAGCAGTACCTATAAAAGGCAGCTCTGGGTTGTTCACTGTGCTGATTGATCTGTCAGCTTGGCTAATGTTCTGCTGTTACCAGTTACTCATTCCTATATTGATCTCCTGAACCGGCTTGTTATATTGTTGCTGCTTGCTCTCTGGATCCTTGGCTTATGACCTGGTTATCCCTGAACTCCGCCTTCCCTGTCCTTTTCCCTGTCTATCGTTGATGCTTGTTTGCCATCTACCTACAGACTTTGCTATTCCTGACTACAAACTCCACATCGCAGGATTACCTGCTGTTCTCTAAGTCACTGGTAGGTCTTTCCTAGGATTTGTGACCTGGTGGCTACTAGGCAGCAAAGATTTTGTTGCCTACTAGGGGTAGCCGCCCATAAAAATTGACCCTGGGGAGACGTTGGAGCTAATGGAGGTAGAAGGGGTTATTTTAGCCTTTAGACTGCCAGGAAGTTTATTAGATCAGGCTGTCAGCATAAGCCCAGGAAGCTGAAAATATGGACAGTTCTTAATAGCTAAATCTAGGTAGGGAGTTGAATAGATGTTGTCCTCCATCTCTATAAAGTCAGGATATAACAATGGGAGTTGCAGACCTTGTGTACAACAGTAAGATCTGATCATGAACTTTAGGGCAACCACAACACATTCCACACCTAACACTGAGCATTGAGGCAGGAAATACACAGCTGGCAACAGCTTTCAGCATAATAGCAGTAAGTAGCAGTCACATTACACTGATAACTGACAGATGCTATTTTACTTTGAAAATTCCTATTTTATGAGAAATAAAGTCTGCCTTTCTAAAAATAGTAAATAACACCTTGAGGGTCTTTTCTCTTTTTTATATTGTGGACAGTTCCTGTAGAAGAATTTAAAAGAAGAATACACATGGCTTCAATGTTGCTCACAAAGTAGTCTTAAAGTTCACTTTTCACTGAGTCAGATTTTTTCAAATAGAACAGAATACTAAACAAAGAAATGTCCAGAGAGAGAGAGAGAGAGAGAGAGAGAGAGAGAGAGAGAGAGAGAGAGAGGGGGGGGGGGGGGAGTGCAGAATTTTACCAAGCTGCTGTGGGAAATGCTGAGATCACAAACTGATAAAAACAAACCATTAGAAAGAAACAATCATTAAAACTTACTGTAGCATATATACATTTGTTTTTTAAATAATGTAATAAGGCCAAGTTTTCTTTAAAAGGTGATACCTGAAAGAGTTCATTTTAGGGATGGAAATGACAGCTTCTGTCTTGCCAGTACCTTGTCAGAAATAGAGTAAAAACCACTGATAAGCACATTACAGCCAAACACGTTTTCCTGGCAGAATACTACTTATGAAAGCAGGGGAAGATAGAAAAAGGTTGATATTACATGTGTTTTCATTGGGACACTTAATAGGCTGCCACTGAGCAGAGACAACAAAATATTCAATTTACTTTGTAAATGTTTTAATATAAAATAAAACCATGGGATATCTAAAAAAAAAATCATTTTTAGTAGTAGGAGGATAAAAACAACTGTTAATCTCATCAGTTTATTTTCACCTTGGGTTCACTTTAAGCACCCCTGAACTGGGTTGTGAATAATATACTTTTTATACCGTTTTATTTCTGGTGCTGTGACATATGTACAGCACAATAACCCCACCTCCTCCAGTGCCCCCTGTGACCCCCATTATGCTCAGTCAGATATTACAGCTGAGCATTTAACTTGATTTGCATGCTCCCACCATGTTTGCTTGCATGCCCTGCCACTAACTCATTTGTGATTAGACATGCCCTGCTACTAACTCCATGGGTTCCATGGACCTATCATAATTCCTTAAGTCTACAAAAAAATGACTTTTATTCACCTTGGGCTCCCCTCAGCCCCTCAGCCCCCTGCAGCTGAACGGTGCCCTCGCCGTGTCCCTCCGAAGTGCCTGGTCTCGCCGACGGCCACTTCCGGTTTGGCCGTCACCGGCCGACAGGCTGGGAACGCGGCTGATTATCCGCGTCCCCGGTCACAATAGCGCCCTCTATAATGCTATTGCGGTCTGTTGGCCGGTGATGGCCAAACTGGAAGTGGCCGCCGGCGAGACCAGGCGCATCGGAGGGACACGGCGAGGGCACCGTTCAGCTGCAGGGGGCTGAGGGGAGCCCCAGGTGAGTAAAAGTCATTTTTTTTGTAGTATCCCTTTAAGTCCCTGGATTAGTTTAGCTGCTTAAAGAGAACCTGAGCTGAAAATTAAAAGTCAAAATAAACATAAACACCTCATACTTGCCTCCTGTGTAGTCTACTCATTAATATATTTCGCCCCTCCTGCATCCCATTTGTCCACTGTGATCAATGGAATTCTCTGTCCTCCATTTTGAAAATGTCCATTACCCCAGCTTCCTGGTCAGCACACTGTTAAACTGTAACCGCCCACTTGAACCATAGGGAAACATGGACATTACCTTGCACATTCAGTTGTAACTAACAGCTGCTGATACATAACTGACAGCAACTGATATATTTCAGTTCTGACAAAATATTGTCAGAACTGGAAGGGATCACTGTAAGAAGAAAATGGTGAGCTTCTGAGAGAAACTGACGGTTAGGTAAGTACAGTATGTAATATTAATTTGCAGCTACATCATGTGTTTATTTTAAATAATTTTACTTGCAAAGTTTGTTGTTTCACTGTTTTCTTCATTCTGTTCATTGTTACTTATATGTAAATACCTTCTAAATATTTATCTCTCTAATGGATGAGTAAATTAAATTATTTAGACAAAATATAATGCTCAAAGGTGAATCTAGGGATATTGCTTTGACCCAGTCCCCTGCAAGGCAGGAATCATGGTGTGGTAGGAGAATAGGGGGAACTTTTACTCATACAGCAATGTGTGAATCCAAGTTTCAGGATATATTTTACAATATTTCCAATAATAATAGACTATTGGATTTCAGCCTGGCTACATGGGTATTAACAGTATCTTACTTTTGTGAGATACAATTTTAGACAGAAGTGATGAGATTACACAAACATTCTTAGTATTGTGACAAGCTTTATAAGTTCATTGTTATTATGCTGGAAATTGCTTTAGGTACACATCCATTATGACTTACAGATAACTTTTTATCCTTTAGGTGATTTTATTGGACCTTCAGTTAGCAGCTTACAGTCTCTAATTCAACTGCCTTATGGTTGTGGTGAACAAAACATGGTCCGATTCGCCCCACTCATCTTTGTAATGGAATATTTAGCAAACACAAGACAAGTAAATTACCTTGCTCCAAAGCTAATTTCATATATGAAAGAAGGTAAGTAAAGGGCAAATAAAGCCAGGAAAATGTACTGTACATTTGCTAATGCATAAGAGTTTCATTTAGCATAAGGCACTGAGTACTCTACTGTTTATTTTTTCATCTTACAAACATAACCTCCATCATGATATTGAATGAGTTTGGTTGGTTATAGATACTGTATTTAGGAGATAATGAACTTGTGTAGTTTTGGGTTGCTGAATGCTTTTAGCTACGGTAATCATAACTTCCCCATATCCCGTTGCTGTAAAGCATGCATACAAGAAATGTATTTGTCATACTAAACAAAGTAATGGCTGAAAAGTTACATTCATGAGGACCAAAGTACAGACAACTGTTTGAAGGTGAAATTGATTCTAGAGTTTATTTAGGTGAAAACCAAGGCTGATTTACTGTCTGCTGGAGCTCCATCCATAGATCATTAGAGACCATAATCTCATAATTGCAGTAATTCTGCAAATCTGGCCCTGATTTTCTTTTACAAATTGTCTACTGCCGGTGGGAGTCCCTTTTTGGGCCATTCTAAACCACAGCAAGGGTGGCTGAAAAGTTAGTGAATGAATGTAGGTGTGATTGCAGTTATGTGCCAACACTCACAGTGAGAACTTTCATAAACTTAGGCTGTTCTAGATGTATTTTTTTAAATCATTGTGTGGGCAACCATGTAATTACAAAAGCCCAATGTTCATTTAAAGGGACCCTGAATAGTGAAAAAAACACCCAAACCTGGACTTACCTGGGGCCTCCTCCAGCCCCCCGTAGCCCGCAAGGTTCCTCAGCATCCTCTGGGTCCCCTCCGTGGACCCACTGGCAGCTCGGGTAGGTGTGTGACAAAAGTCATGCATGCACGGCCTGTGCATGCGCAGTTCTTAGAAGACTGAATCATGCATGCGCAGGACCCTTGCAGCGATGGGCCCGGATGAGCCACGCATGCATGCTACTTTGGCTGAAGTCACGCACCTACCGGAGCCACCATCAGGATCAGAGAGGGGACCCAGAGGATGCCAAGGGACCTCGCGGGCTACAGGGTGCTGGAGGAAGACCCAAGTAAGTCCAGATTTTTTTCGCTGTTCAGGGTCCCTTTAACTTTATAGCAACCCTCAGTATGATATAACTGTTCCTATCATATGATAACAAGCGACCCAATGTCATCTAATCTACAGTGATTTTCAATAAAGCCAGGCCTGGTTCACAGATCCACTTTATTTCCACAGAGCTTAGACTGGAGATGCCTTTGATAATCAGATCCTGTATGTGGAGTAATGGTGAAATATAAGCAAAATCTGTTAAGAATTGAGATGTTCATTTGGATCATTAAAGCAGCTAAAATAGTCAAGAGTTTAAATATGAAGATAAAACAAATGTGTACCTGGGTAGGACTAAAACACAACAGGATTAAGTCATAAAACCTTTTTCATCAATTATCTCAGATTTTTTTTATTTTTTTACTTTTAAGCATCCAGTAAGCAAAAAGTAAATACCGTACATGAATGACATGAAATAAAATAAAATTAAAGCAGTAAGGAATGTTGCAGTTGAGTTAAAGATGAATTTATTTGGGGCAAATTTGTTGCTTAGGAAGTACTAAAAAAGTATTATCTGCCTTCAGTGAAAAAAAGGGAAGAAAATTCATGGGTTTTGTGAATCAACCCCAATATAACCTGATGGGGCTGTCATGGCATACTGGGATCTCAATATGTGATTCCCAGCCATTGCTGTGATGGCTGCATTGCCCTGCCATATGCCATAGACAAGACACATAACATTTATATTGTGCTTTTCTCTTGGCACATTTAAAGTGCTTCAGGGCTGCAGCCACTTAGGGCTTGCTCCATGGGCAACCAGAATCATTAGGGAGCCTTGCCCAAAGGCTCCTAACTGTTTTACATACTGGCTTGAGCCGTGTAACGCTTGGTGGTGTATTCTCCACAGTCAGCATGCAACGCATGAGCTGGCGTGGAGGAGGTACACACACTAGCACCAGGAAACAGGCTATCCCTAGTATAGTGGAGGGGAGGACTGACTCCAATAGGAGATTGTGGCGCACAGAGCCGGTGCAGATCTGACAGCCACAAACAATGCTTTCGTTATAACGTCTCAGCGCAAAGTAGCGCTGAGCGCATAAACCAGAACTGAGGAGATCAGGACAGGTAGACAGAATGAACGCTTGCTAGCTAGCGGCTACTTAGCGACAGCAAGCGTCCAAAACCAGACAGACTGGAATGAGGCAGCCAATGCGATGCGGCGATGGCGTGCCTCACAAAGACAGGACAGGATAGTCAGAAAATAGCAGGATCGAGATAGATGAACGTAACACAGATAAATATACAATAAGTATGTTTTCCTAGCGTATTACAATTACAGCTATCAATGAAACTATTTGTAAGGTCTGACTAACATATGTATATATCGGCAATGAACCGATATATGACATAAGCAGGAACGCTGACTAGGACTGGAGTAATACAGGGAACAGGACTCAGAAGGATTCGCTATCTCTTCGCAGAGATGAACGCAATCCACAAACGGTAACAGAACAGGATTCAGAAGGATTCGTTATCTCTTCGCAGAGATGAACGCAATCCACAAACGGTAACAGGACAGGATTCAGAAGGATTCGTTATCTCTTCGCAGAGATGAACGCAATCCACAAACAGAACCAGAAGCAGGGTAACTACCTCAGCACGGGTGGTCACGGTACGCGCAACCTACCAAAACGTGCTGGAAAGCTGACTAACTGCACACAGGATATAAACAGTTCGTGTACGTATACATCAGCGACACTGATGTATTAACGTAACACAAATACAAGGAAAATAATAAACGTGCTGGTATGCATATATATTGGCAATGAACCAATATATGATGCAAAGACCAGCAAAGTATCTTTATAACAAGAAACACGATCGGGGGCTAAAGCGACAGCAAGACTGGCTTATACTGAAGCTATGAAAACCCAAGGAAACCCTGCAGGAAGCAGATCTTTATACTGAGGTCATCCAATGGGAGCAGACATGCAGATTCCCACACAGGTGAATGATAATCAGTCACAAGCTGACAGCAGGGAAAAACAGACAAAGCTATACAGCTTGCATGGAAATAGATCAGAACTGCCTGAGCTGCAGCACTACTTCCAGCAATAGCTGCTGCAGCAGCGATCATTACAGTACCCCCGCCTTTAAAAGTGGATTCCAGACGCTTTTCAAAACTGAAATTTCCAACAAAACAGTCTGACTGATAATTCATGATGACCGGGACAGCCCGGCAAGACCGAATTCCAGAATCAGTCCCCACAAGACTGGACCCATCAGAACCAGAACCTACAGAACCATGCCCATCAGTACTACAAGCCCCAGTGTGACACCCATCAGAACCATGATTTCCAGAAGAAAGCCCTCCGAAACTCCCTGAGCGATACCCACCGCCTTCCAGGAACCGTTCAGAAACGCCAAAGCCTTTGCAATGCCCACCGGTACTGTCTTTACCAACACAAAACCCACTGTTGAACCAGTCCAAGGCACCAGGACAAGTTTTCTCAGAGACCTCCCAGAACACCTTGAAGCTCCAAAGAGATCCCCATAGGTCAGAATGCCCTTTAGGCTCACATGGAGAACTATCAAGAACCCCTATGGAACCTAGGGCAATTCCCGAGTCAGGGCCACAAGGACAAACATCAGTATCAGGGCTTTCAGGGACCAGAACCATCTCTGGGCATGCAGGCAGACTGGCAACATCAGAACATGTTCCCACCAAGGAAGCATCAGAGCACGCTAACACCTTAAACACACTTGGGCACTCTGGCACACAAAGAACACCTGGGCACACTGGCACAAGAGAAACCTCTGGGCATGTCAAGGAACTGTGAGCCTCAGGGTCAGCCAAGACAGGACCAAAACCAGGACTGGACAAAAAAAAATCATCATGACTAGACTTCGCAACTACTGGATTTTTACACGAGAATGCAGGATCAGACTTAGATGTCGCTGATTCCAGCAAAGTCAGTAACAAATCAGATTCAGGGGCACTAACAAGACAGGACAAATCTTCTGATGTATGCACTGAACCAGATAGGGACTCCACAACTACCTCTGGACTGGACAGAGACTCATCTAATACACTGGATTGGAGCTCATGAGGCGCTGCAGAACAAGTCAGCATTGCAGCAGCCCCCACTGGACTAGGCAAAACTGAGGAATTCCCTGGACAGGAAGGGGACTCTGGAACCTCTGCCACAGCGGCCAGAGAACCAGAATCTTTCAGGATACAGGGCTGGGTTTCAGGAACACACATCAGACCGGACTGAAATTCTGAGATTTCTATTATTTTGACCAGAGAATCAGAATTATCCATGTTACAGGGCAAGACTTCTGAAACATTCAGAGGACAGGGCTGGAGTTCCTCGGCTGTTACAACACTGGAGAGGGACTCAACATTGGTTAAATCAGACTGTGTACAGGGCAAGGTATCTGACACAATTGCTGACGAGGACAATATTTCAATGGCTTCTGCTTTGCTGGGCAGAAATTCATCAAGTTTTATTAGAGCAGACTGTAATTCCAAAACAGCTGCTAGACAAGTGAATATTACTGCAACACCAACTGAGGTAAGCAGTGCTTCAGCCTCCTCTGCTAGAGGGTTTAAAGTATCCAAAGTACTGGGTGAAGCATAAGACTCTGCGACCACAGCTTCACTGGACAGGATCACTGAACAGTCCATATTGCAGGGCAAAACCATGGAAGCACCTGCTGGACAGCATAATGATTCTGTGACCTGAGTTTCATTGGAGAGATCTACTGCACAATTCATGGTACAGGGCAAATTTATTGGAAAATTTTCCGAACAAGGTAATAATTCTGCGATTTCAGGTTCACATAGCAGATGCTCTGAGCTATTCACGAAACTAGAGCGAGGTGTAGAAACAGGAAGATCAAGACACAATGTTTGCGCATCTGAATCACCATTCATTTGTAAAATTGGAAAATTCAGATGCTGGGGTTCTGAGTTTACTAGACAGGATTGCTGGGACTCGGAAACTGATGTAGTGCATCTATTGGCATCTGCTGGATCAGACAGGAGTTGAACTTTATTAACACAGGTAATTTCTGCAGAAGTGTTTGCAGAGACAGGCAAGATTTTTCTGGTGTCTGTTTCACTAAACAAAGAGTCATGAGTACTGGCTAGGCTGGACTCGGAAGTCAGCAGGACCTCTGGATTCTCTGCTGAGAAATTTGCGCAGGGCAAGGTTAAGAATGTATCAGTGGCTTCTGTTTTACTGGGAAGTAACACTGAGTTATCCATGGTACAGGGTGGAATTGCAGGAACTTCAATTTCACACAAAAAGAGCTCCGAATCACCTGCTGAATCAGCCAAAGGTGCTGAAGCAGGCGGGTCAGAACGCCAAATTTGCGAATTCGGAGTCACATAAAAATCATCCAAAATCAGTTCCCACACATCAATCAAGGGAGCCACACAGTCATACCTACACACACCAGCCTCTATTAGGTTATAGGCTGACTTAATGCATGCGTTCAATACCATTTCACTTTTTGCACTGTAAAATTGACAAAATGTACTTGAATCATTCTTCCATTCACAGACCAGGGCTTCCATCTCTCCCCTCTCAAATGGAGGATCCCATGCATACTTAACAGGCAGATCATGGTTTGCAGATATGATTGTGGCAGGCACATGTATAGGGTTAATTAGCAGGTGATTGGCAGATTCCTTATTCTTAAGAATCTCCAATACCTGTAGCAAATGTTGAACTGTAGTGTATGCAAACTTCCCTTGGTTCACAAATAAGTTGATTTGTTCAATACTCTGTAATATCTCATCATAATCATACTCAGATAATTCTTTTAAACAAAAATCTTTATTTTCCCTAGCCAGGGAGGAAAGTTCATTAGTAGTTTCATAAGTCCATTTAACTCCCCTGAAAGACAATTGCATTTCATTATCTGTTAATGGCAGAATCTCATTATAGGTCTCAGTCGCTAAGGATAACGATTCTGCAGATTGGACACGTTTCTTAGAACGTTTGCGTTTTGCCTTTGACCTGGCGGTTTTTGGTGATTTATTCAAAGCTGCAGGAAAATTATCAGTAACACTTTCTGCTTGCTGCTCATTCTTGCAAGCAATTGAAGGAGCAGCTGATTGGCCTGCTGCCAGGAGTTCATTAAGAGGAAAAGGCAATGTATCTATGCGCAACCAGTTATGGATCACAAACGCTAGAAATTCCAGCGGTCTATCTTTCAAATCGGAATGATTGAGAACATCAAATGCCCACTGGAATAATTCCCCTTTAAACAAAATATAACTTAGTTGGAGTGCCCAGGTTGAAACAGGAGTCGCTTGGAGATCAGGATTGGTCAGGAACCTGGCACATTCAGAGAAAAACTCATTTTCTGTTTCAGAGCTAAGTTCTTCAAATTTCTTAAAGGAACAGGAACCATAATTAACAGTGTCATACTTTCTGGGAATCCCCCCCACAATGGGGATTGGTAATGGGGTTTTCATAATGTAACGCTTGGTGGTGTATTCTCCACAGTCAGCATGCAACGCATGAGCTGGCGTGGAGGAGGTACACACACTAGCACCAGGAAACAGGCTATCCCTAGTATAGTGGAGGGGAGGACTGACTCCAATAGGAGATTGTGGCGCACAGAGCCGGTGCAGATCTGACAGCCACAAACAATGCTTTCGTTATAACGTCTCAGCGCAAAGTAGCGCTGAGCGCATAAACCAGAACTGAGAAGATCAGGACAGGTAGACAGAATGAACGCTTGCTAGCTAGCGGCTACTTAGCGACAGCAAGCGTCCAAAACCAGACAGACTGGAATGAGGCAGCCAATGCGATGCGGCGATGGCGTGCCTCACAAAGACAGGACAGGATAGTCAGAAAATAGCAGGATCGAGATAGATGAACGTAACACAGATAAATATACAATAAGTATGTTTTCCTAGCGTATTACAATTACAGCTATCAATGAAACTATTTGTAAGGTCTGACTAACATATGTATATATCGGCAATGAACCGATATATGACATAAGCAGGAACGCTGACTAGGACTGGAGTAATACAGGGAACAGGACTCAGAAGGATTCGCTATCTCTTCGCAGAGATGAACGCAATCCACAAACGGTAACAGAACAGGATTCAGAAGGATTCGTTATCTCTTCGCAGAGATGAACGCAATCCACAAACGGTAACAGGACAGGATTCAGAAGGATTCGTTATCTCTTCGCAGAGATGAACGCAATCCACAAACAGAACCAGAAGCAGGGTAACTACCTCAGCACGGGTGGTCACGGTACGCGCAACCTACCAAAACGTGCTGGAAAGCTGACTAACTGCACACAGGATATAAACAGTTCGTGTACGTATACATCAGTGACACTGATGTATTAACGTAACACAAATACAAGGAAAATAATAAACGTGCTGGTATGCATATATATTGGCAATGAACCAATATATGATGCAAAGACCAGCAAAGTATCTTTATAACAAGAAACACGATCGGGGGCTAAAGCGACAGCAAGACTGGCTTATACTGAAGCTATGAAAACCCAAGGAAACCCTGCAGGAAGCAGATCTTTATACTGAGGTCATCCAATGGGAGCAGACATGCAGATTCCCACACAGGTGAATGATAATCAGTCACAAGCTGACAGCAGGGAAAAACAGACAAAGCTATACAGCTTGCATGGAAATAGATCAGAACTGCCTGAGCTGCAGCACTACTTCCAGCAATAGCTGCTGCAGCAGCGATCATTACAAGCCGGGATTCAAACCCTGGTTAATAGCTAGAAACCCTGCCTTAACTGGTATCCAGCTGACCATAGCATATTGGGTGTCCACTAAGTGATTGCCAGAGGGTGGGGCTTTTTCTGTCTACTAAATACACAATTACTGTTTTTCAGCAATCTTGAATTTACACATCTTTTATAACTTAGGCCCTCTGTGTGTTTTTTATATTGTTAATTACTGATAAACTGTTTACAACTTTACTGTGCTTTTATATCACTCACTGTGGCTGTCCTTGGAAGGCAGGTACTGGTGGGAGAAAAATGCTCACTGCTGGTGACCCTCAGTGTACATTTCTCTTTAACAAACACAGAACAAACACAGAACATTTATATCGCACTTTTCTCCTTGCGGACTCAAAGCGCCAGAGCTGCAGCCACTAGGACGCGCTCTATAGGCAGTAGCAGTGTTAGGGAGACTTGCCTAAGGTCTCCTACTGAATAGGTGCAGGCTTACTGAACAGGCAGAGCCGAGATTCGAACCCTGGTCTCCCATGTCAGAGGCAGAGCCCTTAACCATTACACTATCCAGCCACTAAGGGGCAGTATAAAATTTGTATGGGGGCCCATGACTCCATAAGTACCACCAGTTGCATAACAGTGCAGCTCACCTAGTGGTTAAGAAGCTGCACATCTTGTGTAGTGATCGGGGAGGAAATAATATCACAAATAAATCCTTGGTTTGTTCATTTTGGCCGTGTGCTGTATTTTTGAAACAGAAAGCTGCAGGAAGATTGTACACTCTGAAATGGATAAACTGGACTTGGATAAAAAGTATGCCGCTTAGATTTACTGCTAAGCAGAAATTGTCTCTGTTTCTCCAGAATGGCAAAAAGCATTTGCTATAAGCTACAGACAAATAGCAGTGTACTGTAATTACTTACAGACCCGTGCAATGTGCATTTTATCAGAAGATGTTACTGGGTGTGTTGCTTGTTTATCCATTTTTCTACATGAAATTATTTGATAAAATTAAGTTTAAAGAATCTTATAAATATTAATACAGTTGCTTTAGCCTTCATTCCTGATGTAAAGCATAGTTCTGATTTTACATGCCCATAATACTAGCCCCAAAGGGGTTTATTATGCTTCATAATCAAGTGACTTTTGTTGCCCAGTAAATATTGCTAAATGGTGCAGAACAAATGGCATGGATTACATTTCAGCTTCCTGACTAATGCAATAAAGATGTCTTTATTGCCATTATTTATGTTACCTAATGTTGTGAGAAAAACACATCGGATCATCATCTCAAAGCAAAAAACAGATTAAGACCTTTTTTGGTGTAGCGGACTGAGAGCATTTAATAGACGTGTCATGCAGATGAAACACTATCTAGGTGTTAGTTAAGTTATCCAGACCTATATTTGGGAACAATACTACCTTAGGAATAGATTAACCATCACAATCTATTGCTACTTGCTCAATATACTTTTTTAATACGTCACACTGCATTTAAAACCAAAGAAACCAGTGAAGTAAGTCTTGAAGGGTATTGCTTTTTTTAAGCTGAAGAATGGCAATGGTGATCTTTCGGCTTAGTTTACAGCTATGGCTGGAATCTCTGGGTGGAATGCTCTGACAACCAGCCTGGGCAACCATACGTCCAAGAAGGGCAGAGAGATGTGATCAAGCTCTTCTCAGCACACAATAGGGTCAATTCATAAAAGGCTTTGCGGTAAAAAAAATCTCGTCGGGAAAATAGCGCATTCGGTATTTTAGACTTCTGTGTGCTAATTCATAAAAATTTTCACAGGTGCAGTAGAAATGCAGTTTTGCCGAACTAAAGTGTCAGTAACATGAGAAGAGTAGCTGGCTGAGTTAATACATTTGCTGTTCTCCGTGCAGAGATAGAGGCATCCCCAACTTCCCTTTAGATGTGCATGTTTTGTTATACTGCCTCTGCTTGCCCTGAATCTGCTCTGAATCTGTATTTAGTCTTTCTAAATAATCTATTTAATTGCCACAGCTTAGAAAAACTTTAAGGAATTGTACACATGCAGGCTTTCTGATGTGAAATGCACATCTGAAAACAGGTACCCAAGAGGTTAAATACACAGCCTAGGGTATTCAGGGGAAGCCTTGTTTGTTCCACTCTCACCACTGCTGCCTGGGAGATCTGTCCTCATTAACTTTGCTCTTATCGCTCCCTTATCACCTCTTCAAAGCAGGCGGTATTCTCCGTGCCATTATCGCCTGCTCTAATCTTTATGAATTGACATTTACTGACATGTGTTTGAGGTGTTTACAGCACAAGTCGGTAATTTACCACACTGCTCGGGAAATTCAGCTTTACATGCGGTAAGTGCTCGGTAAAGTCAGCTGTTTTCAGCATTACCGCATGCGGGAATGCTTTATGAATCGACCCCAATGAGCACTGAATCATTACACAGAAGCCAATCACAGTGATCAAAGAGTAAAAATTAAAAAAAAAAAAAAACTCTGGTCTTTAAGGGACCAGAGCAAAGCAGTCAAATAATACATTTAATTCTAACTTATTAAGAGAGATGAGCTAGAACAATCAAGCTATTTTTATCTTTTTTACAGAGATTGACAAGCATATTCTCAGAAAATGTTCCTCTTTGAGTATTTCCTCTGACAGTGTTATACCCGATAACTAGATCTCCTAGGGTCATTAGGAGATCCCCATACTCCAACACTAGGCCCCAGTACAAACCATGCTTACCTGGATGCTTATCGTAGGGACAAAAACAGAAGCCTGTGTTGATGCTGTTTTCACTATGAATTACTTTATTGCGTATAATAGGAAGAAGCAACTAGGTGGGCAACTCCACTCCTGAAAAAAAAATGATGTTTTTTACTTTTCATATTGTAGCAGTAACCATAACCCCCCCCCCCCTCCAAAAAAAAGAAAACAATTACCTGCTTCAAGTGAAATAACCTGCCATTATTTCCACTTAAGCTTAGTATTTATTCACAATATATTTATTTTATTAGCCATAATCAGTCCTTACATAACCTGTTAGCTTGCATCAAGAAGTAATTTGTTTATGTGTTTATTTACTTAAGGTTACCAAAGAGAACTTATCTATCAAAGGGATGATGGGTCGTTTAGCGCTTTTGGAAATAATGATCCATCTGGGAGTACATGGTATGTAAGCTTTTATATTTAATAATTTGTCATACAAACCAGAGTTATTACAAGACATTTATGACCATATTCAGACAAACACACTATACACCATATTACCATTACCATACGTTTATGGAAGTGTTTTCAAAACAAGACTCTAACATATCGCTTGTGCCTCACACTGGATGTAGCATTTCTGCGGACTTTTCTGTGGACACTAAAAAAAAAACACATCCTAAATTTGGAGGAAAGTAAATGCAAACATCAGAATAATGTATAAACTCTATGCAGACAGCGTCCTGAGGGTTTATTGAATCCAGGATTCTAGAGTGAGAGGACGAGACTTCTAAACACTGCTTAGGCGGCTTAGTCTACTGACTTGAGCATATAATAGATAAACGGTTTGTCCATATATGTTATTAGAATAATAATATAATCTCTGTTTATAATGTGCAACTCTTTTTGTAGGTGGCACATACTTTTCACCTTTCTGACCTAAAGGCAGGGCTTCTCTTTGCAACAATAACTTTTTCATTTCTTTTCAGGTTGTCAGCTTTTGTCCTTCGATGTTTTTTAAAAGCTCGCCAATTTATATTAGTTGATCCTGTAGTGTTACATGACAGCCTGACATGGCTTCTTAAACACCAGAAGAAAAATGGGGAATTTTGGGAACCTGGAAGAGTAATAAACACTCAACTTCAAGGAGGTCATTACAGCCCAGTTACTTTAACTGCGTACATAATGTCAGGTCTCATTGAATACCCTGGACTCCTGGTAAGGACCAAGTTTCCATATTATTGATATAGAGCTGTTCCTTTTATGAATGCACCTTTCTCTATATATAGTAGCAACGTAATGTTAACTCCATCTCCTCAATGCATCACAGCTGCTCACTCCGTGCTGCTATTCACCGGCTACCGATCATGTGACTCACAACGGTCATGTGACCGGGAGACAACAAATGTTAGCAGAGATTGTGCGGCTGTGATTCAGGGAGGAGACCCACAGTGCTGGAGCAGGTAAATAATACTCAGCTCCCTGCACTACTCTGCATTCGGGTGGGGAGATGGAGGATGAGTGGGCACCATAGTTTCCAGCCCCTCCCCCCCACGGCTATGGGGATCTCAGGAGTTATTATTACACCCGTGTGCAGTGAGGAACAAACAGGAGAACATAAGGTGCTTTATTAGAAGAAATGTAAAAGCTACTATACTGTATATACACTGTAATGTTCCAGGTTCTTTCTTCTCATCAGCCTTGTAGTGTCAGCACACTAGGCAAGGCTAGAAGTTGTAGCATTGCTTGACATCACTGACAGTCCTCCTGGTATCACCTGTCCATTACAGTCCTGGGCCCATATGCAATTATTTTTTTCTCCCACGTTATCTCCTAGGAGATAATTTTCACATTATCTTTAAAATAACTTGTAAGCATTTTACAACTGAAAAAGTACCCAAAACGTGGTTAAAAAGTACTATCAAAATTATTAGTATGAGTATTTTCTTGCTTGCAGGTGGTTTAAAAAGCATTTTATAACACGGTGTAAAAATATCACCTAGGAAAAAACTCAGGAGAAAAAAATAATTGCATATGGGCCCTGGTATCACCTGTATCTGCATCACAGCTCTAACTAAGAGTCAGGATTTTCTATGTGTTTTCAACAAGGAAGATATGAGGTACTACAAATGTGGCATGGTACGGTCGCTTAAAAAGAAAATTACAAATGTATTCAATCAGTACAATTTAAATGTATGTGAAAAATATAAACCAGTTTGTTATTAATATTATTGTAAATGTATTGGGTGCTGATATTTTCACAGCGCTGGACAGTGTGCATTGAATAACTTTTGTTAGTAACTCTCAGAGGAGCTCACAATCTCATATCCCTTCAGTAGTCCAATCCTTCCAATATACATTCCTTTTATGTACTGTCTTTCTTTACCATGAGAAAATAAATGAATCTGCACAATGAAAGAAAATGGCACATACAAGATTGCGTCCAATAAAAGACACCACAAATAGCAAACTGTAGTGTTGTGTTTGTACGCGCGAAAAGCCGTGCTAACAGTTAACACCGTTTTGTGAATCAAGCCCCATATGATTAGAGGAAGGCTTAATTGAGAGCAAAATCGAGGCTGCACTCTTTACATAAATAAAACATTGCTTTACAAAGTACTCATTGTTGGAGGTGGGGACGCACCATCTAAAACAGGGGTAGGGAACCTATGGCTCGGGAGCCAGACGTGGCTCTTTTGATGGCTACATCTGGTTCACAGACAAATCAGTAGGGGTTGATTCACTAAGTTACACTGCCCAAACAATGCAGCTTAGTGTGACAGTGCAAGTAAAATTTTCAAAGTAGGCCCGCTACTGCTGTAGCATGCACTACTAACTTACTCACGCTCCCCCCAAAACAAACAACTGCTTCAATTGTCCCACTCTGGACCCTGTCAGGTCCAGTGACTTTGTAGGATGAGGTCCCCGAGCTTGGATTGGAACCAATAGGCTGCCTGTCACTTGACAGGCAGCCTATTGGGCCAAAGAGCGAGGATCTCATCCTACAAAGTGAATAAACCCCCAAGTCGGCTGGCTAATTGTACAAGCTGTTAGTCAGTATTTTTCCTGTCTGGCTGTTGGGGAAATCGCTGATGCTGCTGAAACCTAAGAGAAGCTGAAGACGTGTCTGACACTTCCACTGCCCGGAGGATCAACGGTATACACATCACCATGGCAAAAGGGACAGCCCTCTGCTGCGCATGCCCTCTGTCCCAGTTTGAAACATAATGTATGGCTCTCACGGAAATACATTATAAAATATGTGGTATTTATGGCTCTCTCAGCCAAAAAGGTTCCGGACCCCTGATCTAAAAGATTCAGCCAGGGGCGCCTCTAGGCATAGGCAGTACAGGCCATTGCCTGGAGTGCCATTGGTCCTGGGGGGCGTCATGTTGCTGGGTTAAGCCCCGCCCCAAATTAAGCCCCACCCCCAGACTAAGCCCTGTCCCAATGGGTGTTCTAATACTTGCTTCTGCTGCATCTACTTAGCTTAAGTTGCAGGCAGCTGCCACCTCTGTGACTTGTGCATCCTTCTTTCCCTCTTTGTGCCGCCTTCTGTCTCTTTTGTGCCTCCTTCTGTCTCTTTTGTGCCTCCTTCTGTTTTCTTGTGCCTCCTTCTGTCCCTTGTGCCATGTCTGACCCCCTGTTTGTCCTTCTGTCTCCCTTTGTGCCTCCTTCCGTCTCCATGTGCCTCTGTAAGGAAACGCGGAAAGGCCGCCGTCTCTCAGGGTGAGGCGGCTGTTTCCGCGTCCAGCATGGCGTCACAACGCGGAAAAAACGCCGCATGCCGCATAGGCAGTGCGGCGGAATCTGCTTTGGTAACGGCGGAATCCGCATTGGTAACGGCGGAATCCGCATCAGAGGCGGCCCCCGCACTAGATACATTGCATGACAGTACTGGTGTGGCTGGGACTGCTAGTCCACCAAGGTTCAGACTTACACGCGCGCGAGCACAGAGGCAGAGTTTAAATAGTAGTTAGAAGGGAGTCGGCTGACCAGCTGGGTCAGCTGACAAATTCCACTGCTCTCATTGGACCAGCAATTAGGGAGGTCCTGGAAAGGTCCTAGAGTATATATACTGCTGGTTGTTCACTTGCTCTTTGTCTGGCGTGCGATCACATACGTGGAAGCACCCAGATCCGTAGTCAGATCCGCAAGTGTGCCGGGACCAGCTGGAGCTGTAATCCTACACTTAGCTAGATTCTTTTGATAGCTAAAGTACTAGTTTGATTGTGATTATCTGTTATGACTTTTGCCTGCCTTGACTACCCTTCTGAACTCTGATCCTGTACCTCGATATTTCTGATACTCTGTTGCCGAACCCCGGCTCGTTCCTTGACTCTGCTTCTGCCTCCTGATTTTGTACCCCGATATATCTGATACCCCGTTGCTGAACCCTGCCTGTACTTTGCCTCCGCCTTTGCCTCCTGATCTTGTACTTTATCTGTCCGTGTGTGTACGACTTGGCTTGTCCGACCTCGAGAACCGACCTTACTGTTAGAGGCGGTTCCTCGCTCTGTTAGTAATCCTTCCTCCTGGAGGTTACTTCCAGTCTGTCCTTCCTACTGTCAGTCTGACTCCTCCCGTCTTGGAGAGCTCAGGTCTGCGGAAGGAATCTGTGCAGTACTCCTTGCTGCACTGAGGCCTAGTCCTCTAAGTGTTACTGTTACACCCAACACTACACTCTACTCAGGTGAACAGAGGTTAGCTAGTATATCGGATTATCAGTGATACTGCAGATCACGTATAATCTGGTATACATCTGTATTCCCAGTGATTCTGAAGATCACTGGTAATCAGATCCTCTCATTGCTTCACCGATCGTTACAGAACGCCAGACCAAAAGACAGATGGAGCGCGCTGATCCACTGACTGCGCTTGCCACTTCGGTGGACAGTATCCATCAAGCACTGGGCCAGCACAAAGCCTTAATCGATGCCCTATCAGGCTCAGTGCGTACCCTCCAGACGTCAGTTGATTCAGTGCGATCCCCTCCTAGTGACGACATTCGCATGCCTGTACCTGATAAATTTTCCGGCCACAAGTCTGACTTCCGGAATTTTAGGAGTAGAGTGTTATCGTACTTCGAGTTGAGACCCCGATCCTCGGGGACTGAGACCCAACGGGTCACCTTTATCAAAACTTTGCTGACTGGTGACTCCCAGTCATGGGCATATAACCTGCCTCCTACCGATACTGCTCTGACCTCGGTAGAGGAATTCTTTAGGGCCATGGCCGTAATTTATGACGACCCTGACCTTGCTGCGTCCTCAGAGCGGAAGCTCAAACTTTTGCGGTAAGGCAGAGGTTCGGTCGAGGATTATGCGGCAGAGTTCCGTAGGTGGTCAGTCACCGCTAGATTTGACAACTTTGCCCTGATGGATTACTTCTTGTCTGGGTTGTCGGAGGAGGTCTCCGACCTAATGTTAACCATACCCGAGCCTAAGACAGTTGATGAGGCCATATCATCGGCCATTCGAGTTGATCGCAGGCTACGCCATCAGAGGCAGGCTAGGGGCAGTCACCGTGTCAGGGTGACTTCGTACGCAGCAACATCCGCTGCATCCTCAGTAACAGCATCTCCGCCTGTCTCGCTCTCTCCGGCCTTGCCTCCACCTGAGCCAATGCAAATTGGTCGCTCAAGACTGACCCAGGTGGAGCGAAGGCGGAGGATGACGGAACGACTATGCCTATACTGTGCAGAGGCAGGGCATAGGGTGCGTAACTGCCCTAACAAGTCGGGAAACGACTTTGCCTAGGAGTAGTGGGGGGTGACACCCTAGGCACACAATTTTCGCCCCTCAAAGAGAAGAAATTGCTTCTCCCCTGTACCATTACATGGGAGAATAAGTCAGTAGCCACCGAAGCATTTATTGATTCTGGCTCAGCGGCTAACTTTATGAATCTTGAATTTGCTCAGGAGTTGGGTATTCCCCTCACTCCAGTAAGTCCCCCCATTCTGGTCACAGCAGTGGACGATTCTCCTTTGCAACGAGAGCGCCCACTGTCACAGACCCCGGAGGTGAAAGTCGCCATAGGCAGGGGAGGACTGGGACCTTTTGGCCTGGGGGGAACACTAGAGGCCCGTTTTCATGGCAGCCCCAGCCTAAATGACATCACACATGTGCCCCACGTGCTATATACCGATAGTCACGTGGGAAATACAGCAAGGACACTCGAGGGACAGCGTGACAGGTAAAGTATAAATGCACTGGCACCGGGGGGGCACATAATACATTTTGAGTTACAACGGTTGGGGTTTCTATGTCTTACACAAGTCCTGCAAGCAGCCCTTCTAGAGTCTAGGGACTGTCGAAAACTTTTCAGCCTAGACAATATCTTATGTAGCTGTGCACATGCAGTTAACAATGGTAAGAGACCAGACAGATTTTTTTCCCCACGGACCCTGCAGGCAAGCCTCTGCTCTGTATCATGCTGTGTATATTTACTAGCTTGCCCGCCCTGCAATTGCTCTGTAATTGAGCGTTTATTTCCCTCATTCAGCCTAGTGTTTCACATTGCCTTATACAAAAACCTGAATTCACCATTCACAGTGCCAGCCCTAAATCATTAAATGAGAGGCAGCCTGGGGGGAAATCTACCCCCTTCCCCCCTGGCCAGTCCTCCCCTGGCCATAGGGGTATTACATGGGGAACAGTTACGTTTTTTTGTGTTACAGATGTCCACCTCCACTATTATCCTAGGTATGCCGTGGTTGCAAACTTATTCACCTCAAATAGACTGGGCCACGGGTCAGCTAACTTCCTGGTCACCTCATTGTTCTCGATGGTGTTTGGGAAAGGTAACATTGGGGCAAACTAGAATACAGGTGGGAGGTGTGCCAGACCAGTACTCAGAATTTTCCGATGTATTTTGTCCCAAGGCAGCTGACAAACTGCCCCCACATCGCCCTTTCGACTGTCCCATCGATCTCCGTTCAGGTTGTGTACCTCCTCGGGCCATTTGTATAATTTGTCGGGACCCGAGAAATTGGCCATGCAGGATTATATCCGTGAGAATTTGACCAAAGGTTTCATTCGCCCGTCCCGGTCTCCTGCTGGAGCCGGGTTCTTTTTTGTTAAAAAGAAAGATGGAGGCCTGCGACCCTGCATTGATTATCGCGGCCTTAACAAAATTACAGTGAAAAATCGCTATCCCCTGCCTCTGATAGACGATTTGTTCACTCAAATCACTGGTGCCAAGATCTTTTCCAAACTGGATTTGCGGGGCGCGTACAACCTCATACGCATAAGAAAGGGCGATGAGTGGAAAACGGCCTTTAATACTCCAGATGGGCATTATGAGTACCTGGTAATGCCCTTCGGGCTTTGTAATGCCCCGGCCGTTTTCCAGGAACTCATCAATGAGGTCTTCAGAGAGGTGTTGGGGAGATTCGTTCTAGTCTACCTTGACGACATCCTTATCTTATCCAACAACCTCTCCGAACATAGAACCCATGTAAGGTTTGTGTTAAATCAGCTTAGGCAGAACTCTTTGTATGCCAAACTTGAAAAATGTATTTTTGAGGTGACTTCTGTCTCCTTCCTGGGGTACATAATTTCCACCACGGGCCTGGCTATGGATCCCGCCAAGGTCTCCGCAGTTCTAGAGTGGCCTCAGCCGGTTGGGTTAAAGTCCCTCCAACGTTTCCTCGGTTTTGCCAATTATTATAGGAGATTTATTAAGGGGTACTCCACGGTCATCTCTCCCCTTACCAGTCTTACTAAAAAAGGGGCAGATACCACTCACTGGTCTCCTGAGGCTGTACGGGCGTTTGCCACCCTGAAGAGCCTATTCTGTTCAGCACCCATCCTCAGACATGTGGATACGTCCTTTCCGTTTATTGTTGAGGTGGATGCTTCGGAGGTTGGGGTGGGGGCTGTGCTGTCTCAGCGGTCAGGTTTGCAGGGTAGAATGCATCCGTGTGCTTACTTTTCTCGGAGAGGTTCTCCCCTGCAGAAAGGAACTATGATATTTGCAACAGGGAGCTCTTGGCTATTAAATTGGCTTTCGAGGAATGGCGACATTGGTTAGAGGGAGCTGAGCATACCATCACGGTTTACACCGATCACAAAAACTTAGAATACATCGAGGGGGCTAAGAGGTTGAGCCCTCGTCAGGCTCGATGGTCGCTATTTTTCTCGAGGTTTAGTTTCATTATTACGTACACTCCAGGTAGCAAGAACGTTAAGGTGGATGCGTTGTCCAGGTGTTTTGAGGCAGAGACAGCACAGCCCTCCGTTCCCGAGACCATTGTTCCCCAGAGGTTCATATTGGCAGCAACTGGAACTTGGGAGGATTGGAAGGAGACTTTGATCCCCTTTCAGCAGGACATCCCGGAAGGGAAGCCCGCAGGGGTTCTATTTATCCCTCTGCCTTTTCGTCTCCAGGTACTGGGGATGTTTCATATGCAAGGTACACACACTGGCCGAGAATTGATACCAGGGAAATAATGATACACACTCACTCCAAAAGGACAGTCCCTATAGGTAAGTATGGTGAGTCGGTCGATCATACGCACCACCTAGGCACAAAGCCAATGTTTACATGAAACGGAGTCTCCTATCACTATGGAAACGCCGCAACCGGAAGTGACGAAGACCGGCCACCGGAAGTGCCGCCGCGTCACTCTTCCTGTGCGAATGGCGGCATCTGTTTGCTGGGACGGGGGCGGCTTTACTCCTAGTGGGAGATACAATGTGCCCCGACCAGGGGCCAGGCAACAGGTATATTTTCATACATATGACACACCCCACGGGGTGTATACGTAGAATGTCCTCAGTATTTAAGTGGGCACCGAACCGGGTGCATCAGCTCTGACAGGGGCGATTTGCTGGGGGAAACTTTGTTGGTGGGGGGTGCACTTTATTGCAATGTATATATGTATAGCAACTTTGAAAAAGCCGTAGGGTGAAACATGTCAGTTCATACCATTTTGCAAGCACCATGTAAATAGAACTTTGTAAATAGCACCACTAATGCTCTGTACCTCAGCTTATATAGGTAGATGTGGGTCGTATGTGTAGTGTGGGTCGTATGTATTATGCCACTTCGACTTGACACTTCTGTACCACCACTACCTATACACGTGCAGGATTGGTGAAGATATGGAATAGCTACACCACACCACACATGTGTGTGTGTGGGGGATAAGCAAAGACCTCCATAAGACTTAGCCTGTACACTAACTAGTGTCCATCCTGCACGCAGAAGTACCTCACCTAGGTGCCTCTCTATTTTTAACTACTTAATTGTACTTTTGTGAGCGACCGACTCACCATACTTACCTATAGGGACTGTCCTTTTGGAGTGAGGATGTTTCATATGCATAAGAACGCTGGGCATCCAGGGGCATCCAGAACACAGGATCTGGTGGCCAGATGTGCCTGGTGGCCCTCTCTAGCAGCGGATTGTAAGGAGTATGTGAGGGAGTGTGCGATATGTGCCATGAGCAAACCCTCCCAGCTGGCACCTGTCGGCACTCTGCAGCCTTTGCCCACCCCGAGTGAGCCATGGACCCACCTGTCCATGGATTTTGTGGGTGAACTTCCCAGATCCGAAGGCATGGCGGTCATTTGGGTCATAGTTGACCGCTTTAGCAAAATGGCCCACTTTGTGCCATTGAAAGGACTCCCCTCGGCTCAGGAATTGGCCGAGTTATTCATTACGCATGTCTTTCGATTGCACGGCATTCCTGAAGACATAGTCTCTGATAGGGGAGTCCAATTTGTCTCCCGATTTTGGAAGGCTTTTTGTCAGCTTATGGGAATTAAGCTATCATTTTCATCAGGATATCATCCTCAGACTAATGGCCAGACCGAGAGGATAAACCAGTCCTTAGAGCAGTTCTTGAGGTGCTATGTCGCAGAGGTGCAAGACGATTGGGTCAGGTTCTTGCCCTTCGCAGAGTTTGCTCAGAACAATTTAAAGAACTCGTCCTCTGGATTTTCTCCCTTCCAGGTAGTAACGGGGAGATCACCTAAGTTCTCCCCACTTCCTGTGGTCTCCACTCCGTTCCCAGCCCTGGAGGTCTGGCAAAAGTCATTTAGGGACCTTTGGGGGATGGTAAAAAGTAACCTTGAAAAGGCATTTCTGAGTCAGAAGGGTCAAGCTGACAAAAAACGCTCAGTGGAGTGGAGGTTCCGACCAGGGGACTTGGTCTGGGTATCCACACGTCACTTGACCCTGAGACAACCTTCTGACAAACTTGGTCCCAGGTTCGTGGGTCCATTCCCGGTTGCTAGGAAGATCAACGAGGTCACATATACCGTTGATCTTCCCACCAGCATGCGGGGAGTGAGGTCCTTCCACGTATCACTTCTTAAACCCGCAGTCCAGGTGGGTCCCACTCCGCCTCCTCCTGTGTTAGTAGATGCCCAACCTGAATATGAAGTGGAAAAGATTTTAGATTCCCGCACGGTACAAAACTCGGTCCAGTACCTCGTACATTGGAAAGGGTACGGCATTGAGGAGAGACAATGGGTACCGGGTTCACGCATGCATGCAGACGCGTTAAGGAGGGAGTTTCATACCTTGCATCCCGAGAAACCTGGTAGGAGTTGTCCGGAGTCCACTCCTCGGTGGGGGGGGGGGGGGGGGGGGTACTGTAAGGAAACGCAGAAAGGCCGCCGTCTCTCAGGGTGAGGCGGCTGTTTCCGCGTCCAGCATGGCGTCACAACGCGGAAAAAGCGCCGCATGCCGCATAGGCAGTGCGGCGGAATCCGCTTTGGTAACGGCGGAATCCGCATTGGTAACGGCGGAATCCGCATCAGAGGCAGCCCCCGCACTAGATACATTGCATGACAGTACTGGTGTGGCTGGGACTGCTAGTCCACAAAGGTTCAGACTTACACGCGCGCGAGCACAGAGGCAGAGTTTAAATAGCAGTTAGAAGGGAGTCAGCTGACCAGCTGGGTCAGCTGACAAATTCCACTGCTCTCATTGGACCAGCAATTAGGGAGGTCCTGGAAAGGTCCTAGAGTATATATACTGCTGGTTGTTCACTTGCTCTTTGTCTGGCGTGCGATCACATACGTGGAAGCACCCAGATCCGTAGTCAGATCCGCAAGTGTGCCGGGACCAGCTGGAGCTGTAATCCTACACTTAGCTAGATTCTTTTGATAGCTAAAGTACTAGTTTGATTGTGATTATCTGTTATGACTTTTGCCTGCCTTGACTACCCTTCTGAACTCTGATCCTGTACCTCGATATTTCTGATACTCTGTTGCCGAACCCCGGCTCGTTCCTTGACTCTGCTTCTGCCTCCTGATTTTGTACCCCGATATATCTGATACCCCGTTGCTGAACCCTGCCTGTACTTTGCCTCCGCCTTTGCCTCCTGATCTTGTACTTTATCTGTCCGTGTGTGTACGACTTGGCTTGTCCGACCTCGAGAACCGACCTTACTGTTAGAGATGGTTCCTCGCTCTGTTAGTAATCCTTCCTCCTGAAGGTTACTTCCAGTCTGTCCTTCCTACTGTCAGTCTGACTCCTCCCGTCTTGGAGAGCTCAGGTCTGCGGAAGGAATCTGTGCAGTACTCCTTGCTGCACTGAGGCCTAGTCCTCTAAGTGTTACTGTTACACCCAACACTACACTCTACTCAGGTGAACAGAGGTTAGCTAGTATATCGGATTATCAGTGATACTGCAGATCACGTATAATCTGGTATACATCTGTATTCCCAGTGATTCTGCAGATCACTGGTAATCAGATCCTCTCTGTGCTTCACCGATCGTTACAGCCGCCTTCACAAACACAGAACACTTATATCGCACTTTTCTCCTGGCGGACTCAAAGCACCAGAGCTGCAGCCACTAGGGAGCGCTCTATAGGCAGTAGCAGTGTTAGGGAGTCTTGCCCAAGGTCTCCTACTAAATAGGTGCTGGTTTACTGAACAGGCAGAGCCGAGATTTGAACCCAGGTCTCCTGTGTCAGAGGCAGAGCACTTAACCATTACATCATCTAGCCACTATGCACCTTCAGTCCCCCTGTGCCACCTCTGCCTCCTTCTGTGGCCCTTTGTGCCTCCTTCTGCCCCCCTGTGACTCCTTATGTCCCCTTTGCCTTTATTTGTGCCCTTGTGCTACCTCTGCCCCCTCGTTCCTCCTTCAGTCCCACTCTGCCTCCTTCTGCCCTTCAGTGCCTCCTTCTGTCTCCCTTTGTGCCTCCTTCTGTCTCCATATTCCTCTTCAGTCCCCATGTGCCACATCTGTCCCCTGCACCTTCCTCTATCCCCCTGTGCCTCCTTCTGTGCCCCATTGTGCCTCCTTCTGTGAGCCTCAGTTAGTCCCCCTGTGACTCCTTCTGTGTCCCTTTGTGCCTCCTTCTGACCCTCTTGTAGAGTGCCAGACCGACCAGGTGGTCATGAGTGCTGTGCGGGGGGGACCGACATTGTGTCCCCAGGTGTTAAACAGGCTTGCGGTGTCTAATAGACGCTGTGTCAGTTTACTGGCCGCAGCCTGTAAGCTCACTTCTGCAGCCTTACATTACTTGTATTCTCTGGTGAAACGCTGCCCGCATTGCGTATTTTTCTGTGGAAATACTGCAGCATTACAACTATTTTCTAGTGAAACGCTGCCGCATTACGAGTAAATCCTGGTGAAACGCTGCAGCATTACCATTATTTTCATGGGGAGCCCCATGGGGTGGGGCGCCACAGATTTTCTCGCCTGGAGTGACAAAATGGCTAGAGGCGCCCCTGGATTCAGCACCTACATTCTACTGCTTTGGGTAAGCTTCTAAGCTACAGTATGTACACACTCTAAATTAAACTCGGCCACAGCAGCTGATAAAGCCTTCGGCTTGGGCAAGAATGGCATGTGTATGGAAGCCCCTGAGCTTGCCTAATGAACTAGTATGCCACATCTTTAGCAACATCCAACCCCAGAGTGGTCTCTGAGCTCATTGTTGTCCCACTGAGCTCATTTTTGTCCTACTTACCCCATGATGTTTTCATGGCCAGACACTAGCCCACAAACAAGTAATTAGGTTAGGCACTGAAACAATAGCAGCCTGGAGATAACCAAGAGTAGGAAGGGACTTAATATGGTAAATAAACTACAAGGAAAGGCATATGGCTCTAAACTGAGTGGCTCAAGTCCTGTGACAATAATATCTTATTGAGTATTCTAGGCACCTGCTTCACTAATGCTCTGGCTTACTGCACACTTGCCTTAAAAAATAGCCTAAATTTGTTTTAAGACTGAGCCCAACCGGCAAAGACGATGCTCCTCCTTTCTACTGAGGTAGTCTCATGTACCTAAATAGTGATTCACTCTTCAGAAAACAGACAGACATGGGAAATCCCTTGATTCTCACCAGTTATGCCTCTTGTAAGTCATCTCTATGAACGTTGTGTTCCTTGCAGTTACTTTCTTAGGTCCTCTAAAACTATTTGTTCTCTTGGTTCTGGGGATGCCTCTACTTAGGACCTTCAAAATGAAATGAAATCATCTGTTGCATACCATGAAGATTATGTCATAATAGCATAATTCATTTGTGATTTTCTCCACTGATGCAATTTTAGAAAAGATACAACACAGGAACAACATTTAAATTGAAAACACTGCTTATAAAAACAGTGACTTGGAAAATAGCATTCACTATGTAATGTCTTGTCTAAACTCTGATGAGAGGACTTTCTCAGCGCTCCAAACAAGTCATGCCTTTTAGAGACATTACAAAGCCAATACATATGCGCACCAACTGTTTATAGTGCTGGAAAATAGCAATAAATTGTTACTACTACTAAAGCGTCATAAACATGCTCTATGGCTCAGCTCACTTTCTAGTGTTTCTTGGTAACATTCATCATGATCAGGAGTGTTCTAACTTCTAAGCAACACAGATATTTTTCCCAGTTTCAGTTAAAACTGTGGCATGCTATGACATCAGTAAGTCATGGGGAGTCGGGTTGCCAGTAGCTTTTTGTAAATAAAAACTATTCTTGCGACAAACTTGGCCATTCGAAGTAAACTGAGCATGGTGAAAGCACATCACATAAACATTTACATCTCTAATCTTTGTAGCCTTATATATCAAGGAGTTTTACAGTGTTACATTAAGACAAGAAATCACAGCTTAAGTTCTACATTCTTAGTATCTTCTCTATACTAAAAATTAAAAAGTAGCATGTTATAGAATAATAGTAATGTGCCATACATAAACGTTTCAGAAGAGCAGACAGGGAAATCTTTTGGACAACTGCTAATATTACTTAGAACACATTTTAGTATTAGTTAAGTTACCGAGCTGTGTGTTTGCTATGGTAACTCAAAATAAAGATCTTCAGATGTTCTTGAACCTAGTTGTTATTTCTCAATAAAGCTTCTTTTAAAATCATGCTTTTGTTCTTCTCACACATCATAAACTTTTATGTATACTGCTTTGTCACTTCAGAGCATCCATCTGGCATGATGAGCTTTTTTTTTAAAAATAATTGCTGTGTGAGAGCAGAATCTGCGCAATCCAGTGACACATTTAGGTTGGGAGGTAATTCAAGAAGCCCTCGATTTATGCTGCATCTTTTGTTATGGCTATGGCAGCCCTTGTTTATTAGTTGATTGCATTCTTTTTAAGGATAAAGAAGCCACAGGAAGATAGGAAGTGAGGTAGCACTACAAGGGGGCAATTAGAGTATTATTTTAATTGTGGTGCAGCCAGATGTATTCAATTATTGCACATACAATGGAACCTTGATTTGCGAGCATAATTAGTTCCGGAAGCATGCTTGTAATCCAAAGCACTCTTATATCAAAGCGGATTTCCCTATAGGAATTAATGGAAACCCAGTTGATTCGTTCCACAATCCAAAAACAGTTATAGTAAAAAAATGATTAAAAAAAACATTTAAACAAGAATTTCACTATAGCTAACAGAATCATTGCCATTGTTTTGTTTTGTTTTTGGTGTGGCTTTAAAGGGACTCCAAACACCTCTCATGGGCATGCCTTTAACTACCTTAAGACCGATCCTCGCCCACGGGCGTGGCCGTGGCGGCAGCCCTAGGACCTCCTAACGCCAATTGGCATCAAGTCCTGGGGCTGCAGTTTGCAGGAGATTGCGTGCAGGCTGTGCGCGCATCTCCTGCTTGGGGGGCTTAGCTCCACCTCGCCTTCAGTCTCTGAGCGGTGGTCACCACTCGGGAGACTGTTGGACGACGTAATCGCCGTCTTTACAGTTAGTACAGCGCTGCGATCAGCAGCAGCGCTGTACTGGGGTCAACCGTGTGACACGGCTGTCCCCTCCATAGGCTGGGCAGGGATCTGCTGTCATAGGCTGAAGCCTATGACAGCTGATCACGCTGATTGGCTGGCGGGGGGAGGGAGGGAGCAGGGGTGAATAAAGAAAATAGTAATCTTTATGGAAAAAAAAACACAGACATAAATATTGATATTAAAAATAAATAAACACCAGGGGGGGGGGTGATCAGACCCCACCAACAGACAGCTCTGTTGGTGGGGAGAAAAAGGGGGGGGGATCACTAGTGTGCTGTGTTGTGCGGCCCTGTAGCTTGGTCTTAAAGCTGCAGTGGCCTATTTTCAAAGATATAGCCTGGTCTTTAGGGGGGGTTAGCACTGTGGTAGTGAAGTGGTTAAGCCAGACGACTTCCAACAAAGTTGTGCTATGACCCCTCTGGAGGAGCCTCTTGCAATGGCCATGCGTGTCACTTCCTCTTCCTGCTTCATTCAGTAATGCACTTCTCTAACAAAGAAGTCAGGGGTGACCCAGACGTTATAACATAGCCAAGGTGGCAGCTGCGATTTTGAAATTGAAATCAAATGAAAATGATTTGGTGTAGAACGGCGATTCAGGAATCATCAAATGAAAGAGGAGAGCACAAGCTACAGAAAGGTATGCATCTTTAAGTACTTTGCAGTACTGATCAGGGTCTTAAAGGCATGCCCATGAGAGGTCTTTGGAGTCACTATAACAAGGAACTTAACAATAAACTAAACAAGCCATGCCCACAGGTTTTCAGAGAGCCAAGGCACTTTCAGACAGTAGTAAGGGCTCATGGGAGCTCAGTCTGGGCAGGAAGAGGGGGAGATAATACTAGCCAGAGATTTCAGAGGCAGAAGGGAGGAGGAGTGGGGATTTGTTTTTTTTTTGCTCAAGATGCAGATAAGCCTGCCTCTGTGTAATGTTTACAAACAACATGGCCGCTGTCATTGTATCACAGGAAGAAATAATCATATTCTATTAAAGCTGTTTGCAGTCAGATTTGCTGTGTAAACTATCTAAACTTTATGTGAGAATCCGCTCAGCTGCCTGTGCAGGCAGGCAGCCTTTTGACCATTGTTTAGGTTTGCTTGCTGCAGGACTCTGGAAAGGAGACCTTCTGTCAGTTGTGCAGCTTGTGTTGCTGAGGGATTTTCATACATTAGTCATGCAAATCCGTTACCTGCCTTCTTTTGATGACTGGCACTATAAAAGCATTCTGCTCCCAGAATGCTTTGCTGGACATTTCCCTTCCATGGTCTGTTCCTGATGGACACTGCTGGAGTGTCAGCCATTGCTATCTAGTATAGTTAATTCCTGGGGGTTGCTTTAGGCTCCCCTTCTAGCCCAGTCAGTTGTATTATCTGTTTTGCCTGTTCCGTCTGTCTTGTGTTTGGATCGTACAAGCCCTAGCGTTAGCGGCTGTGGATCCTTCTGATTGAGTCTGGAGTGTAGGTTGGAACAGCGGTTGTTTCTGCCTACCTCATCTGTTCTGTCTGCCGTGTGTTTGGATCGCACTCGCCCTAGCGCTAGTGCTGGGGATCCTTCTGTTCTGTCTCCTGGGATCGCGCTAGCCACTTTTCGCTAGCGCTGGGGATCCTTCTGTTCTGTTACTCTGTCTCCTGGGATCGCGCTAGCTACTTTTCGCTAGCGCTGGGGATCCTTCTGTTCTGTCTTCTGGGATCGCGCTAGCCACTTTTCGCTAGCGCTGGGGATCCTTCTGTCGCTTGTCCCTGTTTTCGTGTGTCTGTCTTGTCTGCTGCGCTTGCTGGAGGCTCGGTGAGGTAACCGTTAAGCAAGCGCTCGCGTCCTCTGTTTCATGTTTGTCTGTTAATGGTTAGTTAGGCGTGCTTGTCTCTATTGTGCTTATCACGTGGAGACCGCGCATAACCGCGTGCACTGTTGCGAATGAGTGCGGTGTTCGCGGTTAGCTAGCGTTTGTTATTTTCCGTATTTCCTTATTGTATTATTTGCTGTGCCTTTGCTACTCTCGTGCTCTGCCTTGCTGTACCTTGTGTCACGTCTGGCGATCGCACCTCTCGCGATCGCGTTCCTGCTTCTTATCTGCTGTGGTGTGTGCACAGTCGCGGGTTGGCGACTAATTTTATGCACACACACACAATCTGTCTCTGTGCTCACTCTCAATCGCTTCTCTTGCGATTGCGTTTCTTCCCTTCGTACAATTCCTGTCTGGCGTGTGTGGTAGGGCAGAGGAGCTGTTCCTCTGCACTCCACAGCTCCACCTGCCGACAGGAATTTCCCTCTGCAGGTGCATAGCACCTAGCCTGGGTGTCCTCAATTATACGCTTGTGGAGGAAATCCGCCGCGTCAGCACACGTCTGGTTACACTTTAGATAAGATATATAGACAAGTTACTTGTTATAGTTAGTTTGTCATCTCGGATCCGCTTTAAGTACAATCCTGAAGAGCCAAAGGGAGAAGGACTATCGGCTCAGTTGTGATGACGTGACGCATGTATACTTTTTTTGCTTGTATATAAAGATATTGCTTTTATAGCAAGTCAAAATTTCACAAACATTTTTGCTTGTATTGCAAAGCGCTCTTAAACCAAGTTACTCTCTATTCAAGTTTTTACTGTATATATATATATATATATATATATATATATATATATATATATATATATATATATATATATCATTGCTGTCTGCAAAGCCAAATAATGTAGGTTACAGACTCCCTATTCATAAGTTTAGGGGGTGGCTGGCAACCACCTAAACACACACACACACACACACACACACACACACACACACACACACACACACACACACACACACACACACATTTTAAAGCCCATACATTGTGTACATACTGTATATGCATACAAAGTGGAAAATGACATCAAATAAAGTATTCGTTCTTCAGATGAAACCAATTTTTACAAATAGCAATTACACATTGCTTATTAAAGGACCTCAATCTTGAAACATTTTAAACATTTTAAAAATTAAAATACATGTGTATATATACATTTGTCCCAGAGTAAAATGCACTATAAATACTTTTCTCTATGTCGCTGTCACTTTCAATTGGTATTATTAATCTAACATTTTGGACAGATTTGGTATAGTTCATCTTGTCCTGAGGGTTTTGTAGGCATTCCTTTATTTTCAAAAGCATTCCCTGGATGGTAGTGGCACAGTCCAACTGCCAAAATAATGTGCAGGCCAGCTTGCATTTTTTACATAGGTCATTTTCAGGGAGTGCTTTGAAGAAAATAAAAACAAAATCCCCCATGATGAGTTAGATTAGTCCAAAACCTGTCAGGAAGGTTGGATTAATAATACCTACTGAATGTTACAGCTTCATTGGGAAAAAAAAGTATTTTACAGCACATTTTACTCTTGGAAAATGTAATGTATGTCCTATATATAAGTGTATATATATATATGTGTGTGTATTTTTAATGTAAACATTTTTTGTGATAGTGGTACTTTCAGAGTTACAGTACTGTGAATATTGCTACATATTGCTTTTTTTGCCTTATCAGATAAGTCAGATACATTTTATGTATTTTCTTCTTTGCACTCCAGTCTCCAGTGGCTTTTAAAAATGTATTTTTCATTCTGTTTCTAGAATAAAGGGGAAACTCTGTATCATTGTGGTTTGTATGTACTGTAAATTGAGCATTTTATATGCACATTTGGCTGTATATTAGAGAAAATGAATGCCATACTAAAAAACTGCTATAGTAAAACAATAAGTTTCTTTAAATGAAACCTCTGAGTGCTATGAAATGTGACTTGATTTGCATTGTTTGATTTGAAACAAATGTTCTTCTCATCAGAATTCTTCACAAATGACAGCTGCTACAAATTACTTGGAGTCTCAGATGAATGAAGTCGTTTCTGATAACTATACTCTAAGCCTTGTGACATATGCATTATCTTTGGTTGGAAGGAGTAAAGCTAAAGAAGGTCTAGACCTTCTCAACAACCGAGCGGAGAATGAAGGTAACTAAACCTTGTACCTGCCACTGACAGCCATTTGTGTCTTTTGTCCAACAACAGCAGATAATAATCTAAAGGAAATTAGCCAGTAGCATGCTGGTTCTGTTCTAAACAACAGAAATATTCATGTAAAGGACAGAAAGTAAAATTAATCTCAAGGCTCATCTTTTGTGTCAAGAGATGCTTAAAAAACAAAAAGTAAGATAAGAGAGAAAACAACTCTTACTACTCAACTGTTGTCATTCAGGAGCTGGATTATGGTTCAGCCAGGCAAGTAGCAAATACTTTAAAGGAGGATGCATTCAACTAGGGAAGTCCAATTTTTATTCAAACATGATTGTGGACAGAGACATAGAAGCTAATGCCTCTGTCCTCAACCATGTTTGAATGAAGATTAGACTCTTTTAATCAACCAATTGAGCGGACTCTTGATCTATAAATTTAAAACACATACAAATAAGAAGTACATTTCCTCCAGAGTAAACTGAGCCACAAATTACTTTTCTCCTATGTTCCTGTCACTTACAATACCGACAGATTTTGGACTAGCCCAACTTCTCATAGGGGGGTTCTCAGGGATTTCTTTATTTTTAAAAGCACTTAGTAAATGGAAGTTGCTTCGTCCAACTGCCAAAATAGTGTACAGCTATCAGGGAGGCTGGCCAGCATCTGTATAAATTTTTTTCAGGGAATGTCTTTATAAAGAATAAAGGCCATGCTGAGAATCCCCTATGGAGAGATGGACTAGCCCCAAACCTGTTGGCTCTGTCAGATTTCTACTACCTACTGTAAGTGACAGCAACATAGGAGAGAAGTAATTTATGACTCATTTTACTCTGGGAGAAATGTACTTCTTTTTTGTATGTGTTTTATATTTTAAGATTTTCGTGACAGTTCCTTTAGTACGGTACTTAAAAAAAGGGTTTCCATTGATTAGCAATTTATGGCTACCAATCAAAATTAACATATATTTATCTGTTATCCTTTTTTGTATTAAAATGTAACTACAGTTATAGGAATGCTGCTGTATCAAGATGGAGGTTGCATCATCATGGAAAAAATACAATGGATACAAAAAAAACATACACAGCGCTGTTAAATGGCAGGTTTCTGTGATGTAAAAAATAAGACCACAATAATCATTTTAAAACGTTCCCCATTTATTGTGACCTAAAACATGTGCATTTCAATTAAAAAAAACAAATTTGTTAGGGTAAAAATGCAAAAAAATAAAAAAAATGTACAATAAGAGGGTTGCATATGTTTGCAGATCATTAAAATAATACTTTGCTGAAGCACTTTTTAATTTAATTATAGCATTCAGTCTTGGGTAGTAATCTGTTAGCATGGCACATTATGACTTGGCAATAACTGCCCACTATTTTTACAAACGCACTCCAAATCTGTCAGATTTTAAGGGCAACTCATGTGCACAGCCTTCATCTCACAGACTGGAGTGTTATTATAACGTGCACCCAGACCTAACACTAGAGTGGTTTAAATGAAGTGCAGATGGTTTAAATGGTTTATGAAATTGAAACATACGCCATATAAATTATTTAATAAAAATGAAATAAATAATTGACCATAGAATAGAGCTATTTTGTAGTCATTATTTTGCTCTTGCAGTTTAAGTGCTGGAATTGCAGACAAAACACTGTGCATTGCGATTTGTTGCAATTTACCCATAAAACATAAAAATGCTATTTTTATAGCCAATCTAGTTAAAATCACAAAAGAAAAAGAAGCAGAAAAGCTCATGTTGGAGAACTTGTGATGAAATCACACTGCATGTTCGATTGCTTTTTGCATGATGTAGTGGAAAACAGTCCATATGTAGTACAGTGAAGAAGAGGCAGCCAGAAATAAATATCTCGCAGAGCATACGTTATAAAGACATACATACATGAGTTATCTTACCTCTCCAGATGAATCAACCCAGAAAAAAAGGGTTTAGTTCAGACAAGGTTTATTCAAGCACAATTTAAAAATTTTAATTTTGCTTGAATAAACCTAACCTAATCTTAACCCTTGTTTTTCTGGATTGGTTCATCTAGAGAAGTAAGATACCTCATGCTTTTATTCACGTCTTTATAACGTATACTCTGAGAGATATTTATTTTTGGGTGCCTCCACCCTTTATTGCTTACTACACCTCCTTTGGAGGTGTCATTTCCACTAGTGTGGTGCCATTCACAGCTAGTAAGGACCCCAGGAGAGCGACCACCCTGTTCCAGCAGGACCTGGAGTACCAAGCAGCAGGGACGGTGATTTCCCCATAGGCGATATATGGCGGTTGAAGGTTCAGCAACCCACCTTTGTGAGTATAACTACTCCTGTAATATTAAGCTAATTTTATCCTATGATACTGCACCATTTGGCTCCTGGTCTCGTCTTTGTCACACAGGCTATTGTGGGTCCCCCAGTGACCATCCCTACTTCTACATATGTAGTACAGGTTTCTAACTCTGTTCCATTTGTTCATTCTTTATGTACTGATGATATTGTATGTCTTAGAGGTGTTTCATTGTGCTCTCAAGGCCTTTAGAAATTACTAATTCAGCCCATAGACCAGCATGCTTTTTATGCTGCTGAACTTATATTTTTTTACTTGAACCTCCCTGGCGGTAAGCCCGAGCTATACTCGGGCTAGCCGCCGCAGAGGATCACATGGCCCCAGGAGGATTTTTTAAAAATAAAATGTAATTTATATGCTTAACCTAGCACTTGGCTAGATAACTATGTCCCCCAAGTCCCTCCACTCTTCACAGATCCCCCGTGATTGCCACCGTAATATGTACCTCCCAGGGATCCCTTGATGGCGCAGCCTCGCAATCAGCTCCAGCCTTTGCTATGGGAAGGATCGGGACTGCGCATGACGTTATGACGTCGATGACGTCAGACGTCATGTCAGATTGTCGCTATAGCGACGAGTGAGGCTGAATTGTGAAGCTGCGGCTCTCGCGAGATCGCAGAGGGATGAATATTGCCGGCGGCGATCAGTGGGTTTAGTTAGGTGTCGCGGGACTGGGGGGACAGAGTTAGCTAGCGAAGTGCTAGCTAAAGCATAAAAATCAAATTTTATGAAAAATCCCTCCCGCGGACGCAGCCTCTGAAATTGTGTACCGCCAGGAGGGTTAATATGCATATTTATGTTGCTGTTGTATAGATACATGTTAAAATAACAAAACTTGTACTTTAGGAAGTGACCTTTATGCAAATGGGAATGTCACCAATCATGCATTATTGTTAAAATATGAAACCTTTAATAAAGTATTTAAATAGTAAACAGCAAGAGGAAGGGAGACAGCCTTGCAATTGTTGTTGCTCTGCTAATGGCTCCTCATGAACAGCTGCAGTTGACTTTCTTACAGCATAGCCTAATATTAAACACATTGTTTGACTACAGGTGATTTGAGGTTCTGGACATCTAAAATCCCTAAAGCCTCTGGTTGGTGGCAGCCAAGCTCAACGGACATAGAAACAGCTTCTTATATTCTGTTATCTCATGTCATTCAAAATCGTGTTGCTGAGGGAGTAGCAGTGATGAAGTGGCTAAGTCAACAGAGGAACCATCTTGGAGGATTTTCTTCCACACAGGTTTGTTAACGTAATCTGTAATCAAGATATTACCGTATTTAAACTTGTAGATTTATAATTCTTTGTTCTGGAATCAGTATGATGTAGCAAACTAAATTTTTAACTGTTTTGTTTCAAAACTTATATCATATGTATAAGCTGTGATCTCTGATTGCTATCAATAAGGGTAAATAGTAAAAATTACTATTACAATTCATTTAACTACTTTTTTCCACCACTACAGTATATCTACGTCCTCTGTGACTTTATCTAAGCCACGAGGACGCAGATATACGTCTTGTAGCAGAAACAGTGCTGTGCAGAATTTGGCTTGTTCCTGTGCAAAACCTTTGACACTATCTGATGCAGCACTGATTGATGAAAACTAATATATGTTCCCTGAGCCAATGAAATATATTTTTACCGTTAAAAATACTTTTATGTTCTCCATTCATAGTGAAAATACACCTGGTAGCATTATTGCAGAATCAGATATTCTCACCGTAAATTGTGACAGGAACATAATTTAAGTTTTGTGATAAACAGCACAAATAGCCAAACATTTTTTTTGTTTTTTTAACTACAATAGCAGTTTTATCTTTAAACTGGAATTGATAAAACTGAGAAATATTTTTTTTCCTATTTTTTTTCCTCGTTTTCCCATTAAAATGCATAAAAAACAAAATTGTTCAAGGGAAAAATGCCATAGAATGAAAATCTAGTTAGTCTTGAAAAAATGATATACATTTCATTTAAGTGTCCTAAGTAGGGATAAAATGATTACTGATTTAATACGGACATAGCTAAAATGTCAAAATTGCTCTGGTCCATGAGGGGAAACAAGGTCTGGATGCGAAGTGGTTAAATAGCTTTCAACGTAGCCTATAATGTGCCCTTCTGGTGGCTTATTTTGGTCACTGTAATATTTCTACATTGTGTCATGAGTTTGAACACATTTTACCCAAATTTCTGTAGACTCATTCTACCTTCCCCAGCAGTGTCAGAATTCATGACATTCTATTGTCTTTGTAGCTCTGCATTAACCATTTGAGAACATTTAATTCCTGTAGAACTTATCAAGTAGCAGTCTAAAAAGACACAGAAGAATTGGAAAAACATGTGACTGGTAACTTTTAAAAAATGAAACTTAATTTTTTAAAATATAAAAGTGACAAATGTTTTCTTATTACATTACAAATTCACTGAAGGGCCATATTTTTATTCTATTCCAGAATGGGAAAACATTGTAACCTTTCTCTTTTGGTTTTTATTCCTTTCCCTACTTTCTATTCTATTGAACACCATGGCTAATATTAGATATGACTTGGTCACCAGGAAATTAGGCAGTTGACAGGAAATGGTACATCGACAGCAGTAACAATGTAACAGATGTCCAAACCATTGCCTTATCTACTGTATTCAGTATTAACATACATTTTATAGTGAGCTTTAAAGTAACATTCCACTTTTGATGAGAACATAGAAAATGTCATCAGTTCTGATGTGTACGTTACTAGTATTTGTGCAGACATTATTTCAATTTTCTTGCCTTAGTTCTATCTGCAGAAGCAAATAAAGCCAGTATGAAGTAGAGATGGTCAATGAGGTGCAAAATAATTCCAGCTTGTCTGTAAATTTAATGCAAACTGTATGCAGCTTGGAACTGTGTCAATCAAATTACTTCCTACTGATTCTGATTGACACAACTCCAAGAGGCATACAATTTGCATTACATATGCATGTAAGTCAGAATTATTAGCATCTCATTGTTCATCTCTACCAACCCATACAAAATTATTGATGGGTGTTCAGAGTTATGGGAGTTTTCTGATTACTCCAAATGTGTTGGAAGACTAATATTGCTTTCTGCTCTGTTCCGTTAACCTCCTTGGCAGTAACCCTGAATCAGGCTCAAGGTGGAAAAAAGAAGCCAGGAGCGGTAATCCCGAGCCTGACTCCCAAGCCCGAGTGCAGCATGCGCTGGGTTTCAACTTGCCCCAGGATCCAGAAACTGGCAGCCATTTTTCTTTTGTTCCTCGGAGGATCTGGATCCCTCAGGTGAGATTGCCTTTTCTCATCATGATGACAGACGGCGATCTCACTATAGGGCTACAGTTCCACCTAGAGGATGGAGGAAGAATTGCAGCACTGGATCCCATGGAGATGAGTAAGTGCAGGGGCTGCCACAGATCTCACTGCAGGATTATTTTTTTCCTGCTTTTAGGAACAGCTTGTGAAAAAATTGTACCGCTTTTAGACCCCCAAAATACAGAAATTATCATACTGCCAGAGAGGATAATAACACATGCTGAAAATATGGCGTTACTAAGGCATTACTGGACACTCCATATTTGAAAAAGTACACACAAATAGTACTGATTTCACACTAAAAATGCTTTTTGAACTTTCAGACAATTTTACAATTTTAGACATTCAAAGCTTACTGTAAACTGAAATCAAAATATATTTTACATTTATTAAAATATAGCAGTTACACTAAATTATTGCACTATGTACCTAAAAGTATAGAGTAGACATGATGTTTAAAAATAACTTATTTTTCTATTTTGTTTTTTAAAGGATACCATAGTAGCTTTGCAAGCAATGTCACTGTTTGCATCTAAATATTCTCTGAGCAAGCCATCTCTGCACATAACCGTAGAAGGAGACCAGATGACTTCTACAAGTTTCAGCATCAATTCTGACAACCGCATGCTGCTTCAGTCTAAACCGGTAAATTAAATGTTATTTAAATTCCTTAATGTTTATAATGAGCAGCCTTAAAGGTTTTAAACTGTACAGATATGGCCATTCACAACAACCCAAAGCAGGATGCTAATCTTAAGGTGGAAAACCTGAAAGATGGATGATTACTTCCTAGGAAATCCATCTACATTGCTATCAATCCATCCATGATTTAATCAATGCTAAAATTGGGACTACACTCTTAAACTACACGTGCCCCATGATAGCTTTTAAAATCAAAGCCAGGTCCCCTTACTGTAATTATAAACTAAAGGCTCTCACCACTCATCTGCAATGTAAATATGCACATTCCCATGCATCATGTGCCCCAGGCAGTGCAGGCACAATCAGTTTAAAACTCAAGCTATGTGGACATGCTGGATTAAACTCTGGGTAACTGCTAAATACTGCCTTGGCCGAAAAACGTACATGTGTATGGGAGCACCCCAATGTCACCTAAAGATCTGGCATGCTGGATTGACCACAAGTACATTGTTCTCTCACTCACCCCTCCCACCTTAATCAACTCTGCATGCACTGTGCGCAGTAGCAATAGGGGTTGCAGGGGTTGCGACCGCATCGGGGCCCTTGAGCCAGAGGGGCCCCGAAGGGCCCTCCCTCAACTGCATTATTAGCTCTCTTTTGGTGCTGTGCTCATAATAATGTCTTCTATAGATACTTTGAATAGTGGTAATCACTAACAAACTGTTCCCCATCCCCTTCTTGCACCTCTGACACTGTAGTTGCCATTGGCAGGTTTTGGTGCGCCGTATCAATTGTTACGTATAGAGTGCTTGGGGGGCCCTATTGTAAAACTTGCATCGGGGCCCACCGCTCCTTAGCTACGCCACTGAGTCTGTGCGTCATTACGCCTCCTCCCTCCATAGTAACAGATGTGTCACTAGTCACTAGAGTATTGATGCATCTTACAGAACAGTGCCAGAGAAATCGCTTAAAGCAGTTTGGATACAATTTTATAGAATTATCATTGGTCTTGTATTGTTTAAGAGTTTAAACCCCAAGTAAGATCAGATTTTTTTACTAAATTCTATGCTGTGCCCTACCAAGATAAAGTCTGGCGCCATCCAATTTCCTATTGAGCTTTACCCACCTCTCATTCTGTTGCTGTGATACTGCACCTCTTTGCTAACCTATCCATTGGCTCCTAGAAAATCCAGTTCAGTATCCTAACCCTTTCTTACAAAGCTCTGTAAGTTGCCTCTGCCATATAATTTCTTGTTAATTTTCCAGTTGCTCTCCTACCCGCAAACTTGCGGTTAGGATGGCCTTTGCGGGTTAGATGGCAACTGGAAGACGGGTAGGATGGCAACTTTCCTTTGGAACAATTTTCCACATTTTCACCATGAGACAATCCGTTCAATTGTAACCTTAAAATGCACCCCTTAAAGTGGAATATAACCCAGTATTTCTTCTTTGCTGTAAAAGATTATTTACAGCATATAATATACTAACACAATGTTTTTTTTTAGTAAAACAGCATTTAAAGGGTTACATCACAGGACTGACTTTTTCTCCTGCAGGGTCTGCCACATCCGAACAGTGTTAAACCCCCCAAAGACCAGGCCTTTTTATTGTTAATTGGCCACTGCAGCTTTAAGGCCAAGCTGCAGGGCTGCACAACACAGCACACCAGTGATCCCCCCCCCCTTTTTCTCCCCACCAACAGAGCTCTCTGTTGGTGGGGTCTGATCGCTCCACCGTTGTTTATTTATTTATTTTTTTATAAATATTTTTTTTATTTTATTTTTTTTAATAAAAATGCCTTTTTTTATATGTCTTCCCCTGCTCCCTCCCTCCCCCCGCCAGCCAATCAGGGTGATCAGCTGTCATAGACTTCAGCCTATGACAGTCGATCACTGTGCAGCCTCAGGAGGGGACAGCCGTGTCACACGTCTAACAGTCTCCTGAGTGGCGATTACCGCTCGGAGACTGAAGAGGGGGCAAAGCTCCGCCCCCCCAAGCAGGAGATGCGCGCGCAGTCTACGCGCGATCTCCTGCAAAGTGCAGCCCCAGGACTTGATGCCAATTGGCGTTAGGCGGTCCTGGGGCTGCCGCCGCGATTACACCCATTGGCATGGGGGGTCTTTAAGTAGTTAAGTAAACATTCTCTGGCTGTGCAGAAACTTATGCTAATGAGTCCTGGAGTGAAACACAAGTCAGAAATCACTGATGGCTGCATTTAAAACAGAATTACAACAGTTATGAATAAAATTTACCAGCAGCTTTTAAAAGTAAATAAACTGAATTTTGGGAAGTTATCATTTATAAATTAATTATAATACTTCTGCACAAAAGCAAATATGATAATTGTATGGGTTATAAAAAGTAGGAAAACACATTTTTGGTGAATATTTTATCAGAGTTTTAAACCGCTTTAAGAGAAGCATATGATATATCATAGCTCCCCTTCAAAGACTTATCCCCAGCTGTACCAGGTGACAAAAGGCACAGTGCCTCATCTGCATATGTGTAATAGGGGTGCCTGGAAAAATAACCATGAGGTAATACCATCAGTAGAATAGTGGTAATTTTACTGGGTTCCACTATCCCTGAGATCCGACAGTTGAATATTGGTAATTATACCTCTTTAACCTTATTCTCATGATAATCCTCCCTGATTTGCTTCTAACACTAACCTTCCCCACCTATTGCATAGCACTAGTGTTTACTGGGTAGATAGGTCACTGTATACATGTATTAGCACCTCTTTATATTTGTTTTCATTGCATCATCCACCCTGTGGCTCCCTGACACTTCTTTATTGATTTGTGGGCATATACTTGCTATATTCTTTACTCACAGTGTGGTCCTACAATTTGGTGACCATTCCTGGAAGTATCTGTTTACACTCACAAGCAATCAGTCATTAGTGTATGGTGCTATAGAAGCAACTGGAGGATAGTGACACCCCACTCCTTATACTTTAATGGAGTGGTGGAGGATAAACAAGGACCAATCCAGTGTTATCCTATTGACGTATATAATACCAACACACACATATTGTGCTTTTAACATTAATGAACTGTATACACATATATTTTATTGTACCAATTAGGGCATTGTTCAGTAACTCTAACCTTCCCCATATATGTGGCTAGCTCTTACCGCCTCCCACCTACGCCTAACAATAACCTTCCCAGGCTATAAAGCTACCATTTACCCAAGTGGCTTTAATGCTGTTTGCTGGTAATTACAGCTTCTATAATGCAATCGTTTACTTGAGGGGCTGTAGAGCCAATAATTACAGTGCCTACAGTGGCTATAAATCAATCATTTGCCCAAAGCCTGTAAGAGCTTCTAATTACAGCAGCCATAAATCCACTAATTAGAACTGCTCTAGAGCTGTAATTTAACCAAACACCCATATTGTACAGCCAGTGCCATTAATAAGGAGATTTATATTGGTGTGAAGAATGGAATGCCCAAATTAACATTCACTATTTTTCAATGTCTTGGCCACAGGCAGCCAAATTACTCTATGGCAATGCCCAAATTCCTGGGCTGCAAATTGCGTCCAAATCCTGGACTGTGAATTGCACCCAAATTCACTGCTTCAGCCTCAGCCACTAACTCATTGATTAATGATAATCTCACCTAGGGCCATATTCTATTGCTGAACTCGCCAGCGCTAAGCACTGGCGAGTTCTTAACTTAGGCGATGGGGGCATCGCCTAATCTAATTAAACTTTAGACCCCCCCAGGCGGAAAAGAACTCGCTTGGGCGATATAATTGCCCAGCGAGTTCTTACCACGGAATCCAATTACCCTTATCATGTCTCCGGGAAGCGATGCTTCCCGGGAGACATGAGCGTTAGCTTAGACCTGCAAAAAGCAGGTCTAAACTAGCTAACGCACCTTGTCGCCGCAGCATCTGGGGGTCTCCTTTAATAAGGAGACCCCCAGAGCTCCCCGTCGGGTCGCCGCACAGTTTAGAAGCCCCCGCGCAGCTCTGCAAAGGCTCCCCATCATACGTACCGCCGCCGATCACCCGCCGCCTCTCGCCGCAAAATCTGTCACGTAATTACAGTGTATCTAACACTGTAATTACTGTCCGCATAGAAGGAGCCCGGGCAAAGCATCTTTGAATCTGCAGCCGGGCTCCCCATTGGTCTGCTGTCTGAGCCAATAAAATGGCTTTGCAGAGCTGCGCGGGGGCTTCTAAACTGTGTGGCGACCCGACGGGGAGCTCTGGGGTCTCCTTATTAAAGGAGACCCCCAGATGCTGCGGCGGAAGATGTCGGCGATGTTCGGTGGGCGAGTGCGCATGTGTGGGGAGTGAGGCCGTGGTGCTGATGGACAGCACCACAGCGTAAACCTCACTCCCCATCGCTCGGTAAAAGGGAGCATCGCTCAGGCTTTCGCCTGAGTAATGCTCCCTAACGATCGGCCATCGCGCGAAGGATATGGGCAATAGGATTTGCCGGGAATCCTCGTGCGATGGCAAGGTGATAAGTAGCTCGCATCTGCAAGCTACTTATCACTTTGAATAGGATATGGCCCCTAGTGTCTCCTCCCAACTCCCCTCTATATTGTCAGCTCACAAGAGTAGGGTTCCCCCTTGTGTTTCTTATCCCTATGGAATATATTTTTTCAATTAAAAAAAGTACACATATAAGTCAATGTTTCAAAGCATGCATCATCTATGTATGCAGTTTTGCACTTGTGTTGCTGGAGGTTCCATAGGTACTGTTCATGCCCTATATATATATTCATTATACCCTCTGTTGTCTGTACCATGGCAGATGATGGTGCTATGAACAATAATCATTTCCATCCAATAGAATGAATATATAACTTTAATATCTATGAAATAGCTTTTTGTGTAACGGATGCATACCTGCCTGTAAATACATATTGGTACTGTGTAATGAAGTGATGCATTTATTAAATGAAGCCCTTAACAATTCATTTCAGATAACTTTTGGAGAAGCTATCAACCTTACAATAACAGCGGAGGGTGCAGGGTTTGCCTTATTGCAGGTAACTGGTTTTGTTATCTATACTAAAATGTGTTTCTCTAAAAGACATGTATATTTTATAAGTGACCCCCCCCCCCCACCTAGTAATACAAAATGTCTGTAGGCTTGATATTTTCAGGGACAGAAGCATATATTGCTTGACATGCAAGTGATAGTGGCTGCCACAGTATTGTGCCCTATTCTGGGAAACTGGACTGCTGCCCAACTGCAAATTAAACCTCTTTGGTTCACTTTCCAGTGTTTTCTAGGCACTGATTATCTTCTACCTGTCATTTTGGCAATCATAATTCCAAAGGGGACTTTTAAGTATTTTTTTTCTTCCCAGAACTGGTCTAGAGGAACAGGCAAGGCAGTGTGAGCCCAGCTCCCAGAGGAAGAGTTTCACAGAGATACATTTCTCCCTATGCGTTGTCCAAGATGGCTAGGAGTGAATCTGAAGCTGTATTGAACTCAGGAAAGTTAGCTTGAGTATTTCTTTATCAGATGTTCAATGTTGGGTTTTCCCAGGATACCTGCAGCTTGTGGAAGAGGGCCATAGACAACCTGTTTTTTTTTTTAATGCAAATTCTCATCACTGCCCTTTAGACACTTCTCAAAGGAAGCAAGATCATGAATACAGCCAATTGCCTTATTGATCAGGCAGTTATAAGAATGGTGAGAATGAAGCTTTGAAAAATCAGCTATTATCAAAAGCAGAATTTCAGTTATCCTATCTGCATAATGTGAGCAGAGAGCTTATAGCAGTAACATGCAAACTGTTATGGTTTCTGTTGTAAAAAAAAAAAAAAAAATCCCCCGTATTTTGCTTGGAAAGTTGTTGATTTTGCATGATCCTTTGTGTTTTTAATTGCTCTCTATGTCTGCAACATGCTGCACTACCTAAGATAGTGATGGACAGTTTTGGTGTCTCGGTGGCTGACAGATATGGGTGGACTCAAAGGTCTGATAGATTGCTGCTGCAGACCCATGGTTAGAATGCGTCATTTGTGCAGTTTAACCACTTCACCCCAAGGCGGTTTTTACCCTAACGGACAAGAGCGATTTTCACCTTTCAGCGCTCATCCCTTTCATTTGCCAATAGCTTAACCCTCCTGGCGGTTTGCTAAAAAATCGCCAGGGGCAGCAAATCTTTTTTTTTTATTTATTTTTTTTTTTTTTCATGTAGCGAGACAAACTCTCGCTACATGATAGCCGCTGCTCAGCGGCATCCCCCCAGCCCCTCCGATCGCCGCCGGCGATCGGCGATCAGGAGATCTCGTTCAAAGAACGGGATCTCCTGGAGGGCTTCCCCCGTCGCAATGGCGACGGGGCGGGATGACGTCACCGACGTCATCGACGTCGTGACGTCAAAGGGGATTCCTATCCACCCCATAGAGCTGCCTGGCACTGATTGGCCAGGCAGCGCACGGGGTCTGGGGGGGGCGGCTGCGGCGCAACGGATAGCGGCGGATCGGCGGGTAGCGGCGGCGATCGGGCACTGCACGCAGCTAGCAAAGTGCTAGCTGCGTGCAGCAAAAAAAAAAATTATGCAAATCGGCCCAGCGGGGCCTGAGCGGTGCCTTCCGGCGGCATAGCCCGAGCTCAGCTCGGGCTTACCGCCAGGAAGGTTAATCACTACTAATCACAATGAAATGATCTATATCTTGTTTTTTTACCACAAATTGGGCTTTTTGGGGTTGATATTTGTTTTCAGTAATTACTTTATTTTCTATGCATTTTAAAGGGAAATACAAGGAAAAAAATGAAAAAATACACTATTTCTCCAATGTCATCCCCTTTGGTTTTAATATAAACACTGCTACTGTACATAAAATCCACACATTTTATCTGCCCATTGGTCCTGGTTATCACAAGATTTTAATTATGTCCCTAGTACAAAGTATGGTGACAATATATAGTTTGGAAATAAAGGTGTAATTTTTTTGGGGTGTCTTTTTCCCCCACAATTTTCCCGTGCACCTGCACGGGGATGCACGTGCACGTGCGGGAGCGGCAGCAGCACTGTCTGACTTATAAAACACCCTGGAGCCATTAAGAGGCTATAGCAGGACGCTTTTATAAGTCATCATGTCATTAAGTGGTTATAAGATACTGCTATTATACAAAAAGGATGTATGTCCTTATAAGGTTTTTAGAGGTATCCCATATAAAAATATAGGATATATTACAAAAACAACAAGGTTTATCTACTAAGGCAGGGGTCAGGAACCTTTTTGGCTGAGAGAGCCATAAATGCCACATACTTTAAAATGTAATTCTGCTAGGCTGCACAAGTGTCAGACACGTCTTTAGCTTCTCTTGGGTTTCAGCAACATCCGCAATTTCCGAGAACTGCCGACTAACAGCTTGTACAATTAGCTAGCTGACTTGGTAGTTGATTCACTTTGTAGGACGAGATCCCCACACTTTGGCCCAATTGGCTGCCTGTCAAGTGACAGGCAGCCTATTGGGCCAATTAAAGTGTGGGAATCTCATCCTACAAAGTCCCTGGACCTGACAGGGCCCAGAATGGGACAATTGGAGTGGACATTAGTTTTGGGGGGAGTGCGAGTAAGTTAGTAGTGCATGCTACAGCCGTAGCATGCCTACTTTGAAAATTTTACTTGTGCTGCCACACTAAGCTGCGCTGCTTGAGCAGCATAGCTTAGTAAATCAACCCCTACTAATTTGTATGTGAGCCAGATGTAGCCATCAAAAGAGTCACGTCTGGCTCCCGAGCCATAAGTTCCCTACCCCTGTACTAAGGTAAGAAGCAATGTGCAAAGCTTTGATGGCTTTAAATACTCTTACAGTTTCTTTTTTTTTTTTTTTTGTGATTGGGCAAGTTTTAGATATAGAAAGGACTCTTTAGTAATCTCCCAAAACTTTTAATTTGTGGAAATGTAAAAAAATGTTCATTAATTATCAGTACACAGATACGTTATACAGAACACATCTTGTGGTTATACCTGCAGAATTATATATACTGTACACATTACAGCAGAAACAATAGAGGAAACAAGGGACATTATTATTGGTACACTAACTGACATCTGATTGTCTTTTTGATTATTATTACATCTGATTAAGTTCTTATATTGTATAATGGAATACGATATACTAACATATATTTTATTTTTAGCTTCATGTCATCTATAATGTGCAAAGTTCCATTCATTCCAGAACACGGAGATCCACTGTGAATACAGATCCTTTTAATTTGGCAGTTACAGTGCATGACGACACAGAAAACATAAACGCCATCACACTGAATGTATGCACAAGGTATGTACACATATTGAAAAAAATCTACTCTTCTACTAGCAGAAGAATCCCCTCTCTGAGACTCCCAAGCTGCCCCGCGCAATTCCTGTAGAGACGGAACACTGAAGGTCCCCTCTACAGGCTTCCTCAAGAACAGCGGTGACATCACCTGTAAACATGATAGGCACTTACGCTGACTCGCTGAGTCCCTGAGTGCAGCAACAGAGTGCTATATGTAGGCTGGGGGAGCATAAATCAGCTGGGTGAGAGGCTAATTATGCTCCCTTACACAGCAGTAGTGCATCCCGTCGCTGATGCCAATACAGGCACGGAATTGATTTCATGAGTTAAGTTTATTTATTTTCTGTGGCACAAATTACAAAAAAATTAATCCCCAGGATTTGCACTCTGTATGTGTCAGCACTGCTACAGTTTGTAACGCTGATCATTTACTGTAATTATTTCATTCGTTATTTTTTTTACCTCATATATGCTTTTGTCTAAATGTATGACATTTGATCGTCACATACACATGGAACATGCACAGTGTATCATTTCTGGAGCTTAAAATTTCCAAAGAATTGGATGGATCCTTATCCACCATCCTTTATGGCAAACCTAATGCCACTGACTACTAACTCCACTACCAGTAAGTAACACTACTTATAAATTGTTCTGACATTGTAACATTGAATTACATGGTGCATTGATTACAAGGAAGACTCCTCAGTAGAGGTTACATGGGGGGAAAAAAGGCATTTAAATGTGCCCCGAGACAGGAACTAAACTACTTTAACCCTCCTGGCGGTTTGCAAAAAAATCGCCAGGGGGCAGCAAATCTTTTTTTTTAAATTTTTTTTTTTTTTTTTCATGTAGCGAGACAAAGTCTCGCTACATGATAGCCGCTGCTCAGCGGCATCCCCCCAGCCCCTCCGATCGCCGCCGGCGATCGGAGATCCGGAGATCCCGTTGAAAGAACGGGATCTCCTGGAGGGCTTCCCCCGTCGCCATGGCGACGGGCGGGATGACGTCACCGACGTCATCGACGTCGTGACGTCAGAGGGGACTCCGATCTGCCCCATAGCGCTGCCTGGCACTGATTGGCCAGGCAGCGCACGGGGTCTGGGGGGGGGGGGCGGCCGCGGCGAGAGAAATTGCGGCGGATCGGCGGGTAGCGGCGGCGATCGGGCACTGCACGCAGCTAGCAAAGTGCTAGCTGCGTGCAGCAAAAAAAAAATTATGCAAATCGGCCCAGCGGGGCCTGAGCGGTGCCTTCCGGCGGCATAGCCCGAACTCAGTTCGGGCTTACCGCCAGGAAGGTTAAGTGACAGGTCATCTTTGATGTGGTACTGGTCAAGCATACATATGAATTTACCACCGGTAGACTTGGGAGCAGGATACAGCCGGTATGGCTTATTCTGCTGCTGCTCAAGTTCCCGACGGCGTTAAATACTATTCCCCTTCTAGGTTTACGTGGATGGTGGGGAATGAAGTAATTCGGCTTCCAGCTATAGCTGGCGACCGAATTACAGTGTTTTAAAAGTAACTTCAGCTCTGTCTTCTGACGAAGTTCTTAAGTATTCACTATTACTTTTTACTACTAGCCACTCTGATTTTGTAAGCACTGTATTCATGTTAGAGGGGGGAGTCATCACTTTTTTTCCAGTTTGGTGGATTACTGCACTAATAACTGGCTGCCTAATCTTCTTTAGATATTGTTTTCAGGTATTAATCTATTTTAGTAAGGCTAAGCAACCTATTAATATTACCCTTTAATTGGAAATTTCACTTTTATTATAACAATTGCCATAAATAGAAATATGACCCGCACAAGTTATTTTGCAGGATAACACTATTAAAGGTACCTTTCCATTTACATCTACAGCCATCTAAGGATTTCCAAAAGGGAAACATTGCTTTTCTTTGGCAACCATGGAAGCAGTACTTGTTGTTGCCATGTGTCTATCTAGTTATTAGCACCTTGCTAAAGTAGTTTTGCACATAACACAAAGTAAACAATCTGAAATTCTATTTACCATTAATCTTCGCAACATACAGAACTGAACTGAAAGCAAGGATTTTTTTCCAAGAATAGTAAAATGACCAATCTTGGAAAAAAACGATTACATTATTCCACTTGTGTTTGCCATATGGAAGCACTTGAACGCAGTCAGTGGTCCCAGCGTTGATGATAACGGGCATTACTTAGATGATAATAGGTTTGATAATTACAACACACATTAGCTTTGATATTTGTTGTGGCAAACTGGTATTGCTGAGTTAGAAGCAGAGGCCATGAGGACATGGAGTAATCTGATCATAGTGTTGTTGTCAGTAGTAGCAAAATTACCTCTGCAGCAGAGAGCGGCCCCATCGCCGCTCTCGCGTCTGACGTCACGGCGGATTCTGCCGCCGCCTCCTCAGCATCGCTTCCCACCAGGTCAGGTCCCTCTAGGGTGCATCAGAACAGAAGGGCACACGAGCGCACCCAGAGACAGGACCTTTATGCGCTGAGGAGGAAGGTCAGCTGACCGGCCGGTCAGCTGACAACTCTGGTTTGACCCTTTGCCGTCTGATTGGTTGAGGCGAGTGGGCGGAGCCACGGGCATTACCTTTTGCATTTAAGACCCGGGCTGTGAGTACATCGTTGTCTGCTGTTGCTGAAACTTTATGGTTAAGCTCTCAGACCTTAGTTAGTTCCCAGTGTGCTTTGATCCGGCAGGACCCCGGGGATTTCACATATAGCTTAGGATCTTATTGATAGCTATAATTATAACTGATATTGTTTGCCTTTATGTGTATGAACCTTGCCTGAACTTCTGACTATCCTTTGCCTCATGATTCTGTACTCTGCCTATCTGTCTTGTTGCCGGCCCGACCTCGACTCTGCTCTAGCTCTCTGATTCTGTACCTCCACATATCTGATTGTTGCCGACCTTGGCTATACTCTGACTACGATTCTGTTTACCGATTTTGTACTGCGACCTGACCGATCAGTTACCGACCCTGCTTGTATGACCTCTCTAGGATTAGTGATAGTCCCCACAGCCCGGGGCTATCACTTAGGAGTACTCCTGAGCTACTGTGCACCTAAACACGTGTGATCACACCTTTATTAAAATACTGACATTTTGCTATACTTATTACTGTTGTATTACTAACTAGTCTGTTTGAGCTCACTCTGATCAGCAGAGTACCACCGATCATTACATAACAGCAGACCAAGTTGTTATAGAGGCTCAGATCCAAGCATTAACCGCAGCCGTGGCGCAGTTAAATGCCACTGTGACATCACAACAGGCCCAGTTAAACGTTTTGACTGAAGCCGTTAATTGTTCACAGAGATCTGCATCATCATCGCCTCCCTCTCTGGTCCGGGAGCCTAAAATGGCTCTACCTGAGAAATTTTCAGGACATAAGTCAGACTTCAGAAATTTTAGAAATAGGTGTAAAGCTTACTTTGAAATGAGACCCATTGTGTCAGGCTCTGAGCTACAGCGGGTAACATTGATTAAAACCTTGCTGTCTGGGGATTCGCAAACATGGGCCTATAACTTGCCTGAGGGTCATGAGGCTTTTAGTTCAGTTCAGACTTTCTTTGATGCCATGGCGGTCATATACGATGACCCAGATATTGCAGCCACGGCAGAAAGGAATTTAAAAAGGCTAAGCCAAGGGCATGGTACCGTGGAAGATTACGCCTCACAGTTCAGAAAGTGGGCGGTCTCTTCCAGATGGGAACATTACGCTTTACTTTACTGTAGTTTTTTGACAGGGTTGTCTGATTCAGTTTGTGACATCATGATCAGCCACCCTGAACCCAAAACGTTAGATGAGGCTATTACTTTAGCAATAAAGATTGATCGCAGGGTACAGTACTATAAACAAGGCAGGTCACGGGGTACTCCCAGAACTGTTGTCTCCACACCACAAGTCATGACTACTCTGGATGAACCAATGCAGCTCGGTCATTCAAAGTTGTCGGAGACAGAGAAGACCCGAAGGCGTAAGGAGGGTCTTTGTTTGTACTGTGGAGAAAAAGGGCATCTCATACAAAACTGCAGCAAGAAGGCGGTAAACTTCTCCGCCTAGGTGTAGTTGGAGGTACTACCCTAGGCGAACCTGTTTTACCTCTGAAGTTTTCCAAAATGTTATTACCTTGTTCTGTGACGTGGAAGGGTCAGGTTTTTTGTACGCAGGCATTTGTGGATTCAGGTTCTGCAGCCAACTTTATTGACTTAAGTCTGGTTTCTAAGTGGGAAATTCCCATCCTCCCCTTAGACAGGCAGATATACGTAACCGCTATAGATGACTCTCCACTGCAGAACAAGCAACCACTCTCACAAACTCCTCTTCTCACTTGTCATGTGGGAGTTTTGCATAGAGAGGAACTGCAATTCTATGTGTTAAAGATGTCGTCCGCAATGATTGTTTTAGGACTCCCATGGTTACGTCAACACTCACCCAAGATTGACTGGAATACAGGGCAAATACTGGCCTGGTCCCCCGCTTGTCAATCTTCCTGTGTTGAAAGAGTTACTCTGTGTTCCACTGAGATTGAAATGGAAGGTGTTTCTTCCCCCTATTTAGAATTCTCAGATGTTTTCTGCCCACAAGCAGCTGATAAGCTTCCCCCGCACAGAGAGTTTGATTGCCCCATTGATCTGAGGCCGGGTACCATGCCTCCCAGGGGGCACTTGTATAACCTCTTAGGTCCAGAACAACTTGCTATGAAACCTTGAGAACCTTGAGAAAGGGTTCATCCGTCCCTCCAAGTCACCGGCAGTGGCGGATTTTTTCTTTGTCCAGAAAAAAGATGGTGGATTGCGCCCGTGTATTGATTATAGGGCACTTAATAAGATAACGATTCCCAACCGTTATCCACTACCCTTGATTGATGACTTGTTTTCTCAGGTTTCTTGGGCGCAAGTGTTCTCCAAACTGGACCTGAGAGGGGCATATAACTTGATTCGAATTAGACAGGGGGATGAATGGAAGACCGCGTTCAACACACCCAATGGGCATTATAAGTACTTGGGGATGCCCTTCGGGTTGTGTAGTGCCTCCGCGGTATTTTAGGAATTTGTCAACGATAATTTTTAGGAATGTTCAGGGACGCTTCGTTGTCATATATTTGGATGACATCCTGATCTTTTCTCGCAACCTCAAGGAACACAGGGATCATGTAAAATTTGTATTGTGTAAACTCCGAGAGAATCACCTATATGCAAAACTAGAAAAATGTCTGTTTGAGGTGTCTGAGATCGCCTTCTTGGGGTACATCATCTCCTCACATGGTTTGTCAATGGACCCCAAGAAAGTTTCCGCATTGCTGGAGTGGCCACAGCCTGCTGGTTTGAAAGAGCTCCAACACTTCTTGGGTTTTGCACACTACTTTAAAAAGTTTATTAAGGGATTTTCTTCAGTGGTGGCACCCCTCACCAATTTGGCGAAAAAGGGGGCTGATACTTACAATTGGTCTCAGGAGGCCTGTGAGGCCTTCAACCAGCTCAAGTCCCTGTTCTGTGCTGCTCCCATTTTACATCACGTTGATGTCTCACGCCCATTTACTGTGGAAGTAGATGCCTCTGAAGTTGGAGTGGGGGCTGTACTGTCCCAATATTCATGGACTCAAGGGAGCTTACACCCCTGTGCATTCTTCTCCCGTAAGTTCTCCCCAGCAGAGAGAAATTACGACATCGGTAACAGGGAGCTCTTGGCCATAAAGATGGCATTTGAGGAGTGGCAACACTGGCTGTAGGGGGAGGAACATGTTATTACAGTTTACACAGATCACAAGAATCTGGAATATATTGAGGCTGCCAAGAGGCTCAATCCGAGACAAGCTCGTAGGCACTTTTCTTTTCACAATTCTGATTCATAATTACGTATAAACCAGGTAATAAAAATGTAAAAGCCGATGCATTGTCCCGCTGTTTCGAACAGGAGACAGTAGAGCCCTCACTCCCTGTCAACATCCTGCCAGAACATATTGTGATTGCAGCCACAGAACCCATGGAGGACCTGGCAGTAACTCTCCATATCAGTCTGAGGCTCCAGAGGGGAAGCCAGATGGTGTATTGTTTGTTCCATTGCATCTGCGTTTACAGGTGTTACAGATGCTTCATAGCCACAAAAACGCAGGGCATCCTGGAATAGACAGGACTGAGGAGCTCTTGTCTCGCAGTGTGTGGTGGCCTTCGTCGAGAAATGACTGTAAGGACTTTGTTACACCCTGCACTGTCTGTGCCTGCAGTAAGCCATCCAGACAAGCTCCTGCGGGTATGTTGCAGTCATTGCCCACTTCCACAGAACCATGGACTCACATATCCATGGATTTTGTGGGAGAACTGCCCAATTCTGAGGGTAACACAGTAATTTGGGTTATTCTAGAATGTTTTAGCAAAATGGTCCATTTTGTTCCTTTGAAGAAACTTCCCTCGGCCCAGGAATTGGCAGATCTTTTGATCACGCATGCCTTCCGTTTACACGGAATACTGGTTAATATAGTGTCAAATAGAGGGGTACAATTTGTGTCTAAATTTTGACAGGCCTTTGGTCAGCATTTGGGCCTCACCTTGTCTTTCTCCTTGGGTTTTCACCCCCAAACCAATGGCCAGACCGAGAGAATGAATCAGTCACTGGAGCAGTTTCTCCGATGCTATGTGGCTGATTCACAGCAAGACTGGGTAAAGTTTCTTCCCTTTGCAGAGTTTGCCCACAATAACCTCCGAAACGCTTCCTCGGGGTACTCTCCATTTCAGGTGGTTTTAGGAAAGTCACCAAAATTTTGCCCCTTACCAATATCAAGTTTTCTTTTCCCAGCATTAGACGACCGGCAGAAATCATGTAAGAGGATTTGGTCGTTGGTAAAAGCCAATTTGGAAAAAGCCTTTAATGTACAATAGAGGCAGGCTGATAGGAAGCGTTCACCTGAATGGGACTTTACCCCGGGGGAAATGGTATGGGTATCCACACGCCACATAGCTCTAAGACAACCATCGGTTAAATTGGGGCGCAATTATATTGGGCCGTACCCCATTACAGAAAAGATTAATGAAGTGACATATAGAGTTGCCATGAAAGGAGTTAAGTCTTTTCACGTCTCCTTGCTTAACCACTTGAGGACCCAGCCTTTACCCCCCCTTTAAGGACCAGCGCTGTTTTAGAAGATCTGTGCTGGGTGGGCTCTATAGCCCCCAGCACAGATCAAACAACAGGCAGAGCGACCAGATCGCCTCCCTTTTTTCCCCACTAGGGGATGATGTGCTGGGGGGGTCTGATTGCTCCTGCCTGCATATGGCTGGTGGTGGGGGGCACCTCAAAGCCCTCTCCACCGCAGGATTCCCCCTCTCCCTCTCCTCCCTCCCTGCCCCGGAGATCGGAGGCTGCACAGGAACGGATCTGTCCTGTGCAGCCTCTAACAGGCTCCTGCCTGTCATGTGACAGCGATCCCCAGCCGCTGATTGGCCGGGGATTGCTGATCTGGTACAACGCTGCTACTGTTAGCAGCGTTGTACAAATGTAAACAAAGCGGATTATTTCCGCGATCGGTGGCCTGCAGGCTATTCACGGAGCCCCCCACCGTGAATTGACAGGAAGCAGCCGCTCACGCGAGCGGCTGTTTCCTGATTAATTAGCCTGCAGCCGGCGACACAGATCTGCGTCGCTGGTCCTGCAGCTACCACTTTGCCGACGCGCGTTATGAGTGCACGGTCGGCAAGTGGTTAAACCAGCTGTGTATGCTCAGTCCTCCCTCCCCCCCCCCCCCCCCGGTAATTATCGATGGAGAACTTGAGTATGAGGTAGAGGAGATTTTGGATTCTCGTAGGGTGCAGAACTCGTTACAGTATTTGGTCCACTGGAAGGGATATGGTCCTGAGGAGAGGTCATGGGTCCCGGCTCGTCACCTCCATGCTAAAGAATTAAAACAACAGCTTCACTTATTGCATCCTGAAAGTGCTTCAGGGCGTGGGGGGGGGTAATGTCAGTAGTAGCAAAATTACCTCCGCAGCGGAGAGCGGGCCGCTCTCGCGTCTGACGTCACGGCGGATTCCGGCGGCGCCTCCTCAGCATCGCTTCCCACCAAGTCAGGTCTCTCTAGGGTGCATCAGAACAGAAGGGCACACACGCGCACCCAGAGACAGGACCTTTATGCGCTGAGGAGGAAGGTCAGCGGACCGGCCGGTCAGCTGACAACTCTGGTTTGACTCTTTGCCGTCTGATTGGTTGAGGCGAGTGGGCGTAGCCGCGGGCATTACCTTTTGCATTTAAGACCCGGGCTGTCAGTACATCAATGTCTGCTGTTGCTGAAACTTTGCGGTTAAGCTCTGAGACCTTAGTTAGTTCCCAGTGTGCTTTGATCCGGCAGGACCCCAGGGATTTCACACATAGCTTAGGATCATATTGATAGCTAAAATTATAACTGATATTGTTTGCCTTTATGTGTATGAACCTTGCCTGAACTTCTGACTATCCTTTGCCTCACGATTCTGTACTCTGCCTATCTGTCTTGTTGCCGACCTCGACTCTGCTCTAGCCCTCTGATTCTGTACCTCCGCATATCTGATTGTTGCCGACCTTGGCTATACTCTGACTATGATTCTGTTTACCGATTTTGTACTGCGACCTGACCGATCAGTTACCGACCCTGCTTGTACGATCTCTCTAGGATTAGTGATAGTCCCCACAGCCAGGGGCTATCACTTAGGAGTACTCCTGAGCTACTGTGCACCTAAACACGTGTGATCACACCTTTATCAAAATACTGACATTTTGCTATACTTATTACTGTTGTATTACTAACTAGTCTGTTTGAGCTCACTCTGATCAGCAGAGTACCACTGATCATTACAGTTGTGCTCACATTTATTCAGCTTGAGATTCACATTTACAGTGGTTAATTGCTGTACCTTTTAGAAAGCTATTTGTGAAGGTACATGCAAGCATCTAATGATGTTTGTGTAATCCATATATTTTTAGGGACATTGGGAAATAATTGGATGCCTGGAAAATCCTTCCTCACATACACTAAAGAAGGCAACTCCAGTGGACATACTTCATCTGCTTAAATCCTCAAAACCTGCATGCGAAAGAAAGTAAAATGGAAAACGAGGAAATTCTTATAAATCATTATATATGTACATACATTTATCCTATCAAGTTCATTTTTGATAGAGGTTTCCCTTAAAGGAGAACTCTGCTCAGTGTAATAAAGTAACATACAGTTACATGTACCATGTCCATTGGCCTAGTGTTGGATACAATTAGATAGCACACTAGCCCCATAGATGATAAATAATGGGTATTCAGCACCATAAGCTAGTAGGGACAATAATTTGTACATACTATACTCCTGTAGAGATGTTCCGAACGGCTCAAATGCGAACTTATTCGTGCAAACAACGCAGATTCGCATTCTTGGCTGAACACAAACTTTATGTGAGTTCAACCCATCCCCTATACTACATCATTGGGCTAAACTTTGATCCTCTACACATCACAGTCAGCAGACACATGGCAGCCAATCAGGCTGCACTCCCTCCTGCCCCCCCCCCCCCCTCTCTTATATAAGGCAGCAGCGTCGGCCATGTTCTCACTCTGTGTGCTGCTGTATTAGTTAGAGAAGGGAGAGAGGTTGCTGCAGACATAGGGAAAGCTTAGTTAGGCTCTTGTTAGCTTGCTCCTTGCTGATATTTGTTGCTGAAAAGCACCACCAAAACAGCTCTTTTGAGATCTAATGTTCTTGTGATGTGTTCTTTTTTTTGTTACCCACTGACACTGCATATACAGCCCTGTCTGCAGCTGACCCTTACTAATTGCTATACTGTGCCAGGCTCAGCACATTCAGTGCCTAGTGTGACTGCTGCACATGTAAAACCAGTCCGTGCATACCTTTCACTGCACCTATGTGACCGCACACTGTTTTATATGCCAGTCCTTGTATACCTTTTCACTGCACCTGTGTGACCGCACACTGTTTTATATACCAGTCCGTGCATACCTTTTCACTGCACCTGTGTGACTGCACATTGTTATACCAGCAGTCACTGCATACCTTTTCACTGCACCTGTGTGACCGCACGCTGTTTTATATACCAGTCCGTGCATACCTTTCACTGCACCTGTGTGACTGCAGTTTGTTATACCAGCAGTCACTGCAACCTTTTCACTGCACCTGTGTGACTGCGCATTGTTATACCAGCAGTCACTGCATACCTTTCACTGCAGGTGTGTGGCTGCACATTGTTATACCACCAGCGGTCACTGCAACCTTTTAACTGCATCTGTGTGACCGCATGCTGTTTTATATATCAGTCCGTGCATACCTTTTCACTGAACCTGTGGGACTGCATACTGTATTATAGCAGCAGTCAGTGCATACCTTTCACTGCACCTGTGTGACTGCACATTGTTATACCAGCAGTCACTGCATACCTTTTACTGCATCTGTGTGACTGCATTATGTTTTATATACCCGCAGTCAGTGCATCCATTTTCACTGCACCTGTGTGACTGCACATTGTATTAGTCAAATCAGTGCATACCTTTCACTTCATCCCCCCAATATGGACAAAACAAAAGGCAGAGGCAGAGCCAGAGGCAGGCCACCCAGCAGGTCTGTTCGAGCTCGTGCTGACGTGATTTCATGCAGCTCTGGACAAAAGTACAGTGTTCAGAAGGCATGTGCCATCAACTCCCAAGATTGCCAGGATGAAGTTGACTATTTAACACAGAACACCTCATCTTCCTCAGCTTCCGCACGGAACCATGACATATCTTCCTCCGCAGCCACCACTGCTACTACTAGCACCACATCCGCTCCATTTGACACTTCACAGGAGTTTTTTGGGGGGAATTAACTGATTCACAGCCATCATTGTTACAAGATGATGGCACTAAGCATGTTACACCACCACCTCATATGTCTGAGTTAGGCGCCAGTATGGACCTAAGGTGTGAGGATGATGAAGTACCTGTTGTTGGTGCAGTTTTGGAGGTGTCTGATACAAGCAAAGCTGTGGAGGATAATGATGATGATGATGATATTGCCATGGATGTCATGTGGGATCCCAATAGACATGATGACCAGGGGGACAGTTCAGAGGGGGATTTAGAGAGGAGTAGGAGGAGACGAGTTGCTGAAAGAAGCAGGGGAAGCTTATCATCAGAAACAGCTGGTGGCAGTGTCTGGCAGAAGGGCAGTCTGTATATAATAAAGAGCATTATTTTACCTGGCCCCGACATGATTCATGTATCCTCAACTAACTCTTCAGCTGCAATCAAAATGTGACTTCAGTCCCCACATGGTGGTTGCCTGGCTGCATGGCACAAACAGCTGGAGAGGAAGTGGAGGATACATGTATCATGGTGGAACCACCAGGTAAAGTATAAGAATGCTCGTCTGCACATTTATTACTGTTCTGGCTGGAACAGAGTGTGGTCTGTAATGGCGTGGGCGTGATGTACCTACCAACAGATCTCTGCAGGGTCGCCCAGTCCATTGCAGTTACGCCCCTGCTGACACAAGGAGATCACTCTCCTTCCTGTGAGGCAGAAGTTGAAAATTTTGGCCTATGCAGTGTTTTCTGATCAGTTCTCCAGGGAAGCTTTATAGTAAAGAAGCATACTGTTTCTTGGAAAAACAATATTGATAATATATACTGTAATATAAAAATAATTTATGTTTGAAAATTTGGATGATGGGTAATAGGTCCATGTTTCTCATAGAACATATTTGACTTTGAATAAGTCAGTTATCTCTTCCTTTAGGAGATGGACGTGTGCTGATGGATGTGGAAGTGTATGCGTGTGCGGGCAGACGCGTGCAGGGGGGAACAGGGACATGACCACGCGCATGGGTTTAATTACCTGGTCAAACATATATACCCAGAACACAAATAACTGAATATCAAAATAAAATACCAGTTTGTAAAAGTCTAAATACTGAAATTAAAATAAGACAGCATTAAAATCAGTATACTTCCCTTAAAATATTTTTTGAACTCTAGCGTAGATAAATCTTATAAGTTAACCTGCTGCTTAGTATTCTTCCTTCTTCTTCTTTATACATACCAATTATTCTCGCTTAGACCATGTTGCATGGCAGTACATTATCGTGTAGTGTAATAGTTGACCTATACAGTTTCACTAAATTGATCTTTTTCTCAATTCTCACCACACAGGAACTTATCCTGAGGCAGTTTTTCTGACGGTCCACAGTAAATTCATGCATTTCAGGTGTATTGTTGAGTGTGTAATGGTATGCCAAGCTGAAACAAAGGAAATAGAGAAAATGTTCTCGCGCTTCTTATGTAAGCCCATGCTTTGATGTACCTGAGTCATTCCTTCTGTTGTTTTCCTATAAAGCCTTTGCTCACATGCTAGAAGTTTTATGGCACAGCGCTGCTCATTATGTGCTGTGGCTGGCTCAATGTTTCTGTTCAGAGACTGCAGCCCAAGAAGCTTTCCAGGGTGCTGAATGTGTTCAATGACATATAAAGCCAGTCAAAAAAAATCAGCTTAGGCCATTCTCCATAAAATAAGCCCCACAGCAGAGAGGGCATGACTTCAAAATGGAGGGGTGACGGCTCTCTCTTCTATTTCAAGAGGTCTATCCTCACTGTAGATGGATGTGGACCTAAAGTGGAGAAGCAACATAACCATTTTTCTCTGTTTCTAGAGCTCCATCCCCACCAATGGTGGACCTGGGGAATCTTCAGGTTAATCTCCATGTCTGGTCGGATAAATGATTAGAAACCAGTGTGTATGGTATAATCTGATTGCTTCATAAAGTAGAAGCGGTCTGATACGCACCCCCTCTATATAATATGTATGGTGGTTCTCTTGAGGCCTTATACATATTGTGAGCTAAATTTAAATTTAAGAGTCAGTACAACACACAGGAGATTGTAATATTTTATTCTGAAGCCTTCAGAGTTTATTCTTTAATTGCAGTTGGTCTCCTGTTTTGTTGACAGAAGGCTTTTTGCAGAGATTCTGGAGGGACGTTCTCTTAAAGTAAACCTGTGAGATAGAAATGTGTCCCTAAGGTATACTCACCTCAGAAGGGGGAAGCATCTGGATCCTAAAAAGGGCTCCTCCATACTCCTCCAAAGTCTCTTTCCATTGCTGGGACCCCCAAGGAGGTGTCTCCATGCACATGCATATTAGCTCTGTCCTGCTCAGGCTGAAATAACAGAGCCCAATCAGGTCCATGCTCCTGCGCAATAGCAGATGGCTCAGCCTAGGATCAGTGAAGATTTATATAGGTTACAACTGTGTGAACAACAAGTTACTTGCAGTCCTCCAGACCAGGCATTAGCTTGTTTGTTGCTACCTGTTCTGCAACTGCACCTAGTACTGAGAGAAGCATAGTATGCCCCCAGTGCCCACTCAGTAACTTTGGTAGAAGTGTGTGTTCAGGTAGGTAGGTACTGCAGGGTCACATTGTCCCTTAAGTAGCTGCATTGTACTACCAACATACTGAACTGTCAATCCTAGGAGTGCATAAACGGTATGCTGCATTGGTATTTATTAACTTACTGTACAAGTCCAACCAAGTAGTTGTGTTAAACTGTGTCCACCCCATTGACGATAACATTCATATTATTACATATTGATATTTTCACTCAGGGTGACTGTTGCATATTGCAGCTTTTTAGTATTTCACACAGTTGCACCCCAACTATTACACCGTAGGGGGAGATTGTATAGCCCTAGCTGTTATCAGACAATTGCCAGGCATGTGGATTTGTCCAAAGAGCCCCTGTGGGCCACCAGTAGTGGTAATGTCTTGAAATAGAGGGAAGTGGCTATGTCACCCCTCTATTTTAGAGCCAAGCCTTTTCTGCTGGTAGGCATAGGGTTCTTTAAGGGGAAGGGGCCACACTCCTTTTGTTATTTATTTTATTAGTATTGACATAGAGGGAAGTCTACTTTACAATACAAAACATTGTTGTGCATTATCACTGAATGGGCCTGATCCAGTTCACTTTTTTTCCCTAAGTTTTCTCTTATGTGATATTTCACATCTTATTAAATAAAAGAATAATGAGTATAATGAGCAACAAAATATTCATAATAATTTTGATAGTTCCTTTTCTCCTAGTTTTTGGTACTTTTTCAGTTGCAGAGTGATGAAAAGCTATCTTAAAGAGATTCTGTAACAAAAAAAAAAAGTCCCCTGTGGGGTACTCGCCTCAGTAGGGGGAAGCCTCAGGGTCCCAATGAGTCTTCCCCCTCTGCTGTAGCTGCAGGCAGTCCAGCGCTGGCTCCTCCGAAGTGTCCCAGAATCCTCCCTTGACAAGGCTGACAAGTGCTGATAAGCGCTGATTTATTTACCTTTCCTGGCTCCAGCAGGGGCGCTGCTGCGGCAAACCGTATGGAGATAGGCGGAAATACCCAATCTCTGTCGGGTCCACTCTACTACGCAAGCGCAGGAGAGCGGGCCGACAGCGATCGGGTATTTCCGCTTATCTCTGAGCGGAGAGCAGATACTGCGCCTGCGCTGGAGCCATGGAGGTAAATATTTACATGCCCGCTGTTCGGAGGGGCACAGCAAGACCGCCGTGGGACACAGGAGGACGGGGGAAGCCTCGATCGGATCCGGAGGCTTCCCCCTACTGAGGTGAGTACCCCCCATGGGAACTTTTTGTAGTTACAGAGTTTCTTTAAACAGAAGATGAAAATTATCTTTTATGAGAAAACTTGGGAGAAAAAGTACATTGGATTGGGCCCGATGTGTTTTATTTGCAGGTCTTATAATAGTCTTTAAGGCACTCATGCAAAACAGGGAGAAAGCTTTCACAAATCACATTTATACTGAGTTCATTTATGTGCCTATGCCATTTTATTATTAGGAATAATGACTTAACCTTTTCAGTCAGAAAAAAACCTTTAAAAATGAGATTAAAAAGAAGTTCACTGTAAAGTTTGTTGTGTCAAATTACCTAAAAGCTCACTAGCCCTGGAGTACTGTTGGGCCTTGTTTGGGCAAGCTTAATGTTGCCCTGTATCACTAAGTAGCAGTACCTAAATAATGCATCTAGCACTTTCTCTGCTTTTTGTGCATTCTTCCTTGGTTCACAGCATGTCATGTGGTTCCAATTTTGTTTCATCTGAAAGCCAAGTAAAGTCAGAAATTGCTCTCTTTCCAGAAAAGAAAATCTTGAGCTTGAGAAATGAGCTTATATTTGCAGTTAGAACTTTTTTCTTTACAATTGTACATCTAATAAATGTAATTTTATTTTTTTTAATTGTATATAACAAAACATTTATCTTGACTTCTATAAAGTGCATTTTGTAGTAGTTTTGTTACCTAAATATTATGATAAGCATCTATCAGTATCAGCTGACTCAGGTAGACAGGCCTCCATTTGTGACCCTTGAATGTTTGTACTGGTCTGAAAAGAAATGCTCGGAACTATGATTTTATGTAACAGTTCATTTGTTTGTTCTTTCTGACTAAATTCATTTTGGCAATGAGCACTTGAAATGACACTATCATGGTCAAAGGTTTAGAATAGAGGAAAATAAAGTAATGTGAAAAAAAGGTACGGTTGCTCTCTGATCTTTTTTTTATGGTTACCAAACTGTTTATATACATCCCACTCCATCTTACAGAGAGTGTGAGATCTTTTCAGAGAAACATTATTTCTGATTTCAACCTCTTTATCCCTTGCTTGCTTTCTTTAAATGGTAGGACAACAAAAGCCTCTATACAATAAAAGTCTTCAAAAAACGAATTTGGTATTTGCACATCACAGTGATTCCAGGACAAATATAACATCATAGCAATGAAACACATTAACTGGCTCTAAGCAATATCTTGGGACATTTATATCCCAAGGTGGGTAAATATTTTACAACATCTTTTTAAAACAACAGCTTAACATGCCCGTGGGGAGACCCTTGTCAGTTGTTTTAAATTTGCTTTGGACATAAGGTAATAGTAATATGTTATAAAGAACCTGAACCGAGCAATGATTTGGACCAAAATATTGCAGAATATTTTATATAGCTCTTAAGGGAGACATGTACAAATGTCTGTAATGAATATTCCTCTGTGTGTGTGCTTGTGCTACAGTAAGTGCTACATAGGCGAATCCTACTAAAAGCCTCAGTTAACTTTTTGCACCCTTTTGTATTTTATACGTCTAAGCCCGTTTAGTTAATAACAGGGATGGCCATTGTGATGCAAATAATTTCAAGTTGATTCAAAAATGATGGTAATGTGTGCAAATGTATCCAGCTTAAAAATGCAACAACTCCATTTTTTTCCCCTAATCAATTAAACAATAATAACAATTAAAAGAATGAAAAAGATTTTTAATTTGCATGTATGCCAATAGTCCAGTGTTGTGCAGGTCAGCAGCAAGGCAAACTGACTTTGACTTTCCTTCAGCTGTATTACAATGACCTTTACCATCCATTTAACCACTTTGGGAAGGATGGCTATGGCCCCCTTTAAGACCAGAGCTGCCCGTGCCCTTTTAAAGAGGAACTCCAGTGAAAATAATTTAATATAAAAAGGTGCTTAATTTTTACAATAATTATGTATACATGATTTAGTCAGAGTTTGCTCATTGTAAAATCTTTCCTCTCCCAGATTCACATTCTGACATGTATTACATGGTGACATTGTTACTGTGGGCAGATTATGTAGCTGTTCTGGCTTTAACAGACAGCTATAAACAGCCATTTCCTGTGTGTGTCATTGTTACATTGTGGCAGTTTGCCCAGAGTACCATACGGTACCAGAGCCTCTTGTGGGAGGGGTTTCAGCACAAAATCAGTCATACAGCGCCCCCTGATGGTCTGTTTGTGAAAATCATTATATTTTTCATGTAAAAGTGGGTATCAGCTACTGATTGGGATAAAGTTCAATTCTTGGTCGGAGTTTCTCTTTAAGAACTGTGATTCTGGTGATTGGCTTACCGCAATCATGGAGTCATGATGCAATTCTGCTGTCCGCGTGACAGCAGAGCGAGTGGGTGCAGTGAAGTGACGCAAACAGCTTTAGGAATGGTGAGAGCAAACGGCAAGGCGGTGGTGAATAAAATCTACTCCATGTCAGGAATAAACAGCCCCAAACAGAGCATAGATTTTACCCACCACCATCCAGAAGCGGTTAATGTTATGATACTGGTATAATAATGTATGTGTCTACAGGTAAATGTGTAGTGTTTTGCTGTTAATATAGAGAATAATGTTGATGGATGGTGTACATTAAATAGCTAACTAGACTAATAACTGTAACACACACCTTAATAAATTATACCTGTTTTGAGAACAAAGTGATTGTTAGTTAGTGTAGCTCCACATGCACTATGTATTTATTTATTTATTTATTTATTTATATATTTAAAAGCAAAATATGTGAATGCTATTTAAAGAGGAACTCCAGCCTAAACAAACATACTGTCATTAAGTTACATTAGTTATGTTAATTAAAATAGATAGGTAATATAATCTATTATCCACACTGTTTTAAAATAGCAATAGCCTTTCTTTTGTTTGTTTGAGCTAGAACAGGGGTGCCCACACTTTTTCGGCTCGCGACCTACTTTAAAATTTGCCGAGGCCAGGAGATCTACCAATGTCCCAAATGCTAAGCACGCCACCCCTCCCCTGCCCGCCCGCCCTGCGTAGGTTAGCCAGGTATATGTGCCTGCAGCATAGGTTAGATGCCCTCAGTATAGGTTAGCCAGGGATATGGGCCCTCAGTATAGGTTATCCAGGCATATGGGCCCTCAGTGTAGGTTAGCCAGGTATATGGGCCCTCAGTGTAGGTTAGCCAGGTATAGGGGCCCTCAGTGTAGGTTAGCCAGGCATATGGGCCCTCAGTGTAGGTTAGCCAGGTATAGGGGCCCTCAGTGTAGGTTAGCCAGGTATACTGGCCCTCAGTGTAGGTTAACCTGGTATAGGGGCCCTCAGTTTAGGTTAGCCAGGTATATGTACCTGCAGCGTAGGTTAGCCAGGTCCTCTGGACTCCTGGAACCTCCGGCAGGCAGGCCACTGGCCAATAAGGATACAGGGGAGAAGACGCGGCGAGGAGAGAGGGAGGAGAGAGGCAGCGTGACCGCTACGTCATGGCTGGGGGCTGCGCCGGGCATGTTACAAGCACGCACGTTGCAGGCTGCCCGCCGCCGCCGCCCCCAGCCATGACGTAGCGGCCGCGCCGCCTCTCTCCTCCCTCTCTAACTCGCAGCCTCTCCTCCTGCATCCTTATTGGCCAGCGGCCGGCAGCTAAACATAATGAGCTGCTGGCCGCAAAATTTAACGAGACGCGGCCGGGAGGCCGCGATCTACCGAGAAGGCGGTCGCGATCTACCGGTAGATCGCGACCGCCTTCTGGGCAGCCCTGAGCTAGAACATGCAACAAAAGATGTGTACAGAACAGAACAAGCAGTACTTCAAAAATAATTGAATACCATGTCCTAAACGTACATTGTGTTGTAAAGTATTTTTTCCGCAGTTGCATCTCATTGACCATCCCTAATTGTGACTCATTTATCCTTTAACAAACTGAATGAACATCCTTTGACAAATCTAAGTGATTCTGATTATCTTTACATTGTCCATAACAGGTACTTAGGAACAGAGACATCAGCTCAGACTGGGATGGCTCTGATGCAGGTGGACATGCTCAGTGGCTTCAGACTAGCTCCAGAGGGAGTGTTGTTGAAATATCCAGTCAAGAAAATAGAAGAAACTGCAGAGGGCAAAGTCAATATATATTTTGACAGTGTAAGTGACCTTTCACATTCATATTCAACCATAAAACAGAATAGTAACACTTTTTTTAAAATTCATATTTAATGCAAATTGTAATTAATCTTATTTGTATTTTTTATCTTGTGTATCAGGAATGTACTATTGTAGACATTAAATAAAATATATTTCTAATCCTTAGATTAATCAGACGGAGGTTTGTGTGGATATACCTTCCCATCGTGATTCAAAAGTTGGGTATACCCAAGATGCCCATGTATCAGTAATTGATTACTATGAGCCAGGTAATCTATGCAGTATGTGTGTGAGTGTGAGTAATGTGTTGGAAAAGGAGGTGGTTTATAAGTGTATAGAGTACCCAGCAAGCTCATGGTGAACCAATCCTGGCGCTCACTCCAACCTGAGTTATTGCAAGTACTTTCTGTTTTAAAGAGAACCCGAGGTGTGTTTGAAGAATGTTATCTGCATACAGAGGCTGGATCTGCCTATACAGCCCAGCCTCTTTTGCTATCCCAAACCCCCCTAAGGTCCCCCTGCACTCTGCAATCCCTCATAAATCACAGCCTCGCTGTGCAGGCTGTGTTTACATCTATAGTGTCACTCTCGGCTGCTCCCCACGCCTCCTGCATAGCTCCGGTCCCTGCCCCCGTCCCTTCCCTCCAATCAGCAGGGAGGGAAGGGACGCAGGCAGGGACCGGAGTTCTGCAGGAGGCGGGGAGAGCAGCAGACTGACACTATAGAGATAAACACAGCCCACTCTAACAAGCTGCTTGTCAGCAGCGCTGGCTGTGATTTATGAGGGATTGCAGAGTGCAGAGGGACCTTAGGGGGGTTTGGGATAGCAACAGAGGCTGGCCTGTATAGGCAGATCCAGCCTCTGTATGCAGATAATATTCTTCAAACCCACCTCGGGTTCTCTTTAAGAAAGCAAACTTTTGTTTTTTTTATGTATATACTTATTCATTGGCCACTTAAATACAGTAGTTGCACCTGTTCAATTGCTTGTTAACACAAATAGCTATCAGACAATCACAGGAATCTATGACAAATCTATGAAAAATTAAGGCAGTTCTGAAGGCAAAAAGGCGTCCAACCCGATACTAGCAGGGTGTACCTAATAAAGTGTCCTGTGAATATATATTAAATGGAACTCTAGTCAAAGCTCTGTATTCATTTTTAAGCATAGTAATGTAGGGAATATTTATACTAAAGGCCTCTCTCAATGGCAAAAGGGTCACTAGTGAAATCTTTCCGATAGGGACAAAGAGATCTAAACACATATACAATCTGGGAAAGAGATTTTTTTTTGTGCTGTTTGTGTTTGCACTGGGAAGATTACCCACAGAGAAATAAAATATCACACAGCAATGCAAATCTATGTTCTAACTTTTCCCCTTTCTATCAAAAACATTATTAAAAATGTTTGTGAGGAATTTTAATTAAATTATCGATCATGATAATTATCAATATTATTATAGTTGAAGAACATCAGGTAGAATTTAAACCCAACAGGTCTACTACAGATCAAATAGACCACAAAGGAAGGTAGGATAGAAAGGTGCGTAGAAGCGCATCTGCGTGAAACGGCCGTAAGGCTCTCATCCCCCAGCACCCTTCGCACAGCTTTACCAGCAAACCGGTATGTTACTTCTGAATATGCATACATTTTAATCCACGATGTTGCACCATGTGTTATGAATAAACAAGCAGTTTACAGCAGTGCCGGCACTTCTCATCTTTTTCTCCGCCTGCATAGATCAAATAGACCTTCAGAATAGCATGGGAATACAATATCAACATCTATCAATTCTTTTTGTAGATTTATGGCAGGCATTAAGAGATAGAATCTGTATGGAATAATAAAGGAATTTGGCATTCATGCCCAATAAACTGTTATCATTAATACAAATCAGACACTCATTCTAATACTGTATTAGTACTTCATAAAATGTATGCTATATATACAGGTAGTCTCTGACTTACGAACCCCCGACTTACTAATGACCCGCCGATGTGAAGGGTATGGATTCTATGTTTACATGGGAACAAGTCAAAAACATTTTTTTCAAATTGGACTTGTAGTTTTTGAGAAAATCGATTTAAAAAATGTCAAAATGGCTTTTAAACTTGTATAAGCAGATACAGAGGGCAGATGTGACACAGAGGGGGACACTGGAGGCACAGGGGGGCACAGCAGAGTAGGAACAGGGGACAGAGATGGCACAGTGTTCCAACTTAAGAACAGATTCAGGTTAAGAACAAACCTACAGTCCCTATCTCGTTCGTTAACCGGGGACTACCTGTATATATATATATATATATATATATATATATATCAAAGTCCCTGGTATCCAGCACAGGCAGTGATTGTCTGATGCAGGATACATGTACTTGCCTGTTGTTTGAACTGGCACTAAAATAACACTAAACAACACCGCCCCACCCCACCCTCCCTGAGGCAGCAGAAACAACTTACCAATCATCCGGACACCATCTGCTACACAGCTCTCAGCGGCTTTCCGGTGTCCTCCATATATGGCTCTCGGCATGTCACCTAACTCACAACGGTCAACATATACTTTGACCATATTACTGTAGTAGGTGTATTTACGCTAAAGCTGTGGCACAAGTAATTAGCTTGACATGTAGATTTCTTCATTGTTTTAAGGAGTGGGTTGACAATCATTACTTAGGTGATTCAAGTCATTTTTTTGCTAAGCAAATCACCCATAGCCCCTTGTTTGCACTGCAAGTCTCTCGAATAGATGTCCAATCAGTCTCAAAAGCTGGTAGGGTCAGGCAGGCACATCATTTTATATAAAAACAGTGCAGGGCACAGTGACTGCTGTTTGCTTTACATATCCGTGCTTTACATTTCCTTGGTAATCATGGCGCTCTTTAGTCTCTGATATTCTGTTTCACCACAAAATAATGTAGGAATTGGTCTTACATTTCAGAAGCATTTTCACACGAAGCAATTATAGTGTTTTCTCTGTTTTCACGTATTTATTTAATTTTATGAGTACCTTAAAGAGAAACTGTATTGCTAAAACCGCACAAAAGTAAACATACCAGTGCATTAGGGGACATCTCCTATTCCCCTCTGTCACAATTTCGCCGCTCCCCGCCGCATTAAAAGTAGTCAAAAACAGTTTTAAAAAGTTTGTTTATAAACAAACAAAATGGCCACCTAAACAGGAAGTAGGTTGATGTACAGTATGTCCACACATAGAAAATACATCCATACACAAGCAGGCTGTATACAGCCTTCCTTTTGAATCTCAAGAGATCATTTGTGTGGTTACCTTCTGTCGCCCTGCAGCTCTTATCCACTGAATACTAGTGACAGGCTGATCGTTTCTTCCTGCAGACAGCTCTGCCCTGTCTGTAATTCCTCAGTATGTGTCAGCCAGCTCCTTTCACACCCTAAAGCTGGCCATACACTGGCCCGATTTTCCGCCGATCGACAGCAGATTCGATCACTGGGATCGAATCTGCTGTCAAATCGTTCACGCAACACGCTAATTTTCGTTCTATTTCGGACCAAAAAAGTGCGGTCCCGTCGATCGTGCTGTGCAGAAAATTACCGTTGATCACCGCGGGTAAGGAGCGCATCGCTAGCGGCGTACGACCGACGCAGGTATACATTACCTGAAGCTGGCTCCCGGCATCTTCTCCGCATCACCTCCCGGCGGGCATCTTCTCCGCATCAGCTTCCGCATCCCAGCTTCCAGCATAACTTCCTGTGTCACTGCAGTGACAGCGAAAGTACAAATAGAGGGCGCTCTATTTGAACTTCCGCAGTCACTGGAGTGACAGAAAGTTATGCTGGATGCCGGGATGCGGAAGCTGATGCGGAGATGATGCCCGCCGGGAGCCGATGCGGAGAAGATGCCCGGGACCAGGCTTCAGGTAATGTATGCGGGGGCCCGGGGGGCGGCAGCTCAGCAGATTGTGATCGGTTTCAGGCTGAAATCGATTCACAATCTGTTTGCAATAAAGGCAGCCATACGATCAGATTCGATCAGAGAGGGATCTATCTGTTGGTCGAATCTGATGGCAAATCGACCAGTGTATGGCTACCTTAACAGAGGAGGATTTTTATCCAGCTCTCTTTCACTGATAACCAGAGATGCTGCTGGCTTATGTAAATAACACACACACTGGAGTGTGCATAGAGGGGCCTGGAGGGGGGCGTGCATAACAGATCAGCACAGAAGAGTTGGCAGCCTTCCAGACACAGGGCAACAAGTCCGACAGGGGAAAGATACATTGATTTATTACAGAGACGGTGATAGTAGAAAGTGCTGCAGTAAGCCAGAGTACATTAGAATAGGTTTAGGAACTTGTAGGATGGTAGAACAAAGCATGACATTTTTGTTACAGAGTCTCTTTAAAGAGTAACATGCCCATCAGAAAGTGGGAAAGGTTGGTTCTGAAACAGAGGGGAGATACGGCTTCTCCTTCACTCTCAGAGCTTTATTCCTGCTGCTGGTGGGCATGGAGATCCGTTGGAGAAAATCCCCATGCGTGGTGGCAGGGGCATAGCTATAAATCACTGAGCTCCATAACAAATTTCTGGTTGGGCCGAGGCCCCCTCCAAAAGTATCATTAGAGTCCCCACATTAGGGTAGCAGCATGTCCTCCTCAAGAGTGGTATTAGGGCAGCCACAAGTGTTCCTTCCCCTTAGAAAGCATTACTAAGCCTTTTTGTAACAGGTTAATATGTGTGTGGTGGTGAGAAGGGGGCAAGTCACATTTGGGAGGGGTAGGGCAACACATGGGAGGGGTGGAGTCACTAACAGTATCAGAAGGGGAGGGGTGGAGCTACAACCAGCACTGCTCTCCTTCTCTGTTCCGGACCTGGCCGGAACTAACAACAAAGTGTCGGGTAGTGTTGCTCGGATACAACTCGTGAACATGGCATATCCGTAATTCATGAGCATTTTTTCACTATGCGACATTGTGATCCGAATCCGTGATCGGACATCGATCATGAATTCAGTTCCGAACAAGGTCTTTTTGAAAACAAAATGACCCCTTCTTCCCGCTGTTCTATTAAACATATCTTGCAAATTTGGTGTTTATAGGAAATAAGGGGGATTTGCTATTAACCACTAAAGTCCACGGCTTTTGGCAATTTTTAATCACAAATACTTTTTTATTTTGAAACTTTAAAATCCGTGATTGGGGGTATCTAAACAAAACTGGTGTTAGGCCATATCAATACGAAGAGAGACGGCAGGTGAAAAAATAGTCCCATTTCACCTGCCTTTCTCTCTGCAATTTGTCAGGGAAGGACATTGGGTACAGGGGGTCATGACCAGGCCCACGGGCCCATGAATACAGTACAAAAAAAGCACAGACATACAGCATCAGAGCCTTAACGTGAGCCTGAGGTGGAAGTAATATGATGGCTGCCATATTTATTTCCTTTTAAACAATGTCAGCTGCCTGCATCTTGATCCTCTGGCATCAGTAGTGTCTAAGTCACAACCCTGAAACAAGCACGTGGCTAATCCAGTCAGACTTGAGTTAGAACTCCTGACCTGCATGCCTATTAGGCTCTATGGCACATCAGTATTAGAGACACAGGATCAGAAAGACAGCCAGGCAACTTGCATGGTTTACAAGGAAATACAGCCATGCCAAAATTGTTGACACCCCAGAAATCTTTCCAGAAAATCAAGTATTTCTCACAGAAAAGTATTGTAGTAACAAATATTTTGCTATACCCGATATTCCCATTGTGTGTATTAGAACAAAACAAAAAAAAGGGAGGAAAAAAAGCAAATTGGGCATAAAGTCACACAAAACTCCAAAAATGATCTGGACAAAATTATTGGCGCCCTTAACCTAATATTTGGTTGTACACGCTTTTGAAAAGATAACTGAAATCAGTCGCTTCCTATAACCATCAATAAGCTTCTTACACCTCTCACTCTGATTTTTTGGACCTCTCTTCCTTTAGAAACTTTTCCAGGTCTCTCCTATTAGAAGGGTGTTTTTTTCCCGACAGCACTTTTAAGATCTCTCCACAGGTGTTCAATGGGATTAAGATCTGGACTCATTGCTGGCCACTTCAGAACTTTCCAGCGTTTTGTTGCCATCCATTTCTGGATGCTGTTAAATCTTCTTAATTTGCATGAAGATTGAAGGTAGCAAAATATTTAAAAGAATAAACCGAACATGTCTATTATCTACTAACGCCTCTCAATATGTTTTTTTTTTCCCAAACAGGAATGAGAACAGTAAAGAGCTACAACTCAGAGGTCATGCGGCATTTGTCTCCGTGTACATTCTGTAAGGAAGACTGTGAATCATGCAAAGATAGCAGTCATACTACCTTTCAATCACCTTCAGTAAAATGTCTTTCTATAGTTTTGTTGATATTATACAATTTGCTATTGTAGGAAAAAAAAAAAAAACCTCACAGCACAATAGAATGTATGTTTTACAAGACCTTTCTAAATTAGTATGGCTGAGGTTTTGTTACAAGTAGTGATGAGCAAATATTCTCTTAATATGCAAATCTCTCCTGATCTAGTAGGAATCTAAGCCAATTAAAGCCTCAAGATGCAGTTTTTTTTTAAGCAGAAGTTAGCTTATTGACCAGCAGCTTAATTGGCTCAACCTCTTATTTATTCTAAGTAAGAGAAAATTTGCAAGTTCAGAAAATTGTTTTACTTATCAATCATTATGTGCAATGCTAAAGGCAGCTGAGAGCTATGTTTAATACCACAAGTAGTTAATTTTGACAAAATATCTAGCAGTGTATTATGCATGCATTCATTTTTGATATGCACTATGTAAATCCACACATAAAATAAATAAATAAATAAAGTGCAGGAACTGCCCACCAAAAACTGATATATCAGTGGTAGGTAGTGGAATCTGGTGGGCTGAGCCGACCAATATTTTCACTTGCATATTTGCATAAATTATAATATTAATAATAAAAGTATGTACCCATAAGTGTGGAACTGAGAATTTCTGCTGAAGGGGTACAGACTGAAGAGTAGGGATGGTCAGTGAGATGAAACTACTTCAGGCTGGGAGGACACTACGCAGTGCTGACAATCATGCATTTTCTGCACTGTGCGTTTTTGCTGTGTCTTTGCATGGGTTTGAGACTGTGTTTTCGAGTTTGCATTTTTAACCCATTTTTTGTGCAATTTGCATTATTTATTACATAATCCATTGAATACAATACAGTATGTTTTTACAAAAAAAACATCAAAAAGGCATGTAAAAATGCGTGTCTCCATTGAGATACATTATGTGCGTTTTACATGTATTTTTGAAAATTATGCAGCAAGTTGTGCATTTTCAAAAATGCACAATGTAAAACGTGCATTTATGCGGCCCATAGACTATCACTAGAGGGAAAAATACTAGCGTTTTCCACATCGCTTGCATTTCTGCCTAGTGTGTTCCTAGCCCTAGTCTTGATGCAGAATTATGCAAATCTTGCAATGCAATTTATTCAGCTTGAGAATGGACTAGTCAAATGAAGCCAAGGTTGGATTTTATTGGTCTGTTTTCAAGTATATACATTTGCATTAAATCTTTGCATAATTCTGCATCAATTTCAAATGATGTGCATCTCAATGACCATCCCTAATCGAGATCTCATGGCTGGAGTCCATGAGACAAGTAAGAAATTGTTATGTGGTTTATCAAATTATTCTATTGATTGCTTATGTCACCATTAAATCATTTTTAATAATGCTAAGAATCCAACAGGAAGACTTTTATATTTAGAATTATTTATTGAAGCATGCTCTTTGCCACTTTAAAACATGAAGATCTGAAGAATAATTTTTTTAAAACTATAAGTACATGTCAGTATTTTTTAAACAACCAGTTTATGTAAATGTTCCTTGTACATACTGTGGTACTGTTTTTTCCCCCAGAAACACTGACTATTTCCATTTCATTTTAAAGGACATTTTGTACTAGCTGTGCATAATTATAACTTCAACAACTGAAACTGGTCCGACCTAAAAAGAATAGTCTGATCTTCAAACTTAAAATCAATTCTCATTTTTCTGAATTAAACATTTTGCATGTTTACTACATTTTCATATGGTTTGTTAGCATCTACCAGCCCAGTCATTTTAGGGGGGACAATTCTTACTTTGTACATTTCTGCTTAGTATGCATTTATTAAATATTTGATAAACACCAACTGTGGTCATTTAGTTTTGAATTTGGCAGATGAGTTTGAACAGTGCATATGAATAGCTTTTTTTTATGTGATTTTTTTTACACACAGTAAAATATACTGTGCATATGCTTAACTGATCACTAGGGATGGTCTTAGAAATGCAACTCATTCCGAGTTCATACAGGATTATGGAAATTTTGTATGGATATAATTACACAGCTTGAAAACAGACCAATCAAAAGCCACCTTTCTGGCATTCGATTGGTCTGTTTCCAAGTAGCATATACTGTATTTACATGCAAAGTGGTCAACTTTTCAAATTGTCAGGTGTAACAAAAGTGCTGCCTTTGTAGTGTTAAAAGTAATGTAAAGAGGTCTGTTTCCGTAACAACTTTTCTCTATAAGTATGAAGCAAATGAAACAAATCCATGCTTAACTCCTTGGAGACTGTTGCGAAAATCATACAATTTTTAAAATATATATAAACATATACATATAAGAAGTACATTACTTCCAGAGTAAAATGAGCCACAAATTACTTGTCTCCTATGCTGCTATCACTTACAGTAAGTAATAGAAATCTGACAGAACCAACAGATTTGGAACTAGCCCATCTCCTCATGGGGGGGGGTTCTCAGGTTTTTCTTTATTTTCAAAAGCACTTAGTGAATGTCAGTTGCTCTGTCCAACTGCCAAAAAAGTGCACGTTGAGCAGGGAGGCTGACCAGCATCTTTGTATAAAACTTTTTCAGGAAGTGTCTTTATAATGAATAAAGGCCATGCTGAGTATCCCCTATGGAGAGATGGACTAGCCCAAAACCTGTCAGTAATGTCATATTTCTAAAACCTAATGTAAGTGACAGCAACATATGAGAGAAGTAATCTATGGCTCATTTTACTCAGGAAGTAACATACTTTCTTATTTGTATGTGTTTATTTATATTTTAAGTTTTAAGATTTTCATGACAGTGGTCCTTTAACCACTTCCCAACTGAGGGGTTTTACCCCTTGACCACCAGAGCAATTTTCACCTTTCAGCGCTCCTTCCATTCATTCGTCTATAATTTTATCATTACTTATCGCAATGAAATGAACTATATCTTGTTTTTTTCGCCACCAATTAGGCTTTCTTTAGGTGGGACATTATGTCAAGAATAATTTTATTCTAAATGTGTTTTAATGGGAAAAAAGGAAAAAATGTGGGAAAAAATTTATTATTTTTCAGTTTTCGCCCTTTATAGTTTTTAAATAATGCATGCTACTGTAATTAAAACCCATTAAATGTATATGCCTATTTATCCCGGTTATAAAACCGTTTACATTATGTCCCTATCACAATGTTTGCCGCCAATATTTTAGTTGGAAATAAAGGTGCATTTTTTTCAGTTTTGCGTCCATCCCTAATTATAAGCCCATAGTTTATAAAGTAACAGTGTTATACCCTCTTGACATAAATATTTAAAAAGTTCAGTCCCTAAGGTAACTATTTATGTTTTTTTTTTATTGTAAATTTTTTATTTTTTTTTTTATTACAAAAAAAAAAAAATTGGGGAGTGTGGGAGGTAAGGAGTTAATTTTTTGTGTAAAACAAGTTTATTTGTGTGTAGAAAATGGTTAGGGTGTAGTTTTACTATTTGGCCACAAGATGGCAACATTACCAATTTGTTTCATGCTACCTGCAAGCGTCCTTCCGGACTCTTGCAGGAAGTAGAAAGAGGCTGGGACTTTGTTATTTTTTCACAATGATCGCGCTGCTCAGCCGAGCGGCAGCAGGTCATTGCGGGGCTTAGATCAACGAACGGGAATGGATTTTCCCGTTCGTTGATCTCTGGGCGAGCGGGCGGCGGCGTGTTTACTAGCGGCGGGCGGCGTGTTTACGAGCGGGAACGCGGACAGCGGCGGGAGTGCGCAAAGTACGGATTTCTCCGTCCCTGGGGGAGAAAGGATGGAAAAAGGGGCGGAGAAATCCGTACGCGCGGGGGTAAAGTGGTTAAACAATACCAATTGCCTGGCTGTTCTGCTGGTCTTCCTGGCTCAGTAGAGTCTGAATCACACACATTAAAGAAGCATGTTGTTAAAGGGAGTCTAAGGGTAGGAACTCACTAGGCAGAATCGCATATGCGTTTTCCTTAGCACATAGTGGAAAACGCATGTGCGATTCTGCCTAGTGTGTTCCTACCCTCAAGCAAAACTTTAAAAAAAACAAACAAACAGATACTTAGCTAAGGAGAGGGAAGACTCTGGGTCCTATAGAGCAGAGCTCCCCAACCCTGTCCTCAAGGCCCACCAACAATACATGTTTTGCAGAAAACCACAAACATTCACAGGTGGGGTAATTAGTGTCTCAGCAGAGCTGATTAACTACCTGTGTAAATTTCCACAAAACATGCAGTGTTGGTGGGCCTTGTGGACAGGGTTAGGGAACACTGTGTAGAGCTTTCCCGTTTCTCTCCTCATCCCGTCGTTCGTGCACTGCCTCCCCCATTAGCAGTCTCCGACCAATCGATCGAAGACTACTATTTTCCACTTTAGGTGGACTTTGGAAGTCTTCCGGAGCACACAGGCTTCTGAAGATTAGAGATGGACTGAACCTCTGATTTTCGGTTCGCAAACCGGGGTCGCGAACTTCCACAAAAAGTTCGGTTCACGTGAACTTCCACGAACCGCAATACACTTCAATGGGGAGACGAACTTTGAAAACTAGAAACACTTATGCTGGCCACAAAAGAGATGGAAAAGATGTTTCAAGGGGTCTAACACCTGGAGGGGGGCATGGTGGAGTGGGATAGATGGAAAAAGTCCCGGGGGAAAAATCTGGATTTGACGCAAAGCAGCGTTTTAAGGGCAGAAATCACATTAAATGCAGGCCTAAAATGCTTTAAAACATCTTGCATGTATATACATTAATCAGGGAGTATAATTAGAGTACTGCTTCACACTGACAAACCAAACTCACTGTGTAACGCACTGCAAACAGCTGTTTGTGTAGTGATGGCCGTACTGGACTGGTGCGCACCATGGCCAGATTGCTCTTCCTCACTCAGTGATGTCAGGCAATGTCTGACTGCCTTATCAACTTTCAATGGTTCTTTCTATAACATAGTTAAAGCTTACATCTATTTTTGAAAATTACTTTTTCTGCTGGCTGTTCACTGCCTGTAATGAGAATCTGCTATGGAGGGCAAGTCTGCCATTGCTAGTGACCACGAGTAATGGCCAGGGAATCCTGGGTCGATTCTGGTCCGGAGTGGGAGCCTAAGAAACGGCTACCACCACCACACATCCAAGGAAGGCAGCAGGCACGCTGTGGGCAAAGGAGCAGGAACGGCTAACACACACATCCATGGAAGGCAGCAGGCATGGCATGCACATCCCAATGACAGACAGATACCGGACAGGCAGAGTGACTCTGTGTGCACTCACGTAGGTAGGTGGGTGCACTGTGAACAGCAGGTAGGTAGGCATATGCAGTGATGAGTATTACAATGTGCACAGTGGTGTAGCTAAGAAGCTATGGGCCCCGGTGCAAGTTTTACATGGGGGCCCCCCAAGCACTCTATACTTAACAATTGATATGGTGCACCAAAACCTGCCAAGGACAACAACAGTGTCAGAGGTGCAAGTAGGGGATGGGAAACAGTTTAATGATTACTACTATTTTAAGCATATATAGAAGTGATTATTACAGCACAGGGTCAATAGAGAGCTAATATTGTGCTTGAGGGGGGCCCCTCGGGGCCCCCTCTGACCCAAGGGCCCCGATGCGGTCACTACCTCTGCACCCCCTATTGCTGCACCACTGAATGTGCACCTGTCACACACTGATATATACCGGACAGGCAGAGGGACTCTGCGTGCACTCACGTAGGTAGGTGGGTGCATTGTGAACAACAGGTAGGTAGGTATATGCAGTAATGGGTATTACAATGTGCACCTGTCACACACACAGGTAGTCACTGAATGTGCTGGGCCTGGCAGAAGCACACACACAGTATGAATTATCAAGGCTGTCTATGCAACACAAGTGTCAGTGGGACACACACAAAAAAAAAAATAGATCACAAGAACAAGATTAGCTCTCAAAAGAGCTGTTGTGGTGTGTGTTTTTTTAGCAATTCGAATCAGCAAGGAGCAAGCTAGGAAGCCTTCAAGAGCCTAACTAATCTTTACCTATGAGAGCAAAAGTAGTACAGAGGCGCCAACAGGGTAAAAACAATATTTCTTTAAAATGGATACTCCGAGGAGTATGTAAATAAACAGATTTTTGCTTAAAACAGCAATTTTTGTGTCTGTTTTGGAGGGGTAAGTCCACCGCTACCTACTTCATTTTATCCATTTTAAAGAAATATTGTTTTTACCCTGTAGGTGCCTCTGTACTATTTTTGCAGTTGTTTCCACCCCTGGTGGAGGGGAATTCTTCTTTTTCCCCGATCTACAGAGAGCGACTTCTTAATCCTGAGTGGGGACAGGTCTAATCTCCTCACCTGCCTTCATAGTGGTTACCTGGACGGTAACCCTTGTTTGTGAGTATAACCTACCTATACTTACCTTCCATACCCAATTTACAGTACATACTACACTATACTGGGTTCTCGGTGTCTTCCCTTATATTTTTACCTATGAGAGAGTCTGCAGCAGCTTTCCCTTCTCTCACTATTGCAGGCACACTAGTGAGTATAATGGCCGGCGCTGCCTGCCTTTTGTAAGGGGGGAGTGGCTCCAGGAGGGAGTGTAGCCTGATTGGCTACAATGTGCCTGCTGACTGTGATGTAGAGGGTCAAAGTTGACCCTAATGGTGCACTATGGGGGCAAACCGAACTTCTGGAAAAGTAGTGGCCATCTCTACTGAAGATGGCCCGCTCCATACTGCACACGTGCGAGCACCCTCTTTTGCACACTCGCGTATGCGCAGTACAGAGTCGCCCGTCTTCAGGAGCACTCTGGTTGCCAAAGACTTCCGCAGCCTCCCTTGGCGGGAGATTTAAATGGAGGAACCTGCAGGGGAATGAGGGGATGAGGAGAAGAATGGAAAGGCTCTGTGGGACCCAGAGGCCCGTCTCTCCTTAGGTAAGTATTTATTGTTGTTGTTTTTTGTTTTTTTTAAATAAGGCTTCAAATTCACTTTAATCCCATCAGACCTGATTCAAAAACACCTGATCTGCATGCTTTTTCAGAGTTTATGGCTAAAAGGATTAGGGGTAGACGATCAGCAGGGCAGCCAGGCAATATACAATATGCATTGTTTAATAGGAAATACTGTACATTCTGGCGTATAAGACTACTTTTGAAAACTTGAAAATCATCTGAAAAGTCAGGGGTCGTCTTATACGCCAGGTGTCATTGATGCCGGGTGATACACCCTATCCTGTTACCGACTCTCAGATCTTGCTGCTGAGGACTGTAGTGAAGTGGCGCAGGCGTGCATGTGCAAGATCTGAGAGGCAGAGAAGGAGGTAAATAAGATACAAGGGTGGGCCAGAAGGGTGAAAGAGGCGTGTTTTATAGGCACAGAGCAATCTTTTCTTCCATACTGCTCTGATAAACAGGGAGACAGGGAGTGCTGACCAATCCACTTAGGGAGGGGGAGCGTTTGCCGTTGACCAATCCAACCAGTCAATCGCCTATATACTGTTATATACTGGGTACCACATACAGTACAGCACCAGTATCTGTTCATACATAGCACCAGTATATGATGTTTTTTAATTTTTATTTGGTGTGTGTTGGAAAAGGGGTAGTCTTATACGGTAAGTATATCCCAAACTCTATATTTTAATTGCAAAAGTTGGAGGGTCGTCTTATACGCCCAGTCGTCTTATACGCCGGAATATACGGTAAATATGTTTGCCTTCATATCCCTCTCAGTTCAGGTGTGCTTTAACCAGCTCGTGTTCCATGGTATTTACTGATATTTTTTCACACCAGCTGAGATGCTATGATACAGAAGTAACTTTTTAATCACTTATACCATCTTAGTGATATACTGTACATATATTGTTTTTTTTTGTACAATCTAGGCTTTCTTTGGGTAATATTTTTCCCCAAAACTATTTTATTTCATAGTCATTTTATGGGGAAAAGTTAAGTGTAAATTCACATTTTTTTTCCACCCTATCTAATTTTTATATGATGGGTCCCACAATTATCAAACACATTCAAATGAATGTTTTGGCCCTTCCTAGTTAAAATGATACCCCATATGCCATATTTTATTACTGCCTGAGCATGTGGCAGACTGTTATACCCAGCCTGTGCATCTGTAGCGACTAGATGCGTTCGCTAGGGCAATAGTTTGGTGGCCATAGTGCTGTACAGATGCATTGCTAGGCAATGGCAGAGCAAAACATTTGTAGAGCATTGGGGCTCCAAACATTCAACCATGTGATTGCATCAGATCGCTACAGGCGGGAGTCATTAAAAGTTTATAAAAAGGTATATGTATTGCAGAGCTCATCAATGGGTTAATAGGCTAGGCTGGGGTTAAAACTTGGGAATTAAAAAAAAACAAAAAAACACACATTTTATTGGGACGTCACTTTAAATTTCTTTAACTTTTAAAGAGACACTGAAGCGAAAACAAATTATGATATAAAGAATTGGTTGTGTAATACGGATAATTACTAGAATTTTAGTGGCAAAGAAACTATTCTAATATTTTTATTTTCAGTTATATAGTGTTTTTTATAACATTGCATCATTCTCTAATATTTGCAGTTTAGACACTAAGTACTCAGCAGTCTAAATGGGTTCAAAAATTCACTAGCTTGCTCAGCAAAATCTTACCTGCAGAGGGAAAAAAGGTACATTTTCTTTTAAAGCTTATCTCAAGTGTCTGGCAGAGTTCTCTGCGACTTTGAAAGTCGTAGTGCTCAATGGGTAATTTGCATAGATAACAACTGGAGTTTCTTAGCTCTTCCTTTACTGGAAACAATATTAGACTTCTGTCTCTGCTGCTAATGGTTTTTTTCTTAGCTATACTACACATACAAATCATTATAACATCAATTTTTTTTCGCTTCAGTGTCTCTTTAAAACTTTTTTTTTTGCCTAACTTTATTGAATGATTGTTTGCTAGCAGCAATCATTCACAGGACCATAGACATGCGGCGGTGAAGTTCGGACCCGGTGTAGTAATACCTATGCTGCTTCTGGCTTAAAGGAATCATCAGGCTGCAATGGCTTCCCCCCGATCTACTTGTCATTGGCTTCCTCCAGCTCCTGCCCGGCAACATGTCCCACGACGCAGCTCCACTCGCAGCCTGCGGCCTGGTATCCCTGCCGGTACTGAGGCCGACCTCAGGGTCGGCCCCCTACTGCGCCTGCGTGAGCGGCACTGTCAATCACGGCCACGTTGTCCACGCTGTACTGCACAGGCGCAGTAGTTCTGTATCTGCGCGGTGGAGATGCAGTACGGTGCCAACCCTGAGGTCGGCCTCAGTACCGGCGGTGATACCAGGCATTGTATTTCAAGCATGTGCTTAGTTGTTTACCCAGAGGTCTTCTCTAATGAGCTCTCTAGCTCCATTAGCAAGTATCCTATTACTTAAGCATTCTTTCATTTCTTGTCTTAAAAAAAAGTTTGGTCAGGCATGCAAATATGGACTTTTGAGCTTTATCATTCCCAGCCTGCATCACTTACTTCCTTAACTCACTAAAGCCTGATGTGCTGATGTGTCTGGCTGAACAAAGAAATGCTAATCTCTGAAGTGAGGCATGACAGGATATGTACAGTAATTATCTATGTGTATGGAGACCAGTGTTAGCCTGTTAGTGGGCCTGATAGGCAGAGAATAAAGACGTATGGAAAGGTTCTTTTGAAAAGGGACAAAACTTGAAAATGAGACATGAAAGAAAAGCAAACACATTTTTATAGATGTATTACATCACATTTTCAATATGAGCAGATGTACTATAATTAAAAACACAAGGAAATGAAGGATAGATGTGGATTTGCAGACAGGTGTCATAAGCTTAAAATAGACGCTATAATAAAGATGCTTAGGTGGGAGTTCTACAATCTACCTTTTCTGTTGTTTGGGATTTGTCATTCCAACCAACAGTGTGAACAATGGAGGCATCATAACTTGACAAGCCTTATTAGGCTTTGATGTTTTATTTGTTTTGTAAACCCTTCTTGAAAGGATTATTTTTTCTTTATTTAAAGTTATTCTGTTTACTTTTGGTGAAATTGTAAAATAAGTATGAAATGAGAAGACTATAGACGGTAACTTGTCTTGCTTTTGTGCTGGTCCTTTACCTCTGGTATGCATTGACCCAGAATGAGTTTGAAGATCAGTGTTTCGACTTCACTCTTCACTTCAATTCCACTGGCTATGTGCTTGTTGTAACTTGTTTTTAAAGGTAATAAAGATGTCAGTTCTCACATTTGTCGCCCAATAAAAACCATTCCCAATAGCAGAGAATATATGCCTTTATTACTAGGAGATATGATATGCATGAGGGTCTCTGAAATAAGTGAAAAAGTATTTTGCAACAATCATTGTTTGTTCCATATGTAACACAAATCACACTTTGCTGTAATGTTTTGAGGCAACAGAATATTTCAAATAATAACTCAAATGAAAACAGCTTTGAAAAAAATTATGGGACCGTTAGAATAATATTATGTTGCACAATCAATAGAAGCAATAACATCAAACATGCAAACCTTGTAGCTCCAACAGAACCTGACTTTTCTGGCGCAAGTTGTCAAGTTTTTTTTAAATGTCCTGCTACTCTATCATACTTTTAAACTTGGATGAGTCCCACTCTCTGGCTATCCACCTGTAACTATAACAAGGTGGTGAAGCGTGCAGGAAACCTTCCCAGGATACCACAGGGACTTCAATAGTATTCAGCAAGTAGAGATCCGCACTGCCTCTGTAGATAAATCTTGTTTTATTGATTACAAAAACATATACATTAAAAAGAACAGTGGGGCAAGACAGTCCACTGTTTCGGGCTCCTGCCCATCTTCATGTTGCCCGGTTCTGATTAGACACTGACAAACTTCTCTATATTTACAAATAGGTAGCCAATCAACATCCCTATACAAATTGGAGAACCTGATGGGGAACTGCTATTTTAAATATACCACCCCTCCTACTAATGCAAATCTAGGAGCATATCCTGAAAATACATACAATCTGAAAATACAGAAAATATCACTTCAAATAAATAAAAAGCTCAAGATACCTAGAAAAGTCTATGTCAGGGAACCATTCATGTAGTGTGCAATATCCCAAAAGCATCCGATCTCTCAAAAACAGCGTTAGAAAAACTCACGTAGGATGTAAACAACGATGGAGGAACCGCCGACCAATCAGCTCAAAGTGACGAAGGAGGCAGCGTGTATTACACCGCCCCCAAACAATAACATCTTAGATAAACAAAAGCCGCCGACCAATAGCGCCACCGCATCAGTGACGTCACCGTCCACCGACCAATGGCGCAACAGCGGGAGGAGCCACCACGGGAACAGGGTGCACATCTACAAAAACTCGGCCGATCACGCCATCCTCAAAGGAAGCGCCAACCAATAAAAAACAGGGCTGCTGAATGAAGATATCGGCATAAAAATAAAGTTTTGCCAGACAATCCGTGCAGCCCACCCGTGCGCCGACTAATAAAAATAAGCATACAGAGGTACTATTCAGTCTAAATTAAAGAAAAAACGCCACTAACCAATGGTCAGCTTCAACTATATAACAACCAATAATGGGACACCTCTATTACATATGCTTAAAGAGACACTGAAGCAAAAAAAAATATGATATAATGAATTGGTTGTGTACTATGAATAATTACTAGAAGATTAGCAGCAAAGAAAATATTCTCATATTTTTATTTTCAGGTATATAGTGTTTTTTCTAACATTGCATCATTCTATAATATATGCAGATTACACAACACTCAGCATTCAAAATGATTCTTTCAGAACAGTCTGTGAACTAATGACCTCTCCTCTGTCAGAGAAAAAGGAATTTGTTTAGTAATAAAAGTCAGATAACAGCCCTCTCCACGACTTTGAAAGTCGTAGAGCTTAAGGGCTTTTTTCCATAGAGATAACAACTGGAGTTTCTTAACTCTTCCTGTACTGGAAACAATTAGACTGATGTATCTGATCTTAATGTTTTATTTCTTAGCTGTACTACACATACAAATCATAATATCATAATTTTTGTTCGCTTCAGTGTCTCTTTAAGGAAATGCACACAACATGAAAAATACTTATTAGCTACAGTTAAAAGTGAATCAATTAAACTAAGATATCAAAATGAACAGTAATTAACACAGATAACACTACATGAACAAACTGACAACCATTCATAGCACAGATCATAATCATAATCAGATTATAATAATTGGTACATTTATATGTAGGACCAAAACATACGGAAAAGGGGCGGTGTGGTATTTTTCATGCCTTAATTGCCACATCTGTAACAGTCTGATTAGAGGGGACACTTTTAGACATCCAACAAGTGGTAAAAGCTATAAGATTCGTGGCAGATATACATGCGATTCCAGTTGGGTAGTGTATATGTTTAAGTGCCCTTGTGGCAAATGCTATGTTGGTCAAACGACTCAGAGACTAAAAGACCAACTGGCATCGCATAAATCTGCAATACGTAATTTTAATAAAGATCAGGCAGTTTCTGAACATTTTACTATTTTTCGACATAATGTGAGCCAATTGAAAGTGTGTATCTTGGACAGTGTCCCCCCAGATAATAAAGGTGGTGATAGATTATCCAAATTATTGAAAAAGGAATCTAGATGGATTAGAGAATTGGATACTGTTAATACAGGTTTGAATAGGGATTATGATCTGCGCTATGATTGGTAGTCAGATTGTTCATGTAGTGTTATCTGTGTTAATTACTGTTCATTTTGATATCTTAGTTTAATTGATTCACTTTTAACTGTAGCTAATAAGTATTTTTCATGTTGTGTGCATTCCCTTAAGCATATGTAATAGAACTGTCCCATTATTGGTTGCTATACAGTTGGAGCTGACCATTGGTTAGCGGCGCTTTTTCTTTAATTTAGACTGCATAGTATCTCTGTATGCTTATTCTTATTAGCCGGCGCACGGGTGGGCTGCACGGATTGTCTGGCAAAACTTTATTTTTATGCCGATATCTTCATTCAGCAGCCCTGTATTTTATTGGTCGGCGCTTCCTTTGAGGATGGCGTGATTGGCCGGGTTTTTGTAGATGTGCGCCCTGTTCCCGTGGTGGCTCCTCCCGCTGTTGTGCCATTGGTCGGTGGACGGTGACGTCACTGTTGCGGTGGCGCTATTGGTCGGTGGCTGTTGTTTATCTAAGACGTTACTGTTTTGGGGCGGTGTAATGCTTTGGGGCGGTGTAATGCTTTGTCACTTCGAGCTGATTGGTCGGCGGTTCCTCCATCGTTGTTTACATCCTACGTGAGTTTTTCTAACACTGTTTTTGAGAGATCGGATGCTTTTGGGATATTGCACACTACATGAATGGTTCCCTGACATAGAGTTTTCTAGGTATCTTGAGCTTGTAACGATCTGCTCAGCTGTCTGCACGTGCAGACAGCTGTTTGTCCATTCTTTAGGTCTGAATGCTGCAGGTCCCTGGAAAAGAGACCTGTCTTCGCTTTGCAAGTTTCAGAGTTGCTCTGCTGAGGAATTTGCATACACTTGTCATGCAAATTGCCTAGCTGCCTTCTTTGAAGGCTTGCAGTATAAATACCATGTTCTCCCAGAATCCTTGGCTGGTTATGATGGTTTGTTCCTGCAAACTCTCCTGGAGTGTCAGCCTTGCTGTCGTTTGCTAAGATTATCTTAGAGTAATTCCTGGGGACTGCACTAGGCATCCCTTCTAGTGCAGTCAGGTTGTATTATCTGTATTGCCTTGTTTGGTCTCTCTGTCTCGATTGTCTTGTTGCTAGCGGCAGTCAACAGGAAATCGTTCTGTCTGTCTGGGAGTGTAGGCCAGAGCTGCGGTTGCTACTGGCTGCTCCATCTGTCTGGATTGCATTCGCCCTAGTGGTAGTGTCAGTGCTTCCTTCTGTATTCTGCCTTAGGGGTGCTAGCCAGAGCAGCGGTTGCTACTGGTATCCCGATCTGTCTGTCTTGTCTGGTACGAACGCTTGCTGTAGGCTCGGGAGGTAACCGTTTAGCAAGCGTTCGCGTTCTCTATTTCATGTTTGTTCTTCATTGGTTAGTTAGGGTGGCACGCTTATCACTGGGCGCCTAACGTGTGGTGATCGTGTCGTAAACGCGTTCGCTGTTGCGAATGAGTGCGGTGTTCGCGTTTAGCTAGCGTTTGTTATTTTCCTTGATGTTCTGATTGTTCTTGCTTGCTGTGCCTTTTGCTACTCGCGTGTTCGGTCTTGTGTCACTATTGGCTATCGCTACTCTTGCGATTGCGTTCCCACTTTGTTTCCGTTGTTGTGTGTTCACTGTCGCTGGGTGGCGACTCGATTGGTGGGCACACATACATTCTGTCTCTGTGTTCTCTCTCTTTAACCACTTCAGCCTTCAGTCGTTTTCACTTTATGCATCTGAGCAATGTTCACCTCCCATTCATTAGCCTATAACTTTATCACTACTTATCAGAATGAACTGATTTATATCTTGTTTTTTCCGCCACCAATTAGGCTTTCTTTGGGTGGTACATTTTGCTAAGAGCCACTTTACTGTAAATGCATTTTAACAGGAAGAATAAGAGAAAAATGGAAAAAAATCCTTATTTCTCAGTTTTCAGCCATTATAGTTTTAAAATAATACATGCCTCCATAATTAAAACTCACGTATTGTATTTGCCCATATGTCCCGGTTATTACACCATTAAAATTATGTCCCTATAACAATGTATGGCGACAATATTTTATTTGGAAATAAAGGTGCATTTTTTCCGTTTTGCATCGATCACTATTTACAAGTTTAAAAGAAAAAAAGTATAGAAATATTTAATCTTTACATTGATATTTAAAAACTTTAGACCCTTAGGGCCCTTTTACACTTAATCAGTTGCTCTCAGTTAAAACGGATAGAAAACTGATTTTCAAAGTAAGTCCCATGTTTTCCTATGGCACCTTTTACACTTAACGCGTTTTAACTGAAATCTTCTTCCCAATGCACTGCTATGGAGAAAACGCGTACCAACGCGTACTAACGCGTACTAACACACACCAACTGATTAAGTGTAAAAGGGGCCTTAGGTAAATATTTACATGTTTTTTTTTATTATTGTAATGTTTTTTTTTTTCATATTAAACATTTTATTTGGGTATTTTTTGGTAGGGTGGGATGTAAACAGAACTTTAAAATTGTAAATGTGTGTTAAGGTTTTTTTTTTTTACTTTTAGTTGTAGTTTTACTTTTTGGCCACAAGATGGCGGCCATGAGTTTGTTTACATGACGTCACTCTAAGCATAACATGCGCTTAGAGGGACGTATGGGGGACACAACAGCCAGAAAAAGCGGAGCTTCTGAGAGAAGCTGTCGCTTTTTCTGCGGGGGAGAGGAATCAGTGATCGGGCACCATAGCCAGATTCATTGATTCGTGGGCTTACGATCCGCGGCCTGGAGCGCGCGTGCACGCACGCGATCAGCTGCGGGAGCGCGCGGATGTGCACATGGCCTCCTGGGCGTAGCTAGTACGTCCTGGAGGCCAAAGTAGTTAAGGGCGATCTTGCCCTGCATTGCTTCAACTCGTACAAATCCCATCTGGCATCTGTGGTTGTGCAGAGGCTGTGTTCATCTGCACTCCACAGCTCCATCTGCCGGTGGGAATCTCCCTCTACAGGTGCATAGCACCATAGCTGGGTTCTCTCATATTACACGCTTGTGGAGGATTTCCGTCGTGTCAGTGCGCGTCCTGTGCACTGACCACGGAAATAATTCCCCAATTGTTACAGAGCTTTTTATTTATTTGAAGTGATATTATCTTTATTTTCAGATTGTATGTATTTTCAGGATATGCTCCTAGATTTGCATTAGTAGGAGGGGTGGTCTATTTAAAATAGCAGTTCCCCATCAGGTCCTCCAATTTGTATAGGGATGTTGATTGGCTACCTATTTGTGTATATAGAGAAGTTTGTCAGTGTCTAATCAGAACCGGGCAACATGAAGATGGGCAGGAGCCCGAAACAGTGGAATGTCTTGCCCCACTGTCCTTTTTAATGTATATGTTTTTGTAATCAATAAAAAAAGATTTATCTACAGAGGCGGTGCGGATCTCTACTTGCTGACTGCTACTCTATCATAACATCTACTGTCTGTGTTGACAATGTGGGCCTTATTTTTACTTCAGAGGTCTGCTTTAAAGTGTACCTGAGACGAGGGGAACTAAACGTTTTATACATACCTGGTGCTTCCTCCATCCCCCTCCGTCCAGAACGCTCCTGTGCTGGCATTTAAATCCTCCTAGATGCTCAGGTAGCAGCCTTGTTCTCCGCGGCCAGTCGGAGCCAGTTGGCACACGCACAGTACAACCAAGCATGCACCCCATCTTGCTCCCATGGCTGGGAGCATTCTACACCTGTGCCTGCACAGTAGTACTGCATAGGTGTAGAACGCTCCCAGCGAAAGGAGGGCTGTGAGGCAAATGCGCATGCCCAGGCCATGCATGTGCAGTATGCCCAACTGTCCAAAGAGAATAGGGCTGCTACCGGAGCAAGTAGGAGGATTTAGACACCAATGTGGGAGCGATCTGCATGGAGGGGGCTGGAGGAAGCCCTAGGTATGTATAAAAATGTTGTCCCCCCTCGTCTCAGGTTCTCTTTAAAGGACAACTGAAGTGAGAGGGATATGGGGGCAGAGCTGGATTAAGACCAAATGGGGCCCTAAGCAAAATGGCAGATGTGGGCCCCCCTCCCTGAACCCCCTTCACGCCCCCATCATATCTGAGGGTGTAACAAGTGGGGACTGCTGCACATGGAAAGGATCCTGCCAGCCCAGAGCGTGCTATATAGGTCTTTGACATGCACATAATAATACTAATAATGTACCACTAAGTGTTCCCCTAATCAGCCTTCACAGCTCAGGGAAACAGATAGCTATTTGCGTACTGCACCAATACATACTGTATTTCTGCTTATATAGAACTCAATAGCTCTCTGTTTCCCTGAACTCTATAACTGCACTGGTGTTCTCATCTTCTCCTGCCCATCTGAGGCTCGTCTGCTCTCCTCTGACTCCCCATCCTGTCCCACCCATCCCAGCTGTTTCTCACACATGCAGCACAGTAATTAGGTGCTGGCTGCTGATAACACCTCTCTGCCTTTTCCTTACCTCTGTGCAGGGATGGTGCACATGCAGAGCATACGCTGATCACACTACACAGGCTCTCAGACTCCTCCTCCTATTCCTGTCCCCAGCAGGCTGCACGCATAAACTAAACATCCAGGGGAGGGGATGGAGCAACACACGCTCGTGATTGGCCCAGGCCAGTAGCAAGCCAATCTAAGGAGAGAGGTGAGGGGCTCTCACAGCCGGGAAATACAGTATACTGGCAAATGACATGCGGGATACCAAGGCCAGATTACATGCGGATAAGGGGCCCCTTAGTCACTGACTGGGGCCCCATGCAGCTGCTTGGAATGCTTAGTGGGATAATCCGGCCCTGTATGGAGGCTGCCATATTTATTTCCTTTTAAACAATACCAGTTGACTGGCAACTTGCTGATCTTTAATGCTTCAATAGAGTCACACACCTGAAACAGGCATGCAGCTAATCTAGTCAAGCTTCAGTCAGAGCATCTGATCTTCATGCTTGTTCATGGCCTGTGGCTTAAAGTATTACAGGCAGAGGATCAGCAAGATGCCAGGCAGCTGGTATTGTTGAAAAAGAGATAAATATGTTAGCATCTATATCTTATTCACTTCAGGTGTTCTTTAATGTTTTTTTTAATTCTTAAAAGACAAGGTTCAAATTGGAGATCTTGTAAGAAAAAAGCTGGAGACAATTCACACAGGCTGGCAGTAGTGTTGGGCGAACAGTGTTCGCCACTGTTTGGGTTCTGCAGAACATCACCCTGTTCGGGTGATGTTCGAGTTCGGCCGAACACCTGATGGTGTTCGGCCAAACCGTTCGGCCACATGGCCGAACTAAGAGCGCATGGCCGAACGTTCCCCGAACCTTCGGCTAGCGCTGTGATTGGCCGAACGGGTCACGTGGTTCGGACCCGAATGCGCTCTGATTGGCCGAACTGTCACGTGGTTCGGGTAAATAAATACCCGAACCACGTTATATTTCCGCCATTTGTCTGTGGGTTTAGCTTTGGGTAGGCAGGCAGGGTAGTTCGCGCTCCAGCCACGCGAGCCAGGGTCCCCCCAGTCATTGTGTCGCTGCTGGGAATAGTAGTACACCGCTCGCTCAGCATTCTGTTTACTGCCACTCTGTGTACCTCGCTCAGCCACACTATATAGCATTCTGTTTACTGTTCTGTGTCTGCTGGGAATAGTAGTACACCGCTCGCTCAGCCACACTATATAGCATTCTGTTTACTGCCACTCTGTGTACCTCGCTCAGCCACACTATATAGCATTCTGTTTACTGTTCTGTGTCTGCTGGGAATAGTAGTACACCGCTCGCTCAGCCACACTATATAGCATTCTGTTTACTGCCACTCTGTGTACCTCGCTCAGCCACACTATATAGCATTCTGTTTACTGTTCTGTGTCTGCTGGGAATAGTAGTACACCGCTCGCTCAGCCACACTATATAGCATTCTGTTTACTGCCACTCTGTGTACCTCGCTCAGCCACACTATATAGCATTCTGTTTACTGCCACTCTGTGTCTGCTGGGAATAGTAGTACACCGCTCACCCGCCACTGTATAGCATTGTGCTCTGTGTCGCTGCTGGGAATAGTGGTACACCGCTCACCCACCACTGTATAGCATTGTGCTCTGTGTCGCTGCTGGGAATAGTGGTACACCGCTCACCCGCCACTGTATAGCATTTCTGTACTGCCACTGTACTGCTGCCAGTCAGCGTGTACTTTAAGGATAAGTGAAATGAGGAAGAAATCCGTTGAAAGAGGGAGGGGCAAGGGAAGAGGTGTTTCCCCTGACGGTTCACGTATAGACCACAGGGGAGCACCCAAGAAAACCCACTCAATACCGCCCATGTTGTCCAGGACAACAACCCTCACAAATCCAAAAGAACAGGACCAGATAATTACTTGGATGACCTCTCAAGCGTCCAGCAGTGGGTTAAGCAGCACCAGCACATCACGCACGAGGTCCGAGTCCTCAGCCAGTTACAAGGAGCCAGTGGGCACAAAGCTGACACAACCGGCAGCGACACCACGCACACAACTGCCAGATAACCAGTCCGATGAATTACCTCAGGACACAATGGGGTATTCGCAGGAGCTATTCCCAGCCCAACAAACTTCCACCTTTCAAAGGTCAATGGAGGAACAGCCAGAAATGTGCCCGGATTCACAACCATTAACTGTGGGAAATGCACCGCGCACTGAAATACAAGGCGAGTCCGAGGAGGACTCGGAAACCCAAATCCCAGAGCAAGTTGGGCAGGAGGGGTTGCAATTGCAGGAGGTCGGCCGACAAGATCTGGAAGACGACGTTGGAGTGAGCTGCGCAGAGGTTGTTCTGGGGAGCTCTACTCCACGGCGGCGGCCCCCCACAATGACATATGACGAGTTTCAGGAGATGGAAGAGGAGGGTATGGACAATGTGGACAGAGACCCAGATTTTGTTTGTGAACAAGAACATCGCCGTCGTAGCAGCAGCACAGATGAGTCTGTTGAAGAACCCACTGCTGCACGAGTTCGCCTTGTGCCACAAGGTAGGCGGCGCGCAATTTCAGGCACCACAAGCGTGGAAGTTCAAGTGAGAGGCAAAAGAGGAGCAAACAGAAATCGCCAGCAAGGCAGGTGCTCCAAAGTCTGGGCTTTCTTTGAAGACTGCACTGAGGATGTTACCATGGCGATTTGCAAGGTGTGCAAGACCCGCCTGAGCAGGGGGAAAAGTATTAACAACCTCTCCACCACCAGCATGAGCCGCCACATGCTATCCAAACATCCCACTCTGTGGGCAAACGCGGCAGGACAGGGTACCAGCAACACTGCCTCCCTTGGGTTCACCAGACTCACCACCAGACCCGCCTCAGCAGCAGCAGTAGCCCAGCCATTGCGTGGTTCACAACATTCACAAACATCAGACGACGCTGACACTGTCACTTTCAAGTGCTCTTGAGGTCTCCCAGTGTTCATCAAACACAACAACCAACAGCCCTTCCGTGTGCAGCGCTACGGTTCAGTTGTCTGTGTCGGAGATGTTTGAGCGCAAGAGGAAATTGCCAGCAAATGACCCCCGGGCCGTGGCAGTAACAGCCAGCATAGCCAAGCTTCTGGCCTGCGAAATGCTGCCATATCGAGTGGTGGAGACAAACAGCTTCAAGGGCATGATGTCAGTGGCCATCCCACGTTACATGGTTCCCAGCCGCTACCACTTTGCGCGCTCTGCAGTGCCTGAGTTGCATGAGCACGTGGTCAGCAAAATAACCCGAAGCTTGAAGAATGCCGTTGTCTGCAAGGTTCAGTCCAAAAAAAAGAGGAGATGATGGGCATCAACTGCATAAAAGACCCTTTATTGTGGTGGGTAGACACAGTGGTTACAGCAGTGGGGGGAGGACAAAGATGTCTGACAGCTGTTTCGCAGAGATAGACCCTGCTTCTTCAGAGGGTCTCTGAAGAAGCAGGGTCTATCTCTGCGAAACAGCTGTCAGACATCTTTGTCCTCCCCCCACTGCTGTAACCACTGTGTCTACCCACCACAATAAAGGGTCTTTTATGCAGTTGATGCCCATCATCTCCTCTTTTTTTTGGACTGCAATTTGACTGTATCTGGAGCACACTGCAGGTAAGACCATTTGTGGTTTAATCCTCCCTGCTGCATTTTTGGTGCCAGTGCTTTTTTTCTCTCCAATTTTGCATAAAATAGTCTGCAAGGTTCACCTCACCACTGACACCTGGACGAGTGCGTTCGGCCAGGGTCGATACATCTCCCTTACCGCGCACTGGGTGAACCTTGTGGAGCCTGGCAGCGATTCCTCACCTGCTACGGCGCGGGTGTTGCCCACGCCGCAAACAGCTGCACCGCCGTCCCTCCCACTGGATAACAACAGCAGCACCTACCTCTCTGACCTCTTCTCCTCCAACGCATCTCAAAGCTGTACCTCATCCGGAAACGCTAACCCAGCAGCAGTAGGATCGTGGAAGCAGTGCAGCACAGCTGTTGGCATGCGTCAGCAAGCGTTGCTGAAGCTGATCTGCCTTGGGGATAAGCAGCACACAGGGGAGGAAATTTGGAGGGGAATAAAGGAACAGACGGATTTGTGGCTGGCACCGCTGGACCTGAAACCGGGCATGGTTGTGTGTGATAATGGGAGTAATCTCATTCGCGCTTTAAGGTTGGCTAAGCTGACACACATCCCTTGCCTGGCGCACGTGATGAACCTAGTAGTTCAGCGGTTCCTGAGGACATACCCAGGCGTGGCCGATCTTCTGTTGAAGGTGCGACGAGTGGCCAAACATTGCAGAAATTCCAGTACTGCTTCGGGGGCACTCGCCAAGATGCAGGAGCGCTTCAATCTCCCCCACCATCGCTTGCTGTGTGATGTCCCTACGTGCTGGAATTCTACGCTGCACATGCTAGCCCGCTTTTGCGAGCAGAAGAGTGCAGTGGTCCAGTACATGACGGCGCAGTACCGAGGCGCATCCGGACAGCTGCCAAGCTTCTGTGAATCCGATTGGGCCAACATGTTGGACCTCTGCCAAGTCCTCCAAAATTTTGAGCAATCCACGTTGCTTGTGAGCAGTGACAACTCTTCAGTCAGCATTACCATACCACTGCTGTGTTTACTGAAGAGGTCGATGTTGAAAATCAAGGAAACAGCTGTCATGATGCAACTGGGGGAATCTGAGGGAGAAAACGATCAGCGTGATGGTACCAACATCAGGCCATCCGCCTCAGGAAACGCTGGCCCCAGCAGCTATGATGAAGAAGAGGAGGAGGAACAGCTGGAGTTGGAGCAGGAATTTCCTGCCACCACTGACGAGGGCCAGAGCGGTGCACGTTGGACTTCCACAATTCAGCGCGAATGGTCAGCAGAAGCAGACCAGGAAGAAGGTGACGACTATGATGCATCACAACAACTATCACAACGCTCACAAGAGGATGATGAGGATTCTGGCAGGACTCTGGCACACATGGCTCAATTCATGCTAGACTGCATTGAACGCGACCCACGCATTGTGCGCATTCTGGACAACACCAATTACTGGGTTTATACCCTTCTGGATCCACGGTACAAACACAATGTTCCAAAACTGCTTGAAGAAAGAGTCAGACAGGTCAAAATGGAAAACTACCAGCAGGCCCTTGTGGAGACTTTAGAGAGGAGATTGACATCCTCCCCCTCCTCTAGCCAGTTGTACGCCGACAGACTGACTTCCGCAAACCCAGGACGACCAGGAGGGCAGCAAACAACACAAGCCGCAGCTAGTGCCCAAAAGGGAATGGTATCGGCAGTGTCCTTGGAGTGGGAAAATTTTATGACACCCATGCAGCAGCAGCCCACAGAACAGCAAGCGTGCAGATCCACCTCCAACACCGATCGCCTGGAGAAGATGGTCAAGGACTACATGTCAGATGGCGTAGCTGTGTTGAACAATCCATCTGCACCCTTCAACTATTGGGTATCGAAGCTAGACACCTGGCACGAACTGGCAATGTACGCAATAGAGGTGCTGGCTTGCCCGGCAGCCAGCGTTATGTCGGAACGCTGTTTCAGTGCTGCCGGAGGCATCGTCACAGATCGGCGTATCCGCCTCTCCACAGAAAATGCAGACCGTCTGACTCAAATTAAAATGAATCAATCCTGGATTGGAAACGACTACGCAACACTCCTGGACCCCAACCAAGTAACATGAACAATGACCATCTGTGATGGGTTAGCGTTTCCGGTCCCTGTTTATTGAACCTCTCATCTTTATTACATTTATGACTGCATGGCGGCAAAAAGCATTGCTATATCCGCACGCTATTTGTCCTCATGCAAGGCCTGGGATGTTGTGTCTCAAAAAGCGTGGCCTTCTCCTCCTGCGGCTCCTCCTGTTCCCTCACGTGTGCTGCTGCTGCTGCTGGGTTAGCGTTTCCGGTCCCTGTTTATTGAACCTCTCATCTTTATTACATTTATGACTGCATGGCGGCAAAAAGCATTGCTATATCCGCACGCTATTTGTCCTCATGCAAGGCCTGGGATGTTGTGTCTCAAAAAGCGTGGCCTTCTCCTCCTGCGGCTCCTCCTGTTCCCTCACGTGTGCTGCTGCTGCTGCTGGGTTAGCGTTTCCGGTCCCTTTTCCTGGAACCTCTTCTCTGTATTACATTTATGACTGCATGGCGACAAAAAGCATGTTACCTGTGCAAAGAAACATGACATTTTCCACATTTAAAAGACAGTTTTTCCTTTGAAATTTTACAATCAATTTTCTCAAAAACTATAAGCTCTTTTTCAAATATTTTTTTTCCTCTTGTACCCACTACCAAGGTGCACATATCCTGCAAATTTGGGGTATGTAGCATGTAAGGAAGCTTTACAAAGCACGAAAGTTTGGGTCCCCATTGACTTCCATTATGTTCGGAGTTCAGCGCGAACACCCGAACATCGCGGCGATGTTCGTCGAACGTTCGTGAACCCGAACATCTAGGTGTTCGCCCAACACTAGCTGGCAGCTGTCACAGATGACATCCTGTTTTTGTTATGGGACCACATGTATTATTCTCTAATATCCTATTACAATTGGAAATGCTCAGTCAGATGGCAAGCTTTAAAATAATCTCTCAGTAAATCCAAAATCCTGAATAATAATGTGTCAAAAACCCAGACTGATTCTCCAGGGCTGTCGCCTTATTACTTGGCAAAGTTGTGCACGATTTAAGGATAAGGATCACATCAGACTTCAATCATTATATTTTGTAAGTTTTGTGCTCCTTATAAACAAACATGACCCCTTCCCCATCTCACATAATTAGGCAGGGTTTAATTAATAAAAAGCTTGCCACATTACATTTTCCACATTTCACTCTTATCTTATTTAGTAGTTTAGGACTACACAATGGGGATGGAAACATTTTGATTATTGACTCATGCACATGTAAGGAAGTGAGGCACCATGCAAACTATTACAGTATTTACACCATGCACATAGGGAAGATGAGAAATTACTTTAAGGTGGTATACAATAGTAAATATACCTATCAAGTGGAAAAGCCAGTCTGAGAGAAAGAGTGAGTGCATGATGGGATTGCCCTTCATGTTGTAACCCAGTAATTCTCTACACCAGTCCATACCAATTCAAGGTGTAATTTTAAGGCAGCATTACACAGATTTGAGCCTGGCTAGAGGGCAGCAGCGGGGAGAGTTGTCCGTTTGGGAGGGGTGAGTTGATAAAAAGTTATTGCGTTAATAGTAAAACTGAAAAAATCTTTACACTTGACTAGTAATGAGCACAAACTTTGCATCAAAATTCGCAATTATGATGCAAAATTGTTATGCAAAATTTCTGGAAAAAATCATAATGAATTTAATCTGTAATTGTAATCATTCGTAATTTTTTGTAAAATGAGTTTAAAAAACATTTTTATTTTGCATTTTTAAAATCAATTTTCTAAAATACTGCAAGGGCTTTTTGAAAAATAATTTTTTTTACTTGTACCCACTATCCTCCTTAACATATATAGCATTTTAGTGACAATAGCATGTTTGGGGCTTTGCAATTCACCACTAAAGTCAGCACAAAATTACACAGAAACATCAACAGAAAGTTATGGGACAGAGTCATATAAATGGAAGCAAACATTTGTTCCTAAGCAGGAAACACTTAAAGGTAAGGGCTAGGTTGAAATCTGAATTAGGTGATACTGGTTTATGTTTGTATGAAGAGCTTAGTATCAGGGTAAAGTATAATCCATGGACGAGCTTTATCGAGGAAGGATATGGAAATGCCAGCTCTTATCATGGCAAGGGCCTTCTCAGTGTGAAGGTGGAAATTCAGCTTGTTACTTTTCAGGAAAGTACACAATGTGTGGTGGTAGAGCCTAGAACTTTTTTTAGTATGCATTATTGTCTTCTATTATTGTTTTATGTGTCCGATGATTCAGGTTGTATAGTTTCACATGATTTGCATGTGCATTTATTTTATTCCTATTATGTTTTGTTCCTTGGTTTGGTTTTATATGGCTCTATACCCATCTATTTGGGCCTTCCTGACTACAACTGTTTTGTTGTCTTTTATAATAAACTTTGTTTAATTAAAAAAAGAGGTGGAAATCCACTTTCCTTTAAATATTTTGGGTGGGGGTGGGAGAAAAGGAGACCTCCAGTTTTCTGCAACTACTAACCTAGTGGCTATTAATGTATGATGTATCTGGATTTGGTAGGGAGAGTGTCACTAAATAAGTGGAGAACAGCTATATGGAGATGACGTTTACTCAGTTTTCCAGGAAGTTGGTTAAGAAATTGTTCAATACTTGACCAAAATGGTTGTACAAGGGGGCAAGACCAAAATATATGTAGGAGTGTGCCAGTTTGACCATAGGTTCTCCAACAGTCATGAGAGGCTTCTGTCTGGAATCTAGCAAGATGCAGTAGCGTAATATACCACAGCCAAATATTTGTTTAAACATTTTCTAGGTGGAATACACATTGGGTGGTGTTTCTGAACTCTTAAGCAGTTGGGGAGGGTAGGAGAAATATTGAAAGAGGTCTCCCATTTATTGAGTTGCTATTTTTCTACCATCAGGTTTAAAAGAATTGAGCAGAGAAAAAAATCAGGGAAGTGTCCTTTTATCGAATGTGGAAGTGGACCTAGTAATTTATGTTGGGGTAGTGAGGAGGCAAATAAGTTTTATTTATGACATGTTTAGAAAGCAACGTATTTGTAAGTATTTATTGAAATGAGTAGGTAAGATATATATATATTTTTCTGAGTACAGAGAATGATTGAAAGCCTAGGAGGTCAAAGAGTGAACTTAAGTCATGGAGACCAGTTATAAAGAGAGTGGTTGTCAATGACAGAAGAAAGGCAGGATAATGGTATGGTGATGTAAGTGGGAGGGGAGTTTAGTTATGGGGGTTTTGGTTGTAGGGACTTTACAACTCATAAGCAGGGCACCTAAGTTATCCTTGTAGTGTTTATGACTCAAACCTCCAGTCTCTATATTAATCCAAACTTTAGAGGGTTTGTTTTTCCAAATGGTGCCTGCTAGGTTGATAATGGGGGCCGTGTAGCATATTTCTAGATTTGGGACACCTATCCCCAATTCTCTGGAGTGCAGCATCACAATACGGCTAGCTATGCACATTTTTTTTATTTAGCCAGACAAATTTATTAACAATACTTTGGAGTTTTATAAGGTAGGACTTAGGGACTGTTATAGGAAGGTTTCTGAAGAGATAGATGAGTTTGGGTAAGATACCCAGTTTAAAGTCTGCTACTCTGTGAGGAGCTTCCTCTCAGAGTGCTGTGCTGGGCCCCCAGGGGTGTTGTGCTGAGCGGAGAAGGAGCAGCTTGGTCACATGAGTAGTTGGCGCCATCTTGGAATCCTGAAGTATTTGCCGCAGAGAAGAGATCTGTGAGTTTATGCAGCGTACCTAAGTGTACCTAAGCGTACCAACAGTTGCCTCCCACCCTCCTATGGCACAATCTCTTAGAAGCCTTTGCAATGCCAAAAAAACTGCCATGTAAGTTTTTCAGGAGGGGGTGTGGCTAAAAAAAGACAACCTGTGTTTTTTCTGGTGTAAAAGATCAGTTTTTAAATATTTATTTATACTACTTATATCTTTTACTGACTGTGCTGACAGCATGTAATTTATGTGTAAACTTTAGGTCAAGGACGGTTAACACTTGTCAAAGCCCAGCTAGCAGCGATGAAATCCAGCTTGGTTCTTGCGAACATGCTGCGCACGTTTGGTGTAGAAAAGCAAAAGAGTGTTAGTCATGTAAGAGGTTTTCTAAATTTTGACCTTTCAGACAAATTTATAATTATCACCATCTTCTGGGTTGAATAAACAGAATCTGGTTTGAGAATGAAAAGTTGAGCTTATTCAAGTGTATTGGTTTTTACACTCTTTAAGGGCAGAATCCTTGAATACAGAGTGATGCCACTACACAAACCTTTAGTACCCATGTATGTAGAAGAGCAGGGTTCAAATATTGGCTCTTCCTGTTCAGTAAGCCAGCACCTATTCAGTAGGAGACCTAAGGCAAGACTCCCTAGCACTGCTACTGCCTATAGAGCATGTCCTAGTGACTGAAACTCTGGCGCTTTTAGTCCGCTAGAAGAAAAGTGCAATATAAATGTTCTGCATCTGTGTCTTGTATGTGTAACTGTGTCTGGAAATATACTTGGCCCCACACTAGCAGCTGTACTGTACAGTTAAATAAGAAGCCGCATCTGCAAAGATATTTTCCATCAATAGCGTTTTATTTTTCTACACACAGCACATTTCCATAGGCATGGCATCTTCCCCAGCAAGGGATTAAGAGCCCTCAAAAGTCTTGCACTTCTGCAGTTTTTCTTTTGACACTAGCAGATCACATAGTTTTTCCTTCCAGTATTTAACACATGCTTTGAAACCACTTGAAAATTCCCATTGGTTTAGGGTTTTCTTGGGAGATATAATATTTGTACTATACAAAATGTTTCCCCAATACTCTGCTTTTTAAAACTGAAGTGAAGTCCTATGTATGTGTTAACATATTATTTTTGCATAAGTAATGTGTCCAAAAGAAAATGAATGTAGACTGCGTAAGTACTGTCCCAAAAAACAAGAATTTTAATGTTTAACAAATCTCATATCTTCCTGAAATGCATAAAATGCCTAAATTATGACTGTTTCTATATGTAATTACGGAATTCTCTCTCAGGTAGACCTGATGCTGTTACAAATTGAAAAGAACGTATTATGTGCGGTTGGTAAAGCACACGGATATACATTTTTTTACAGGAATCTCACATTTTAGCTGACATTTGCAAATAAAACTGAAAGAATTCCTTGAGAAATAACGGTCATGTAGTTGTATGATATAAATAATCTGGCCTGAGAAAGCCTTTTAATTGTGCTGGAAGTGGATCTGGGGGGAATTGGAAGTTAGTTTTACACGTACATGACTGAGGAGAAGGAGTAGGTAACCAGACTGCGTTTATTGTACAGTATGTTATGCATATTGTCATTCTGGTTAAATTAGATATCTATTATATACATAAAATGTGCATATATGTGTGTGTGTGTGTGTGTGTGTGTGTATATATATATATATATATATATATATATATATATATATGTGTTCCTTGTTAAAGAACAAGCGACACCCATGCTAACCTAGAAATAAAAACAAACAAACACATATATAAGTAGATACATACTACTTCTACTTACATAACAGATGTATTGTGCTATCCACGTAATGAATGTGAATTTTATAAAGCAAATGCAGAAAATCCTATTCCAGGCAGTGGCCATTTTACCAAGCTAATGCTGACATCATATCCTCCTTGACTCTTGTTTCCCCCTCCCTTCTCTTGCTTATTGTGTATTCATTAGCTGCCCTCTTCCCAGAGTCTTCAGACACTCCCATTAAGGTGTATATTAGGAACTGCACTGTCTTTTTTTTCTTTTCTCCTCCAATCGCTGAGTCACCTCAGCCTTGCTTGTAAACACAAGTGAGCAGAGGTGTTTCAGATAAGAAGCTAGACAGGGAAATAAATGAAAGAGGAGGAATATATTATAGATAAAAAGAATCCCCAGTATTCAACTATTTGGCACTGACTACTAAAGGGCCAGTGCTCCTAAAGTATGTGATAATTCCAAACCATAACAGCAGAAAAAGTTTTGTAAGTTTTGAATGCTGGATTAGCATCTTTATCTCTTAATACACTCAGACCAGTTGCTGTTGAAATTTAAAGCCAGACACACAAAAAAAGTTTGGGGAGAGCCACAATATAGCAATGACTGCTAGTTATAGTGAAAGTCTTATTTACATTTTTATTTTATACAGTACAGTACTTTATAACAAATAATTTTCTATAACCGTTTTTGAATTGTGGAACAAATCATTTAAGTTTACATGAATGCTTATGGGGAAATTGGCTTTAAAACAAGAGTGCTTTGGATTACAAGCGTGTTCATCCTCGACATCTTTTGCAGTGCTGTACATATTGTCTTGTCACATAACTGTCCCTCAGATGGCTCACAATCTAACCCCTATTGTGTACTGTGTGTATATATATATACACTCACATAACGGATTATTAGGAGCACCTGTTTAATTTTTCATTAATGCAATTATCTAATCAACCAATCATATGGCAGTTGCTTCAATGCATTTAGGGGTGTGGTCCTGGTCAAGACAATCTCCTGAACTCCAAACTGGCATGGTTGTTGGTACCAGATGGGCCGGTCTGAGTATTTCACAATCTGCTCATTTCTAGGGTTTACAAAGTATGGTGTGAAAAGGGAAAAACATCCAGTATGCGACAGTCCTGTGGGTGAAAATGCCTTGTTGATGCTAGAGGTCAGAGGAGAATGGGCCATCTGATTCAAGCTTATAGAAGAGCAACGTTGACTGAAATGACCACTCATTACAACCGAGGTATGCAGCAAAGCATTTGTGAAGCCACAACACACACAACCTTGAGGCGGATGGGCTACAACAGCAGAAGACCCCACCAGGTACCACTCATCTCCACTACAAATAGGAAAAAGAGGAAACAATTTGCATGAGCTCACCAAAATTGGACAGTTGAAGACTGAAAAAAATGTTGCCTGGTCTGATGAGTCTGGATAGAGTCAGAATTTGGTGTAAACAGAATGAGAACATGAATCCATCATGCCTTGTTAGTTGTTACCACTGTGCAGGCTGGTGGAGGTGGTGTAATGGTGTGGGGATCTTTCGTTGGCACACTTTAGGCCCCTTAATGCAAACTGGGCATCGTTTAAATGCCATGGGCTACCTGAGCATTGTTTCTGACCATGTCCATCCCTTCATGACCACCATGTACCCATCCTCTGATGGCTACTTCCAGCAGGATAATACACCATGTCACACACACACACACACACACACACACACACACACACACACACACACACACACACACACACACACACACACACACACACACACACACACACACACACACACACACACACACACACACACACACACACACACATATATATACTGTAGGCTTTATAACAAAAAAAATCTGTTCCTTGCATTTGGCTTCCTCAGTATATGTGTGAAGTACTGCTGATTCCACTGAAATGTTTGTCCTGCTCATCATTATCCAGTGCTAATTTGGGAATAGAATGAGAAATATACTACTGAAAGCCTACTACCAATCAAGCATATTAGGTGATGTGCATCTCTTTAATGAGAAGGGGTGTATTCTAATGACATCAACACCCTATATCAGGTGTGCATAATTATTAGGCAACTTCCTTTCCTTTGGCAAAATGGGTCAAAAGAAGGACTTGATAGGCTCAGAAAAGTCAAAAATAGTGAGATATCTTGCAAAGGGATGCAGCACTCTTAAAATTGCAAAGCTTCTGAAGCGTGATCATCGAACAATCAAGCGTTTCATTCAAAATAGTCAACAGGGTCGCAAGAAGCGTGTGGAAAAACCAAGGTGCAAAATAACTGCCCATGAACTGAGAAAAGTCAAGCGTGCAGCTGCCAAGATGCCACTTGCCACCAGTTTGGCCATATTTCAGAGCTGCAACATCACTGGAGTGCCCAGAAGCACAAGGTGTGCAATACTCAGAGACATGGCCAAGGTAAGAAAGGCTGAAAGACGACCACCACTGAACAAGACACACAAGCTGAAACGTCAAGACTGGGCCAAGAAATATCTCAAGACTGATTTTTCTAAGGTTTTTTGGACTGATGAAATGAGAGTGAGTCTTGATAGGCCAGATGGATGGGCCCGTGGCTGGATTGGTAAAGGGCAGAGAGCTCCAGTCCGACTCAGACGCCAGCAAGGTGGAGGTGGAGTACTGGTTTGGGCTGGTATCATCAAAGATGAGCTTGTGGGGCCTTTTGGGGCTGAGGATGGAGTCAAGCTCAACTCCCAGTCCTACTGCCAGTTTCTGGAAGACACCTTCTTCAAGCAGTGGTACAGGAAGAAGTCTGCATCCTTCATGAAAAACATGATTTTCATGCAGGACAATGCTCCATCACACGCGTCCAAGTACTCCACAGCGTGGCTGGCAAGAAAGGGTATAAAAGAAGAAAAACTAATGACATGGCCTCCTTGTTCACCAGATCTGAACCCCATTGAGAACCTGTGGTCCATCATAAAATGTGAGATTTACAAGGAGGGAAAACAGTACACCCCTCTGAACAGTGTCTGGGAGGCTGTGGTTGCTGCTGCACGTAATGTTGATGGTGAACAGATCAAAACACTGACAGAATCCATGGATGGCAGGCTTTTGAGTGTCCTTGCAAAGAAAGGTGGCTATATTGGTCACTGATTTGTTTTTGTTTTGTTTTTGAATGTCAGAAATGTATATTTGTGAATGTTGAGATGTTATATTGGTTTCACTGGTAAAATAAATAATTGAAATGGGTATATATTTGTTTTTTGTTAAGTTGCCTAATAGTTATGCACAGTAATAGTCACCTGCACACACAGATATCCCCCTAAAATAGCTAAAACTAAAAACAAACTAAAAACTACTTTCAAAAATGTTCAGCTTTGATATTAATGAGTTTTTTTGGATTCATTGAGAACATGGTTGTTGTTCAATAATAAAATTATTCCTCAAAAATACCACTTGCCTATTAATCCTGCACTCCCTGTATGGCCTGTGGTGCACCCTTAAAGAGAAACCATGACCAAGAATAGAACGTCATCTCAATCAGTAGCTGATACCCCCTTTTACATGAGAAATCTTTTCCTTTTCACAAACGGATCATCAGGGGGCTCTGTATAACTGATATTGTGGTGAAACCCCTCCCAAAGGAAATAGTGACGACAGAGGTCCTGGCAGGTTCCTGTCTGTGAACCTCTTTGCATTGTGGGAAACAGCTGTTTACAGCTGTTTCCAACTGCCGAAAAGCAAGCTGCAGCTACTTCCAGTGGCATCACCTGGCAGCAGTAAAAATGTCAATATGTAATAGATGATAGAAAGTAAATCAGGGAGAGGAAAGCTTTTACAATGGGCAAACAATGACTAAATCATTTATACATAGTTATTGTAAAAATGAAGCACTTTTTCATCACATTATTTTCACTGGAGTTCCTCTTTAAAGTCCAAATAGCTATAAATCAAATGGATCATTAGATATATGCCAGCGGAAGAGAGCTGCGGATAGCAGGTGATGCAACTGTGGATACATGAAAAAACAAACAAACAGGCCTATTCTAGAGCAATACGTTTTAATAAGCATAAACAAACACTTTAAAATGTACTTAACTTTTATCAGATTGGAATCCCCTTAAAGGGAAGGTTCTAGCAAAATAAAAAAAGGAGTTTCACTTACCTGGGGCTTCTACCAGCCCCATGCAGCCATCCTGTGCCCTCGTAGTCACTCACTGCTGCTCCAGTCCCCCGCTGGCAGCTTGCCGACCTCGGAGGTCGGCGGGACGCATTGCGTACATTTTTACGCATCCCAGCTAGTGCAGGAATATTAACACATACATTTTAACGCGTTACTGGTTCAATGCGTAAATTTTTACGCATTGAACCAGTAATGCGTAAAATGTATGTGTTAATGTTCCAGCACTAGCTGGAATGCGTAAAAATGTACGCAATGCGTCCCGCTGACCTCCAAGGTCGGCAAGCTGCCAGCGGGGGACTGGAGCAGCAGTGAGTGACTACGAGGGCACAGTATGGCTGCATGGGGGTGGTAGAAGCCCCAGGTAAGTGAAACTCATTTTTTTATTTTGCTTGGATATTCCCATTGAGTTGCTAGCCATTCCTGAGTATGAGACCAGTGCTCCAGCTGTTGTCGAAAAAGAAAAGAGGTTGTCTTTTTGCACAACCTATGATAGCCAAATTGGAAGATTCTTTTAGAGGATCCGATACTTAAACTAATTTTACTCCCCAATCCCTTGGTAATTTATAGAAAGGCACATTCCCTAAAAAATATAATGGCTCCGGGGGTTGGAATAATGGAAATACTGCCAGGAATAGAACAGCATTTCCTTTGAAAAGTAGTTTAAGATACAAAGTTGGGAGTTGTGGCAGCTGTTCTTTTATTTCCTATGATTTATCATCTTTCACTGACAATAAGGGACATACAATCAAAATAGATCATCCCATATAGTTCAAGCCTACAGGGTATACTATACTATATACACTGTATACTATACTATACTATACTATATACTGCATGTATATGTTTATATGCGGCTGAAACAATTACCACATAGGTAGAATGTGTAGGACTTTGAGAGCACTTTTGGAAAGCATAGGCATAGTATTCAGGCCCCAACTCTTGACTCTCTATTGCCAAACACTTCCCTGAAGTTCATAAGGGGCAAATTTACTCCCTAAGGTGATTAAGCTGGATGGATCCCATCTAACCCCTGTAGTGCGTTTTTGTAGATTATGCTCCCAGGAGACAAAAACTAGATGGTTTTGTACCCAGAGGGCTAAATGAGGATCTTGACATCAGTATTTTGTTACGTAAGTTAAAGTTCCTCATTTTGTCAGCAATCATTTCCTGTTTACTGTTAGCCATTATTCTGGTCAAATTGATTTGTCTTTAAAAAAAAAAAAATCATTGTTAAGGTTTTATTTATTCATTTTCATGACTGCTATATAAAGGAGAATATGTGCTATACAGTATTATATTTATTTAATGTGTTTGAATTTTTTTTATATAACCTTATTTCTGTTTTTTATACACTGTTTTAATAAACATATTTCTAGACATTTTTTTTAGTGTATAATTTTCAATTCCTAGTACTGATCAAAAAGGGAATGTTCTGATTCCACATTTGTGTCAATTTCTTTTTTACTAACTAAATTTTTATCTTTAGTACACAACTCAAATTTACCTCTGGCAAAGGGCTTTGGTGTAACCTGTGGTGTGTTTATAAAACAGGTGAAACAGTAAAGCAATGAGGTTGTCCTTTAAAGAGACACTGAAGCGAAAAAAAATGAAGATATTATGATTTGTATGTGTAGCACAGCTAGATGATATTATGATTTGTATGTGTAGCACAGCTAGATGATATTATGATTTGTATGTGTAGCACAGCTAAGAAATAAAACATTAAGATCAGGTACATCAGTGTAATTGTTTCCAGTACAGGAAGAGTTGAGAAACTCCAGTTGTTATCTCTATGCAAACAAGCAATTAAGCTCTCCGACTAAGTTAGTCGTGGAGAGGGCTGTTATCTGACTTTTATTATCTCAACTGTTCCTGGACTATTTACTTTTCCTCTGCTAGAGGAGAGGTCATTACTTCACAGACTGCTCTGAAAGACTCATTTTGAATGCTGAGTGTTGTGTATTCTGCACATATTATAGACTGATGCAATGTTAGAAAAAACACTATATACCTGAAAATAAAAGTATAAGAATATTTTCTTTGCTGCTAATCTTCTAGTAATTATTCATAGTACACAACCAATTCACTATATCATATTTTTTTTTTCGCTTCAGTGTCTCTTTAAGGCGTGTAATTGTGCTTTGTATTCCTGAATCAACAACCAGAAAGGAAAACTAAAGCATGGAATCTTTTATACATATTTTCCAAATCAATCAATTTTGCCATATAAACTTGACTCAGCTGCTCATGCCAAACATGAGTCATAGATTGTGTGCAGGTCATACTGTGATGCGTCCTAACTGGAATTTACTCCTGTCATATAGAACACTTGTAGAAACCTTAGATTCCTCAACAGTTTAAACAGTGACTTCTCAAAAGTCAAAAAAGTCATCACCTACAGTAAAGAAAAGTACAGGGGGGGGGGGGGGTGTTACTTCTTAAAGCTGCCTTTAAACAAAAATGGCATGCATATAGTGTATGATAGTTAAATGATTTTTTATGAATTATGGTAGTTATTACACTTGAAGAATAAAGAAAAGTTATATTACTAAAACATGTATGATGTAAGAATACAGCAATATGCTTGTAATTTTTAGACATATGAACTGATTTTTATAATCTTTAAAGTAAACCTGCCCCTTCATCAAAACAAATAAAGGATTGGGTCAGATATGGCAATTCAGAGATTTTTTTTTTAAAATGCAGCATAATTCATAGCCTCTTAGATGTTTTCATGAAGCTCTTAAGTGATGTTTGGACCCTTGTGATCCATGTCTTAGATTCTGATGTAAGGACTTCCTGATATTGCTTAAAATAAAGCAGGCTTTTCCCATGGAAATAAAATGATTCTTTTAAATAAAAACTATTTTATATGAAAACTATTTTCAATTATACTCACATTTATAACATGTATCCTTGAACAATTCTTTACATTTGACTTACATGCAAACACATCTGTCAGTGGGCAATGTGATGCTTAGGAGGGAGGTATGGTCTGGTATTCCTTATTATAAGTATGTCTTAAAAAAAATAAAATTAAATACTTTCCCCAGTAAATCTTGCATCCTCCTGGTGCCTACCATTCCAGAGCTGGGTTCCTCTAAACATATTAGATAAGGGCTTGTCAAATATTCTCTCATTGCCATGCTCCAATTCATGTACACTTTTTTCATTCCTGCACAAGGGCTTCATTGTACTGAGCATGCACTGACCTTACTCACACATGCCCAGTATGGAGAAGCTCATATGAAAATTAAGAAAAGAATTCCAGGCAGCAGCAATGGGCCTGAGAATTATCTGGGGAGCTGCTGAACCATTCAGAGGCTTCCCACTGCTTAGGTAAGTATTTACCTTTTACACTTTTGTTCCTCATAGGTTTGCTTTAAAGAAATGTAACGTTTCTTGATTTGCTGTTGGTTACTAACTGTAGATGCAAGAAAAAGTTTAAACATTAAATATTATAAAGTAGATTCAATGTTTTATTGTCTCTGCTGAATAGCAGTCTATTAAGTGTCCTCGGTCCATACATTCACTCTTTCCCCTGAGTTTTCTCCTAGGAGAAATTTTTTCATTTTCTATTTAAAATAGCTTTCCAGCACTTTCTTGTTTTCTGGTGACAAGTGTAAAAATATCACCTAGGAGAAAACTCAGGAGAAAAAGTTAATTGCATATGGGCCCTAGATCTAAAATACTTGAAGTATTGACTTTTTTATTTATTTATCCCCTGCTATCAGAAACTCTTCTCTGCAGAAAAAAAGTTTCATGGCTGTCAATCCTTATCAGTGAGGGTTATGCTATAATCCAACAAGGGTCCGACAAGACAGAATCTCAGTTACATGCCTGAAGTTTAACTCTTTCAGGCACAAAAAGAAAAACAGGAAACAACCTAGTTATTTGTGTGCTTGGCACTGTACATGCACATGTTTATCTCATCTTGGGGCTGATGCACAAAGCTTTTCTGTTTAAATATGTCACATTACTTATTGATTCACAATTTATCTTTCTTAAATGACTTACTCATGATTTAGCTCTCCTTAACTGACTTAACTCATGGATTTTCTCTCCTTATTTGACTTAAAGGGAAGGTTCAAGCAAAATAAAAAAATGCGTTTCACTTACCTGGGGCTTCTACCAGCCCCATGCAGCCATCCTGTGCCCTCGTAGTTACTCATTGCTGCTCCGGTCCCCTGCTGGCAGCTTGCCGACCTGGGAGGTCGGCGGGACGCATTGCGTACATTTTTACGCATTCCCGCTAGTGCAGGAACATTAACACATACATTTTTACGCATCACTGGTTTAATGCGTAAAAATTGGAAAAAAGAAGGGAGGCTCCCTTAGCTTGCTATTTCAATTGGCCTGGCACTGCTATTGGCCTGAGGAAGCGGGCTCAGACCCATGAAACGCGTTGCCTGTGCTACCAATAAAATCTTTTGTCCCTACAAAGATTTGTCATCCTTGAGGTAAGCAACCTCAAACCTTTCTCGGGTTTAAACTGCTTTTAAACGCTTTTATATACCACCAGGGCGCCTCTTTAAACCATTTAGTGTCTTAAAAAAACGTTTTCTACTGCAAACATTTTTTTTTATTAAACGCATTACACGCTTTAACGCAGCATTTAACACCCAAACGAGAACGCCTCTTAAACGCTCACTAAACGCCTATCACTAACACCCAATAACGCTTACAAACTCACAAAATTACTTGAGCTGCTTCCATAAGTGTTTAACTAGCAGTAAACTCACTGCTCAACTGCAGCCCGTGTGAAAGGGGCTTAAATGTTACAACTAGTGATAGTCCCAAAATGTGAGCAACATTAGTGTTAACCTCTTTATCACATGATTTAATCTTCTACCAAATTTTTTTTAATACACAATGCTCCATTTATGGTGTATCCTTTTGAATAAATTCATCAGCCACTTGGGACATCTTGGAAACAGCTGTATTGTAATTTAAGTGAAAACTTAGGAAGTAACTGTCACTTCTTTCTTTAGTGCCAAAGAAATCTTATGTTGGCCATTGTGATGTTGTATTTGCGTTCCAGGAATTTTCATGGTTTTACAAACTTTATTATGCGAGTCAAGAGGCACTTTCCTTACATTTACTTATTCCATACATAGATGGCTTAAAGTTTTGTGCAAATCTGTATGTTAGACAGCTTGCTACCATTAGCTCAACAGTAGTTAGGATTTTCTTATAGGCAATTACTTCTCATATAGGAGCTATTTTCACCAGAAATTACAAGTGTTGCGCTATACTTGCCCTCTGATTCAAGCCTACGGTGGATATGAATCCTAATTCTTCTTTGGGGGTATGGTAACTTGGATTTGTAGCCCCTGTAGTGGCTTCATTGTACAATTTGTTTAGCGTGACCCAGCCAGATTGTCATAACACTCAAACACCTCCTACACTCACAAAGCAGTCTAGGATTTTTGACTTCCCCGAACCTCTGCCCTACTCCACCTTTTTAATAATAATAGACACTAAAACACATGGTTTCAGTTTGTAACATGAAATAGTTGCAATAGTTTGTTGCAGAGCATTCACTTGCAAATATTTGACAGCGCTAAACCTCAACGTGAGCTTATTTATTGCAATCCAACTTTACCATTGAAAGTCCTCTGTTCACCGTAGCAATCAAGGCATAAAAGTTGACAGAACCACTATGGTCATCCCATTCATGTTTATATCAATGTACAAGGGCCAACAGCTTTAGCATGTTGGCTTTCATGTACGCTCTGTTCCTTCCTACTTGTTCAAAAGGCTTCAAATGGGCAGGTGATAGAGCTGAACTGAACAGTAACTAGTGGATCAAAGGATAGGTGCTTGGGTAGGATTCAGTAGTCAGGCCAAACATTGGACAACTAGTCACGAGCCTAATATTCTGTAAGTTATTAAAGAGGTCTCCGCACATAAGTACACTGTTTGTACCTGTATGAGCACAACCTATTTGCTAAATAAACTCACTCCACGTACAGTGCCCAGCTCTTTCTTTTCATCATACAGGAGTGTGCAGTGGGTGTGGGCTATGCATGCAGGGTTAACTCACCTAAGTTGTCATCATGGAGGAAAATAAAAATGGACTCCGGGCACCTTCCGTCCTATTCTTTATTGCAGATGTGTATCAGACAATATATCAGGTTTCATACCAAGAGTGCGTCCATCTAGTGGTCAGGGCGGTGGCGATGTAATAGAGGTGGGGGTGCCGGGCACCAGGTGGGGCTTACGATGGCCTTTTGCGTCTCTCAAGATGCTTGGTCACGCTGCGTAGCACTTAGTATGGCGAAGCGCGGACATCCGGTGTTTAGCTGGGATAAGCCCCGCCCCTTCCGGTTGTCGCGTATGCCATTGGTGAGAGGAGAAGATGGGATGGGGCAATCGGAAGCGATCCATCCTGCGCAGAAACTATGATACCCAAAAGGCAGTGCGGGTAGGGACAGGCGAGGAGGCCGGACTAAGCAGCCACACGTTAACCGGCCTTCCTAATTACAGGAGGCCAGTTGCTTAACCCCGCCCGCACTGCTATAATGGACAAGCATACATTTTGGCATGTTCATAGCAGTGCGTAAAAAAAAAGTAAAAGAAACATAGTTTCAAAAACCTTATAGTGCGCCTGGGATCGCCATACAGGTTTCTCCATTCCCATCTCTAGTAATTAATGTGACATGCATGAAAATGTACACACAAATGAAAAACGAGTAAACCGGGGGATGCAGACTGGCACCAATAACCTTATAGAATACAAAAAGGATCCTGGATACATTATCACATTTGTATGCATCTCAAACAGTAACAAATTGGGGGATCAACCCTTCCCAGTGAGTCCTGGGTCTAGCATTGACCACTTTTTTGACAGTGTATTGAGAGATCTTAAAGCTCAGATTTATGAACAGGCCATGCCAAACTTAAACACGCGGGAGAGGAGAGCACTCAACTGGTTAAGGAAAAAACGATGAATGTTCATAAGGAGTGCAGACAATGGAGGTAATTTGGTCATAATGGCCACCCAACAATATAGATGGAAGCTGAGAGGCAGTTGAATGACAAACATACTTATCGTTTGCTTCCTTGTGATCCAACCCCTCGATATCAGTGGGGTTTACTGACTTTCCATGATGACAACTATACTACTCCTTTCTTCAAGCAACTGATCCGATGTGCTCACGTCCAAGCAGAAGACAGAAGGAGATCGCGATTGGATGGTGAGATGACATTGCCTTTTTCCACTCACTACATGCTCATATAATTTAGGGAGTGCCACTCACTCACCGCTTTTTCTACTTGACTAAAATTTAACTCACCTCTCTTCCGATGTGCTCCATGCTGCATTCCAACTTCTTACACTTCCACCTTCTAAACTGAAACTTCCACTCTGAAGGTGAAAGTGTAAAAAGATGGAGCACAGCATTGAGCACATCAGAAGGAAGGGATGTTAGTTAACCCCACATACACAGCCTCCTACACACGCTGGGAAAATTCACTTTTCACAAAATTATTTTCGCTCATCCTTACTGGAGAGTCTCCCATCAAGAATCAGCCTAAAGGTAGATAAACGTAACAATTTTTTTATTTTGATTCAATACGACCAATCCAATTCAAGTTTTCAGTTGATGAAGAAATTGTTAGATTTAACACATGCGTGTTCGAGATTGTTGCAATTTTAGGTAAAAATGTAAATGTTGAATAATCAGCTTGGTTAGAAACCCCCTGCATGTCAACCTTTCACGCAATCGACTTTTGATCCTTTTGCATTTTCATAGAACTACACTTTCCACTATGACATTTGTCATTATATTCAATCTCTGTACATCTATTAATATCTCATGCTATCATAATTTGCTGTTTACCATCAGGAACAATGCTACTTACAACTGCATTTACCACACTTTATTTTGCTACAAACACTTAAGGATTTCTGTTTATTAATCACATAAATAAACCAACTACAATACAATAATTCTACAAATAAATTATAATAATTCTACACTTGAAAACCCATCACACATCATTCAACTCTTGGTAAAGTTGGTCTGAATTTTTCTACATGTCCAATCTAAAAAAACTTGACTTTCTTGATAAAGAAAATAAAGCCACCTTTCAATTTTTCAGTACAACCAATCATTTTAATCAAATTGTGGTAAAGTCGAACAGAAAAATTGCAAAATGTGTGGCTAACTTAAGTGTCTTGGAGTTTTAGGTCACATGGCTGAGAGGAGAAAAGCATTTTGTAATCCCTTGGATGAAAAAAAAATACTTTTAAAGCATTATTTATTTCCTAATAAAACATTTGAATGCAGCTTGCAAGTCATTTATTTGTGTTCACAAGTCAATAGTTAGTTAATAATTTAATCCAGTAGATGTCAGTGTCTAGCCATTGTCGGAAACTGCAGCCTGTACTTTCAAGGATAGGAATATTTCCTGTGAACTGTCTTCAGTCATAGACCCTGCCAACAACTCCTTATTTTTGTCAGATTCCTCTTCTTCGGCTTTCCAAAGTCTACAGCTATTGCAACATACCGATTTTTCCACTACCATTTTTAACCTCAACGTAACCTCTTTTCACAAAAAAGACATTTTGTCTGAAGTGATACAAACTTTTAAGCGTATCTTATTGTTTGTTCTAAAGAACCTAGCAACTATATAATTCAAGTTACGTCTTAAATAATGTAAAATAAAAACAATTTATTTTAATTTCATAAGCACCGCTAAATTCTGAAAGGGGATACTAGTATTACCTGTAAAGTATAAGATGAAAATGTGGGTAGTTAAGTTCTAATCAAGAAACATTTCTTAAAAAACTATGAATAAAACCACCAGAAATGTGACCTTGTCATGTGCCAGGAAGTGGGTGTTCCTTATTACTATATTCAAATATATACGATCTCCAAAAATTGTACATTTGCATATGTCCCTTTTTTGCCCTCCCATAAATTTGAAGCTGGAGCCACCCCTGCAGTAAGTTCATGCTCCCATTGCATAGCTAAAATTATAACATAGCTTTATATACATTCCTGGTATATCTATCAGATTGTCAAGAAGCACAGACATATCTTTTCCATGGAAATATGTCATCCTGTATATTGAGCACAAGGTATGTATTTGTGTTATGAAGGAGTGAATACAGAAAAAAACGTTTAAACATATGTGTAACGATTGTGGAATTATCTCCGTGGTCAGCGCACAACCTGCGCGCCGACACCACGGAAATCCTCCACAAACGTTTGGATAAGAGAACCCAGCTAAGGTGCGGATGCACCCGTAGAGAGGAATTCCAACCGGCAGATGGAGCTGTGGAGTGCAGAGAGGCAGATCCTCTGCACAGCCACAGATGTCAGATAAGGATTGTAAGTAATGGGGCAATACGGAGCAGGACAGTTTCTCTCGAGGGTGAGAGCACAGAGACAGAATGTATGTATGTCTACTAATCTAGTCGCCGCCCGGCGACGGTCGACATACAACAGCAAAAACCAAAGTGTGAACGCCATCGCAAGAGTGGCGATTGCCAACAGTGACACAAGACAGAGTAAAGGTTAAACACAGGAGCAGAGCGAAAGGCACAGCATATCATACAACAATGAGAATGTCAACGAAAATAACAAACGCAATACCTAAACACGGTCACCACGCGTTAGGCGCAACAGCGACAAGGGCGGTTACGGCGCGGTCTCCGCACGATAAATGCAACAGAGACAAGCACACCACCCTGACTAACGAATGAACACAAATGAACAAATAACAGGAACGGTTGCTAAACGGCTGCCTTACCTCAGGCAACTGCAAGCGTTTGCTTCAGACAGACAGACGAACAGAAAACAGAAATAGGTCAGATAAGATCCACCACTCTTCCGCCAGAGCGAGTGCGATCCGGGTTCAGGGACAGGACAGGAAGGATCCACTGCTCTTTCCGCCAGAGCGAGTGTGAGCCAAGTACAGAAACAGAGCTAGCAGGATCCTGTAACGATGGCGGGGTCGTTTTCGTGGTCAGCGCACAAGACGCGCACTGACACAACGAAAACATTCCACCAGCGTATAATTTTGGGAAACCCAGGCTAGGTGCTATGCACCCGCAGAGGGCAATTCCCACCGGCAGATGGCGCTGCGGAGTGCAGGCAAACACCGCCGCTGCACAGCCACAGATGCCAGATGGGAATTGTACAGAACCCGATAAACGGGGCTGAAGAGCCCTTAAAGAGAAAGAGCACAGGGATAGGATGTATGTGTGTGCACCAAACTAGCCGCCACCCAGCGACAGTGAACACACAACAGCGGAAACAAAGTGGGAACGCAATCGCAAGATTGGCGATTGCCGATAGAGACACAAGACAGAGCAGGACAGCGCACAAGGGTAGCAAAGGCACAGAAAATCATACAGAGAGAAAGATAAGGAAAATAACAAACGTTAGCTGAACGCGAACACCGCACTCATTCGCAACAGTGCACGCGTTCGTGCGCGGTCTCCGCGTGTTACGCACAACAGAGACAAGCACGCCTAACTAACCAAAGACAGACAAACACGAAACAGAGAACGCGAGCGCTTGCTTAACGGTTACCTCACTGAGCCTACAGCAAGCGTTCGTATCAGACAAGACAGACACACGAAAACAGGGACAAGCGAGAGATAGGATCCACAGCACGAGCGAAAGTGGCTAGCGCGATCCCGGGAGACAGAACAGAAGGATCCACAGCGCTAGCGAAAAGTGGCTAGCGCGATCCCAGGAGACAGAACAGAAGGATCCACAGCACTAGCGCTAGGGCGAGTGCGATCCAAACACACGGCAGACAGAACTGATGAGGTAGGCAGAAACAACCGCTGTTCCAACCTACACTCCAGACTCAATCAGAACGATCCACAGCCGCTAACGCTAGGGCTTGTGCGATCCAAACACAAGACAGACGGAACAGTCAAAAACAGATAATGCAATCCTAACTGCACTAGGGAAACTGCCTAGTGCATTCCCACGAATTACACTAAGATAACTTTAACAAACGGGAATGGCTGACACTCCAGGAGTGTCCATCAGGAACAGACCATGAAAGGGAAATGTCCAGCAAAGCATTCTGGGAGCAGAATGCTTTTATAGTGCCAGTCATCAAATGAAGGCAGGTAAGGGATTTGCATGACTAATGTATGCAAATTCCTCAGCAACACAAGCTGCACAACTGACAGAAAGTCTCTCTTAAAGAGACCTGCAGAATGCAGACGTGAACAGTGGTCAAAATGCTGCCTGTCTGCAGGTGTATTATACATCTGGTCGGTTCAGATGTCTCCTTGTATTGATGGTGCTCTGATCATGCATTATCCACAGAACTAACAGGTTTGCAACAATACAGCCTCATGCTTCACATTATGCTCTTTGAACTCTTTTGATCTAGTGACTATGAGGCCGATATTTACAGACCTCAGGTGTATGTCACAATAGGACCGATATTTACTGGTCCATTTGGCCCTAGTTATGCCAGACTCCATCTATTCTACTCTGATCTTGATCCTTATGTTCCTCTGTGTTGACACAACTATTTTTCCTTTCCTGGGACAAGTGTGGAGATCCCTTTGTATGGGATCCAGTGGATACACCTTGTCACTTTGTTCACCCATGGGTTTTTTCTCTGTGAGGTGCCGGCATTATTGTATACATTATATTAATGTTATTAATGTACATTTATTTTATGCTCTTTTGTAGACAGTACTTTCTGCAGTTTGGCCTGATGAAGGGTCTTATATACCCGAAACGAACGTGTCGTTGCCTTCCTTACAAAATGCATTAAGTCTACAATTAAGTTCATATGTGTATCTGAATTCTGTGTTGGAAATATCTACAAGGAACCTCCTACAGAGATATTTTTAATAGATTACCTATTTTTGTGTCAATAAAGTTTTGATATTTTTGTACTTGAAGACCCTGCATGAATCCCTTTTCTATGGTCCTTTCTATTATATACTATGCACAGGCAGCTGAGCAGATTCTCACAGATCCACTGCTCTTTTCCACCAGAGCAAGTGTGAACCAGGTAGAGAAACAGAGCTAGCAGGATCCACTGCTCTTTTCCACCAGAGCAAGTGTGATCCAAGTGCAGAAACAGAGCTAGCAGGATCCACTGCTCTTTTCCACCAGAGCAAGTGTGATCCAAGTACAGAAACAGAGCTAGCAGGATCCACTGCTCTTTTCCACCAGAGCAAGTGTGATCCAAGTACAGAAACAGAGCTAGCAGGATCCACTGCTCTTTTCCACCAGAGCAAGTGTGATCCAAGTACAGAAACAGAGCTAGCAGGATCCACTGCTCTTTTCCACTAGAGCAAGTGTGATCCGAGTACAGGAATAGGCCTAGCAGGATCCACTGCTCTTTCCGCCAGAGCGAGTGCGATCCACACGGCAAGACAGACAAAAGGATTAACCAGTAGCAACCGCTGCTCTGGCTAGCACCCCTAAGGCATAACACTGAAGGAACCACCGCTGCTACCGCTAGAGCGGATGCGATCCAGATAGACAACAGATGGGGCTACCAGTAGCAACCGCTGCTCTGGTTAGCACCCCTAAGGCAGAATTCAGAAGAAAGCACTGCCACTACCACTAGGGCGAATGCAATCCAGACAGATGGAGCAGCCAGCAGCAACCGCAGCTCTGGCCTACACTCCCGGACAGACAGAACGATTTCCTGTCGACCGCCGCTGGCGACAAGACAATCGAGGCAGAGAAACAGAACAAGGCAATACAAGTAATACAACCTGACTGCACTAGAGGGATGCCTAGTGCAGTCCCCAGGAATATTCTAATATAATCTTTAGCAAACAATAGCAAGGCTGACACTCTAGGAGTGTTTTAGCAGTAACAAACCATCATGACCAGCACAGGACTCTGGGAGAGCAAGGTATTCATCCCTAGCAGGGGCATAACTGTAAATCTCTGAGCCCCTTCCCACCTGTAAATGTAATTGCAATAGGTTATTGTACCATGTTAGCCATCAGTAAAAACAAGAGGTTTTGAATTGGGATGATACCATTTATTTGGCTAACTTAAAAGAATAAGAGTAAGCGAGCTTTCGGCTGAATAGCCTTCATTGGGCTTCAATCCTGTTTGCTTACACTGATGCAACAGACATCTATATACATGCAACATCAAAAGGGCAATCTATTTTTGTTAGATTAGATTAATATCAGAAACAAAATTAATAAACTAGTTCAAAGCTGTGGACAAAGGCTTGAATAAGGACATCAACTTTTTATACTGGTATGAGGCTGATGATATTTAATTCCAGAACTCTTTCTCGGCCTATATAGCTAAATTTCTGAACTGGGAATTTACGATGCCTCCATGACAGTTTGACTCCCAATTCTGAGTATTGTGTAAACAAAGAGTCTTATCTCATCCCATTTAGATGTTCTGTTTCACATAAGGCATCTTAATGACTTTGCATTCATGCTTGAAAAAAAATCTATGCATCCCCTTTTGATGTGGCATGGATATAGCTGTCTAATCCATACGTTTTTAAGCAAACAGGATTGAAGCCCGATGAAGGCTATTCAGCCGAAAGCTTGCTTACTCTTATTCTTTTAAGTTAACCAATAAATAGTGAACTCCAACAAGGACCGGCACCACTCCAGTGTGTTTATAGCTCAAATACTTTAATGATACATCACAAGCAACGACAGACTGCTGTTTCGGCCTTCCATAGGCCTTTGTCAAGTTGCACAAGAAGATACAACCATAAAATGCATAACATCACACTTATATACAATCATGCACCACCCATTGGGTGCCATGAGACCAAAAGTGACCAATCCTGACCAGACTGTCAAGGCGGACCTGATGGGAAACATCCAATGCACCAAAATCACCAATCAGGTGAACGAGATTCAAAAAAATACCCACCTGTGGCAGACTGGCGGAAAACCGCCGCTCAGATGACCCCAGACGCGCCGCCAATGCACTCAATACCGCCAGGTACACGTCAGGCGGGGGCGGAAGTGACGTCATGATCACATGACACACCAACGTCCAATCATCGTAGCCGGCAAGCGTCCAATGGGGACACCGAGCGGCTCCATCGTCATGACATTACTGTGACCCCTTGGTACTGGGGTGGGACCGTGGCACACCTTTTTTCATTTTTTTCTTCGGTGCTCCTGGAATCACCTTTGCACACAACCAATAAATAGTATCATCCTGATTCAAAACCTCTTGCATGTAAATGTAATGTATGTTTTATACAGCTTGCAATTTAAACAATCAAATGCACCCCTTGCTGATTTTCAGTGTGGCCCAATTCCTGGCTGACCACAGTTTGCGTTAACATGGCATGTAAGCGGAAATTATTTGCAACCCCTTGACCATCTCCAATAGTATTTAAAGATCTTGACAGTGTTTGCTTCTGTTAAAAAGTCAGTAAGCATACAGATATAACCGTATTTGTAACTACATTTGTGAAGGCATACTAAATGTATTTGTAAAGGCACAAAAAATAATAAAAATACAAAATATATATTTACTTTGATGAACCATAGGCTCTTCAGACCCCTCCAGACTCCTAATTGCATATTGCTTCACCTCCATCCTGCCGTTGTATGTACTATTCGTAGCTGTGACTGATATCAGTCAGAGTCTGGCGTATGTGCAGTCCACCCCGTATGCCCCCATATATCATGCTCCCACATGGCTCCCACAGCTGCCATGGCCGAGAGCATCCTGGGGATGTGCAGTTCCCAAACAATTTGAACTGCACATGTCTAGGGCGCTCTTGCTGATAGTGATTATTCCACGCAGTGTGTGAGAGCGTACAGAGAGTGTGCGCAGATGGACAGTTCACGAGCCCTGGAGATTTCATCACACTTCCAAACAGGGCATACACTGAGATGACAGAGGGGAGGCTGGACCCAATAAGGAGGATGGAAATCTGAAAAGCCTATAGATCATTAAGGTAAGTATGTTTTACACTTTTTTTTTCAGGGTTACTTTAACAAGTTAGACTAAATGCTGTGATATAAGGAGTTAGGTCTGGCAGGACTATTACATTTTTAGACTAAATGCTGCAACAGAAGTAATTTGAAAAAGAAGCTTGGATTAGCATATTCCTATCAAGGCTCTTTTTTTCTCTTTCCCAGAATTTGGGACAGGAAGAGCAGCAGCATTAATAAATCAGACAAAAATTCCACAGACTGTTAAATATCAGACTCCGCTGAGCATTTTACATAACTTCTGCCAAGATATTCCAGAAGCAGCATACGAACATTTCCAGTGAGCGGACTGAAAGGACAGGGAGAAAATGACTAGACTGGGCTCCAGACGTCACCGACTCACCATCTGTACATGTGCTGGAACCGGGGCACACTCATTGCACACACATTTGTCTTTCATTTACAAGCCTTGCTCATGCTTATAATGTGTCTCCAAGGTGGATGACATTCCAGTAATAATTAATCTAGATTACATCAGTATAACTGTCCAATCCATTGCTAGCTGATATTTATGTATTATGTGAGCGTACAGCATCTCTATAAGGACTGACACTCATTGATGTTTTTGTATTACAGCTGGCTACATCAAGAACAAATTTTCCAGGAAAACTTAGAAAGAATCCGCTTATCAATAAGACGGCAGAGTTTCTTTGCCTGTGAACAATTCAAAGCAAAGACATGATTACACTTCTTGCCTTCATATCCAACCTCTTGCCACATTAACACTAACCCTATACAAAATATCACAGTGAGACCATCAACCAACTATATCTTTAAGCTCACTCCAACCTGAATTATCGCAAATTCTTTCTGTTGTAGGAAAGCAAACTTTTGTTTTTCTTAACATCTTAGTAAGGGGGCTTTTAGGACCATTGTAGTCCCTTACACACTCCAATGAGTTCTGGGTCACCATGAGCTTGCTGGTTAGTCTGTGCCTCTCGGATTCACAAGCCCTACTCCATAGAGCCAAATTAATCCATGCCATGCACTGATGAGGATCAAACAATCCGAAACAGTCTGTATGCATGTTGGATTATTATGGCTCTGTACAAATTAACAAGCTGACACATCATTGCATTCCAGCGGTTCTGGAGGTGTGTTTAGCTTCTAAGGGTACAATGGTTAATTTGCATATATTCAGCAGTGTTGCTCTGGGAGACATCTCAAGCTCACTCCAACCTGAATTATCGCAAATTCTTTCTGTTGTAGGAAAGCAAACTTTTGTTTTTCTTAACATCTTAGTAAGGGGGCTTTTAGGACCATTGTAGTCCCTTACACACTCCAATGAGTTCTGGGTCACCATGAGCTTGCTGGTTAGTCTGTGCCTCTCGGATTCACAAGCCCTACTCCATAGAGCCAAATTAATCCATGCCATGCACTGATGAGGATCAAACAATCCGAAACAGTCTGTATGCATGTTGGATTATTATGGCTCTGTACAAATTAACAAGCTGACACATCATTGCATTCCAGCGGTTCTGGAGGTGTGTTTAGCTTCTAAGGGTACAATGGTTAATTTGCATATATTCAGCAGTGTTGCTCTGGGAGACATCTCAAGCTCACTCCAACCTGAATTATCGCAAATTCTTTCTGTTGTAGGAAAGCAAACTTTTGTTTTTCTTAACATCTTAGTAAGGGGGCTTTTAGGACCATTGTAGTCCCTTACACACTCCAATGAGTTCTGGGTCACCATGAGCTTGCTGGTTAGTCTGTGCCTCTCGGATTCACAAGCCCTACTCCATAGAGCCAAATTAATCCATGCCATGCACTGATGAGGATCAAACAATCCGAAACAGTCTGTATGCATGTTGGATTATTATGGCTCTGTACAAATTAACAAGCTGACACATCATTGCATTCCAGCGGTTCTGGAGGTGTGTTTAGCTTCTAAGGGTACAATGGTTAATTTGCATATATTCAGCAGTGTTGCTCTGGGAGACATCTCAAGCTCACTCCAACCTGAATTATCGCAAATTCTTTCTGTTGTAGGAAAGCAAACTTTTGTTTTTCTTAACATCTTAGTAAGGGGGCTTTTAGGACCATTGTAGTCCCTTACACACTCCAATGAGTTCTGGGTCACCATGAGCTTGCTGGTTAGTCTATATCTTTAAGGAAACCTGATATGGCCACATTATAAGATTTTATATTTACCTTTCTCCAGCCCCATGAGCACCGATGTGTCCCTCACCATCCTCCCAAGTGCCCCCGTTTGCCCGGTATCAGTCCCAGTAACTGGCTCAGCCATGCCAGTCAGGCTTTTCGTTGCATGTGTGGAGGGGCCATGCATGCACAGAAGAGCCAACTGGCACGACTGAACCAAATTACGGGGACCGATACAATGTGAACGGGGGCACTTGGGAGGATAGCGAGGGACGAATCAGTGCTCATGGGGCTGGAGGAAGCCCCAGGTAAGTATACAATCTTTTAGTGTACTCATATCAGGTACACTTTGAAAAGGCAATCTCCACCACAGGGAGAACAGCAGCACCACTGCACACACGTTTGCAGTTAGGTGCACACAACAGGTGGGTTCCTCATGCCCACTAGGTATAAGCAAAAGTCCAAAGGGTTGCAGCACACAAACTCTCTTTTATTCAGGAGCATAATATTTCACAAACAGGGACAGTTTTCGGCCCCCCGACCTTTATCAAACTGTGTTAAACTACATACAAGCAATACAATTTATACCATTTCCCCTGAAAATGACATCACAGGATACAAAACCCCTCCCGCAGGAAGTAAACATAAACATCAGAAATCCCTGCTAGTCCATACGAATTCAAAATAAATGTTGCCAAAGGTGCATAGCACTCTTATCTGAATTTATAGTGTGATTTGCCTTCTTAAAACAGAAGGTATTTGCGATCATTCAGCTTTAAGTGAACATCTGTGGCTACCCACAATGCACTGCTACTGAATATGCAAATGATCCCTTCCTGCCCCTGAAGCCAGGCTTACATCCAGAACTGCTGGTGTACAGCAAGCCTATAGCTTTACATTTTACAGAGACACATCAACTCAACATGCAAACTAAATGTAATAATCACTGTTCCATGATGTTCAGTGTTTTACTTGTGATAGTCACTACACACTCTTCCATCCTGGAAATATAATCATAAGAAAAGTGGTACATCAAAATCTTTGTTCAATGTTCAGCACTCTTGGACTCTTTATGTTTCAATCTTAACACACTATCTCCACCCCTCCTCAGTTTTGGAATATGATCAATGATCATGCATCATAGATCAGTGTCTGTATGCCCCAACTTCTTGCAATGTTTTGCCGCTGGCAAGCCCTCATTGCCCTGGCATACAGAGTACTTAAGTTGGGAAAATCTATCACTTACCTTTTGTGTTTTCTCCCCTATGTACATATGTTTACAAGGACATTTAACCTTACACATTGCATGTAAGGTGATGTTCTATCTTAAATTCTCTGAACACCGGATAATTTCAGAAGGTGCCCCCCTTCATGATATAGGAAATTTAATACATTCCAAACAAGGAATACTACCCCTGCTCCGTGTTCCTAGAAAGGTCGAAGGTCTGCTCACAGGTGTCCCCCTCCACAAATCTGCTTTTAGTAATTTAGACACAAACATCCTGTTTTTTTGTTGTTGTAAGCGGCTATGAATGGTGTGTGTGTGTGTGTGTGTGTGTGGGGGGGGGGGGGGGGGGGGGGGGGTAGAGATAATAGTGATATGCACCTTTGTGAACACTTATTTTGAATTCATATGGTGATGATGGTGATATTTGTTTACTTCCTGAAGGAGAGATTTTGTGCTGTCATTTCTGGGAGAAATAGTATAAATTGCTTTGCTTGTATTCAGTTTAATGCAGCTTGATAAAGGTAGAGGACAACTGAAATTATTGCTGTATGTGAAATATTGTTCTCCTGGATCAAAGAGAGTTTGTGTGCTGCAATATATATATTGCTCCTCAACAGCAGCACTAAACTAAGTAGACGTTTACATGTTTGCTCTGTTGTACCTCGAGTGGGACCAAATGGCAGAAGGAGCTTAACTTAACTTTAACTTTATAGTAAACAAGTTTCGTGAGTGAATGACTAAATTGAGAGTTTAAGTAATTCCCATGAACCAAAGAAATGAAGGGAACAGATTACGTTCTGCTGTTCTATGTCAATTTATTTCACCATTACCACACACAGTAGTAAAACAAGAACAATAAAAATTTACAAAATTTGTCTTTCTCATGAGTACAAAATAATTGTAAAATATTCAGTTCCAATATTTAATATTTCTCTAGTTTAGAATATGTATATTTTCAAATCTGTTCTGAGTATTAACCCAAAACATAAGATGACTAATAAAAAAAGCAAAACACAATGATTTTGAAACCGCAAGGATTCCCATAAAGCATAAATCCAAATACTACACATTCCATGAGCAAGTTAATGAAGTTAATGGCATCTCTCTGCAGAAACTGCATGTCAGCCACATTAAAAGAGGGCAGCAGCTGAGTTATTTTGTTCAGTGTACCCCAATGCCAAATGCACATAGCAAATAGGTATTTATAGGTATGGGTAGCACCGTGGCGTAGTGGTTAGCACACTCACCTTGCAGGACTGGGTCCTTGGTTCAAATCCCAGCCAAGACACTATCTGCACAGTTTGTACGTTCTTCCTGTGTCTGTGTGGGTTTGCTCTGGGCACTCTGGATTCTTCCCACATCCCAAAAACATTCAGATATGTTGAGTGGGGTACATATTATCTCGGCGCCCCTCAGTTTGGCGCGGGGAAAGCCAAATGATGGCTCTCCCCGCTGCCGCTAAACTACAAGCAGGCGGCGTTAAATACTGTTCCCCCTCTGAGTTGTTGCAACTCGGAGGGAGATGTAATTCGGGGTCTGGCAGCCGCCAGAGCCCTGAATTACCGCTACGCGGGGTGCGCATCATAGCATTGTTGCTATAATGGCGCCCAGTTTCGGCGCTCGGCTCTCAGAGCCGCGCGCCAAAGTGAACTGATCCGGCTGAGGGGCTTCCCTTAAAATACAAAAAAAATTACCCTAGACATACACTACACAATACATACATAGACATTAGATTGTGAGCCGCTCTGAGGACAGTTAAGTGACAAGACAATATATACGCTTACTACAGCGCTGCAGAAGATGTTGGCACAAGATAAATACTAAATAGTAGTAATATTTATATCACATCAAATCCCATGTATTTAAATGTGTATGATATGTACATTTTTCATGTATATCACTGATTTAAATCCCAATGTGAATAGTAGAGAACAATTAGTATACAGCACACTGCATTTCAATCCACATCTCTCTTTTTTAAAGTGTATGTGATCATTTTTCTCATCCTCTCTGTAGGATGATCACTTCTGTAGGAAACACAATGTCCTTTAGAGAATTTGGAAAAAGTGAACAAGCTTCTGCAATCTAAACCCAGGAATAGCACTGTGTGTGTGTTTCAAATATATTTTTTTCCTAGGACATTAATGTTTTGGTTTAAACACGAGCTATATTTGTGGTCTGCAAAAATCTGATGCCCAAAAAAGGAAGCAAAATGCTTAGTACTTTTTTTGTAAGGGATTTTATGCATTTAAACACGTTCTTGCAGCTACTGTGCTGGATGGAAAAGTTTTTCAAATTCTCTTTCTCCTGTATCTAAAGAACACTTTCCTATCTGCAAGTAATAAACTAAAGGCTTCCAAAAAGTACATATTTTTCTTTCCGTTTTGTGTGCATAAAAAAAAAAAAATCTAAATACTTTAGCCACTTAAGTACCAGCACCCTCTGCCCACTTAAGGACCAGAGGGTGCTGGTACAGTAAACCGCCGCTTCCGTCACGAATCGCCGCTACAATCCGCCGCTCCCGCCGGTCACGTCGCTCTGGCCCCGCCGCAGGCTGCTCTCCCTGCCGTCGCTATGACGGCAGAGCGCTGTGCGCTGGTCAGGAACCGCTTTCATTGGCTCCTGAACCTGTCACTCCATGTAAGCCAATGGGAACGGCTTACATGAATGACAAGGGCCCAGGGCCAGAGCCAATGAAAACGGCTCCTGCCCGGCTCACAGTGCTCTGCTGTCATAGAGGCGGCAGGGCAGCTGATTGCGGTGGAGACAGAGCGGACAGCGCGGTGGGGACGGGCGGCTGTAAATGGGACGTAGAGTTTACGTCCAGTCAGAACCGCAGCGCCCCCTGCCCGCTGTAGATTTCAACTACGCATGTCAGGAGGTAGTTAAAGGATACCACAACTGACATGTGGCATAATGAGATAGACATGGGTATGTACAGTGCCTAGCACACAAATAACTATGATGTGTTCCTTTTTTTCTTTCTCTGCCTGAAAGAGGTAAATATCAGGTATGTAAGTGGCTGACTCAGTCCTGACTCAGACAGGAAGTGACTACAGTGTGACCCTCACTGATAAGAATGTCCCCCTTTTTTTTATCTCTTTCTTGCTCTCAGAAGCCATTTTCTTCTAGGAAAGTGTTTTATAGTTGGAATTTCTTATCAGTGAAGGTCACACTGTAGTTACTTCCTGTCTGAGTCAGGACTGAGTCAGCCACTTACATACCTGATATTTATCTCTTTCAGGCAGAGAAAGAAAAAAAGGAACACAGCATAGTTATTTGTGTGATAGGCACTGTACATACCCATGTCTATCTCATTATGCCACATGTCAGTTGTGGTATCCCTTAAGCAAGAAAAAAGTCTTTGGTATTTATAAAATGTTATTACTTTAAATTATTTTCTAAAAATTCTGAATATGCAAACTTTTTAAGTGTTCAAATTGATAGTCACCCACTTGTACAGGATGTCTCAGGGATATGGTCCAGTTCAGCACAGAGGGCAACCAGAGAATGACAACTTTGGATGCTGTAATGTTATTTTGGTCCTGTGCAGTTGTTGGCATAACAGGCATTCTTCGCCAAGTGTATTTTATGTATTTGAGCCTGTAACATCACAGTACAAAAGTAAAAAACTTCAGACAAGATATTATTTTCATATAAATTCTAAATTCTAAAACTTTTCCAACCACTAGTACTGAAAAAAGTATTCAAGTAAAACATGTAATCATGAGACTGACCATCTACTTTCATAGTGAAGTATGGTCCGGTGTTAGACGCAGAAATGCAGGCATAAAACCAAGAAGCATTGATTTTGGTTATACCTTTAATGACTAACTGTACATGGTTTATTGTAAGCTTTCGAAACTTCAAGTTTCTTCTTCAGGCATTATACAGCCAACTTTTTGAAATGAGCAAGAGAGACATCATAAAGACATGCCTCTGCCACACCCTTGCCATGCCCCGTGACACGCCCCTGTGACATCTATAATCACACATTCCTTTATTATAGCATTTTAAAATAAGGAATGTATCAATTTAGAGAACAGAAAGTTTAGAGTCAACGAAAGACAATTTTAGTCACTGAGAAATGTGTATATTTATACAGATCTGTACATCAGTCCTAAAGGGGAGGGGAAATAAAGAAGAAAGAGAGACAGATAAATCTGGTCCCTAAAGAGGGCCTTTCCCCCCAAAAGAGAGACAGTTGGGAGCCATGCAGTCCCCACATATGACTGTACTCTGGCCTTTGTATAGTGCAGGTGAGAACAGCGGCCCATCTGAGCTCACAGCAAACTAATTTCAGGTACCTTAGGGGGAAGTGACCAATAAGGCTGTGCAACACTAATATAGTTTGTCTGTAAGACCTCTTTGTGGACTTCACATAGTCACCCTATCAATAGCTTCTTTCCTTCCTTTTCTTCCTTCCAAGATTATAGAAATGTTAAAAATCCAAGTACAGTGTGTATGTCAACCTAGACACAGGGCTGTGATGTGCTTCATGTCATGTCTCGAACGTAAGTTGGTGGAGCTGAATGTTATGGCTTCACTACAAGCTTACCATGGACCTACTGGAAATATTCTCTTGTGCAAAGGCAATGCATCCCAGAGAAGGCAGGCCAGTTTTGAGAAATGGAAATGTGTCTTTTTAAATGTTGAATACAGGTTGCAGTGGAGCACAGTTTGATATATACCATCATTATTTAACCTATGAACCTGGAGCCCTGCTTTAAGCATGGATGGATAGAAAACAGTCTGTCTGTGTCTTGTTTCCTTGGCTCTGAAGCAGATAATCTGTTCCACACTGGTCTTTATTACATATGCATATTTAAAGCAGCTGGGGAGATCATCTTCCAGACAGGAACATGCTCCATTCCAGCAAATATAGTTTAAGTCTGTCACATTCCTATCTCAGCAAATGCAGATTCTTTGGGAAGTTGGGCACACACTTTTGCCACTATTTTATAGCAGTGATAATAGTTAAAATGTACAATTCTAAAAATACCTGGCTCATACATAAGAACAGTCCGAATAGGAAACTCAAATAGATACAAAACCCACAAATTTTCTATTTTAGCAGCCAACATACAGAAACAAAAATCTTTGTACAGATGTTCTGGACATTGAAGTTTAGCTAATGGTTTGTACTGTGTTGCCAGTACTAAAAACCCGCTGAACTGATTTCTGTTTTTGTTTTTTAATATCACTACGGGGTTTAGGCTTCTGCTGAGTACAAAAAAATAATAATATTAATTCCAGAACGTTAGAGTACAGCCAAGGATGCCATCTGTGCAATGTTCACCCAATGTGTTTTCCTGTAATCTGTGTTTCCACTGTCCACTACCTACTACTTCCAGCCAGCCACACTTACAGTGATGTTACCAGTGCCGCTGGCATTACTTTCCGTTACAGCTTCAGTGTACCTGCTGACATGCCTAATGAGGTGAGGAACTCTGGGCAAACTGTTATACACTAGGTATGAGCAAACATTCTACCCACAATCCATTTTGCAGTAAAAATTGTTGTTCACTTTCCACAAACTTTCAAAATTCACATTTTCACTTTTTATAATTGACACATTTGCAAAAGACATAGCAGCCAGGTCTCTCAGCCATTCATGTGTCAAAGATGTAGGAATGTTTGTATGCAGGGTCACTTTTGTCCCATAATAGTCAGCTGGGCTGGCCAACAGGGATGGTATTTGCCACATGGAGGCAATTTGTAAGCATGTGTTCACGTTAGGATTTGCACCTTCACCTTTCACTTGAGAGGATGTCAGCCAATTGACCATGCCTAGTACCAAGTGTGTCCATCACTAGACAAGACAAGACACAGAACATTTATATTTATATTGCACTTTTTTCCTGGTGGACGCAAAGCACCAGAGCTGCAGCCGCTAGGGCATGTGTGTTAGGCGTGTTAGGCCCCGTTTACACTTAATCAGTTATAACTGAAAGAAAACTGATTTTCAATGTAATGCCTATGGCACCTTTCACACTTAACACGTTTTAACTGAAATCTTTTTCACAATGCACTGCTATGGAAAAAATGCATACCAACGCATACTAACGCACACTAACTGATTAAGTGTAAATGGGCCCTTAGGGCCCTTTTCCATTAGAGCGATTGCGATTGCTAAATCGCAAAATCGCAAATCGCTAGGGTTGTTACTTTATCATAGAAATCACGAGAAGTATTTTCCACTACAGTGATTTGATTTGGAAATTGCAAATCGCAATCGCTTGCTGGAGCGATTTTTACAATGATAATGCAATGCAAATGAAAATCGCAATCGCATAACAGAATTAATAAAATTGCTGGCGTTTGTGATTTGTGATTGCGATTGCTAGTGGAAAAGGGCCCTTAGGGAGTTTTGCCCAAGGTCTTCCTACTTACTGAACAGGAAGAGCCGAGATTCAAACCCTGGTCTCCCATGTCAGGGGGAGAGCCCTTAGGCCCCGTTCACACTGCACGCGTTTCCTTCCGCGTTCCAGGAACACGTGCAGGAGGCTGACACGCATGACATCAGACAGTGCATAGAGTGCACTGTCTGATGTTCACACTGCATGCGTTCCGGACCTGTGCGGTCCGGGAACGCATGCTGCATGCATTTTTTCCCAAAACGCGCGGCTTTCCCATTCACTTTCAGTGAATGGGAACAGCCACGCAACGCATACAAACGTGGATGGCGTGCATACGTACGCATTGCATTACGAACACACGGCCATCCGTGTTTGGTAATGTGAACAAGGCATTAACCAGTACACTATTCAGCCACTGGGAGGGACATGTCTATAATGGTGCCATATGGTCAACTCCGTGTGGAGAGCAAGGGTGTCAATATGGTCACACTTGTTATAAGTGGGGTAGTACTAGTCAGTACTAACCAAGCAGAGGTTTTTTTTTTTTTTTTTGTTTTTTTGTTTTTTTTGGGGGGGGGGGGGCTTTGTTAATCTTAGATTATAAGGGATTGGTAAATGTTTAGATGGAAATTTCTAAATATATAAATGTGCATATTTGACAAGCTAGAGAGAATAAAACACATGCAAGGCTAACATCAGTAAATTCTCATTGAAGTTATTACTCTTTTTTTTTTATTCATTTCCTCCCGATGTGTATGAAGAACCTCGGAAGAAATGACCAACGTGTACTTTATTAATGATGGTAATCTGTTAATGAATGGTGAGCATGTGGAAAGTGCAGGCTCTCAGCAAGACATTGGTACAGCTTTTTGTGTGTTTAATCATACTGCTATGATTCAGATCTTACTTCATGTTAATATTAATCTTGATCCATCCTTTATGACTGGAATTAGCTGCAGCTTGAATGTATCTTTAGGGGCAGAGCTTTGACAGGTTTGCACAACACAGCAATCTGTCAGGGATTTTCTTCCACTCAAGTCACGTAGGAGAATATTTATGAAAGTTGAAAATGGAAATTTTAGGGGTTTGCACTGCTATTGTGGTTTGCATTTTCTAAGACATGAAAAAATGTGAAGCTGGTTTTATTAGTCTGTTTTTTCCTCTTACCTTTGTAACTTAATTATTGCACCACTCAAATTTTTAAAGCTAATTTTCTGATTCTATGAAGAAAGAAACTGCTCTCAAGCTCTCAAGCCGGTCACACGGAAAGCTGAACTGTGTGCTTGTAGCCTCCCAGCTGCTGGCACATGTACCATTTGGGTAACAGCGTTTGTAACACCACATGTGGCCTCCTTCATATTTTGAGGCAGAAGGTGTGTGCTTGTTGCCCCCTGGCTGCTGGACACAAGTGCTGCCATATGTGTCAGTGCTCAACACATAGTGGTGGTACCTGGCAACAGAGAGCCGCAACATATCACGTCTGAGTACAGCCATACTCAGATGTGACTCCATGTGGGGGGTGCTAGCAAGTGCCCAACCAGGGTAAGGGAGCAGCTGAAAGGCGGTAAATTCACAGATTTTTGCATAACCTCTCATGTAACAGGAGGCCAATAGAGCAACTTTTTTTTCTTGCATTCTACATCTTCCACATTGATTTCTCAACTTTTAGAGAAATTGTGTCATTTTTTAATGTCTATTTTTTATTTTATTTCAGAAAAAAAGGCAAAGAATTATAACAAATCATAATAATCCACCAATAGACAATGCAGACAGCATACAGTAAATTAGTATGACATGCCAACATTCTATAACAGAACCTGCACGTTAGATAAATGCTACCATATTCTTCCATAAGACACTGGGGACACAAGAGATCATACAGAAAATGCTGTATAATGCCAACATTCTCATTTTCCCAATTTACCCCTATCCAGGCGTTACCTCACAGGAGCTTATAAGCACTGATGTTCTGGCACCATAGACTTCGTTCTCCATGAACCTACAAACCTCCACTGAAGTGCCCCGCAAATGTGCTGCCTGGCCCAGCTGTCACTTCTCTCTTACTTCCCTCGCCCATCATAGGTAATTACAGATGTTCCTTAGTATTAGGTGGCCAGAAGTACCCTCAATATTAAGTAGCTAGAGGAGCCCCCAAGTATCAGGTAGCTAGAGCAACCTCAGTATTAAGTAGCTAGAGGTGCCCCTGTGCCTGACTGAAGAGAGACCTTGTCAGTAGAATGCCGAGAGCTGGGTGAGTAACCTCTCACTTACACTCTCATCAGGACGCTGCATAGGGAACTTGGGGAGGGAAGTGAGCCGTCTTTGCATTATCAGGCGCCTGTAGGTACATGCCTACAGTGCCTTATGGTAAATCAGGCCCTGCCCCCATCCAACCCTCTCCCCTATCTCTCTCAGTGGAATCTCTCAAGTGAGACAGCGCTAATTCTTAGGAAAAGAAAACAAGATCGTGTCACAATAGTAGTAAGGAAATCAAAACATCTAACCTCATACCTTTCACAATTTTCTTTCCTTCATCTTAAAAAATGGTTTCCTTCTTATTTAAAGGAGTACTACAGTGGGGGTAGGGGGGAAAAGAATTGAACTTACCTGGGGCTTCTAATGGTCCCCTCTAGATGTCCTGTGCCTGTGCCGCCACTCACTGATGCTCTAGACCCTGACTCCGGTTCACTTCCAGAATTTGCGACTTTGAAGTCAGAAAACCACTGTCACCTCCTCGCTCCCTCTGACGTCACCAAGAGTGTACGGCGCTAACCCATTATGCTCCTGGTGATGTCAGAGGGAGCGAGGATGCCGCCACACAAGCGCAGTGGTTTTCCGACTTTGCAACTTGTGAGATTACCATTACATTTCTGCATCATTTTTTCTGATGTCTGTTTTATTCAAATTAGAAGCTGCAATAGACATCTGCTTGTAACAATCACAAGAGGAGAAGTTCTTGCTCTGTACATGTGCACTGCTTAGCTTATCTCCCTTGTTAGTGTTTGCCGCTTCTAGCTCCTTATCAGTGTTCATAAATCATTTGGGAGTTACTCTTCCTCTAATAGTCATAGTCAAAAGCAGATTGAAACAGCTGTCTGCCAGTTCGATTATATAGCTTAGTAAAATTGACTGTGACTTAATGTTATGCTTATGAGAATTTGAATGCGTGTGAATACATTCAGTTTCAGGGATGAAAAATTGTGCATCTTAACTTTTATGTCTCAATAATTTTATTGATTTTAACATAACAAGAGCAAGATCAACAGTCATAGTATTGTAACAAATAGTACAGTGCTGTATCCAGCATAGAAACAGTACAAGTACAATGCATATTAATTCAGTAATTAGCATAAGAATATATACCTTGGAGGTTTGGAAGCCATGCATCTTAACTTTTAAAGGCACATAAAACACACCTGCACCTGTAGTACCAGAAATAGCAAAGGATGAACCGATTACATTATCTCCTCTGTCCTAGAAAGAGACATTATTTCACATAATAATGCAATTACGTGTTTGCTGGGGGGACACAGGCAGGCTGTCTCATGCCTCCTTCTAACTGTTGCTACTTGACTTGGGAGTTATATTACCTGTGGGGTGTTTGAGCTCCCAAACAAGGGTGGAGCCCCAAGTGGTCACACCGCCTGGGCCATCACCTGCAAGGTATATCTTAGGGAGAAGTGGAAACAGCACAGGCAGCGCACCCCAAGTTCCCTCACCATTCGGGAGACTACACCCAAAAACCAAACAAAATGGATGGTAAGTGCTCATTGCCAAACAGCAGCTGGCTTTTTAAATGGTCTTCAGGGAAGCCTGCCGGCAAAATAAATTGTTATTATTATTATAAATTACTGTATTTCATTTCTGCTTGCAAGTCATTCTACTTTAAGACATCTACTTTAGGCAGTGCAAAAATATTTTTCTCAAAAAGTTCACAGACATCACTAACAGGACAGAACACTTGTACACCTGAAGGAAATCCTAACATGTTTATATTAGTACGCAGCCGGTAAGTTGGGCACAGGGTGAGCCAAATGACAGCTCACCATGCTGCCACTCAAATTCCCAGCTGCTGTAAATACTATTCCCCCTCGGAGTCATAGCAACTCGGAGGGAGAAGTAATTTGTAGGTCCCACGATTGCCAGAACCCCGAAGTACCCTTGCACGGGGTAAGCACTATAGCATTAGTGCTATAGCAGTGCCCAGCTCAGGCTCTCTGAGCTTGGAGCAGAATGCCGAGACCACCTGCTTTGATCCTAACCCCCCTCCCCCCCCCAACAGGCAGCCATCTCTTCACCCACACCCTATAACTTTGGTCGTTATCCATTTTCCATTAGTCCCACAGGCAAGTTTAGGTAGGGATTACTGGTGCCAGAATGCCCAGACTGGGGCTGGTTCAGTGTCTGGAGACAGGCACAAGTTGAGGCACCAGAATATCTGCAGGCATCCTGTAGCTCACAGCACCACCCCCTTTCTATCCCTGCTACATGTACAGCATTTGTACACAGCATGGAGAAGCTCTAGTGAACTTGACAGAACACAGAGCCAGGTATGAGCACAGCCCTGTGCCCCTGTTGTGTGCCAGTAAAGTTGGGACCTAGCAGAATGCTTTACTTTCCCCTTAAAGTGAACCCGAGACAAAGTACCCTTATGTATTTTACCATATATATTAGTGGGAACATTAGAGAAAATACCTACCCTGCTCTCTGTTTCATTCTTCACTGCTCAGCCTGCTTGTATCAGCCCTGATAAAATCCCCGACTGAGCAATCAGTCTGGCTTTGCTCAGGGATCATTATAGCTGAGTCTGTCTTCTCTGATGTCCTTTCAAGCCCAAGCCTGCCCACTTCTGGCTCTGCTATAATGATATACACACAAACTGATATTTACTAGAAAACACAAGTGGATTCCCGAAGAAGAGAATATAATTATAAAATATAACTTTTATTGGTCTGCATTAAAATCATATTTAGATTGCTTTCTACTTTTATTATATAGGGTTGGTGTCATAAAATCAGATTTAGATTTGCTTTTTACTTTTCTTATATGATGTTGGTGTCATCTGATATGTTTTAGATCAATATATGACTCATCTATGTCTATCACTATTGATCACACCTATACCCCAAATAAAGATTGCTTATGTGCTATTAAAGACCCCCCACCACACATCCAACATGTTTCAACCCCCTAATTGGGGCCGTTGTCAGGGATAAAGAGCGTGCTAAGTGCTAAGGTGCTAAGTGCATAGAAATTCACAATGCAATCATAATAAGGAAAATAAAAAATGAGAGCTGTGCTCTCAAGCTCAGTCAAGCATCCACTCTGCAGAGTTGTCTGGAGCTGACTTCACAGGACTACTGTAGGGGGGTAGGCTGAAAAAGTGTTGAACTTACCTGGGGCTTCTAACAGTCCCCCACAGACGTCCTGTGTCCGTGCAGCCACTCACCGATGCTCCGGCTCCGCCTCTGATTCACTTCCGGAATTTTTGACTTCAAAGGCGGAAAACCACTGTGCCTGCGCGGCCGCATCCTCGCTCCCTCTGACGTCAGCGGGAGTGAGGATACGGCCACGCAGAAGCAGTGTTTTTCCGACTTTAAAGTTGCAAATTCCGGAAGTGAACCATTGGCAGGGACCAGAGCATCGGTGAGTGGCTGCACGGACACAGGACGTCTGTGGGGGACTGTTAGAAACCCCAGGTCAGTTCAACTTTTTCCCCCTAACAGTAGTTCTTTAATGCTTTTTTTAACATTTGTGATGTCTAATGTTCATGACGTTTTTACATGTGAAAGCTGTGAAAATACGGTATACTGATCTTCCTAGAATGGAAGTTTAAGAAAATGTTAGCTAATAATGGCACTAAATAAATCTGGTTTCTGCTAACCGGTGGTGCAAGTAAAGCAAAAAAAAAAAAAAAAAAGAAATAAAAACTCAATCTGTGTAACCATGTACGTTTTTAGTAATTTAATATCTTTCCCTTTTGGGGCTAATTGGACCATGCCTTGTAAGGGTTTTTTCGCCTTCCTGTGAATCAACAGGGATATGTGAGGGAGCAGGCTGGTGTTGTACTTTGTTCTCTGGTTGAACTCGATGGACGTATGTCTTTTTTCAACCAAAATAACTATGTAACTATGTAACTATGTATATAGCAACTCAACATAGGCATCTACAATTTTGATACTTTTACAGACAACAAATACACTGTATAAAGTATGAAGGAAATCAAGTCATTTTTAATCCATATTACTATATCTTGGCATATCCACCAGATGGCTCTGTTGGCTGGCTGATGTAAATAATGAAAAGTAGGCTAGGCTGTGGAAGTAGGATTTAAAATTCCTGTGTATTTTTCAGTGCCAAAATAAGTTGTCTGAATATCTGAATTAACATTTCACCATTCGGGGTTATCTCTCTGATGTCAAAGAAGGCTTTTTATAAAATGATGACATTGCAATTTCATCACCGTAGGTCAAATTTATCATCAGATCAAACTGTATGGATGGTTTCCAAAATGATGTGAACAACTACTTCACACTCAGTATTTTCAAAAGTCAATGGAGCCCACCCCCTGAGAGTGGTCCCCTGACTAGCTATCTAACACCAGTAAACCCACTGCTAGAGGAATGTCATTGTGGTAGCGTACAGAAACACTGCAAGACGTGACCCCCACCCACCTGTGTAGGTGGAGGGGTCAGATCTACACAGCTGCAGTATCATATCCATCCTCAACAGTGTCAGTAGACTATAGGAACATTCCTGGGCAAGTCAGGGGAGATGAAAGTAGGCCGGGCCTTCTTCCAAGGGAATTATATACACATAATAAGATTAGCTAAACTTTAAAGCCTGCCAGATAATCCTTTGATTTGCTCAAAAGCGATAGAAAGAGTGGTGAGGGTCAGAAAGTACAGGATCTCAAGGAAACAATTGCAATTAAAGTAAGACTATTGAATCTTATGCTGGGACACGGGTCGATTCTGGCACTCGATTCTGCGCCCGATCGTTTTGTCTGCTCGATTCTCTTATCTTCCACTTATTTTTTTAATCTTTTTTTCAATTCACTTCAGTGACAAATCGAGCGGCAAAACGTTTGAACGGTGATTGTACATGTCGGAAATTATCTATCTAACCATCTAATCAGCTCAGAATCAACCCGTGTATTCCCAGCATTACTCTGGAAAAACTGAGAATTGGCACTACCCGATTTCTGGGACTGAAGTATGACTAGGTTTACACTACAGACAAAATTGGACCATTTTCTGGAAACGGGCAAACAGACATGTCAATGGATCCTATATTATCTATAGGCTCCATTCACACATGTCCATTGTGGCTGTGTCCATTGTGTCCGTTTCCATTGTCTACAAATATTGCTCAGCAAATAGCTAAAAACTTGATCCAACAGATTACAATTGAAATCAGGAGTGAATTTTAATAGTCTGTTAATGGGTCTGGTTCTCCATGAGCTTGTTGGGCATTCTGTAACTCTGTGTCGAAAAAAGAAACTCAGAACTTCTTAACAGTTCATAAACACATGTACTAGTTTTGTATGTATAATTGCAGGGAGTTCACAATAAGAACTGAATCCAACAAAATGATGTTATTTCCATACTAATATGTATGGATTGGACAGAGACTTTAGTGACTAGGGAGCAGATTAGATTCACCAATTAGTGACTCAGCAATCTGCAGTAAATAATAGTGTCCTGTGTGCCAAATAATCCCAGTTTGGTGGATCCACTGGAAACCAGTTAAATGCTAGGTACACACGATTATATTTTTTTGGCAGATTTACTGCCAGATCAATTATTTCCAACATGTCTGATCTTATTTCCAATAGATTTTCCATTGAAATGAATGGAAAATCAATCGGAAAATTGATCGGAAAATCAGATTGGACATGTTTTAAATCGTCGATCTGGCAGTAAATCTGTCAGAAAATCTCATCATAGTTACCAGGCATAAGACCTATGTTGGGTGCAAGCAAAGCGAGGATTTATATTTGCTCACTCATAAAAGTCTGATGGTTTTGTTATATAGTTAGTCTCCAGATTGTAAGCCTTTGGGCAGGGTCCTTCTCCGTTTGTTTCCTACCTGATAATGCACCTCCATTACTGTGCACCCATGCTATGCATTTGAGTGAACTCAACTTGCCTAATCTCCATGCTCCATCCAGTGACTGACTAAGCATTACCTTGGAATCATACTGTGCTGCGTGATCTGGTTTTTCTTGTTTTCCTGTATTCATGTATGTCACCCCTAAATATTGTCTGTAACCTAAACTGTCTAGAGCTGCGTAATATGTTGGTGCTTTATAAATACAATAAATAAATAAAAAAGAAATAGTTGTCTGTTTCAGTGATGGGCAGATATTTTCCGTGATCACGGATTAGCCGTGATTCACGAGCATTTTTTCACCATTCAGCGTCGGTATTGCATGCCGCAATCGATTCTGGATCACGGAAATCAGCCACACAAATTCTGTGATTACAAATATTCGGGATGCAGTCACAAAACGATCCTGATCACAGGGATCACAGTAAAAATGTGTTTAAAATTTGTGATTATCTCCCGCCGACTATAGCAGTTAATAGCAAATCCCCCTTACATGGTAGGAACACCAAATTTGCCAGATACGTTAAAAAGAACAGTGGGAAAAAGAGGAACAAAGCATTTTCAAAAAGACCTTATAGTTTTTGAGAAAATCGATTTTAAAATTTCAAAGGAAAAAAGTTTAAATGCGACAAATGACAGTTCTTAGTGAAACAATTCCCACCGACTTTAGCAGTTAATAGCAAAGGCCCCTTACATCCTAACAACAGCAAATGTGCAGGATATGTTAACCTCCTTGGCGGTAATCCCGAGCTGAGCTCGGGGTATGCCGCCGGAGGTCGCCGCTCAGGCCCTGCTGGGCCGATTTCGGTTCTGAAAAAAGCAGCACACGCAGCTGGCACTTTGCCAGCCGCGTGTGCTGCCCGATCGCCGCCGCTCCGCGGCGAGCTGCCGCGTGCAGCGGCGAAAGAGGGTCCCCCCAGCCGCCCGAGCCCAGCGCAGCCGGAACAAACAGTTCCGGCCGGCGCTAGGGGCTGGATCGGGCGGCTCTGACGTCAGGACGTCGACTGACGTCCATGACGTCACTCCGCTCATCGCCATGGCGACGAGGAAAGCGAAACAAGATAGGCCGCTCATTGCGGCCTATCTTGTTACTTTCGATTGCCGGAGGCGATCGAAAGTACGCTTCCGGAGCGCCCTCTAGTGGGCTTTCATGCAGCCAACTTTCAGTTGGCTGCATGAAATATTTTTTTTTTTATTTAAAAAAAACCCCATTTCAGCCTCCCTGGCAAAATAAATAAACCGCCAGGGAGGTTAAAAAGATAGTGGGAAACAATATTTTTTTTTTGTGCTGATAGTGGAAAATTAAAAAAATAATAATAATAAATGACGTGGGGTCCCCCCTTCCAGAGCCTCTGTAGCCCCTTGTCCCCCATGCAGGCTGGGATAGCCAGAATGCGGAGCCCCGGCCGACTGGGGCTTCGCACCCTGAGGTATACCAGCCCGCATGGTCCATGGTATGGGGGGGCTCTGGGGTAGAGGGGTGGCCAAGCCTTCCCCTCTCCCCCGGAGCCCTTGTCCAATCCATGGACAAGGGGCTCTTCCCCACCTCCGGTGCCCCAGGAGGAGGTGGGGGCGATGACTCCCGGGGGGGGTTCATGGTGGCATCAGGGAGTCCCCTTTAAGGAGGGGACCTCCAGATTGCCGCCCCCCCTCCCAGGAGAAATGAGTATAGGGGTACAACTTACCCATTTCCGCAAAGGGTTAAATGAAATAAAAACACAACCATGAAAAAAAGCATTTTATTATTCTAAATTAACCATAAATACTTACCTGTACCTTTAAAAAAAAGTTCCCACACCAATATCCTCAGAAATGTACCATGCCAATAGCCTCTAATCTTGCAAACTTTATTAACTCGATTGAAGATCTCCGCCGCCCCGACGCCACACACGACGCCCCCTGCGCAGCTATACTAATTAGTATAGCTGAGAATGTGTCCTTTAGGATGCAAAGCCGCTGCCTCTCGCTGTCCTCCCTGCCTCGTTACCTGTCACCCTCACCTAGCCTGGCACCTGGTGCACCCATGGGTGCACCAGGTGCCAGGCTAGGTGAGGGTGACAGGTGAAGGCAGGCAGGGAGGACAGCAGGAGGCTATACATCCTCATAGGATGAGCTTCTCAGCTGTACTTAAGTGTATAGCTGCAAAGCATCTTTACATTTTGGCTTCAAGGCTCCCCATTGGTTCTTTAACAGACCAATGGGGGTCAGGAGGATCCCGCTGTCCCACCGCTTGCCTTCACCTGTCACCAGATGCCAGGCTATACTCATTTCTCCTGGTAGGGGGGCTGGGCATCTGGGGTCCCTTTCTTAAAGGGGACTCCCAGATGCCACCATGACCCCCCCCCCCCCAGGGAGTCGGCCGGGGCTCCGCATTCTGGCTATCCCAGCCTGCATGGGAGACAAGGGGCTACAGAGGCTCTGGAAGGGGGACCCCACATCATTTTTTTTAAATATTGTTTCCCACTATCTTTTTAACATATCCTGCAAATTTGGTGTTGTTAGGATGTAAGGGGCCTTTGCTATTCACTGCTAAAGTTGGTGGGAATTGTTTCCCTAAGAACTGTCATTTGCTGCATTTAAATGTATACTTTTTACCTTTGAAATTTTAAAATCAATTTTCTCTAAAACTATACGGTCTTTTTGAAAAAATGTTTTCACTCTTGTTCCCACTGATCTTCTTAACATATCTGACAAATTTGGTGTTCCTACCATGTAAGGGGGCTTTGCTATTAACTGCTAAAGTCGGCGGGTTTGGACGGCTTTTTAATCACAAATACTTTTTTGTTTGAAATTTTAAAATCAATTTTCTCAAAAATGAAAAGTTCTTTTTGAATTATTTTTTTTAAGTTGTAGCCACTGCTCACCTTTGTAATCCAGGCAATTTTGTTGATTGTAGCATGTATGGGGGCTTTGCTATTTGCTAAAACACCTTTTCCGTGATCACGGCAGTGAATTTCCATGACTGCCTCATTCACGGGAAAAATCCAAGTCGAATTTGTGAGTCCATTTCAAACCCGGAAATTATTCACACCATTTCCAGATTTTTTCTAAACCATGGCCGAATAGTCTAATCCATGATTGGAGGATATCCGAGCATCACTGGTCTGTATATTATTTGTCCCTAGGATTTATATGGCAATAAAAATATGTTGTTTTATTTTACAGAATATTATTATTATTTATTGTATTTATAAAGCGCCAACATATTACGCAGCGCTGGACAATAAATAGGGATACATACATTGCAACAAGGGGTGACAGACAGAGAGGTAGCAAATGGTTATACAACATAGCACAAGGTTATACATACAATCAGGGCATAAAATGCGGTTTACAGAGACCCGGCAAAACAAGTACGAGTTAGTCCATGAGAAGGGTGTCATTGCCGGGGCAGTAAAATTAAGAAGGACACACTAAGGGAGGGGGAGTCCCTGCCAAGGCTTACAATCTAAAGGGTGGGGGGACACATAAGGTAGGACTGTGGAAAGGGTGATTGACAGAGAGTTAGAGTGTGGTAGATGTGGGGTAGGCTATTTTAAAGAAATGTGTTTCGAGGGCTTGCTTGAAGGTGTTGAAGAATAGAGAAGCATTTATATCTTATCCTTTTCCAGGCATTTGGATCTTGGGAATTAATACTTAAAGAGACGTGGAGGGAAAAAAATATGATATAATGAATTGGTTGTGTAGAATGGATAATTACTAGAACATAAGTAGCAAAGAAAATATTCTCATATTTTTATTTTCAGTTATATAGTTTTTTTTATAACATTGCATCATTCTCTAATATTTGCAGTTTACACATTTTCAGCATTCTAAATGATTTTACAGAGCAGACTAGTGAACTTTTGAACTGATCTCTGCAGGAAAAAAAAAGCAATACAGTGTCAGACACTTGAGTTAATAAGTTTCAGAAGACAGAGCTCTCTGCAACTTTGTAAGTCGTGGAACTCAATGGCTCTTTTGCATAGATAACAATTGGAGTTTCGTAACGCTTCCTGTACCAGAAACAATATTAGACTTATATCTCTGCTGCTAATGTTTTATTTCTTAGCTGTACTACATATACAACTCATTATATCATTTTTTTTTGCTTCAGTGTCTCTTTAAAGGATACAAAAGCTGAGAAAATAAAATTATTTATACTTACCTGGGGCTTTGTCCAGCCCCTACAAGTCACGTGTGTCCCTCGCTGCGGCTCCGGTCTTCTCCTGTCTCCCCCTGGCAGCCTCTGAAGATTGCCGACTCCCGGAAGGGTTTTCTGCGCGTGCGCAGGCTTGCGCCTGTGCCATGATCAAACATGCCCACATCAGGGACAGTAGTACTGCTCAGGTGCAGTATGCTCCCGATGATGCGGGAACACATGTGCACAGGCACACGCCCACGCTTGTGCAGAAGACAGCCACCCATCTGGGAGTTGCCAATCTTCAGAGGCTGCCAGCGGGAGACAGGAGAAGACCGGAGCTGCGGTGAGGGACACAAGTGACTTGTAGGGGCTGGAAGTAGCTCCAGGTAAGTAAAGAGTTTTATCTACTCACCTCATGTATCCTTTAAATGCACAGTGGATGCAATAAATGTAAAAACAGATGCTGCATGCTGAATATACTAACAAAGTATAACAATTTAGCCAATAGCCATACACAAGAGAGACATACATTGTCATTAAGTTAAAGAATGTGATGAACTCTGAAAAAAAAAGAGGGCAAGGTTAATAAGATGATTTGTGTTTATCTATCACCAAATGAACATCTAAATCCAGTGTTGCAGCTGATCTGTACAAAGTGAAATGTGTAATACATGCTTTAAAATCGTCACAGGATGTAACCTTGTGGTAAACGCGTCCCAGCTGCTTATGGAAAATTGTCTGGAAATGTGCTGCTAAAATGCCTGTCTGACAGCTCAACAAAAAGTCTTCAGACAGTTCAACTTTTTTAAGGCTTTGTGAGTTAACATATTGTTTTAATTCCATCCTATATGCATAATATGCCCGATGAAAATGGATGTCAGAGAGCATGGCTTACAAAGATATTCTTTTGATCTTCTGTAAAGTGACTGTCTTTTTTTACTTTACTTCTCATTTATCAACCACTAGCTTGGTCTAGTAAAAGTAAAATCAGTCTCTTCAGTCCACAATAAGAGCAGTTTTGTTATTATCTTTATTATTATTTTTTTTTATAATGCACCAAGATTTTCTGTGGTGATATACAAATATATATTTTTACAAACTAGCTGCCTGGACAAACAAGGGCAACATGAATTCTAAAGCGTTGTAAAGCTGTTGTTGTATTAAATATATATGGATGGGATAGTTAGTAAATACATCAATACCAAGGTACAGTAGAAGATATGGAGCTTTGCCCATTTGAGTCTGAAGGGATAATGGCCGGACACAAGAAGTAACAGGACTCAGGAGTAACTTACTGAACTGCATATAAGATGGAGCTGCATGCTTCTGCTTACCTTAAAAGGAAACAATGGTTAAAATGAATGCAATGGTTAAGAGGTGGAGTATCTTACCACAGAGTGAGTTGTGGCAAATTCTATACTTGCATTTAAAAGGGGGCTAGAAAGTTCCCCTTACCTTGAAGTGCATCTAAAGCTATGATTCCTAGGTGTGGGCAGGTGTGTGATGTTCAAGTCAGAGAGACTTTCTGCCCTTGTGGCTTTTCTTTCCTTTTCACTAAGGCTCAAGAAATTGAACGTGACTAAAGACACATCTTTTTTTTTTTCAACATATACTATTAATTAGCAAGCATATGGCAGAGCCTCCTGTATAACTCGACTGTGAGGCTAAAAATATACAAACACTAACTACAGTGATTAAAAACAGTACAGTAAGCTCCAGTGACTAGCAGCACAAAGCAGTGACAATGGCCAGTTAAACATAGTTTGGGCTATAATATGCAGAATAGAAGTAGGCTTGCTCAGTGCTTAGTGTAATCTGTTTTAATGTAATTGAATACTACATGAAGTCCCATGATAGGCAGCAAATAATGATGATGATTTTGAAGAGTACCTTACAAGACAGCTATTTACTAGTCTTTCTCTGCATGATAGACCATAACTGCAAGTACAATAGCCACCCCTTTCCCCCCCAAACACCTATGTTCTTAGCAGCAACACTATTTGGCTTGCCAGATTATTATTATTATTGATTTATAAAGCACCAATATGTTCCATGGTGCTGTATAAAGTAAGAAACAAACATGGGGTGCATAATAATACAGACAAAGGTATACAAAAATATAGACGTTGACACAAAATAGAGAATTGGTAGACATTTTAACGGCAGTGACAAATGTAACATGATGAACAAAACGTATAGAAAATTCCAAGACGCAAAAGAGTGAGTTCCCTGCCTTTTCAAGCTTATAATCTAAAGGTATAAGGAGAAAACAAGAAGTGGGGTAGTGTACAATGTGTATACCTAGAGGCAGGCCAGAGTGGGAAGGAGGGGAGGGATTGTGGAGAGCTTTATAAGTTCGAGTTAAAATTTTAATTTGGATCCTCTGGTTTATTGGCAGCAAATGACGAGCTTGACAGAGAGGAGCAGTAGAGGAGGGGTGACAAGAAAGATGAATGAGTTAAGCAGCCAAATTCAGTACCGACTGAAGGGGTGCCAGTCTGTTAGTTGGTAGACAACAAAGTGGTATATCACAATAGTCTAAAAAAGATATTATAAGAGCATGTACTAACATTTTAGTAATGTCATGAGTGAAAAAAGGTTTATACAATACAGCAATACGAGAGATGCAGCGGTGTCACACGTCAACTTTGTATATGGCCTGGTGGAGAATATATTAGGTGATCAAAGCCTACCAAAACCAAAATCGTTTCCCTAATCCCCTGCTCATATCTTTCTAATGACTGGTGGACTAGAGTATGATCGAATAGCTGTTGAACCCGCCACAATTTCAATGAATTACAAGAATATCCAAACTAAACCGAACCAAATTATAAACATTCATATGGAATTCGAGGCTTACCTCTTACCCATTTCTGAACAGCAATACTGATACTCAGCTGATCAGTTAGGGCCGGTGCACACCAAAAACCGCTAGCAGATCCGCAAAATGCTAGCAGATTTTGAAACGCTTTTTTTTATTTTTCTATGGCATTTTGTTAGCGTTTTGCGGAATGCTGCTGTGGTTTTCAGTATAGTAGATTTCATATATTGTTACAGTAAATCTGTTACTGAACAGCTTCTGTAACAAAAACGCCGGCAAAACCGCTCTGAACAGGCGTTTTTCAGAGCGGTTTGCGTTTTTCCTATACTTAACATTGAGGCAGAAACGCATCCGAAATCCAAAAAATGCCTCACCCAGGCATTTTTTGTTTCTGCAAAATGCCTCCCGCTCTGGTGTGCACCACCCCATTGAGATACATTGACCAAGCGGATCCGCAGCCGCAAGCGGCTGCAGAAACGCTGAAAAAGCCGCTCGGTGTGCACCAGCCCTTACAGAGTTGGTCATCACTGGTGCTCCTTAAAAGGGAGGACAAAACCCTGTGAAAAATTGCGAACAGTAAATTGATACAAAAAGAGGCAACTTTTTGCATCAATAATTCATCAATAATCAAATCAAATTAATGGTACCAAAAACAATATCACCGCCCCACACTAAAGTACTAAAGTAGTTCTGCGTCTGCGCAGTACCGTCCTGATGACGTCAGAGAGACCTCGTGACCCATGTGGTGGAGTGCAGAAGAAGCCGACCCGGAATCCGACCTGGCGAGGTCGGCTGCACCAGCGGAGAAGACTGGGAGCCATCGGAGCTGCGGCGAGGGCACAGGACGGCTGCCACGGGCTGGAGGAAGCCCCAGGTAAGTGGATTTTTTTTATTAGCTTGGATCACTCCTTTAACCACTTCAGCCTTCAGTCGTTTTCACTTTATGCATCTGAGCAATTTTCACCTCCCATTCATTAGCCTATAACTTTATTACTACTAATCACAATGAACTGATCTATATCTTGTTTTTTCCGCCACCAATTAGGCTTTCTTTGGGGGGTACATTTTGCTAAGAGCCACTTTACTGTAAATGCATTTTAACAGGAAGAATAAGAAAAAACGGAAAAAAAATCATTATTTCTCAGTTTTCAGCCATTATAGTTTTAAAATAATCGCTTAGAGCGACGCATGGGGTACGTTACAGCCAGAAAAAGCGAAGCTTCCGAGAGAAGCTGTCGCTTTTTCAGCGGGGGAGAGGAATCAGTGATCGGGCACCATAGCCCGATTCACTGATTGCCAGGCTAATGAACCGCGGCCGGGAGCGCGCGTGCACGCGCGCGATCGGCCGCGGGAGCACGCGAACGGGCACATGGCCTCCTGGGCGTAGCTAGTACGTCCAGGAGGCCAAAGTAGTTAAGGTGCACTCCATGGGCAACCAGGAGGACCATTAAGTACTTGGCTTGGCCCAGGATTCAAACACTTGTCAAACGGCTCAAATCCCACATCTAAGAAAACAGTCTTACCAGTGTGCTATCCAGCTGACCCTTGTAGAGGGAAGCCTCTGGATGCTCCAGAGGCCTTCCAGACACTCTTATAGCCCACCGAAAGGGTCCCACTAACCTTATTAGACTTGTGCCAGCTGAATACGTTTCTTCCTGCTGTGACCAATGAATTGCTTGACACTAGTGAAAACTAGTCCCTAAGAAAAAATGTTGAAAGGAAAAGTCTGGAGATAAACTGCCAATTTGCCAAATATGCTTCTAATCATGCATATGCATAACCCAGAATGCACTCCATATCTTAGATACTTTGAAATGTTATTTAAGGCAGTGTTGAGAGACGAACATTTGCAAAGGTGGGGGTGGTCACAAATATGTGTGCTACATTACTGTCTGTGTTATAAATCCAGTTTAAAATGTGGTTTACACATTTGCCATAGGGTATTCAGTAATAAAATCTATTTTTTGCAACACAGGAGTTAAAGGATACCACAACTGAAATGTGACATAATGAGATAGACATGTGTATGTACAGTGCCTAGCACACAGATAACTACGCTGTGTTCCTTTTTTTCTTTCTCTGCCTGAAAGAGTTAAATATCAGGTATGTAAGTGGCTGACTCAGTCCTGACTCAGACAGGAAGTGACTACAGTGTGACCCTCACTGATAAGAAATTCCAACTATAAAACACTTTCCTAGCAGAAAATGGCTTCTGAGAGCAAGAAAGAGGTAAAAAAAGGGGAATTTCTTATTAGTGAGGGTCACACTGTAGTCACTTCCTGTCTGAGTCAGGAATGAGTCAGCCACTTACATACCTGATATTTAACTCTTTCAGGCAGAGAAAGAAAAAAAGGAACACAGCATAGTTATCTGTGTGCTAGGCACTGTACATACACATGTCTATCTCATTATGTCACATTTCAGTTGGGGTATCCTTTAAACTTTAGATATTTCCTGTGAGGTATGTCGATAATTGAATCAATGGCTCTTCTAAGGAATGCTTCAAAGCTAGATTAAATACATTTAGGAAGTCAGATTGTTAAGGAAAAAATATAGAAGTTAAACTTGCTTTTCTGTATACAGTAGAAGTATCCGTGACTACCCATATTTTCCAAAGGTATAATTTAATTTCTTTGAAAAATATATGAATTCATTTTGCTGTAAGACACTTTTTTTCCTTTTGCTTTGCTGTTTAGAGTGTCAGGGAACTGAGAGTATATCCATAGCAGTGATCAGCCATATTTATCAAAGTGATGACCAGCTTGAATGATTTCCACTTTTATACGTGTCTGCCAGTTTTCCAGGATTGATCCGGTTGCCAGCAGTTTACAGCAATAATCTGAATCAAAATCTGATTAACACTTTTAGATTGATAAAGTGGACCTGATCTCTTGCACAGGACAGAATGAAAACAGAGAGAAATGCACCCTGTATGTATTTAGAGAGTTTAGCCTGTCTAATTCCCCCTTATCTACAGAGATGTCAGGAATACAGAATTTTCCGTTCGCGAACAGCGAAAGCATATGTTCACGAATATGCGAACCCGGCGAACTGCCATAGACTTCAATGGGCAGGCAAATTTTGAAACCTACAAAGACAGGCCTCAAAAGTGATGGAAAAGTTGTTCCAAGGGGTCTAACACCTAGAACCTGCCCTGCTCAAGCTGATTCATACATGATATGGACCTGGGATCCCATCAGAAGGAAACTACTAATCTGTCACCAGAATTTGTAACAATTTACCTGTAGGTGAATGTAGTGGCATAGCTACAAACCTCAGGGCTCAAATGCGGAATTTAGACCTGGGCAACTCACCCTTCATTAAATAGCCATGTATAGGCGCCTCCAGTATAGGTAGCCAGGAATCGATGCACCAGTGTAGGTAGCCAGGAATAGGTGCCCCCAGTATAGATAGCCAGGAATAAATGCTCACTGTATAGATTGCAAGAAATAGGTTCCTCAGTATAGGTAGTAAGGAATAGGTGCTCCCAATATAGATAGCCAGGAATAGGTGCCGCATTATAGGTAGTCAGGAATAGGTGCCTCAGTAAAGGTAGCCAGAAATAGGTGCCTCAGTATAGATAACCAGGAGTAGGTGCCTCAGTATAGATAGCCAGGGAAAGGTGCCTCAGTATAGATAGCCAATAGTAGGTGCCTAAGTATAGATAGCCAGGGATAGGTGCCTCAGTATAGTTAGCCAGGGATAGGTGACTCAGTAAAGATAGTCAGGGATTGGTGCCTCAGTATAGATAGCCAGGTATAGGTGACTCAGTATAGATAGCCAGGGATAGGTGCCTCAGTATAGATAGCCAGGGATTGGTTCCTCAGTATAGATAGCCAGGGATAGGTGACTCAGTATAGATAGCCAGGGATAGGTGCCTCGGTATAGATAGCCAGGGATAGGTCCCTCGGTATAGATAGCGAAGGATAGGCGACTCAGTATAGATAGCCAGGGATAGGCTACTCAGTATAGACAGCAAGAAATAGGTGCCTCAGTATAGATAGCCTGGGATAGGTGACTCAGTATAGATAGCCAGGGATAGATGCCTCAGTATAGACAGCCAGGAATAGGTGCCTCAGTATAAATAGCCAGGAGGATTAGATGCCTCAGTATAGATAGGTAGGAGTAGCTGCCTCAATATAGGTAGCCAGGCGGAGGGGGGGAACCAGCAGCGGCAGAAGGGACATCAAATACTCACTTCGCCATGATCCAAGCGCTGCATCTACTTACTTCTTCCTGTTGTTGCGTTCCAGCTCGCAGGGGCACTCTTACTGTGAGCTGGAATGCAGGACATGAAAAAAGTTTGAAGATGCAGCGCCTTAATTGTGGTAAAGTGAGTATTTGATGTCCCTTCTTCCGCTGCTGGTTCTCGTGCCACTGCGCCCCCGAAGCTGCATGTGGAGAGAATGAGCAGGCCCCTCAGGGGCCCCGGGCCCAGTCGCACAGGCGACTGCTGCGACCGTGGCCCCTACGCCCCTGGCTTAATGCCTTTATCATTTCTTATATTACTGCAGCACTGATATGTGAATGTGGCAGCACAGTAGATAAGTGCAGATGCATGACTAATAGAGTATTTCCTGGATAAGTCTATTTCTGTAACTACTGAAATTCCGTTTTCTCAATTCCTGTAATAAATTACACATAATAGTTTAGCTACTTCACTGGTGTCTCAGCCTAATCTTGTGGTTATAACCACGAGAGTGAGTGGAGCCGTTACTGTCCTTCCATTACAGTAGCCAAAACAAAAATGCAAAGAAACAGTGCCATAGGGCTTTCAAAAAAAGAAGGTAGATTTTAAGCTCGCAGGGGCAGGGCTCTCTCATCCTCTTGTGTTTTGGATTTTCATACACATTTATTCATATTCATTCTGTCACTGTTATTACCAGTTCTGTACTTTGTAACAATTTTGTATTTTGTCCCAACTCTGTATTTTGTTTACCGGTGTATACCATTGTCTGTTTTATTTTGTGCCCATGTTTGGTTTTGACTTTGTACAGCGCCACAGAATATTTGGTGCTTTATCCATTAATAATAACAAATAGTTGAAAATCTGGTGAAAAAGATGGTAATGAACATAAGAAAAGTGAGATAGTATAGATGCAAGTGTTTCTAGGAAAACCTAAATTCTGACAGGTACCAGTAGACAATCAGACAACTGAGAAAAGAAAACCATATTCTGGGGAAATGTTCTACTTTTGTCCTGTTTTCTTTGCACATGTTTAGAAAATGAAATTTTGAGTTAATTTGTTCTAGACTTATGGAAGGAGTCTACTTTATAATAATAATCCGAACATTTGTATAGCGCTTTTCTCCTGTTGGACTCAAAGCGCTCAAGAGCTGCAGCCACTGGGACTCGCTCAAGAGGCCACCCTGCAGTGTTAGGGAGTCTTGCCTTGAACTCCTTACTGAATAGGTACTTGACCTAGCCAGGATTCGAACCCTGGTCTCCCATGTCAAAGGCAGAGCCCGTAACCAGTACACTATCCAGCCACCCATCACCCCTGTGCCTGTGTTGTCTCTGTGTAGATACTTCATAAAACATTATCATCAAAAAAAGAAAAAATCTGTGATTTTGCATAAGGCACTCTTTCACCAATCTTACTTGTGTCTTTTTTTTAAGTAGATGCTACTGAATTATCAGTTAACCCCATCCTCACTGTGGGTGTTACCATGCATGCTTGACGTCAGGCTTGGACTGAGCCACCGAACCACCGTTGGTCCCATCGGTGGGCCCCGACTGCCCCGCCTCCTGGGGGCCCCAGAGCTAAGAGGGAGGGGGGCACAGCTTGGAAGGCGGAAATTGGGCACAGAACGGCGGGGAGGGGGGAAGCCTCCCCCCCTCCCTCACCTAGGAGCCCCCCCTTCCGCGCACCCCCCTCCTCCAGAAGTGCAGCCAGCAGCGAGCAGAGAATAGCTACTGAGCTTCAGATGATGCTAGCTCCGCTCCGCATGCCGCTGCTGCCCTGCTGGTCTCTGTCTCCTACAGTGACGCTGTCCAATCCTACTTCCTGCGAGGGCGTGATTGGACAGCGTCACTACAGGAGACAGAGACCAGCAGGGCAGCAGCGGCATGCAGAGTGGAGCTAGCATCATCTGAAGCTCGGTAAGCTATTCTCCGCTCGCTGCTGGCTGCACTTCTGGAGGAGGGGGGTGCGCGGAAGGGGGGGCCCCTAGGTGAGGGAGGGGGGGAGGCTTCCCCGCTGATCTGTGCCCGCTGACCCCCCTTCCAAGCTGGGGGGTCACTTGCATTTTCTGGGGGTATCTGCCACCAACCTGATTGCATTGTGTGGGGGTATCTGCCACCAACCTGATTGCATTGTGTGGGGGTATCTGCAGCCAACCTGATTGCATTTTGTGGGGGTATCTGCCGCCAACATGTTTGCATTTTGTGGGGGTATCTGCAGCCAACCTGTTTGCATTTTGTGGGGGTATCTGCCACTAACCTGATTGCATTGTGTGGGGGTATCTGCAGCCAACCTGATTGCATTGTGTGGGGGTATCTGCAGCCAACCTGATTGCATTGTGTGGGGGTATCTGCAGCCAACCTGATTGCATTTTGTGGGGGTATCTGCAGCCAACCTGATTGCATTGTGTGGGGGTATCTGCCGCCAACCTGATTGCCTTTTGTGGGGGCATCTGCCGTCAACCTGATTGCATTTTGTGGGGGCATCTGTCGGCAACCTGATTGCATTTTGTGGGTGTATCTGCTGCTATTTGACTACTTTATGAATTATCATGAGGCATGTAACTACTTGAATATTTTATCTAAAATGTATCTGGTCAGACCTAATCTCTGTGAATAACACCGCTACTTATTTTGTGTTTTGTATTTTTTTTTTTTAAGTCTGCCCATGACCACGCCGATGTTCCAGTGCGTGGTGACACCCATTTAGTTTCGCTGCGGCGCGCTGCGCTCCGCATTTAGACATATCCCTATTGGAGACTGTCCTCAGAATTGCTCAAAATCTATTCCCTACCCTAAAGTCATGCAAAATTTCTAGAGTACATGTGTATGTGAGCCCAAAATGGGGGGGGGGGGGGAGGAGAGGGGGGCGGGCCCCAGGCTGAAACTTCCTTGGTGTCCCAGTCCGACCCTGCTTGACCTTCTCAATAACACTCTTCAAGATTTTATTAACATTATTATTATTGATATTATTACAAACAAGAAAAAAAGATCAGCAACATTCTTTTTTCAAAACAATATTTTCAATTAATATTTTACCCTTTGCTGGCAATTCTACCAATGTAACAGTAGCATGATGTAAGGAGTATATTTCTTGTTTTCCCCTACTCCATCCCTCTAAAAACATATAATAGGATCTATTATACAGTACATAATACTAGGCAGTAAAGGGCCCAATCCTATTCCTTAACTTGCCTGATCCAATTGAAATTAGCACCCAGGAGGGTGCTAAAAAAAGCACTTGGGCGATTTTATAAGGATAATGAGCAGGCCTAAGGTCCCTACCATAAATCCACTGCCATGGTAACCTAGTATAAGGGAGCTTGCTCCTCCCAACAGCTCAGCCATACACCTCTCGGCCCTGCCACAACCTGCCTACCAGCTCCAGCACTATCACAAACCACTTCCCCATCGTTCCTTGCCAGGACCCCATTGCTCTGTAATACCACGAGACCCTACAAAACATCCTTGAAGCTCCCATTGGGACTCCCCATTGGTCCACATTTTGGACCAATGAGAAACCTTCCTAATGGTGCCCATACACGGTACAGTAAAAACGTTCGATTTTCAGTTTATTCAATATAAGCATCAAATCGAATGAAAGTCGAAAAAAATCTTTTTTTTTTCAATCAAGAAATTCAACTGTTTATGCCGTTTTCTGATCGGACATGCTGGAAAAATTTTGATGATTGTGTGTTGTAATTGTATCATGTACTGTATGTTAAATTGTGTAAAAAGATATTTTAGATCCTAACTGCAAGAATTGTTTCAAATACTGTAATCTTTATTTGCATTTTCTTCATAATAAGATTAATGATTAAATATTGAAGTATGTGTATGATTATTATCATTTTATTATAATTATACTTTTTTTTGCTAAAGTAAAAAAGGTTTGTCCTCATCAAGGAGAGTCCACAGGTACAATGCAAATGCAATTTTGGCCTTCTTCCTGTTAGTTAATAGAGCCATTTGTAATCGCTCTGTGGTAAAAATTCCCTCAGCACGGAAAAACAACAACAATGTGAGGTAAAACACACTTATGTAGTTGCTCTGAGGTAATATTAAATTCACAATAAATAAATTGAACCACTCAGAAGAAAATACAGCTCAATAGATGCTTTGAGCTACAACTGCCATCTGTATTAACTATCTGAGGTAAAATGCAGCTCGTGCTGAAAAGAAAAAGATTCCGGTTGAAAAAAATGTAACTTCCGATCAAATAAACCATTAGCTTGAATACTTTTTATCTTGATATTTTTTACTCAATTAGATTTTTTTTGCATATTCGATCATTTTGATTATTTTTCGATCATTTTCAGCCTAATCAAACGTTTGTGTATGGTACCTCGAAAACAACTATGCGATTTTTTCGATCTAATGGGATAATCGAACGAATGTATCTAATAAAAAAAAATGAAAACATTGTACCTTGTATGGGCACCATAAGGAGGATTTCCATCCATCTTTTAAATTGACCAATGAAGATCCTCCTTAGGAAGGATTCTTATTGGATCAGATCATGGACCAAGCAGGAGCTTCAAAGATGCTGCCGCTTGAGACCCAGGCACCTTCAAGCTACTCATCAGCTGAAATAGAATATGCCCCAAAGAATTATTAATTTCTAAAGCAATCTCTTTTAAAGACCTAATTCAATAGGTTTCCCCAGAGCAGAGAGCAGTCCTAGTTTTGCACATACATCATCTGTAAGGTTTGATTTATTTTGAATGAAAGAAGACAAAGTAAGTTATTGGATGGGCATAAAGCACAAAACATTGTTCTTACACTGACCACAGGAATATTAAAGCACATCCCAAGGTAAAAATGAAAATCTGCCTGGGGAGAAATTACGTTATCTCACCTTTTCCATCACAGTATAACCGTTCCCAGGTTCCCTGATGTCTGGATCCAGCTGACAGCTGCATCCTCCCTTCATTGCTAAGCAAGGTATATCAGCTGCAATCTCTGTTTCCATTTTCCTCTCTATTCATTTTGCATTAACCTAAACGGAATCGTGTTCATAATTCAAGATTTCAGCTAAGATATTTAAAGTGGAAGGAGCCTGAAGCCATCAGATGTGCAGCTTGATGCAATATTCAGGCATGGAAAGGACCACCAAGTAGCTAGATTGCCAGTGAAGAGATAACCATACTATTTTCTCTTTCTTGACATTTTTACCTAGAGCTCTGCTTTAATTTATAAACTTATACATGACCTAATTAAATACATTATATTAATCAATTCCTCAGTCACCAAATCCAGATGAGAATATTTGCAAAAATATATGGGCATGAGAAAATATACTTTTACCACATTAACAAGGAACTATGCTGCTAAATGTTACACTTAAAGCGACCCTGAGCACTCAAAAAAAATGAAACTGGTACTTACCTGGGGCTTCCTCCAGCCCATCTTAGGCCTTTAGGTCCCTCGGCATCCTCCTGGCTCCTCTCCCGCTCCCGCTGGCCCCTCCGTTACCGGCGAATTTTGGGCTGAAGGTGGGCTGGTTCTTCCTGAATGGAGACACTTCACGTCATCATGTCAGCCACTACGCATCATTGCGCTGGCCGGCATAACAATCCTGCGCATGCGCGGCTTTCTAACTCTGAACTACACATGCGCAGGACTGTTACGCTGGCCGGCACAATGATGCGTAGTGGCCGGCCTGATAATGTGGAGCGTCTCCGTTCAGAAAGAACCGGCCGACCTTCAGCCCAAGTGCTTAGGCTCCCTTTAAGGAATTATTTTTCTGAATGTACCCTAATTAATAAAATTAATAAAATTATTTATATTTTAGAAAATTCATTTATACATTATCTAGTAAATGTCTGCCAATTTTTAAATCTTTCCTCTCTCTAATTTATGTTCTTACATTTTTCACAGATGGCAGTATTTTTACTGCTAGCAAGGAGCAATACTGTGGAATGTTAGTTTTTTTTTTGTTCATTTTAAGGTGAGCAGTAACAATACCTGGTTTACCAGAATGCTCTGGGCAGAAGGTTTCATAACTAAATAGCCAAGGCTAAACATCATTGGCGAGGTGGCGTTACATACCAATATACAGCAATATGTTCATTTAGGAAGCAGGGGCATAACTAGAAATAATTGGGCCCCCTGAAAAACCTTGGATGGGGCCCCTCCATCTCCCCCTCCCAAATCCCCCTCCCCAGAAATTGAAAAGTCAGGGCAGGCAGAATGTAACAATCTTACCTTTCACCGACGGGTCCCGCTGCATCTCCGGCGGCGAGACTTTTGCTCCGTCATCATCAGGCATCCTGGCATCCCTCCAGCAGCTGTGCGCATGCGCAGAGCCTCCAGTCACACGCCTTTATAGCCTGAGAAAGCGTGTGTGACGCAGGGGTCTGTAATCCTGGGGGTTGGACTTGGATTATCCTGAGAGTATATTAGGCTAAGTGAGTCAGTTGCTCACTGGCCTTGATACTAATCACTTCGCTGGTTCTTGGCCTTAGCTAGTGAGAGTTTAAGAGATACATTTCATACATTGCGCATCAGCGCGATATATATGTACTCTAGTCAGTCAGTATTATATTACTTGTAATATATCTATATATTCATAATATTATCGTATTGTAATATTATATTGTAGCATCATCTTATTGTATATTTAGTTGTACCGACTTCCTACCTGCCTCTTGACCTCGCTCTTGTCTAATCCTACTGTACGGCTTCCATCTGATACACGTGTTTTGACTCGCCCTGTTCCTGACTTCTCTATTGCTTGATCTTTCCAATACGACTGAAATCTGTCAGTCACTCTCCTCTCTTCACTGTCTCTTCACTGTGGCGATGTGGGTCACCGCTAATCTGAAGTCTATTTAGTAGTGACTAGTGAGGCGAGGGGGATCCGTGGGACTTCTTGCTGGAGGCAGCTACCGCTTGTTTTGAGAATGTAAATAAGCGGCTTGGGATGGGGCAGGATGAAGCCCCTAGGAAGATGCCGCCTGATGCACATAATTCAGGCAGCTTCATGGGCAGACCGCCCCTGGGTGCAAACCTTGGAACATTGCGAAAAAAATACTTTTTTAGCATGGTTGTGACTTGGTTAATAATATACAGTAGGCGCTTGATTTTGAACTAAACATCTTTTATTTATTTTCTCAATAATAAAAAGAAAGACTTGGTGCCCATCCACTTTAGTAAATTGCTGATGCCTACAAATGCTTCTGCTTAGCTTCACTTTTATGTGTGCTTTTCAAGTTGATCAGGCTGTCTTGATACACTGAAAGATCATGGATAAAATCTAATATCGGACTGTCGGTGTAGCAATTGTGATTTCATTCCCAGATTTTTTGCAGTGATGTCAGGTAGTTGGAAAATGTCAATATCTTTACTAACATGTAAGAGGATGTACTATGTCATTGCATAAGAAATAAACAAATATCTACACTACATCTGGGAAGAATTACAGGTCATAAACCCAAGTTAAGAATATGGGATGGGGTATAATCTTGGATATAAATACCGATGATTTTCTGTCATCATGCATCTATCAATGTTTTCCTTAGTTTGGATCATTCTTATTTTGCTTTTTCAAAGTGAAACTTTCCTTTTATAAACTTATGTGTAAAGGAATATTAGAAAATAAATAATATTTGTTTTTATTTTATTTAAACTGCCTTTTATGGGGCCACACACCATACAATTTTTTCAATATCTGTTCAATTTAAGAACTGCAATCAATTTTTCTGACTGATTGTAACATTTTAAAAATATCACCAATGTACCACACACGTATGTTCAATTTTGTCCCCAATTATGATAAAAATGATTGATAAACCAGAGAAAATTGCTAGGGTGTGTATATTAATAAATTGACAATCTAACACACACCATACAATCTTTACAAAGATTGAAGAAAAATATCTGGCATTCCAGTTCGATTAAAATTGAAAAAAACGGGAAATCCGATCGGATTTTTCAGTCGAATAAAAAAAACAGTTTTGTTTTTTTCGGGAGATCCGATCGTTTTTATCGAATTGCCGTGAAATCGGATCATTTTATTGTAGCGTGTATTTTATTGTATTGTACCTTTAAACTTGAAAAAATGTTTGCCCCTTCATGGGGACTCCATAGTCTGGATATTGCACCCATAAGTTCAGGTACTACCAAGATGCTGCTGATATCAGAGAGTAAGTCTGTGGGTTTTACAGAAATAAATTCTCCAGAGACAGTTAGAGACTATACAGTCTAATACACTCTATACAGTCTAAAACATGTTAACATATGTATCCTGTTCTCATAAACGTCTCATAAACTGCATGCCGGGTGATTTTTCTGTAACTCTTCCCCTGAGCCCCTTGTGCATCGGCTTCCATGTGCATAGCCCTGCCCCCTTGCAGAGACATGCTTTGGTGCTTCTGTGGCACTCTCTATATTAGAGGCCAGGTGAACTGGTGAATTTTCTTTAGTGGTCTCTTAGAGAGACACTGAAGCAAAAAAAACATATATGATGTAATGATTTGTATGTGTAGTACAGCTAAGAAATAAAACATCAGGCGCAGAGACATAAGTCTAAAATTGTTTCCAGTACAGGAAGAATCTCCAGTTGTTATCGATGCAAAAGAGCCATTGAGCTCCACAACTTTCAAAGTTGCAGAGAGCTCTGTCTTCTGAAGCTTATTATCTCACTGTATTGTTTGTTTGTTTTTCTGCAGAGAACAGTACAAAAGTTCTGTAAAATTATTACAATGCTGAGTAGTGTGTAAACTGCACATATTATTGAATGATGCAATGTTATTAAAAAAAACTATATAACTGAAAATAAACATATGAAAATATTTTCCTTGCTACTAATGTTCTAGTAACCGGTTCAGCACCGCAGTCCGAAAATCTCATGCATCCGAGCAACGTTCACCTCCCATTCATTCGCCTATAACTTTATTGCTACTTATCACAATGAATTGATCTATATCTTGTTTTTTCCGCCACTAATTAGGCTTTCTTTGGGTGCTACATTTTGCTAAGAATTATTTTTTTCTAAATCTATTTTAACAGGAAGATTAAGAAAGAAATGAAAAAAATTCATTATTTCTCAGTTTTTGGCCATTATAGTTTGAAATTAATATATGCTAGCGTAATTAAAACTCATGTATTTTATTTGCCCATCTGTCCCGCTTATTACACCATTTAAACGATGTCCCTATCACAATTTATGGTGCCGATATTTCATTTAGAAATAAAGGTGCATTTTTTCAATTTGCGTCCATCACTATTTATAAGCTTATAATTTTAAATAATATAATAACATATTCTCTTGACATGCATATTTAAAAAGTTCAGACCCTTGGGTAACTATTTATGTTGTTTTTGTTTTTTTTTAATTGTATTTTTTATTTTTATTTTTAATAAAAAAAAGTGTATGTGGGTAATTTTTGGTGTGGGAGGGAAACTGTTAATTTTAAATGTAAAATATATATTTTTTTTTTATTAAAAATGAATTGTGGTGCAGTTTACTATTTGGCCACAAGATAGCCACAGTGAAAAAAGTCCTAGATGCGAACGATTTCGCATCTAGGAACTTAAAAGCAGGGGAAATGTTTCCTGGGGGCAGAAATACCGTGCTCTCTGGAGAAAAAGCGTCGGTATTTCTGCGGGGAAGATAGATCGGTGAATGGGAATTATATTCCCATTCACTGATCGGGGGGCTAGCGGCGGGCAGCGGGAGCGCGCGGGGGGGGAGCGCCCGATCGCGCGCACGAGGCGGCGGCAGCAGCAGTGCCTACCTGGACGAGGAAGCTCGTCCAGATAGGCCGAACTGGTTAATTATCTATACTACATAACCAATTCATTACATCATATATTTTTTTCTCTCGCTTCAGTGTCTCTTTAAAAAAAGGTTAGTATTGATGGACATACTGTAAAAGGAGACAATCTAGAAAACCTTGAAATAAGCATATTTAATTTAACAATTTAAGATCCAAAATAAGCAAGCAAAGGTAAGCTTTGACATAAGATCTTGCAATAAATAGTGCCCAACTTAAAACATTAAGTTTTTCCCTATAAAAGTAGAATTTCCCATTTAAACGCTGGTACCGAGTGCCTGTGTAAACAGGGATTGCCTTAAAAAATGACGTGTGAAAAGTTACAGCTACATGCTTCTGAATCTCCTAGCTGGAGATCATTACAGTATGACAAACAACAAAGCACAAATAATAACCTATAGTGAACTATTAACCACCCTGGCGTTCTATTAAGATCGCCAGGGCGGCTGCGGGAGGGTTTTTTTTAAATAAAAAAAAAACTATTTCATGCAGCCAACTGAAAGTTGGCTGCATGAAAGCCCACTAGAGGGTGTTCCGGAGGCGTTCTTCTGATCGCCTCCGGCGGCCAGAAGTAACACGGAAGGCCGCAATGAGCGGCCTTCCGTGTTTTGCTTACTTCGTCTCGCCATGGCGACGAGCGGAGTGACGTCATGGACGTCAGCCGACGTCCTGACGTCAGCCGCCTCCGATCCAGCCCTTAGCGCTGGCCGGAACTATTTGTTCCGGCTGCGCAGGGCTCAGGCGGCTGGGGGGACCCTCTTTCGCCGCTGCTCGCGGCGGATCGCCGCAGAGCGGCAGCGATCAGGCAGCACACGCAGCTGGCAAAGTGCCGGCTGCGTGTGCTGCTTTTTATTCCATCAAAATCGGCCCAGCAGGGCCTGAGCGGCACCCTCTGGCGGTAATCGCTAAGGTGGTTAAAGTCATTGTCCAGTCAGTGAATTTTAAAAACTACGATCGGTGGTAAGGCTACTTAACAGCCATGCCTGCATGTTTTATTTCCCTGGTGGATCCCTGAAACCAGATAAAAATAGAACTTCAGAGTCAAGTTTTGTAAAAAGTAAATAGTTTGAAAAAAAAACCTATAAAGAAAGAAAAGAGTTTTTTTCTTTCAAAATAAACAAAAGGAAAATACGTGCTGCTGCACCAGCTAATGGATCATTATCTCCTCTTCCATGACCCACAGCTACATACTCACTTCATTTCTTCCGAAACACTCCCTCTTCAATCACATGGACATGCAGCAAGGAGAATGATTGCTCAGTGTCTGAAGACAAGACAAGACACAGAACATGTATATTGCACTTTTCTCCTGGCGAACACAAAGCGCCAGAGATGCAGCCACTAGAGCACACTCTATAGGCAGTAGCAGTGTTAGGGAGTCTTGTCCAAGGTCTCCTCTAGTGTTGGGCGAACACCTGGATGTTCGGGTTCGGGAAAGTTCGCCGAACATGGCCGCAATGTTCGGCATGTTCGGGCCGAACCCCGAACTCCCCGAACATCCCGCTTTTGGGGGCTCTATGGGGTCGCAGGCATAAGGGGGGAGCATGCCCCGATCGCGGGGGGGGTCGGAAATTCCCCCCACCCCCTCCGCTAGCACTCCCCCCTCTGCCCGCTTCCCCATACAAAAGTTTAAGGAAGTACCGGTCCGGTGGTAGTGGGTGGCTGGCAGTGGGCGGCACTGTGAAGTGAGTGACTGAGGACGGTTCAGTACTACTGCTGAACCGCCCGCTGCCCGGCCTCCCTCAACGCGTCACTCTCCGGACTCCTCCTCCTCAGTCACTCACTTCACAGTGCCGCCCACTGCCAGCCACCCACTACCACCGGACCGGTACTTCCTGAAACTTTTGTATGGGGAAGCGGGCAGAGGGGGGAGCGCTAGCGGAGGGGGTGGGGGGAATTTCCGACCCCCTCCCCCCGCGATCGGGGCATGCTCCTCCCTTATGCCTGCGACCCCATAGGGGGGCAGTATTCGGCCGAACAGGGCCCTGTTCGGCCGAACAGGGGCCCTGTTCGGCGGCCAATTAGTAGTTCGGGGCGAACCCGAACTTAAAAGGCCGAACACCATCAGGTGTTCGGCCGAACTCGAACATCACCCGAACAGGGTGATGTTCTGCAGAACCCGAACAGTGGCGAACACTGTTCGCCCAACACTAGTCTCCTCACTGAATAGGTGCTGGCTTACTAACAGTCTAATAGCCTAATGCTAGGAATATATGATGAGATTTTTCAGCAAATTTACTGTCTGATTAATTGTCCGATCGTTTTTCCAATCTATTTCTATTAACTTCTATGAGAAATTGTTCAGAAAAAAAAATTATCGAAAATCAAATTGGACATGTTGGAAATTATCTATCGAAGCATCTATCTGCCCAAAAAAAAATATCATGGTGTATTCCCAGCATTACATGGCTGCCACTCTCTTGTGGGGGTGGGGGTGGGCACAATTTCAGATTGTCTTCAAAGGTGAATGTGAGCACACAGGTGGTGGCTGCTGAGGAGGGAGGCAAGATCATGCATTGCTGTAGCAGGTATTTTTTACTTTTTATGCATGCCTTATTTAAAACTGCATTTTATTAAATGCATATGTTACGGCCAGAACCCGAAGTCTGGCCACTTCTGGTTCCGGCCGGCCAAAATGCGAAATGGCTGTGCACCTGCGGCCAATGTTAGAAATGAAATGATTCCTGGCTTGGCGATCAGCGCAGCGTTCCCGTTTGGCGATCAGCGAAGCGCTCCCGTCCCCAGAGCCGTGTCCTCTTTCTATCCTCGCGCTCCTCCGCGGGTGGCCAATGTCAGCAATTAACGGATTTCTCTGCCCCGGCTCCTCCTCCTGCCTTCCTCCTTTTTCCCTCTGACCAGGGCCGGATTTGTACTCTTTATTGACCAAGGCCACTGTCCACCAGCGCCCCTTCATTATAGGTATTGAGATGACCCCTCCTCCTTCCCTCTAATATAGGTAGCCTGATGACCCCTCCCCCTTCCCTCTAGGATAGATAGCCAGATGACCCCTCCCTTTTTCCCTCCAATATAGGTAGCCAGATGACCCCTCCCCCCTTTCCCTCCAGTTTAGGTAGCCAGATGACTCCCTTAATCCCTTTTCCCTGACCCCCTTTCAGTATAGGTAGCCAGCTCACCTTCACACCACAGCAGCCATCAGTGTCACTCATTTCTCCAATCATCTCCAGTGTAGAAGCTTCCTATTCTTTTTTGTTTCCAATGCTGCCCAAGTCCATAGCTGCCGGCCACAATGCAATCGTGCATAGAGAGCAAGATGGCTGCTGCACAGGTGGCTAGCAGCAGAATAACGCGTTCAGACACTTACCTGATCTCCCTACATTGCAGCATTTGCAAGCTTGCAAATATTTCATCAGTTTTGCCTGCTGCTTTGGTGCCCTTGCCCCTGTGGTGCCCTAGGCCATGGCCTAGGTGGCCTTGGCTTAAATCCGGCCCTGCCTTTGACAGCCGGGGACACACATGGACTCAAGAGTCATTTGTGGCTGCAAGAAAGCAGAGCGGGACTGCAGCAGACATTGCTTCTGCCAGCACCCGCTCTGCAGGAATTAACAGAACGAATCCCTGCAGCCACCAACGACTCTGGGTGCATGTGTGTGTCCCCGGCTGTCAGAGGGAAATAGGAGGAAGGCAGGAGGAGGAGCCAGAGCGGAGAAATCCGTTAATTTCTGACATTGGCCGCCCGTGACAGGATCAAGACAACGAGGATATGAGCCGGAGCCAAGCCAGGAATCATTTCATTTCTAACATTGACCGCAGGTGCCCGGCCACTTCGCATTTTGACCGGCTAGAACCCGAAGTGGCCAGACTTCGGGTTCTGGCCGTAACATATATAAAAAGTGTATCTCACCTAGGTCTCAAAGCATAATACCCTATCTAATCATTAGCAGACTAGGCAATCTTGACTTAGTTTTTCTTTATGCACAAATGTGCATGTTAGTAAACAGAAAAATAAATTAGATGGATGTCTTTAATTGTAAAAACGTATTCCCCTTTAAACGTACGCAGCCCTAAAAGACAAATCAGTTTATGGTCATTAAAAAGTTAAAGAATTTCAATGTAATTAAACACTGGGCTAGAAGTTATTCCCATCAAATGATTTATTTTTACATGTGTCACAAAAAGGAGTGGTTTCCTGTTGGCCCTGGGCCCACAGATTCTTTTAATTAGGTTATTTCAGTAAAAGTCTACCAAGTACTTTTCACTGTATGCAAAACACAAACGCATTAATGCAAATTAAATGCATGACTTGTTTGCATACAATACTTAATGTAAGCATTTCTGCTGAGTACACCGATTGCATATGTAATACATTACAGTACTTGCTCTGTGCAATGGCGATGGTTGTGACTCTGTTTTCTGGATCCTTACAAACCTATGTTTTACTTTGTTAATTTCATTCATTTAAGTTGATAGGCTGAAAATAATCATATTTACATTTCCAGCGAATGATGCATCTTATTTATTAAGGGCTATAGCAACAAAGACAACAAACTATTGCTGCAAGACATGATTCACAATTCTTTTCTTTCTTTTAAACATACCGGTAATTAGCTTAACTGAAATAGCAAACAAATGATATCATGTTGTAATTTTTTAACATTCTTTAACAATGTTTTCTTTTTGCCTAAACCAAAGAAATCATATGACTTCCTTTGCAAGATGATAGGTTTAGCTTGTTTTCTGCTTTAGTACTGTAGCTGTTATAGGATTACTTTCCTGTTAATTATGTTTTTACATGTGTATATGAACAAATCGGTTCTATCATGCTAAATCTCACAACAGACCTCGGACCATACGCAATTAACTTTTTCTCCTAGGTTTTCTCTAGGTGATAATTTTTCAACTTTTTTTTAGCACTTTGCAATAAAAAAAGTACCAAAAAGTAGGCGACAATGTAAATTCATTTTCAGTATTTTCTTGCTTGCTGGTGGTTTAAAAGTCATTTTATTGACAAGATCTGAAAATATCAACGAGTAGAAATCTCAGGAGAAAAAGTTAATTGCACTTGGGCCCTTGTTCAATAACTTTTCTCTAGAGATTTCTCAAAGTAGATACATTTGTATCTTATCTACAAAATAACTTTTCAGCACCTATCAAATAAAAAAGTACTAAAAGGCATTAAAAATACTAATACCAAACATCTTTTGAGTTTTTACTTGGTGGGGGTTATTTTAATGAAAAGGCATGAAAACATCTCTTGTAAAAAAAACTTGGGAGAAAAGTAAGTGCCTTGGGGCCAAAAAGTTAATTAATCTGCTTGTTCCATGAGCTCAAATCCAAAATAGGAATGCTACATTGGGCCTTATCCAATTCATTGTTTCTCCCAAGTTTTCTCCTTGGATATCATTATTAATCTTCTGTTTAAAATAACTTTTGCACTCTGCAATTGAAAAAAGGATCAAAAAGTAGATAAAAAGTACTGCCAAAATGAATCTGAGTATTTTCTTGTTTGCTGGTGGCTTAAAATGCATTTTATGTATAATTTGAAAATACCAATTAGGAAAAAATATAGGGGCAAAAGTGAATTGGGTAAGCCCTGAAGGCTGTTCCTGCAGTAGCAAATGCACTACCTCCTCCATGCTCCATTACATAATTTGACCATTTTTGGGCCAAATATCGATTTTATTTCAACCCAGCAGTGAGCGTATTCACCTAGGAGAGCAAGTTGGTTGTGGAATGTGTCATTACATGAGTTGTTAATATAACAATCCCTCAGAACATTCTGTGAATTGTCAGCTCTGTCATTTGTCAATCTCTGAACTTTAGATTACAAGGAGTTAATGTACTATGTACTGACCTTGAAATATTCTTGTTTTACAATTTTGCTTTCTTGCTTTCTTAAACCGGAAAGAATTTGCGATAATTCAGGTTGGAGTGAGTTCCGAGATGTCTCCCAGTGCATTACTGCTGAATATATGCAAATTAACCATTGTTGCCCTTAGAAGCTAAACACAGCTCCAGATCCACTGAAATGCAATGATGTGTCATCTTTTTAATTTGTACAGAGCCATAACAATCCTACATGCATACAGACTGTTTCGAATTGGTTGATCCTCGTCAGTGTATGGCATGGATTAATTTGGCTCTATGGAGCAGGGCTCTATGGAGTAAGGGCAACAATGAATAATCTGCATATATTCAGCAGAGATGCACTGAGAGACATCTCGGAACTCACTCCAACCTGAATTATCGCAAATTCTTTCTGTTTTAAGAAAGCAAACTTTTGTTTTCCATAGCATTTTAGTAAGGTTTTTTTAGGACCATTGTAGCCCCTTACACACTCCAATGACTTCTGGTTCACCATGAGCTCACTGGTTATTCTGTACTTCTGGGTGTTTCAAGCCCTACTCCATAGAGTCAAATTAATCTGAGCCCTGCACTGATGAGGATCAACCAATCCAAAACAGTCTGTGCAACCAGACAAGTGAGTTGGTACTTGTCTGGTTATGGCCAGAGGGTTTAGCATGGGGTCTCCTTTTGGGGGCTCTCAGGAAGATCAGAGGGGTGAAGGCGGTCTGGTGTGCTGTGAACAATGGCAGACTTTAAGAAGCCGCTGAGGAGTTCGATGAGGATTCGGGTCGGGAAGGAGCATTTGAAGGTGGTTGGGATGAGAGTCATGGTTGTCGAAGTTTTGAAGGAGATCCTTGGTGTCCAGGTTATGGATATATATGTGATGCAGGATTTTGTAGATATGGGCCAATATGTTGTCTCCTTTTATTTGGAGGAACGCTGTCTGGCTTTCTTTGAAAACTGGAAAATGGTGAAGACTGAGGGGAGGTATCCTGTTTTGGAGAAGATGGAGGTGGACTTGCTGTTTGATGCGAGGGTTAAGTATCTGACAGTGCATCTGTTTAACCCTTTCTTAGAGACTCATACTGTTAGATCTTACCTGAAGAGATACTGCTCTAAGATAGGAAACAATGTGAAATTGACTAATTTGTATGGGATGTATCGCAGCAAGTTAAAATTTGAGGTGAAGCTGAAACCAGATCCAGATGGCTACGGTGGCACTGTACACACCCTGGCAGTGTTTACTGTGGAAGGTGAAAAGTGCACCATAAACTACCAGGGGCAGCCGAAGTGCTGCCGTTACTGTTATATGTATGGGCACATGAGGGAGCATTGTCCTAATAAATCTACAAGTGCCGGGTACCTTGCCGAGTGATTCTGTGGTGGTTATTCGGGAGGAAAAACCTGTGACTGGGGAGGTGATTGATGCGGATGTGGTGGAGGTTTCCACTGTGAAGAAGTCTGTACAGGGGAGTATGGAAATCCCTGCAAAGCTGAGCGGAGAAGGTCTGGGGCATGGCCAAGTGCCAGTGAGCGTCCCGAGTGGAGTGACTGTTAAGAGACAGGAGGAAGGCGTGTCTGCTGTGAAGGAGAAGGTGGAGTCTGGTAAGAAGGAGGCTGGGTCTGCGGTTGCAGGAAAGCAGAAGGAAGCGATCGGAGGCACTGGAGGGTGTGGTCAGAAGCCTGCTATGCAGAGTAGTGGGCGTGGCCATGCACCGGTCCCAAAGATCGCTAAGGAAGGTTCTGCTGTGCACAAAGAGCTTGTGAAGAGCGGGGTGGCTGGCAGTGACAGTAGAGTGATTATTGTGGAGAAAGGAGGTGCTGCTGCTGGGGGGAAAACACTGGTGAAGGAATCGGAGGGGCGTGCTGGGACCAATAGTTCCTACAGCAAGGTTGTGACTGAAGTGTTGCAGGGTCCTGGAGAGAAAGTGGTGGAAAGTGACAGTTCTGAGGAGGAGAGTGAGGAGGAAAGTATGGATGAGGTAGATTGGGGAAGCAAGTGGAGAGACTGGAGGGGCTGCTGGAAAAGGAGGAGGAGATGGACACCAGTGATGCTGGAGGTGGATGGATGCAGGTGGGTAAGAGTCAGCTAATGCCTGCACAGAGGAAGCAGACAGTGGAGAGACAACGCAGTGAGTGTGTAGGAGTGGCGAAAACATTAAAGCTGGGGGAGGGGAGTGCTCCAGAGTGGCTGCTGTCTCCAAGTGCCTATGAGGTTTTGAGAGGGTTGCCGGATTCGGGAGAAGTTGGGGGGGGGGGGCTCTAGTCAGGATGATACACCACCTAAGAGTCCATTGAGTCCTCTAAGGAAAGGTGCATCCAGAGAGTTTGAAAAGAATGCTAAATGTGATAACTGCAACAGTGTGGGGCATTTGATGTGTTACTGCCCAGCAGGGCTTAAAAAGGGATAAAAGTGGAGGGGCATTCAAATATGAATAGGTGGGGTTCAAATCCAACGGCAAGGGACTTGTATTTTTTTGTGAATCTTGTGGATGGGTCGTATGATTCACTACCAGCTAAGGAATACGCACAAAGGAAGGCTGATGTTTTAGAGATTGTGTTTAAGGTGGACTTCAAGGAAACTGCAAAGTTTAAAACTATGCCAGGTTGGTTATATCAGAGATTGAGAGAGTATTTCATGAGGGATTCTCAGTGGTATGCCAATGCTGAGACTATGCGTATGGTCTGTTTTCATATGTTTAATTCATTTTGTTTCTAAAACTCTGTGTTTTAATTATTAAGTAAAATACCTATGATGCTAACATTCTGGTGAAACATCAGTTTTATTCATGATGTAAAATTACTGGATAAGTTCAGCTCGCCTTCCCTTTGGGGTTGGATCGGTTTGTGCTACGCTGAAGTTTAAATAAATAAATAAATAAATAAAATAAATCTGAAACAGTCTGTATGCATGTTGGATTATTATGGATCTGTACAAATTAACAAGCTGACACATCATTGCATTCCAGCGGATCTCAGAGCTCACTCCAACCTGAGTTATCGCAAATTTTTTCTGTTTTAAGAAAGCAAACTTTTGTTTTACAATGTATTTCATATCTGATATGGTTTGTTTATTGGTTTGACCCAGTGGAGCTTAATTTCAATTACTTTGTCCCTTGCTCTATTAAAGGGAACTTTAACTGAGAGGGATATGGATGCTTCCTTTTAAACAATACCAGATGCTTGGCAGTCCTGCTGATCTCTTTGGCTGTAGTACTGGCTAATTCACACACCTGAATCAAGCATGCAGCTAATCCAGTCTGGGCACCTGATCTGCATGCTTGTTCAGGGGCTGTGGCTAAAAGTGTTAGAGACACAGGATCAGCAGGAGAGTCAGGCAACTGGTATTATTTTAAAAGGAAAAATCCATATCCTTCTCAGTTTAGGCTCCCTTTAAGTGATAAAAGAAGATATGTTTCAATTTAATGTTAATGAGAGACTTTTACTTTGTGGCTAAAGTTAGCAATGCAATACTTCCTCTGCCAGTAGTTTTGTTTCTCCTTAGTTTTGAAGCTATTTTTAGTCAATCCTTGTGTGAAAAAAAAACCCTTTCATGATGCTGGAATTACATTGCCGTTAACATTTAACCTTCCTCGTTCTTATTCTTAGCCGCCACATAATGTTGGCCTCTTCTTGGAGCATAAACATAATCACCTTTATAGTATTCATTCCATTAGTGTGTTAACGCTATTTTGACACCTAATATTACCAATAAAAAACAAACTTTCCTCTTCCTAATTTCCTAACTGTAACCCTTGTAATGTATCTTTAGTCCTACTTAATACATGTAATACAGGTAAGTGCTGAGAGTTCCACTGTGCAATAGCTAAATGTTGCCCAAATTAACCCCCATTGCTGAATGTTCAATTGTGAATGATTCTTTGTATGAACAATCGTAAAAGAGCGTTTGGGACCACTAATGGAAAAAAATCTCCTAGCCAATCTGATCAGATTAATGAAATTGATCCAAATTTTGGTTCGATCCCATCAATCTGATTGGTTAGGAGATTTTTGTCCTCTAGTGGTCCCAAATGATCATTTAAGATAATTCATACAAAGAATTGTTTGTAATCGATCATTCGCAAATTGTATCATTAGTGACCCCTAACATTTTAACTTAGGGTGTTGTAACTAATGGATTTTTACCTTTCATAAGTCTATCTGTACACTGTACCTTTCCAGTCTGTACACTTACATGTAGACCTAGTCAATGAGATGCTGTCAGGTAATTTCCAAATAATTTAATTAAAATGAGCTTATGAAGAAGCTTCTACATAAATACAAAGCAAGCTCTGCATTTGTGTTCCTACTCAGAAGGTGGAAAACTGTTATGCCTGAACTGGGGCTTTAAGAGCAGTGACCAGGAGATCAGGTAATCCAAACAGGGATCCAAACGACATGAGGTAAATGCACATTTAGCCAAAATTCTCTGGAGATTCCCAACCGGCCAATCCAAGTAATATATATTGACTGAAACACAGGCTGCCAACGTATCTTTGTGTTCAGTCCATGACCTAACAAGAACATAGTATGGAAGAATAAATATAAAATGTGGTCCAGATGGCACAACGGTCTCTTCAGACAAAGAAAACCACATTCTTATATTGTATATTCACAAAAATGCAGTGCAAGTAAAATAAAAGTGACTCTTTGCAGCATATGCTGCATGCAGACATTTCAGGGATCTTTGCACCCATTTTCAAGCCATGAGTCACACCTTCTTGTTTGAAAAAGGGTGTAAATATAGTCATAGTATCCCAGTGAGGAGCATTTCTACTTTCCCTTGCACTTTTTTAGTAAATATTACAAATAAAGAACACCCTTTTCACACTTCAGGATCTATTGTTAGCTGATAGAGATGCACTAACAGCTTTCTATTGGTACAGAGTCTGTCTAAAGGTGGCCATCAGGCTTTCCCCATGCATGAATACTTTACTTATCGGTGTCTGCCGCGGTCTCCACCATCTTCCTCACACACGCACACCATGTGGTTGCCAGCATGCTGACGTCACACATGCGCCCACGTGCAATATGCCAGCAACCATGTGGGGCGCATGTGTGTGAGAAACAGGATGGAAACAGCGGCGGACACCGACAGGTAAAGTATTGCACTTGCTTGTGTGTCACCTCATTGTCCCTCCTCCCCTATCCATTAAATAGTTATATCCGAGAATCTTCTTTGTATAGGGCTTGTGCCCCTGAACTTTCACCCTAACTATTGACGCACAATCATTAAGGGATGCAGTTATTGTTATCTTTATGCACCATAATGTTACCTGAATTGACACATGACATGACATAATAAACATAGGTACATAAATGACTAGTTCTACTAAGAAACTGTCTGAAGTCCCTTTCTATTTTCCTGCTTTGCATGTGTTTGCAGCTGTTGCTGTTATCTATGTAAATCAGGCAGTTGAACGGCTTGTCAGATACAGCCCATGTTCTGAAAAGTAAATAGGAGACTAAACACTTCTGTTTGGCTGAGAAAAAAACGCAGAAAAAAATATTTTAGTGCTGAAAAGTTCAATGAGTCTTGAAAATGCAGCCCTTAAAAGTAAAATAAAAATAAGAGATGTTACTCTATGTTACTAATGTTTTACTTAACATTAGTTCTACACATACCTGTACAGTATCTCATAAGTTTACTTTCACTTCAGGTTTGCTTTAAGCCTTAGGGCCGGAATCAACTAGCAGTGCTTTCTCATTGTCTGCAATGCGTTAGGACAGTGGAACCCAGTGGCGTACAGTGGTGCTCGGATACTTTCTGTTATCACAGAATAGCCGTGTTTCACTAGCATTTTTCCACTATTCGACTGCCGAATCTGAATTCATGATCGATTCTGGATCACGGAAACTGGCCACGGAAATTCCGTGATTGCAAGTATTCGGAATTCGGTTACGGCCGTGATCGTGGTGGAAATCTGAGAATAGGTCGCGATTGGCGAAAATGGGCAGAATTGACATCCCTAAGCCAATAAGAGGCCCCCAGCCAGGTCCTAGCAACCAATCATAGGAGAGGAGGCTCTGCCCTCCCCTCCTGTATATAAAGTGATGGCCATTTCCAGAGCTCCGTCCTTGCTAGACTCTGTGGCACTGAGAGGATCATCTCCAGGCCATATTGTACATCAGCAAGAGTGTTTTCAGTCCTTACATTGCCCTTATACTGTATCTGATACTTGTATTCAGCTAGCTAGCTAGTGAGTGATTACTTAAGTCAACCCCACGCTTGCTGTGACATCCACCCACGGACATCCACCCGCAAGGTGCCATTGGGACTCACCTTCACCTCTGTGATTGCTTAAAGTGTATTTCCCTGTTTAAAACCACTTATTACCAATTAATAGGTGTGGCTGGATGGTGTAATGGTTAAGGGCTCTTCCTCTGACACAGGAGACCATGGTTTGAATCTCGGCTCTGCCTGTTCAGTAAGCCAGCACCTATTCAGTAGGAGACCGACCTTAGGCAAGTCTCCCTAACACTGCTACTGCCTATAGAGCGTGTCCTAGTGGCTGCTGCTCTGGCGCTTTGAGTCTGCCAGGAGAAAAGCGTGATATAAATGTTATTTATCTTGTCTTGTCTAATAGCCACATTTAAAGTGTTTATTTAACTTTAAAATCAATTTTTTCAAAAACTAAAAGTTCTTTTTGGAATTTTGTTTAAGTTGTAGCCTCTTATCACCTTTATAATCCTTGCAATTTGGGGATTGTAGCATGTATGAGGGCTTTAATAATAGCTTAAACGCTTTTCCGTGATCACAGCCGTGAATTTCCGTGATTTCTTCATTCATGGAAAATTTCAGAGTCAAATTCGTAAGTCTGTTTCAAATAAATCACAGAAATTACGAAAAAATTTTTTTTCAATCATGGCCGAATAGTCGAATCCGTGATTTGGGGGGGGGGGGGGGGGGGGTATACAAGCAGTACTGGTGGCGTAGCAATAGGGGGTGCTACGCTAGGAGGGTACATGCAGTGCTTTTTTGTGATCTTTTAGTGATTGCAATTGCAATATAAAAAAAGCGCTAATCACGATTGCTCAGAAATCGTGAAAATGTACAGCAAAATATATACATTTTACCACAAAAAATCATTGGCGCAAAGTGATAGCACTAATTGCTAGCGTTTTGCAATCTCCATTGTTAATGGGCCCTTAGAGTTTACTTTGTGTTTGCATATTCAAAAATAAAGACACAAATATTCAATGGATGACTTGCACCTGGCTGCATCCCAATAATGTTGTCTTACACTTATGAAATTATCTAAATAACTGGAATCAGTGAAAGCTGGCACAAGTTAGACATTTAGCAGCATGTTCATTATGAGATTGTGTGTTTGAGAAGAGCAAGCGAGTTCCTGTTTTCTCAGCCTATACTGAACGATTGGAATTTATTGGAAATGAAATTCTCCTGTGCAAATATTTAACAATCCTGTTTAAAGTGGGGAAAATAGCACAAACCATTCTGCCTGCTCAACATCCTTCAGCAGAAAACTCACCTCCCGTAACAAATCTGCTAAATGACTTTTGTTTAAATGAAGCACATCATGCAAAGCAGAAGGTGAGCTATGCCAGGATCAACATTTCTGTTATGTCCATTAGTCAGGATTTTTTTTAAAGAAACAGTGCCACTAATAATCTCAGCTGTTGAGGAAAATCACAGAGCATGCTTATTTTTGACAGGATATTCATCTTCTTAATCACATTTAAACCAGCTACAAAAACGTATCCAATGATTTCATGTAATGTAGATCAGGGTCGTAACTGTGTCTTAGGCCACTGAGAAAGACTTTGATGGGGACCGCCTACATTCACAACCAGGGCCAGTTCTCTCATAAAGCAAGGGGAAACACTTGTACCAGGTGCAGAGATTACATGGACAGCATGTTTATAGTGTGTTTACACTAACAGCATGCAGTCAGAATAGGAGGAGAAGCGAGATGAAGAGGTCATCATTGGGGAAAAACAGCTTGCTGTGCTGTGTGAGGAGTCTGTGTGTGGAGTGAGTGAGTGAGGAGGGGGAGGCAGGAAAGCAGCAGTGTTTCATTCAACTTGCAGAAGGGAGGAGGTAGCACTGCTGTCCTGAGGAGGAATGGAATGGAGTGGCTGAAGGTGAGCAGTTTGTTTATCACATTATCACAGACTCACAGTCAGCCAGTATGCTATTGTGTTGAGCTGAAGCATGTCATGTAAGAACAGTAAATGAAGCAGAGCAAATTGTCTGGTGATGTGCGATCATTCCAAATGGGGGGGGGGGGGGGGCATCCTCACAAGTTTTCCTCAGGCAGCAAAAAGTCTAGGACCGGCACTGCACTGTTCACAACCCTTTCCTTGTCTTCTCTTGGTGATGCTGACAACTTTGGGGCTCATATCATAAAAGAAGTTTTGCCATCATGATCTTCCTAACCAACAGCAAGTGTAGTCACGGCAACACCTTACCTGGAGCATATACCTATATATATTGTATCACTGTAAAGGAGGATATGTGGTTAGGGTTTTCCACAGCTCTACGCCCTTTTGTTAACAGAGTCTGCCCTCTCAATTGTAAAACCCCTTTTGTGTATGGCATCAACATTTGTTTTTAAACAGAACATGGGGTTGCGTCAAATTCAGCACAGTTATGGGTTAGAAGGCAACATTGTGGCCTTGCCATGTTAAAATTTGAATACTTACCTAAGTAGCGGGAAGCATCTGGATGGTCCAGAGACTTTTCAGATTCTCCTCGAGCCCACTGCTGCTGCCCAGGACCCTCTTTTTGTGGCCATGCTTCTGTCTGACTTCAAGCTTTTCCTTGCTTGCGCATGCCCAGTAAAACAAAGTGCTGATACACTGACAGAAAAAGCCCTACACAACTGGTTTCATTCTGCTGGGTACAGTGGGACTTACCCATGCAAGCCCAGGAGATAAGTTGTACTGATTGCGGCTGTGGTGAACAGAGGAGTAATGACTTGTCATGTCACTGGATAAAGGTAAAGTATCTGCTCCACTGCTGTTGGTCTGCTATATCTTGGGGGAAGGGGGGGGGGGGTGACAGACAGAGGCTACTGATGGGAGGCCAATTTGGAGGGGGGAGCCCAAGTGTCGTGGGGGAAGAGAGAGGTAGTAAGCACTGCCTAAAGCTGAAGTCGTGGCCCCTTTTTTTACTGTGAGATGCACTGGGCATTGAGTCAAGTCTTCTGCCCTCTGTGGCCTGTGTCCACTCTGAGATGTTGTGAGGGAGGAGCCATGTCTTGGCTATGGCAAGGCTTCAGATTTACAGTAGCTACATTAGCCAGTGAGTTCCTGCTTCTGAACGATGGCATTCAGCCTGAGAATCACTGGCATAGCCTGGTAAATCTTGCTTTATTGGATTTTAAGATAAATTAGTGCACAAAATGACTGCCATTTCATCTAAATTGTCTTAATTGCCATATACAGCATGCATTTGTCGGAAAGCAATGTAATTTCCTAACATTTATATACACTGGCAAGCTGAACAGAATGTTGGAACAAAGTTTTGAAACATTTGAAGACATTCCTTAAACCACAGACTTACTAGTCATGATGCCAGATAAAAAGGCAATATAATTAATTTATGGTGGAGAGCAAGTATATAATGTTTTCTTGGAATCACCTGGCACAGGAAGTTACAGTAATTATAATTTAACCACCAAAGCCTTTCCATGTTTAAAATGGATTTTACATATGTACTTGCTGTTGCAGTTCAAGCAATTGCCTAAAACCATGATGAATGCCTGGTCTGTTTCAAGCACCGTGTTGTAAATTTATAGATGAGGAAGAAATATGTGTGGAAATGACAGAGTGCTATATTTCTGAAAATCTGATATTGTACCTGTATCCTCCACATTCATAAAAGGACAACCTCTATAGAAGCAAGGTCTACGCGAAACGGCTGTCAGGCTACCAGTGCCCAACACACACCGCATCTTTGCTCCACTTCCCAATACTGGTATGTGCCACCTATGCTACCACTATTGAGTGTATTGTCTTATGCACAAATTCTGCAATTAAAATGGTGACCAGCAGTGCCGACTTCTCTCTTTCTTACATATACTACGGATTGGCTGCAACTGTCAGAGCATGCTGTTTCAGTTTAAGCTTTGAAGTGGATGCATTTTTCATGCTCCCTCCAGTGTTCTCACCACTATATTGTGCTGTAGTGCCAACTACTTTTGCACTCTTCTTTTGATGGTACATATATGAAAGAGCCTATCTGGATTTTAATAGCTTTGTGTCTTTGCTATCACAAGCAGATGACTCAGGTGTCCTACAACACTTCATTTTGACTCCGGTGAAGCAATGTTTCCCACACCATGGAAACTTGAGTAGAAATAGAAATACAGAATCTAACACAAGTAAATATTGACTGACACTTAAAGGACACCTAAAGAGAGTCTAAAGCGAAAAAAATTTGCTAAATTTACCTTGTCATTCGCTTCAGTACTCTCACCGCTGCATCACCGCCGAAAAACAAGGGCTGCAGACCCCCCAAATCCCGGGGGGGGGGGGGGGGCTAAGGACGGTGCTTCCTGGAAGGGGCAGAGCTCTCTGCTGCAGCTCTGCTTCTTCTGATGTCAATTGCGGCGGATCGCCGCCTCTCCCCGCCCCTCTCACTCTTCGTTCACAGAGAGGGGCGGGGAGAGGCGGCGATCCACGCGGCAATTGATGGCAGGAGAGGCAGAGCTACAGCTCATAGCTCAGCCTCTCAGGGCAGCACAATCCACGACCAAGTTGGTCGTGGATGTTTGCCCTCGTTTTTTGGCGGGGATGTGGCGGTTTGACACTGATGAGACTTCTGAAGCGAATTTAAGGGTAAATATAGCAATAAATGTTCGCTTCAGAGTCTTTTTAAAATGAGAGAGCTTTGGAGGCTGTCATATTTATTTCTTTTTAAGCAATGCACATTGCCTGACTGTCTTGTGTATCCTCTGCCTCTAATACTTTTACCCATAGACCCTGAACAAGCAAGCAGATCAGATGTTTCTAACTGGATTTGCTGCATGCCTGTTTCAGGTGGGTGATGCAAGAAAGATCAGCAGGATCGGATCATAGATATCTGCAAATTAAAAAAAAAATGCAGCAGCAATCAGATCCCATCAACAGAAACCTCTGTTGGTGGGCAGAAAAGGAGGTAAGATTCACAAGTTGTATGGCTGAGCAATAACCTGTTAAAGCTGCAGAGTGCTGAATTGATAAAAAATCGCTCGGTCACTAGGGGGGAAGATGGTGTAAGCCTGTGGTCCACAAGTGGTTAAACATACATTTGTACCCCTTATGACAAATTTGCGAGGAAAGTTGAGTTGGTGGAGAGAGAGGACCCTATCCTAGTTTGGCAGAGTGGCTAGTTTAAAAATGACAGCCCTCCCTCGTGTCCTTTACGTATTTCAAACAGTCCCTATTTTTCTCAAGAAAGCGTGGATCAATGAGCTTCAAAGGTTCTGCTTGATTTTGCCTGGATGGGTAAATCTGCTAGAAGACATAGATCAAAACTTTTGTATCTTAAAGGGAAGGTCCAAGCAAAAAAAAAAAATGAGTTTCACTTACCTGGGGCTTCTACCAGCCCCATGTAGCCATCCTGTGCCCTCATAGTCACTCACTGCTGCTCCAGTCCCCCGCTGGCAGCTTTCTGACCTCGGAGGTCAGGGCCGCATTGCATACATTTTTACGCATTCCAGATAGTGCAGGAACAAAAATGTATGCGTTGCACCACTAACGCGTAAAAATGTATATGTTAATGTTCCTGCACTAGCGGGAATGCGTAAAAATGTACACAATGCGGCCCTGACCTCCGAGGTCAGAAAGCTGCCAGCGGGGAACTGGAGCAGCAGTGAGTGACTATGAGGGCACAGGATGGCTACATGGGGCTGGTAGAAGCCCCAGGTAAGTTAAACTCATTTTTTTTTTTTTGCTTGGACCTTCCCTTTAAGGAAAGAGGGGCAGGGTCTCCCAAATTTGCTTTGATATTATCAGCCAGCTATACTTTCCAGGATTGTTGATTTGCATTGTAATGCTGATACTAAAGACTGGGTGCAATTAGAAATGGCATTCTTTGGCCCTAATTTGAAATAGTCCCCCTGGTCTCCACTAGTGTTGGGCGAACAGTGTTCGCCACGGTTCGGATTTGCACGGACATTTTGGTGTTCGTGCACCAAAAAGCTCGGCCATATTGCCAAACTGCGAGCGCATGGCCGAACGGTCCCCCGAACATTTGGCTAGCACTGTGATTGGCCGAACGGGTCACGTGGTTCGGCCTGAACGCGCTCTGATTGACCGAACGGGTCACGTGGGTCGGGTAAATACCCGATCCGCGTCATTTCCCCGTCATTTGTCTGTGGGATTAGCTTTGGGTAGGCAGGCAGGTTAGATAGAGTCTCTCTCGCTCTCCAGCCAGGCTAGCCAGGGTCCCCCCCAGTCAGTGTGTGTGCTGCTGCGTTCAGTAGTACACCGGCGCTCAGTCACCCCATTACTATTTAGCATTCTGTACTCTGCCAATAAGTGTTATATTGCTGCGATCTGTAGTACACCGGCGCTCAGTCACCCCATTACTATTTAGCATTCTGTACTCTGCCAATCAGTGTATATATAGCTGGGATCTGTAGTACACCAACGCTCAGTCACCCCATTGCTATTTAGCATTCTGTAATCTGCCAATCAGTGTATATATTGCTGCGATCTGTAGTGCACCAACGCTCAGTCACTCCATTACTATATAAAGCATTGTGTACGCTGCCAATCAGTGTATATATATTACTGGGATCTGTAGTACACCAACGCTCAGTCACTCCATTACTATATAAAGCATTGTGTACGCTGCCAATCAGTGTATATATAGCTGGGATCTGTAATGCACCAACGCTCAGTCACTCCATTACTATATAAAGCATTGTGTACGCTGCCAATCAGTGTATATATATTACTGGGATCTGTAGTACACCAACGCTCAGTCACCCCATTGCTATTTAGCATTCTGTACTCTGCCAATCAGTGTATATATTGCTGGGATCTGTAGTACGCCAACGCTCAGTCACCCCATTACTATTTAGCATTGTGTACTCTGCCAATCAGTGTATATATTGCTGGGATCTGTAGTACACCAACGCTCAGTCACCCCATTGCTACTTAGCATTGTGTACTCTGCCACTCAGTGTATATAATATTGCTGGGATCGTTAGTACACCTGCGCTCAGTCACCCCATTACTATATAAAGCATTGTGTACGCTGCCAATCAGTGTGTATAATATTGCTGGGATCAGTAGTACACTGCCGCTCACTCAGTCACCCCATTACTATATAGCATTGCTGGGATCTGTAGTACTCTGCTCACCCACCCATACCATTGTACTGCCAGTCACTGTGTATATTGCTGGGATCTGTAGTACTTCACTCACCGTCAACCACTATATAGCATTGCGTACTCTGCCAGTCAGTGTGTATATTGCTGGGATCAGTAATACTCCACTCTCCGTCAACCACTATATGAGCTCACCATGAGTTCCTCAGAGACCTCCGCTATGAGCAGCACTCCCAACAACAGCGACAGCCAACGCCCCACGCAAGCTATAACATCCACCCCAGCAGCCAATGGTCAGCAGCAGTCCTCCCCGGAGGAGAACGTTGTGTCCATCGGTCCAGCGCCACAGCGATTATTGAGGGCTGTCATTGAGGAGATGATGGGGCCTGATGTGGAGGAGGAGGTCGGGCTCAGGCCAGCATCCCAAGTTAATGTTGAGGACGATGAGGGGTCTGTGTCTGGGGATGTTGGGGTGGCAGAGGTGGTGGGTGGGTCAGACTCAGGAGAAGAGTTGTATGATGAGGATGATGATCGGGACCATCTGTATGTGCCTCAGAGTCCGACCCCGGAAAACATGTTGTATCGTGTGTTTAGGTACTAAAATGTGCGTTCCCAGTACTGCCCGGGTCCACGGATCCATATAATTTTTCGGGCAGCACTATCAAACTGTGGTACTATGAGTGAGTTGCCATGGTCCTTCTGTGCTGTCACACTCACCGTCTGTCTGCAGATGGATTGTTCAACACAGCTACGCCATCTGACATGTAGTCCTTGACCATCTTCTCCAGGCGATCAGTGTTGGAGGACGTGGAACTGCCCGATTGCTGTTCTGTGGGCTGCTGCATGGGTGTCAGAAAATGTTCCCACTCCAAGGACACTGCCAATACCATTCCCTTTTGGGCACTAGCAGCAGCTTGTGTTCTTTGCTGCCCTCCTGGTCCTCCTGGGTTTGCTGAAGTCAGTCTGTCGGCGTACAACTGGCTAGAGAAGGAGGAGGATGTCAATCTCCTCTCTAAAGTCTCCATCCTCAAGGGCCTGCTGGAATTGTTCCATTTTTGACCTGTCTGACACTTTCTTCAATCAGTTTTTTAACATTGTGTTTGTATAAACTGGGTATAAACTCAGTAATTGGTGTTGTCCAGAATAATGAATAATAATGAATAGTGAATAATGCGCGGGCCGCGTTCAATGCAGTCTAGCATGAATTGAGCCATGTGTGCCAGAGAGTCCTGCCAGACTCCTCTGTCTTCATGTTCTTGTGAGCGTTGTGATTGTTGTGATGCACCATATTCGTCACCAGCATCACTTTCTTCCTCTTCTGCTGTCCATTCCCGCTAAATTGTGGAAGTCCAACGTGCACCGCTCTGTCCCTCGGCAGTGGGGGCATCCAATTCCTGCTCCAACTCCAGCTGTTCCTCGTCCTGTTCTTTGTCATAGCTGGGACCAGCGTTTCCTGAGGCAGATTGCCTGATGTTGGTATCATTACGCTGATCGTTTTCATCTTCAGATTCCCCCACTTGCATCATGCCAGCGGTTTCCATCTTCAACATTTATTTCTTCAGTAAACACAGCAGTGGTATTGTAATGCTGACTGTAGAGTTGTCACTGCTCAGCCACAAGCAACGTGGATTGCTCAAAATTTTGGAGGACTTGGCAGAGGTCCAACATGGTGGCCCAATGAGATCCACAGAAGCTTGCTAGCTAGCTGCTGGAATGTGCCTCGGCACTGCGCAAAAGCGTGCTAGCATGTGCAGCATAGAATTCCAGCGCGTAGGGAGGGACATCACCCAGCGAGCGATGGTGCGCTAGATTGAAGCGCTCCTGCATCTCTTGGTGAGTCCTTCAGAAGCGGTACTGGACTTTAGAAAATGTTTTTTTTTTTCCCTTCAACAGAAGATCTGCCACGTTGGAGTGAGGAGGACGCCGCCGACCCCGACACCAAGCTGAACCCCGGCGAACTCCAAGCAGAGGATCTTCAGGAACCCTCAAGGCTTCGAGCAAGCTGAGGAGGATCAGCAGTCCCGACGAGACCTCTCCTCATATGTGACTGTGTGCAGTGGAGTAGAGCTCCCCAGAACAACCTCTCACTTGTCACTTTGTCACTGGTCACTTTGTCACTTTGTCATTTTGTCACTTTGTCACTTTGTCATTTTGTCACTTTGTCACTTTGTCACTGGTCACTTTGTCATTTTGTCACTTTGTCAGTCACTGTGGTCACTTTGTCAGCCACTTTGTCACTTTGTCACTGGTCACTTTGTCACTTTTCACTTTGTCACTTGTCACTTGGTCACTTGTCCAGATGATCTCGGTACACCTCCTGCGATTCAAATTCCTGCACACATTGCTCTGGGATTTGGGTGTGATGAATGATGCATCTAACTGGCCACCGGAGGCAATTAAGGCCTTCAAAACATTGAAAGCAGCTTTCTGTTCCGCCCCCATTTTGCGTCATGTTGAGTTGTTGATGTCATGTTCATCCTCGGCCTCGCCTTGCATTTCAGTGCGAGGTGCATTTTACACAGAAAAAGGTTGTGAATCCGGGCACAACATTTGTGGCTGTTCCATTGACCTTTCACAGGTAGAAGATTGTGGGGGTGGGAATAGCTCCTCCGAATAGCCCATTGTGTCCTGAAAACTACTCATTGCATTGCTTTGCGCACGCATTTTTTTGTCCTCATGCAAGGCCTGAGTTGCGCCTGAAAGCGTGGCCTTTTCCTCCTGCGCCTCCTCTTCCATCCTGTGTGCTGCTGCTGGGTTAGCGTTACCGGTCCCTTTTCCTGGAACCTCTCATCTTTATTACATTTATGACTGCATGGCGACAAAATGCATGTTACCTGTGCAAAGAAAACAGACATTTCCCGCATTTAAAAGACAGTTTTCCCTTTGAAATTTTAAAATCGATTTTCTCAAAAACTATAAGCTCTTTTTGCTACATTTTTTTTCCTCTTGTACCCACTCCCAAGGTGCACATACCCTGTAAACTTGGGGTATGTAGCATGTAAGGAGGCTTTACAAAGCACGAAAGTTCGGGTCCCCATTGACTTCCATTATGTTCGTAGTTCGGCGCGTACACCCGAACATCGCGGCCATGTTCGGCGACTGTTCGCGAACCCGAACATCCAGGTGTTCGCCCAACACTAGTCTCCACTGCTGAAGAGAACTGGTTAATCTCTGCTAGACTTACGTTCTCATCCTATGATTGGCCCCTTAGTTAAATGATGTAGGTTGTTGTATAGATACGTCTATTTCCTCTGTCCCAGACCCTTTAACTTCCTTGAGATTTCATGGTGAATTTCCCCCTGGGAATGAACAGAGTTTCTTTTGAACCTATTCCAAATACCCTGATTTGTTGTTGAAAGATGTGGTGAGGTGGGGTGAGTCCTCTGGCATGTGCCCCTTATCAGATCTTAATTTACATTCTGAAACACTGATGCCTTTTTGGCCATACTTCCAAATTCATAGTTATACTTCTACTTTAAAGTATTTCACAAATGTTACCCATTCCTATACATTCCTCAAACAACTGTGTAAACAGAAGACTCCTCAGAGACATGTACTGTCAAGTTTATGTACAGAATTACTCGATTGTACTCAGCTCTCTGCTTATCTACTTAAAGATCAATGGGAACACATTCTTGGAAAGGAATATATATTAACAGAATGGGCTAAGGTTTGTGAACTGGTACACAGAAGTTCAAGTCATGTTTCTACACAGGAATGTAATTATAAGGTATTGTCACATTGGTACAAAACACCTTCAATTCTTCATTAATTTTTAGATTCAATTCCTGATTAGTGTTGGAGGTGTGGGAAGAGCCCTGGAGACCTGAAACACATTTGGTGGCACTGCTCGGTTATTGCTGACTACTGGTGAAAGGACCAGTCATTGGTGAAATCAATAGCGGAATTTGATGTTCCTTGGGAACCTGAGGCCTTTTTGCTTCATAAAACGGCTAAAACGAGGAGAGGTTACAGAAATTCACTCTCCTCTCTTGCCATTTAATGAATGCTTCTATGACATGTGTCCCTATTCTGTGGTAATCCCCGGAACCTTCAACGGTTGAAATGTAAGAAAAAAGGGACACAGAGAGCCCAATATAGTGTAGTATGTAAAATGATTAGGTATATTCAAAGTAAGTAAACAATGTACTTACAAATCAGAGTCAACGTATAGGCAACCACTGTAAATGCAGGTGAGGAGATTAGACCTTTCCTCACTCAGGATTAAGATGTCGCTCTCTGTAGATCAGAAGAAAAAAGGGTATAAACCCCTGCACCAGGAGTTGACACAAGTATTGTAGGAGGAGAACAGAGACGCCAACGCCGCCAACAGGATAAAATAAGCTAAAAACTTTAAAATTCTCAAGGGAGGAAGTGGTGGACCTACCTCCCCGAAGTAGACATGAAACTGTCGATTTTCAAACAGATACATTTATTTTAATACTCCAAAAATACAAAGCAACATGTTTCGCAGATATATTCCTGTTTCTTCAGGCAATAACAGGTAGGAGTATAGAACAGTAAATGCAGAGACAAAATGAAGCGCCATCAGACCATAGTTTGTATTACAATACAGGATATGTATATGATGATAGCAATAATTATACATGTTCTAAAATGGTGCCAGTGTGGTATTGAGGATAAATAAATACAAAAGCTTGGGGGGTGGGTATAATATTGGCATAATGATAAATGAATAATAGGGCGGTGATGGCATAGGTGGGTTAGTACAAATAGTGGGGTGTTTGAGGGAAAAAAAAACTTAACCAGTATATAAGAGATATTCAAAATCCATGTATAAACATACATGTATATACCCAAGTACATGTACCTATAATACCCTAGTGTGGGGGGGGGCAAATAGGTAAAAATAGTTGTTAGGGCCGACATTGCCGTGGAATAAAGCAAGGGAGTAAAAAGGAATATTTAATAATAGGTATAGTGGCAGGACTTACCAGTGCAGTCTCTAGATAACACTTAGGGCTCGATTCACAAAGCGGTGATAACCCAGTTATCACGCCTAAAAGACTTTAGGCGTGATAACCTTTGCACTACTGAGTTATCACTGATTTTTGCTCTAACTCGCGCGAAGTTTCCGCGCGTACACGCGTACGCGCGTACGCGCGCGCGCAAAGTCCCATAGGGCTTAATGGGAGCTTCGCGCGAAGGGGGGAAAATTCGCGCGAGTTGCTTCTTATCATGCCTAAAGTGAGTTTAGGCGTGATAAGGGGCTTTTCACAGGCGTGCAAACACTTTGCACCGCTTTGTGAATCAAGCCCTTAGCGTCTCTGTAATGGTGTAAGTGTTCTCGCTTGTTAAATACCTGTGACTGGTTGAATTGACCAGTCCAATTGCCTGTGGGCATGGGGCAGGGGCGTTGCTAGGATCCTAAAAGATCCGGGGCACCCATGGGCACCAGGGGGGGAAGGACCTGTGGCGCATCACTGCAAAATGGGCGTGACCTGTAGTGAGTGGGCGTGGCCATGGGTGGGGCCGAATTACATGAACTTAACAGCGGTGTAACCTAATAATAATGGGCCTGCACAGCAAAATGTTGGATGTAGCCCCCTATCCTTTAGATAGTTTATCAGTGTAGGCATAGAGTAAAGATGCATACACTAGAGATGGCCCGAACCTCCGATTTTAGGTTGGCGAACTTCCGTAAAAGGTTCGGTTTGCGCGTGCTTTTGCGCAATAGACTTCAATGGGGATGCGAACTTTGAAAACTAGAAACATTTATTCTGGCCACAAAAGTGATGGAAAAGATGTTTCAAGTCGTCTAACACCTGGAGGGGGGCATGGATGAGTGGGATAGATGCCAAAAGTCACGGGGAAAAATTGGGATTTGATGCAAAGCAGCGTCTTAAGGGCAGAAATCACATTGAATGCTAAATTGCAGGACTAAAGTGATTTAAAACATGTTGCATGTGTATGCATCAACCAGAGAGTGTAATTAGAGTACTGCTTCACACTGACACACCAAACTCACTGTGTAACGCACCGCAAAAAGCTGCTTGCCTAGTGACGGCCGCGCTGGACTGGTGCGCACCGTGGCGACAGCGGTTTTCAAGCCCATATGGTCGCCGGGCTGTGGTAGCTCAATGATAGAACAACAGTGACTGTCCAGCTGATCAAATTTGGTCTGTCCACAATGAAGCAACAACCTTATTATCTTCTTGTATGTAGGTATGTGCCCCAGTATAGATAGGTAGGCATAGGTAGGTGTCCCAGTATAGGTAGATAGGCATAGGTAGGTGCCCCAGTAGTTAGCTAGGCATAGGTAGGAGTCCCAATATAGGTAGGTAGGCATAGGTAGGTGTCCCAGTAGTTAGCTAGGGGTAGGTAGGAGTCCCAGTATAGGTAGGTAGGCATAGGTAGGTGCCCTAGTATAGGTAGGTAGGCATAGGTAGGTGCCCCAGTAGTTAGCTAGGCATAGGCAGGAGTCCCAGTATAGGTAGGTAGGCATAGGTAGGTGTCCCAGTATAGGTAGATAGGCATAGGTAGGTTCCCCAGTATAAGTAAGTAGGCATAGATCGGTGTCCCAGTATAGGTAGATAGGCATAGGTATGAGTCCCAGTATAGGTAGGTAGGCATAGGTAGGTGCCCTAGTATAGGTAGGTAGGCATAGGTAGGTGCCCCAGTAGTTAGCTAGGCATAGGCAGGAGTCCCAGTATAGGTAGGTAGGCATAGGTAGGTGTCCCAGTATAGGTAGATAGGCATAGGTAGGTTCCCCAGTATAAGTAAGTAGGCATAGATAGGTGTCCCAGTATAAGTAGGTAGGCATAGGTATGAGTCCCAGTATATGTAGATAGGCATAGGTAGGTGCCCCAGTGTTATGATCACATCTGCAGCATGTACTGCTGGCTGCAGTTTTACTGAAGACAAGCAGTTTTTGATGTCATTACATGCATTCGCTTGCATAGTTTGGTTTGCACTCAAACTAGTTGCTGATTCCATCTGCAGTGGCTCTGCAGTTCTGGCCAGCTCAGGATTGAATAATTACCATTCACCTGTGTGGGAATCTGCATTTCTGCTCCCATTGGACGACCTCAGTATAAAGATCTGCTTCCTGCATGGCTCCTCGGGCTATCATAGTTTCAGATCAGTCTGTTACTCTGCCTGGGCCCCCTTCGCTCCTAGATCTCGTGTGGACTGCACTGACTCCTGCAAAAGTCCTGTTCTGTTTATTCAGTAATTGTTACTTGCTAGTCTTGCATCATATATTGGTTCATTGCCAATTTATACGCATACTAGCGTGTTTGTTATTTTCCTTGTATTCGTGTAACGTTAATACATCAGTGTCGCTGATATATACGTACATGAACTGTTTATAACCTGTGTTCAGTCAGTCAGCTTCAGCATGTTTTGGTAGGTTGCGCGTATCGTGATCACCCGTGCTTAGCTAGTTCAGTCCTGTTCCTGTTACCTTGTTTGGATTGAACTCTCTTCTGCGTAGAAGTAGCGAATCCTTCTGAGTCCTGTTTCTTGTATTGTTCCAGTTCCTAGCTAGCGTTCCTTGCTTATGTTATATATCGGTTCATCGCCGATATATACATATGTTAGTCAGTCATTTGTCGCTTCATTGATAGCTGTAATCGTAATACGCTAGGAATATCGTATCCATTGTATTTTAGTATTGTTGTGGTTGCTCGGATCTACGCCTGCTCTGTGCGCCACATCTCCTATGGGAGTCAGTCCTCTCCTCCACTAAACTGGGGATATCCTGGTTCCTTGTGCTAGCGTGTGTACCTCCTTCACGTCGGGATATACACCACTTGCTGACTGAGGAGGATATACCACCAAGCCTAACACCCAGTAGTTAGCTAGGCAGAGGTAGGAGTCCCAGTATAGGTAAGTAGGCATAGTTAGGTGCTCTAGTATAGGTAGGTAGGCATAGGTAGGTGCCCCAGTAGTTTGCTAGGCATAGGTAGGAGTCCCAGTATAGGTAGATAGGCATAGGTAGGTGCCCCAGTAGTTAGCTAGGCATAGGTAGAAGTCCCAGTATAGGTAGGTAGGCATAGGTAGGTGCCCTAGTATAGGTAGGTAGGTAGGCATAGGTAGGTATCCCCGTATAGGTAAGTAAGTGCCACAGTAGTTAAGTAGGCATAGGTAGGTGTCCCAGTATAGAGAGTTAGGCAGGGCTTGGCTGGCACAGTAATAACAATTACCAAGGTCCAGCTGCAACATATAGGGCTGTATAATGTCAGTGTCAACACACACAAAAAAACACATCAGGAGAACATTAGCTCTCAAAAGAGCTGTTGAGGGGTGCTATTTTAGCAATAACAATCAGCCAGGAGCAAGAACAAGCCTACAAGCGCCTAACTAAACTTTCCCTATGAGAGTCTGCCAGCAGCTGTCCCTTCACTAAGTAATGCAGGCACACAAGTGAGTATAAAGCCCGGGCCTGCCTGCCTTTTATAAGGGGGGAGTGGCTCCAGGAGAGAGTGTAGCCTAATTGGCTACAATGTGCCTGCTGACTGTGATGTAGAGGGTCAAAGTTGACCCTAATGGCGCACTATGGGGGTGAATCGAACTTCCGCAAAAGAACCACCGAAAGTTCGACTGGAACCATTCGCATGCGAACCGTTCGGGCCATCTCTAGCATACACACATTCAAGTTTGACTGGTCAATCACTGACCAATTTGACCAACTCTATGTAGTATGAGGACCAACAGACTATGACCAGAGCTGAGATCTCATAATACCTAGAAGTAAAATTGGCTACTCAAAATTGTATGTGTGTACCAGGCTTTACAGCTAATACTGTACATAGTGGAGGTAGCAGAGATCAGCACACACTGCAGCTAGTTTATTATCAGTACAGGAACAGAGTAACAGCTTATACTGTACATACTGGAGGCAGCAGAGATCAGCACACACTGCAGCTAGTTTGCTATCAGTACAGGCACAAAGTAACAGCTTATACTGTACATACTGGAGACAGCAGAGATCAGCACACGCTGCAGCTAGTTTACTATCAGTACTGGTACAGAGTAACAGCTTATACTGTACATACTGGAGGTAGCAGAGATCAGCACACACTGCAGCTAATTTACTATCAGTACAGGCACAGAGTAACGGCTTATACTGTACATGCTGGAGGTAGCAGAGATCAGCACACACTGCAGCCAGTTTACCATCAGTCCAGGCACAGAGTAACAGGTTATACTGTACATACTGGAGGTAACAGAGATAAGCACACACTGCAGCCAGTTTACTATCAGCCCAGGCACAGAGTAACAGGTTATATTGTACATATTGGAGGTAGCAGAGATCAGCACACGCTGCAGCCAGTTTACTATCAGTACAGGCCCAGAGTAACAACTTATACTGTACATGCTGGAGGTAGCAGAGATCAGCACACGCTGCAGCCAGTTTACTATCAGCACAGGTCCAGAGTAACAACTTATACTGTACATACTGGAGGTAATAGAGATCAGCACACACTGCAGCCAGTTTACCATCAGCACAGGCCTAGAGTAACAACTTATACTGTACATACTGGCGGTAGCATAGATCAGCACACACTGCAACTAGTTTACTATCAGTACAAGCCCAGAGTTACAACTTATACTGTACATGCTGGAGGTAACATAGATCAGCACACGCTGCAGCTAGTTTACTATCAGTACAAGCCCAGAGTAACAATTTATACTGTACATACTGGAGGTAGCAGAGATTAGCACATGGTGCAGCTATTTTGGGCACAGAGTAACAGCATATACTGTACATGCGGCATGGCCGCGTTTGTTGCTTAAGATTATTATACATTGGGGGCACTTGTGTTGGGCACCCCATAAAATAGATTTGGGGCACCCTAAGGCCATGTTGGGGGCATGGGCCCCCCTAAAATAGGGCTAGCGACGCCCCTGGCATGGGGGCCGGTAAAGACGTACAGGCAGGTTAGCCTATGGGAGTGAGGGGGGTGTATCTGGTATCCTAGTTGTTCGTTGAGACCGTCTGGAGACAAGGGCCCATATGCAATTCACTTTTTCTCCTGAGTTTTCTCCTAGGAGATATTTTTTCATCTTCAATTTAAATTAACTTTTTAGCACTTTGCAATGGAAAAAGTACCAAAAAGTAGGTGAAAAAGTACTGTCAAAATTATTTTGAGTATTTGTTTGCTTGCTGGGGGTGTAAAAGGCATTTTATTTACAAGTTGTGAAAATATCACCTAGGAGAAAACTCAGGTGAAAAAGTGAATTGCATATGGGCCAAGGTTTTTAATATTGGTATCCAGTACATCTCATGTTTCCTTAAGAGGTTAAAAGTATCCAAACGATTTTGTGGTATGGTTTCAATGAGGGTAATATTAAATAAATCCGGGTTACTATTGTGTTCAGTAGTGAAGTGTGTCATAACACGCTGTGTAGAGAAAATTTATTAAGAATATTTCAATTGTGTTGTCCAATATATCAATTTTGCAGTTGCACTCCCCTATTCCACCCCTACCCTCTAAACATAGGGTTTCTGCAACTCTTTCTTACGCTACATGCATGTCCCAAAACAAAGTCACAGTTCTTGTAGAGTGCGCTACCCTTTTCTGTATGTTTACAGGTTAGATAGTTCCTATTGTATTAGTCCTCATATATTGCATCCTCCTCTGTTCTGTCCTGATGAGTCGTATGACATAACGTGTAGGGCGGAGCAAGGAAGGGAAAGCGACCAGCAGCAGAAGGAGACGTCCTCCGAGTTTTTAAACTTTACATGCGCCTTTTATTCTATGTTTGTGAGTACAATTCATAATTTTTCTTGAATAAATTAAGTGGTTTTACACTATTGGAGGTTTTTTATCCCTAGATCTTCTCGATTCTGTCTCAAGCTTTACACTGTTGGAGCAGCATATCATTGGGAAGCACTGTGGAAGTGTCTGTGTGTCTATTGAGTGAGGACAGCTGTCTGTGAGGGTGGGCAGCAGCAACAAAGGGTGAGCAGCAAACAATAGGTGTGGACTGCTGTGATAATCCAGTGTTGCAAGACGTTACTACACTATGATGGCTTATTATTTGGTTTGAGATTGAACACCCGAAGATCGCTGGAAGAGAGCCAGTGTAACAATACAAACGCAGTTGCTGTCTGTGAGGCGGGGCAGCCTTGCCGCAAGGTGAGTGTGCTATTTGTTGGTCATTACAAAGGGTGACAGAGGTCATCCCATAATAGAACTTGCACTGCTGGGTCCCTTTTTAGGGTGATGGTCCCCGTGTGGAAATAGTACAAACAGATCGCACTATGTTGTTTTTCTCTTTTTATGTTTTTTGTCCTGTATGACCAATTCCTTTGGAGCACCCGGACAACCAGTGTCGTTTGAACAGAGGAGGATGCAATATATGAGGACTAATACAGTAGGAACTATCTAACCTGTAAACATACAGAAAAGGGTAGCACACTCTACAAGAACTGTGACTATGTTGTCCAATCCTGCTTCTTGCTGGTTGGGTGGTTCTTCTCTCAGATACTGAAGCTGGCAAGGACAGGAAATGATATATATAACGAATCTGGATTCGCACGTGATTGCATCTTTGATCTGGTACGTTAATTGTGTTATATGTGAATTGAATGTGTTGGTAACGAATTTGCAGGCTATGCATCTGGAGTGGTTGGGTGTTGGAACAGCCTATTGGAGCAGCCTGGTAGGGTGTTGGATTAAATGGGCTAGTGTTAAGGAGCACAGAGCGCAATCGACTTAGAGCCAGGATGATGCAGAGATTGGGTGCCCGTCGATATGTGATGGCTGGTGTGAGAGGGATGATAGATCGCAGGTGTGGATCTTGGAGGAGGATTTCCCATCTATTGGTGAGAATTTTTCATATGTGTTGAGAACTGTATATGGTAATGAGCCAGGGTTGAGATTCTGTGTCTGTGGGTTTATTGTTTGGAGGAGGGTTTTTTATTTTGGCTTTGTGTTTGGCATCTTTCAGCAGTTTTTTGGGAGTATTTTAGATCTAGGAATTTTTGGGTCAAATGTTGGATTGAGTGTTGTAATCTTGTATGTCAGTGCAATTCCTATGTATCCTTCTGTATTGACTGTATGGTGTGTTTTTGGTCCAAGGGTGGTGGTGGAAGCTTTGAAAATGGATATAATTATTGGCGTCGACTGATTTGAAATATGTTTTGGTTTCTATCTGTTGTGCTTCTGTAAATAGGGTGAGGTCTAGAAATTCAATGGATATTGGGTCGTGATGTGAAGTGAATTTTAAACCTGCTGTATTTGAGTTGAGGAACTCTATAAAACTAGGAATGATTGTGATGTCTCCTCTCCATATAAAAATCAAATCGTCTATATAGCGTCTGTAGAATATGATGTTTTTAGAAAATGGGTTGTCTTGGATCATCTTTAATTGTCAAAAATAGCCTATGTCTAGGTTGGAGTAGGATGGTGAGAATGAACTGCCCATCGCCACTCTGCTCGTTTGGTGGTACATTTTATTTTGGATGGGAAATATATTGTTATTGAGAATACATTCTGTACATTGTATGATGAAAGATTGTTGTGATAGTGGCATTAGTGGAATTACAGTTCAGGTAGTATTGTAATGCAGTGAGGCCAAGGTGGTGTGGAATGTTGGTGTATAGTGAAGTGACATTGCAGGTTAACCAGGTGTAGTCTGGTTGCCAGGTGGTGAATTTAAGGAGTTCTATGAGGTGTTGTGAATCATTGAGAAACTATGGTAATGATTGTACATGTGTCTGTAGGTGTGTGCCTATGAACCGGGATAGATTACTAATGGCTGAATCTATGCCAGAGATAATGGGTCTGCCTGGTGGTTTGTCAATATTTTTATGGATTTTTGGTAAATAGTAAAAAAACGGGGGTCCTCGAATGATGGTTAATTATAAAGTCTCTCTTGTTTTTGGTAATGATGTTGTTGAGAAATGCATTGTTGATGACGTTTTTTAGTGTTTTATTGATTTATGGGGTTGGGTCTGTATCGAAAACTTAGATGGGAAATCCTCCAAGATCCACACCTGCGATCTATCATCCCTCCCACACCAGCCATCACATATCGATGCGCACCCAATCTCTGCAGCATCCTGGATCCAAGTCGATTGCGCTCCATGTCCATTAACACTATCCCCATTTCATCCAACACCCTACCAGGCTGCTCTGCTTATAACCACTCCAGATGCTTAGCCTGCAAATTCGTTACCCAAACCAACACATTCAATTCACATATAACACAATTAACATGCCACCAGATCAAAGATGCAATCACGTGCGAATCCAGATTCGTTATATATATCATGTCCTGTCCTTGCCAGCTTCAGTATCTGGGAAGAACCACCCAATCAGCAAGAAGCAGGATTGGACAACATAAGTGAAATATTCTTAATAAATTTCCTCTACACAGCATGTCATGACACTTCACTACCGAACACAATAGTAACCCAGATTTATTTAATATTACCCTCATTGAACTCATACCACAAAAACGTTCGGATCCTTTTGATCTCTTAAGGAAACGTGAGATGTACTGGATACAGATATTAAAAACCTTATCTCCAGACGGTCTCAACGAACAACTAGAAAAAATACATAGTTTCATTTTAAATTGTCCTCTCTTTTTATCATGCCTTTGGCAGCTTTAATCCATACCACTTGATGTTATATTATGAATTAAAATCCCCCAAACCCTATAGGATATCAGACATGCCCTCATCACTCCCATAGGCTAACCTGCCTGTACGTTTTGACCGGCCCCCATGCCCACATGGTCAATTCAACTAGTCACAGGTATTTAACAAGCTGAGAACACTAAAGGGGCCCATACACTCAGCCGATTTTCTGGCCGGCCGATCGATCCAAATCGATCGATCGATTGATCGATTGCAAATCGGTTGGCCAATCGACCGATCGACGGCCGATTTCGATCGATTTCGATGGATTTCCATCGAACTGGCAGGGTGGAAAATCTAGGTCGATCTGATGAGATTGTTTATCATTTTGCATTGGCCTTAATGGAAATCTGATGGCAAAAAAATGCCATCAAATCGAATTTCAATAGATTTCAAACTGAAATCTATTGGAATTCTATCCTGGTAAAAAATGTTCTAAAAACACATCAGATAGATCATCAGATGCATTTCTTATCTATCTGCTGCCAATCTGACGAGTGTATGGGCACCTTTACACCATTACAGAGGCACTAAGCGTTATTTAGAGACTGCACTGGTAAGTCCTGCCACTATACCTATTATTAAATATCAGAATCAGAATCAGAATGACTTTATTCACCAAGTGCGACAGGCACCGCACCCGGAATTATTTGTGGACACAAGGCATATTGGCAAGTGACAAACAGTGCGAGTACACTACACATAGTACAATTTATAAATTTATAAGACAGAGTAAATGACACATAGAGCGGTTGTCCCATATTATGCAAAGATGAACATGTCGGCCTATGGGCGCGCGTTCGTACTCTAGTGCCCGAGGTGCTGAGGGGGCTTAGGAGATGGCATTGGGAAGAGAGTCTGAGTTAAGGAGAGTGATCGCTTGCGGGAAGAATGTGTTCCTACGCCTGGTGGTTTTGGTGTAGATGGACCTATAGCGGCGTCCCGAGCGGAGGGGACTGAAGAAGTGATTGCCAGGGTGGGAGGGGTCGAGTATGATTCTATTTGCTCTGGACCTCATTCTGGATGTGTGTAGAAGGTCCAAGGGTGGCAGGGGCGACCCAATGATCTTCTCAGCCACATTGATGACTCTCTGGAGTTTGAGCTTGTCTTTTGCATTTGCCCCCGAGTACCAGACAATGATGGAGGAGCAAAGGACAGATTCAATGGTCGCCGTATAAAAACTGGTCAGTAGCTCCCTGGGCATTCCAAACTTCCTCAGTTGCCTCAGGAAGAACAGTCTCTGCTGGGCCTTCTTTTGGGTTGTAGAGGTATTTCCGTCCCATCTCAAGTTCTCCGTGATGGTGGTGCCTAGGAGCCATGCGCTATACACCCTGGTGACTTCGGTACCGTCAATGATGACCGGGCTGGGTGGTGGGGCGTTCCTTCTGAAGTCCACTATCAGTTCCACTGTTTTTGCTGTGTTTAGTACAAGTTTGTTGTCAGAGCATCATCTGAGAATCCGCTCGATCTCGCTGTGATATTCCAGATCCGCTTTATCACCAATGAGTCCTACGATGGTGGTATCATCCGCAAACTTGATGACTTGACGGTGTCCGCGAAGGAGGTGCAGCTGTTTGTATACAGGGAGAAAAGCATTGGTGACAGTACACACCCTTGCGGGGTGCCTGTGTTTGTGGTTCTTACACTGGAGGAGCAGTCTCCGAGTCTCACTAGCTGTGTCCTGTTCGTAAGGAAGTCCTTGATCCAGGTGCAAAGAGTTGGGTCAACACCGAACCGTTCCAGGTCGTCGTGCAGAATGTTTGGGCAGATGGTGTTGAACGCGGAACTGAAGTCCAGGAGGAGGATCCTAGCGTAGGTCTTTGGTTTATCCAGGTGTTCAGTGATATGTGCGAGGCAGATATTAATGGCGTCTTCCACAGACCGGTTTGCCCTATACGCAAATTGTAGAGGATCCAATAGGGTGGCAGTGTGAAGCTTCAGGTAGGAGAGAACCAGTCTCTTGAAGGTCTACATGATAATCGGGGTTAGGGCGACTGGTTTGAAGTTGTTAAGGTCCGTGACTCCTGGCTTCTTGGGGACCGGGATGATGATGGCTTTTTTGAGGCAGGAGGGAACTTTGCCCAGCTCCAGGGATCTGTTAAAGATGGAAGTGAGGACCGGGGCTAACTGGCCCGCACATGTTTTTAGACAGGATGGGGATATACCATCCAGACCTGAGGCCTTCCTAGTGTTTAGCTTCCGGAGGTGCCGTAGCACATCGGTCTCCTGGACTGTTACCTGTGTTGGGGGAGTATGACCAGCATGTGGAGGGGAGGGGGGGTGGATGCATGGGTGAGGGTGTGGTCGTTTGAGTGGGTTGGGCCTCGAACCTGCAATAGAATTTGTTGAGATCATCAGCTAGTGCAGTGCTCGGAAGTATGTGTTGAGAGGGGGGCTTGAAGTTGGTGGCTGCCCTTAGGCCTTTCCAGACCTCCCGGACATTGTTGGACTGGAGGTTGCGACTCAGCTTGTCAGAGTAGACTCTTCTTGCCACCTTCAACTCTCTTTTCAAGGTGTTTCTGGCCTCCCTGAAACTCTCCGGTGTTCCAGATTTATGGTCTTCCTCTTTTTCTCTCCGGAGCCTGCGTAGCCTTCCGTTGAACCAGGGCTTGTTATTCGGGAAGACCTTGACGGTTGTCGCTGGGATGCATGTCTCCTCGCAGAATCTAATGTAGGAGGTGACATTCTCTGACCATTCCTCCAGGCAGGGAGCTTCCAGGACTGACCAATCGGTGCTGTCGAAGCAGGCCTGAAGTTGCCCCTTCGCCTCCTCTGTCCACTTCTTCACAGACTTGACTAGCGGCTTTGTGGTTTCGAGGTGTCTTCTGTAGGTGGGGATCATGTGGATTAGGTGGTGATCCGAGCTGCCTAAGGCAGCTCGGCTAATGGCCTTGTACGCGTCTTTGAGGACCGTGTAACAATGGTCCAGTGTGTTTTGGTTCCTGGTGGGGCAAGTGATGTGTTGTTTGTAGCGAGGCAGCTCTTGGCGTAGGTTTGCCCTATTGAAATCTCCCAGGATGATGAAGAGGGAGTCTGGGAGGGATGTCTCCCACCTTGAGATGGCATCGCTGAGTGTGCACAGTGCATTGCTGGTGTCAGCATCCGGGGGGATGTAGACTCCCGCCAGGACATAGGAGTTGAATTCCCTGGGAGAGTACTGAGGTCTGCAGTTAATCAGTAGGAGTTCGATGACGGGGGAGCAGCTTTTCTGCAAGACGGTCGTGTTGGAGCACCAGGTGGAGTTGATGTAAAAACATACACCTCCGCCCTTCTTTTTCCCCGAGAGTGCCTGGTTGCGATCTGCCTGAAAGAGATCAAAGCCCGGTAGCTGAAGGAAGTTGTCCGGGATGTTGTTATTCAGCCAAGTCTCGGTAAGCAGAGTACCGGGGAGTTGCCACCAAGCGTGGGTTTACTGCCAAGCAATAGAAGCAGCTCATCTAGCTTGTTCGGGAGGGAGCGAACGTTCGCTAGCAGAATGGCTGGGATAGGTGACCGCAGTCCTTTCTTTTTAAGCCTTACTTGTGCGCCTGCTCTCCTCCCCCTAGGCCGGTATCTGGACCTACGGGTCCACTGATCTAGATGAGCCAGGACTGTGTCCCACAGGGGCAGTACCTGGGTCCTGGACTCCCATACCAGGAGCTCAGCCCTGGTATAGGTGGTGGTGCTCTGAGATGGAAAGGGGTGCATCGGAGATATAGCGGTTCAGACACCGCACCCGCAGAGTATCGGTGGCATCAACGAAACGATTGTGTCCCAATCATTTACAGTGTATATTGTATGAGTTATAGCAATTGACAGTTGTGTAACATACAGGAGTAAGACATGTGTGAGCAGGGTAGGAAGGCAGCATCAGTAGGTTATCGTGCAAGTGATTACTAGAGGTCCATACAGCAGCAGTTATAAGATATCAGATCATCTTTAAAAGTCCATATGGGGGCAGCTGCCGGCTAGTGACAGTCCATATGTAACAGTCCGTGCCGGGAGCAGAAGTACCGGGATAAGAAAAGATATGTAACAGTCCGTGCCGGGAGCAGTGGCAGGCTAATATCACAGGCTGATACAAGTCCAATGAAACAGTCCATGTATAGCAGCTAGTATCACAGGCTAGTAGCAATCCTTATAGAACAGTCCATACACAGCAGATATGAGATACCAGATCATCTGTAAAAGACCATATGGGGGGGCAGCTGCAGGCTAGTGACAGTCCCTATGTAACAGTCCATATGGGGAGCAGTGGCAGACTGATATCACAGGCTAAGTAGCAGTCCATATAAACAGTTCATGCATAGCAGCTAGTATCGCAGGCCAATAAAGGTTGTCTGCAACAAACCCTGCATAGCAGCCAAATCACAGGCTTATAGAAGTCCATATGAGACAGTCTATGCATAGCATCATCAATCTAGAATTTTTGCAGGAAGATTACTCACTCAGAAGCCGGTAGTGGAGCAGGCAGGGGTTCAGCGGGGTGTTCTGGCTGCCTAAGCCTGTGATTGGTAGGCCGCACACGCCACGTGGATGGAGCAGGGCAGAGGTTCAGCTTGTGTTGGTGGGCCGGGCCGCACAAACCATGTGGACGAAGCAGCCAGCCTGAATGGAGGAGCTTGATCGGCACGTGGGTTGACCCTGGGTAGTTGATGCTGTACAGCATGTGCCAGGCGACCTGAGGAGGACAGAGGTGGCCGCGGGTGCTGCTGGACTGATCTCTGCAGGCAGCGGCGGGGGTCGCACTCAATGTGGCAGCAGCAGGAGTACAGCTGCATCCAGGCGGGGGCCCTCTGTGTCGGCCCAGAACTGACGAGATGGGCAGCAGCGTCGGGACTCCGGGGTTGAGGCAGGACTCCGTGAGGGTTGATGCTGGCTGATATTGGGAGCTGGCAGTGGAAGGTCTGCGGTGGCGGTCGTCTGAGGCTGGGCGGCCGGAGCTCCGCTGTGGCTGGCTGGCTGACAATGGGAGCCAGCAGCGGAAGATCTGCAGCGGGAGACCTGTGATGTCGGCCCGGCAGGCTGGGCGGCCGGAGCTGCGCTGTCGGCTTAATCCTTAGCTGCTCCGCGTTCTGAGGTGCCTGGGCAGAGGAGACCCGAAGATCAGAGGAGGCCCGCCGACCGGGCCAGCCACGGCTGTGGAGCGTCCAGCATCCGCCGAGCAGGCATGAGAGCAGGGAGCCGATTTACTGGCTGCTGTGCGGACTATCAGTCTAGCTACAAACTACCACTGCGAGACCTAACTAAAGCTGTCTGTGAGTACCTGCTCCTATGTACATAGCACAATAAAACAATAAAACAAATAAAGGTAAAGAAAGTTGCCAAAAAAGTAGCTATTCCTAGCTAAAAATCTAACTAAACTAAAAGTTTCCTGGGAGCCATGTGTCCGCAGCTGCCTCTTACCTCGCCATCTTGAATCGCAAATATTCATTTTTACTCCCTAGCTTTGTTCCCCGGCAATATCGGCCCTAACAAATATTTTCACCTATTTGCCGCCCCCCCCCCCCCCACACACACACACACACTAGGGTATTATAGGTACATGTTCCTGGGTATGTACATGTATGTTTATACGCGGATTTTGAATATCTCTTATATAATGGTTACGTTTTTTTTTTCCCCAAACACCCCACTATATGTACTAACCGACCTATGCCATCACCACCCTATTATTCATTTATCATTACGCCAATATTATACCCACCTCCGAAGCTTTTGTATTTATTTATCCTCAATACCACATGGGCACCATACTAGAACATGTATAATTATTGCTATCATCATATACATATCCTGCATTGTAATACAAAATATGGTCTGATGGCGCTTCATTTTGTCTCTGCATTTACAGTTCTATACTCCTACCTGTTATTGCCTGAGGAAGCAGGAATATACCTGCAAAACTCGTTGCTTTGTATTTTTGGAGTATTAAAATAAATGTATCTGCTGATCTATCTAGGTTTGTCATAGTACATTTCAGTTTCTCTCATTAGAAGAACTATCTAACTAACTAACTTCTTTTAGACTCTGAAAGCTATTATTGCTTATGTACTGGTAATTGGCAGATGTTTTATTGAGATTACTTATTGGCAATGTATGGCACTCATGTGAGTGACACATGGGGCTTGATTCACAAAACGGTGCTAACTGTTAGCACAGCTTGTTGCGCATTTTAGCGCGTTTTCACGTGAAAAATGGGTTTCACGTGAAAAAACGGTTATCGTGCGCAAAAATTCATGTTCGCACGTTATCGCACAAAATTTTGCACAAAGCACTTTTCACAGCGTGCTAATAGTTAGCACCGTTTTGTGAATCAAACCCAGGGGTCTCAAACTCAATTTACCTGGGGGGCCACAGGAGGCAAAGTCAGGATGAGGCTGGGCCGCATAAGGGATTTCACAAAAAAAAGTCCTCAAATGTCATTATTAACAGTTTTAATTATTTCTTCTGAACATGAAGTGTCCTACCTTATAGTTCACTTCAGTGCTCCCATTACAAGTAATCCGCCATGTCCCCGACGCAAAACGAGGGCTGCAGAGCCCCCAAATCGCCCGGAGGGCAATCCGCCGGCATTTCCTAGAAGGGGCAGAGCTTTCAGCTTCAGCTCTGCCCCTCCTGACGTCAATCGCGGTGGATCGCGCCTCTGCCCGCCCCTCTCACTCTTCCTTCACAGAGAGGGGAGGGGAGAGGCGGCGATCCATGCGACGATTGACGTCAGGAGGGGCAGAGCTAAAGCTGGAAGCTTTGCCCCTCAGCGCAGTCGTGGATGTTTGCCCGGGGGATTTGGAGGCTCTGCAGCCCTCATTTAGCGGCGGGGATGCGGCAAATTACTTGGGAGCACTGAAGCGAACTATAAGGTAAAATAGTTCGCTTCCGTGTCTCTTTTGCTTTTGCTGGCGAGGCCCACAAAATATTGTACCGAGGACCGCAAATGGCCCGCGGGCCGCGAGTTTGAGACCCCTGATCAAGCCCATGGTGTTGTAGCATTGTTCTCTTATATTCTATTGCATAGCTTATTATTAGAGATTGGATGTATCTACTTTCTATATTTTGATGTGGAAATTTTTCTCTGTGTGCATTTATGTAAATAAAGGAATGTTACAAATAAAAATAAAAAGAAAGAAAGATCAGCATGACACCAGGCAACTGGTTGTAAAGCCTGGGGGATTACCTACTTTCTTAATTATTCCCAATGTCCCAATCTCCACTCCAGTTTTCACGTTATGTGGCATGTCCCCTCTAGGGGTTGCAATATTTATTCTCTTGTCCTGCAGAGGGTCAATGCAAAGTACAAAAACTAAAATGTAAAGATATAAGTCAAAGATAAAGAGATGAATGAGATCATTTTGGAAAAAAAAATACATGCTGCTAAGCTGCATATTATTCTGTAATCGCTAATCAGTGTTTCTTTATTGCTACCTATGTGTAACAGTAGGACGACTGCTGTATTTAAACCAGACTTCTTTCCGCTCTGAAAGTCTGAATCATAGTTTGTTTTGGATGACCTCATTGCAATGCTTTAGCAGTTACTCACTGTGAGTTATGCCACAAATCTTGCCAATAAAAAACAGGTATTTATCTATTTAACTTATTTAAAGTCCTAGCTCAGACTCACATTTTAAATGCATATGCTAGCAAATTAGCTTTTAATGATGCACAAACTTTTGTTTTTGTACTTAAGGCAACAAACGTAACATATTGAAAGTACATGCCTGACAGCATGCAGTATCCCCTTTTTGCCAGTAGAGTAAGACATAAAGTAATCATCTGACCCCGTCCACCTCCTCCCAGTGCTGAAATAGATCATTTTTTGTGTCTAATGCTGCAGCACTGCACCAATGCAATTCTTCAGAGCAGCTTTAAATAGAATCCAAATTGGAACGTAAAGTAAACAAGACCATACTATGTGAACCAGCTCTCCTCCCAGATTTAAATGATCCACATCTTGCCACTCCTCTTCGCAAGGAAGATTTTAATTTTTTATTCTAAAATGGCCACATCCCCGGAAGTACTTCAGAGTCACAACAGCATCTCAGCTCTCCGCTCCTGAGCTGAGTTGCACAGAGTTTCAGGAGTGAGCACAGAGAGGTGGGAGTGGGTATTCCTAATGCATTATGCAGGAGTGTCTTTCCTGAAAAGATGTCACTTCCTGTTTCAAGTTACTGACAAGCTGCTTGTCGGTAATTTCGAGAAAGGAGGACAGCTGAGACCAGGAGGCACAGAGAGTGGTTCTGAGAGGACACAGAGGCATGTGCTTGTGCAAGGAAAATGCCTTCGTGTCTTATTTATGAAGTAATATCCACCTCGGGTAAACTTAAAGAGAATCTGTATTGTTAAAATCGCTCAAAAGTAAACATACCAGTGCATTAGGGGACATCTCCTATTACCCTCTGTCACAATTTCGCCGCTCCCCGCCGCATTAAAAGTGGTTAAAAACAGTTTTAAAAAGTTTGTTTATAAACAAACAAAATGGCCACCAAAACAGGAAGTAGGTTGATGTACAGTATGTCCACACATAGAAAATACATCCATACACAAGCAGGCTGTATACACCCTTCCTTTTGTATCTCAAGAGATCATTTGTGTGTTTCTTTCCCCCTGCATCTCTCATGCACTAAAGTTTCAGGCTGCTCTTTTCTTCCTGCAAACAGCTTTGCCCTTGTCTGAATTTCCTCAGTATGTGAAAGCCCAGCCAGCTCAGAGGACGATTTATCCAGCTTGTAAAAGATAAGAGAGCAGAGAGAAGCTGCACTAATCTAAATATCACACAGGCAGTGTGCAGAGAGGGGCCTGAAAGGGGGAGTTCATAGCAGAACAACAACACTGAAGAACTTGGCAGCCTTCCAGACACAGGCTGACAAGTCTGACAAGGGAAAGATACATTGATTTATTACAGAGACTGTGATAGCAGAAAGTGTTGCAGTAAGCCAGAACACATTAGAATAGCTTTTGGAACTTGCAGGATGATAAAAAACAGGATGTAATTTTTGTTACGGAGTCTCTTTAAAGGCTGAAGGTGTGTGTGCGTGCGTGTGTGTGTGTGTGCGCGTGCATGTGCGGGAAGGGGATGTGGTATCCAAGCTACATCTGGCACACAGGAAGACAGTTTTAATGGTTAAGGTTGAGGTGCTTCTACTGCCACTTAGACATGTTTTAAAAAACCCCATGAGGCGATATGCTGGTTTCACAGAAACTGTGCATGCTGTATCCATACAGTACCTCATAGAAAAGTGCAGTTTTTAATGTGACAAGCAGAGCCTGATCATCCACCCCCACCAAATCTTATTTTAAAAAGCCAGTTGATCATCAGCAGTGGGCAAAAACTGCTAGCTTGCCCAGGGCTCCATTTCATCTTAATCCTTGTCTGGTGGCAAGGTCACATGGAAGGCATGTGAAGATTTTACAGTTGGAATCTATGCCATTCTGAGCAATTTAAAAACCGTGTTAGGCTCACTTCTCACTTACAAACACATGTTAAAATTCTCTAGTCTGTTTCAGCTGGTAATATTTATTAGCTAACCCTACCACTAACAGTGTTAAGCTCAACACACACCATACAATCTTGGCTGTACAGATTTACCAAATCTATGTAGTATAAGGGCCAACATATTGAAAATACCTTCAATGATTGATTGGATAAGCTCTTATACTACATGAAAGTGGTAAGATTGAACAACCAAGATTGTATGGTGTGTGTTGAGCCTTAGAAAGATGCAAGCATTAGCCACAGGTATCTGCATAAGTGGGAGTTCTGACAAACTTCAGGGCCCATATGCAATTCACTTTTACTCCTGAGTTTTCTCCAAGGTGATATTTTCATAACTTTTATAACGTTAACCTTCCAGATGATCATGCTTTCCAAAAACTTTAATTTCGCATTAAAGTTTTTGGAAAGAGGGAACTTTGTGTTGTTTTTTTTTATTAGTACGCTGTTCTTAGGCAAGAACTATCAGATAAAGGTCAGCATGCTGTCCATTGTAATGTTCATAGTAATGGAATACTAGGAAGAAGCTGTTCCTAAGATTATCTTTTAAACTATGCATAACCATTGTCTATCTAATAGACTAGATGAACTTATAGCATATTTATAAATTAGTCTTCTAAATGCCATTTGACATTATTATATCTGCAGACATGCAGAAAAACTGCAGAAGTAAATATTGTGACATTTCCGAGTTTAAAAACTTTCAGCATTTTGAGTTTGGACTGTATGTGTATAATTATAATGTGTGCAAAATACTTGATACTGTAAAGGGGGCTTGAAGAAGTTAATGCTGCTATTATTGCATGTAACAGATTGCCCAGTAAGCTCATGGTGAACCAGAACTCCTAGGAATGTGTAAAGGGCTAAAAAGGACCGAAAAGCCCTCTCAATAAAATGCTATGGAAAGCAGAGAATTGATTACTCAAAAAGAAGTACAGTATTTATCAGTCAGGTAAGAGTGTGCATCTGAGGTGCCCCACAGTGCATCACTGCTGAATATGCAAATTACCCCCTTTGTTGTCCCTAAAAGCTAAACACACCCTCTGAACTGTTGGAATGCCATGATGTGTCAATTTGTTATTTGTACAGAGCTACAATAATCTAACATGCATACCAGTGGAGCAGAGTGGTAGGCACATGATAGGCACCCGGTATAAAGACTTAGAACTCTTTACTGAAGAAAATGTGCATAGATAAAACATACACAACCATCAGGTACTGCAGCTCACTTAGAACAGAGAGAAACACAAAAATAATACAGGAAATCACAAAACCATTGAGATCATCACCTCAAATTAAAAACAGTGATATCTTGTGGTTGCTTTACTGCACTGCAGTTTAAGTAATAATACCCCTTCTCAATATATTAGCCTTTAGTCCAACTTTCTTTATCAATTCCAAATGTCTTTTCATGGGTAGACACTTTGTAAGAATGTCAGCTATCATGTTTTCAGTTAAACAATACTGCATTTCAACTTGCCCTTGTTCTTGTAAGTCTCTTAAGAAATGATGCTTCACATCTATATGCTTGTTGGTACCCAATCACACCATTCTTCCCAGTCAACAGTAGTCTCAGTTTGAAATGCATGGTGCCCTTCAAGTAGTGTATGACTCTTTCAACACCATTCTAGTCCACCTGACTTTGTCAAGACACTTTTCTGCATAGGAATCCTATTGCTGTAGCAATTTTTGGTCTTGCAATTGTGGTTATGTAGAGTAATTTTCTGTGCTAACAATTGTTTGCCATTAAATTACCTTATTCATTTCCTTCAGGTAATTTGTTTCCATAGGGGAGATAGTTGGTTTGGCATCTTTCACCCCACAAGTTTCAATCACTTCCTCTATTTTATGACTTTGGTAAAGAAGAAAACTCCCATCTTTATCTCTCTCAATCTGCATACCAAGAAAATGTTTCCCATTACCTAAATCTTTTGTTTCAAAGTTCTCATTTAGAATTCCTAAGACTCTGGAATGATCCCCTTCTTGCTCATAACATACTAGCAGGCTATCCTCATATATTAGTACAAAGATACACCTGACATTCTGCTTGTTTGTATACAGACGGGTCTGTTTTACTCCTTTGAAAGTTCTCTTTTGTGAGCACATCCTTGATTTTCATGTTCCATGATCTAGCTGCTTGCTCAAGACCATAGAGTCTTCTCTGAAGTCTGCATACCAGATCTGGTTTTTGTGAGTCCACAAATCCTTTTGGTTGTGTTCTATGCAGGTCTGTTCTGTTAGCATGCTGTTTAAAAAGGCTGTTTTTACATCAAAGTGCCTTATGTGCATCTTCTTTGTTGCTGCAAAAGAAAGCAATGTTCTGATTTTGAAATGACGTGTCAGCTTGTTAACTTTACAAAGCCACAATAATCCAACGTGCATACAGTCTGGTTGATCCTCATCAGTAGATGACATGGATTTTTACATGGGGCCCCAAGCACTCTATTGATGTGGAACCCCAAGACCTACCAAGGACAGCAGCAGTATCAGATAGATGTAATCCGAATAAGGAAGTGTAACGATCGGTGTAACACAGAGAGTGTCTGATTACCGGTGAACTGCAGTATCACCGAGAATACCGAATATACCCGATTATTGATGATCTGCAGTATCACCGATAATCAGATATATCTTCTAACCTCTGGACACCTGAGATAACAAGTGAGTGTTAGGTGCAACAGTAATACTTTGAGTACTGCACAGAAGTAAGTTCCTTCCGTTGGCCTAGACTCTCCTGGGGGAGGAGCTAGGCTGAGAGTAGGAAGGACAGAGTGTGAGTGACACCAGTGAGAGGGTGTCACTAACAGGTCTCGGAACTGCCTCTAACAGTAAGGTCAGTTCTCGAGGTCGGGCAAGCCAGGTCGTTAACACACAGACAGATAAGGTACAGATTCAGGAGACAGATACGGAATCCAATGAACAGGCAGGGTTTGGCAACGGAGTATCAGAATAGCAAGGTACAGAATCAGGAGGCAAATACAGAGTCCAGGAACGAGCAGAGTTTGGCAACAGGATATCAGAAATAGAAAGGTACAGAATCAGAGTTCAGAGGAATAGTCAGGCAGGCAGAAGGTCATAACAAATAATACAATTTAATATTCCTAATGCTAAGGTGTGAGTTCCTTGATCATCAACACCTTTGGAAACTATGCTAGAACACAGATACAGACAAGGTCTGAGTGCTACCACGTAGTGATCGCAATGCCAGACACCAGAGAAATGACCAGCACCCAGTATATATACTATAGCGCTCTCCAGCGCCACCCCTAAGTGCTGGACCAATGGAAAGTGGTGAAAATGTCAGCTGACCAGCTTGGTCAGCTGACTCTTCTCTGGCTGTCATATAAGCTCTGCCTCTCAGCGCGCGCGCGTCCTTCTGAACCTGTGTGGACTAGCAGTCCCAGCCACACTAGACATGTCTTGCAATGTATCCGCTGATTCGGGCGCGGGGGCCGCCGCACCGCTCTCCAAGCAAGCGGCGGCTTCCCCGCATCCAACCACAATGTCAGTAGTATTGCTATGCGCGCAATCCGCCGCATCCAACGCGGACTCCACCGCTCTGCCCATGCGGCATGCGGCGGTTTCTTCGCGTTGTGCCGCCATGTTGGACGCGGAAACAGCCGCCTCACTCTGAGTACTTGCGGAGGCTTTTCCGCGTTTCCTCACAGGAAGCAGTTTGTTATGGATTACCACTATGCAATGCACATATAGAGGTGTTCATTACCAGCATAACACCAATAAAAAGCTAATAAGATTGATGTAGGAGGGACCCTAGTTTGCCCCTCTGGTCCAGGGGCCCGCCGTGCGGTCACAACCTCTGCACCCCCTATTGATACGCCACTGTTTGCGATTATTCAGGTTGGAGTGTGCATCTGAGGTTTCCCACAGTGCATCACTGCTAAATATGCAAAGCAAACAACCAAACTGAAAGCACTTATTTTTTATTTACAAAAGCAGAGTGTGTAATACAATGCATGAGGGCCCTTTCACACTGGCGCGGAGTGTTGCTGCCTAATGTAACCCTATGCGGAAGTTCATACTTCCCACATTGCGGTACGCAGCACCGGAAGTGCCAAATTTAGTGCAGGCGCAGAACCATGTTACGATATAAAAAGGCTCTAATTGTGGGCATGGTAATGTAGTCACACATCTGCTTATTCACTAAACTTTCTGCAGTTTTTGCAATAATTTGACATGGTCCAGATAAAAGTTGCAACATCATTGGGTGCCCATTAATGATTCCTGAATGATCAACCGTCCACTCGATTGGATCGGCCAGCGTTGATTGTGGCAAGTAACAATAAATAATCAATGCATCGATTGTTCCATCAATCTGTTTTTTTGATTGATTCCTTTGATTATTCCCGGATTGGTTGCCTTTTCCATCTCATTTGTGTGCCTTTGAAGTTGTCTCTTTAATGGGCACATTTAAGGCTAGGTTTACATGGTTGGTCTGGCAGCCTCTCCTAGTTTCTTCTCACCTCGGGCTAGTAATGGCAAACTTGCCGTGTGCTCACTGCAGACAACAACTTTACTGGACTTTAGTGCATGAGGCCCTATGACTCAATAATTTGGGAAAGCGATGTTAAAACCTATCAATTACCACTTAATTTATATTGCTAGCTGACATTCATGTTTTATTCTGGATAACATTGCTCTCAATGTTTGTTGCAGTGCCAGCAAGGTTCTTCCTGGCCTGTTGCGACATCTTGGTATTCTCATCTGTCATTTGGGTTGCACTTTTCTTACATTCCTGGCTATCATCCTGTATTATGTACTATTAATCTGACTGCACTAGCGCCAATGTTATGGCCATAAATTAAAATGAACATTGGCTGCTTTGATTCCAGATTCTCAGCTCAGTACAGTACTTTTGACCAGCTATTTGTATCCATGTCAGCATGCTGTAGTCTCTCTGAAGCTCTGACCTAAACCCTTTTCATGACAAAACACATACTACCTTGCAGGGGTTCTAGGAAAATTTGATATTCCTTATATTTGGCATCTCAGAGGGACATATGCTATCCCTGAATTGAAGGGCTTTCACATTGATATAAAACAGAACAAAAGCTCAGACTCAGGTAAAATGACTGTAGCTCTGATCCAGTGAAGCGTTTTCCCAGGAGATAGTTTTTCCATTGTATCTAAAAATAACTTTTCTACATTGGCAATTGAAAAAGTACTAAAAAGTACTTAAAATTTAATATCAAACTTATTTAGATTTTTTTTTCATAGTGGAAGCTTCCAAAGTATTTTATTGTTAGGGTTTAAAAATATCTCCTTGGAGAAAAGTTAATAGGATATGAGCCTAAAGGCCTGATGAAGTAGACTCCGGTAAAGTTGGCATGCGCTCCCTGCGCATGGCATTTTTATTATTATCATTATTTTGTTTTATATAGCGCCAACATCATCCAGCAATGCTTTACAGAATATATCTAGTCTTGTCACTAACTGTCCCTCAGAGAAGCTCACAGTCTTAATCACTACCATAGTCATATGTCCATTGTAGTCTAGGGCAAATTTAGGAAGAAGCTAAATAACTTATCTGTATGTTTTTAAGATGTGGGAGGAACCCAAGGTACCCGGAGAAAACCCACATAGACACGGGGAGAACATACATACTCCATCCTGATAGTGCTATCCACTATGACACTGTGCTGCTTTACCATTACTAGCACGGAGGATGGGGGGGACTACCAAGGTAGCCTGCACCATAGCAACACACATGTGATCTGCCAGGTCATCTGTGTGGAGTGGAATGTTTGTTTTTAAGAGTTCTATGCACAGAGGGAAATATTTTTTGCATGGCACTTGGAAAAAGCCATTATTTCTGACAATACAACAAGGTTCACAGACAGCAAACTGTCAGGCTCATGGTCATGACATCACACTGTGGGAGGGGTTTCACCACAATATCAGCCACACAGATGATCTTTTTGATTGGGTTGAAGTTCAAACCTGGGTTAAAGTTCCACTTTAAAGGTGTCCCTCTTTCTTATTGCAATAAGTTGGAAGGTATGGAGTTTGACTATTCATTTGCAAGCTCCTCTAAGGACATGGGACAATTACTGATACAAGTGGAGGATGGAGCTAAGGATATATTAGAGGAAATAGGGGGAGAATAAGCAGGAACTACACTAGAAGCTGGCCAAAGATTTTATAGTTTGGTGGATTATAGAAGATGCATTAGCCAATCTCAGTGGATACCTGTCCATTTGGTGGGCTGTTATGGATAATTATTTCAGGCAATGAAAATGTACTGTGTGCACATAGCTAATGTATACTGTATTGGAAAACTCAGTAACAGTAATAAGGCAAATTAAATACAAACCAACACCTATTTCGAAACATTTCATATAAAAATAAACTTTTTATTTTAATGGGGAAAACTACCATGCATACTTGAACTATAAATATGAACTATGAGTAAAGGCAAAGACTAGCCAAAAACTAATGAGCTTTTATGACAAAGTGTTCTTTAACCTGCCTGGCGTTCTGATTCCCACAGCCCTGCGGCCACGGGAACGTTTTTTGCATATATTTTTTTTCTTTTTCATGTAGCTAGCCTAGCGCTAGCTACATGATTCCCCTCTCCCTGCGGCATCCCTCCCACCCCTCCGATCGCCGCCGGCGCAATGGCCGGTCCGGAAATCCCGTTCTGAACGGGATTTCCTGGAGGGCTTCCCCCGTCGCCATGGTGACCCACGTCGTGACATCACAGGGAGACCCGTTCCACCCCTCAGCGCTGCCTGGCACTGATTGGCCAGGCAGTGCACGGGGTCTCGCCTGGGGGGGGGCCCTGCATCGCGGCTGATAGCGGCGGATTGGCGGCGGCGATCGGGTAAGGCACGCAGCAAGCAAAGTGCTTGCTGCGTGTTTTAAAAAAAAAATATTCAAATCGGCCCAGCGGGGCCTGAGCAGTGACCTCCGACGTCTCTGGACGAGCCTAGCTCGTCCAGAACGCTAGGGAGGTCAAGTGGAGTGTAGTATAATGGCTTTTCATACACAATTTTCAAACCAACGTGGGTCAAGACTCTTGCTTGCAGTACTGTATGGCATCTCAGGGCTACTAGAATCACAGGGACTGGTACAAATAGCCTATTCTTGATTTCCTGTTTAAAAGGGGCTAGCTGTGGTATTGGCAGGGAGTCAGTGTGAAGGCCCCTTCAATATTCTTTCCTCCAGGGATGGTCGTAGTCAGTCAAATTCGCTACGCTGGAACTACGCACAGTTCTACGCAATTATGCTTTGCCAAACTACGGCTTCGAAATCAAATATTCGCCTCGTATGCATTTCGTAGACTACGCGTTAAAATACGCAATTAGTTTATGCGGATGCTTATGCCCGTATGCAGAAAATTTTACGCAGGAATTCCTCATTAAATGCTTACAACGGGAACTCTTCTATACGTACATTCCCCTTTCCAATGCATAAATTTGTAAGCATACAATCGCACGCAGAAAATTAGACGCAAGTAACACATTCGTAGTTCACTACGCAATACACATGTTAGCTATGCATAGTGGGCAAAGCTACGCGTAGCGGTACTTCGCTACGCGTAAATTCGTAAGCGTAGTTTTGAAACTTCACCTACGAACTACGATGCGTAGATGCAAACTATGATGCTTAAATTCGCACTGGCGTATTTTCTGCTCAACCCTGCTTTCCTCAGCTACAGTCTAGGATTGACTGCAGGTGAGGGAGAAGGCGGGGAGAATATCTCAGCAAGCAGATCGCCACCCTCCTGCCCTTCTCTTCTGTTTGTAAAGTCTTTATTTGTCGTGGTGTTTGCTTGGAAAAAAAGATCGTGCAGCATTAATACAAGTGGACTTACAGTCTGGTAATATGGTTATGTTGGCTCATGCCAGTTAGGCTTTCATTGGGGTTACTTGAGCAATAAAGCCATAACTTTTACATTACATTTACATTCCAGAGTGGTTTGTGTTAGGTTTTATAGTAAGTGTTTAAATTAAACTCTTATGTAGAGAGGCTTTGCTTTCTTTCTGCATGAATTATACATGAACAGTGACTAAACATGACATAAATAAAATGTATGCAAATTACATCATTGATGACTATCCAAGAAATCCTTTGAGATGTTATTTTTAATCATCTTTATTGGTTCTCCTCAGCCTGTAGACTTCCATCCAGTGAGATTCCTTAGTAGCACTAAGCAGCAGAGCCAGAGTTGAGTTGATGTTCTCAGTATGCCAGGACTGGGGTTTGCTCTCAGTTCTGTCTGACCATGCTTCACAGCTGATGGGATTTTATATCCTTCTTTCCTTTATAAATGAAACAGAAGACACAGGGTGCTAAGGTTATAAATAAGTATGTGTTACATAGCTGAGGCATATATACAGACTATTATTATCTGAATCCTAATACAACATTATGCAATATGTAATACATTTACATTGGAAAGAACACATAAGGCACAATTAAATGGGAAACTTTTTATGGCTTAGTGAGCATTTATTTAATTTGAAACATTTTGGATGCACATAATATTTTAAATCATTATGCATCCTTTCAGCAATAACCTGTTGGGCAGCATCCTGCGCTATTTTACTCCTTAGGAGTTTCTTAAGGGCAGATGTAATTACACTGTAAGCTCTTGCTCTATAGTTATGGAAAATATTACTTATTTGGAAAAAGCAATGTAATTTCTTTGCTGAATTTACCATATAAATGCTAAAGTTGAACATGTATCGCTGAGCCCTCCAAGGGGAGACCTTGGAATTTGGGAAGATAAAACACAGACATCCAAGCAGGTTTCCTCCCCAGTATTAATGTACATCATCCCTTTTAGTCATTAGTGTTAATTATGTGTACCTGAAAGCATGGAGTACCATGTGATCAGTTTACTAAGCTCAATCATCGGGTTAATAGGGGAACACGTTGTACAATTTGTTGAAAGTACCACTATCACATGTTTAATGTTAATTTTGTAAAGGCATGGTAAGAAAAGCAGCATTTCAATATGAATGGGTGCATCTTTTTTTTACATTCAGAGAGTAGACTTAGCTGTTCAGAGAGTAGACTTAGCAGTTTTTTTGAGCACATCTTATTTGGGTGCTGGGCAGTTTGGCGCAGAGCGAGCCAAATGACAACTCTCCCTACTTTCGCTAAACCCCTCAGTGGCGTTAGATTGTATTCCCTCTCTGAGTTGTTGCAACTCAGCATGTAATGTCAGAGGTGCCTGGCTCTTCTACTGACCACATATGCTATTGCTCCGTTGCTATTGCCTGATGAAGCGGGATCAAACCTGCGAAATGCGTTGCATATTTGGAGTTCATAAATAAAATATATTGACTGTGTTTACTACAGTCGTTGTGTGTCTACTTGGAGGAGGTAAGTCCACCACTACCTCCTCTGTTTACCAAGAATTTGGTTTTTAAGCTCATTTAGCTTCCTTTTATCCTTTTGGCGCCTCTGTTCTCCTGCATAATATTGAGTCCACCCTGGGTGGAGGGTTGAACCCCCTTTTTCTCATCTACAGAGAGCGACTTCTTATTCCTGAGTGGGGTCAGGAAAATCTCCCCACCTGCCTTTACAGTGGTTGCCTAATGGTAACCCTGGTTTGTGAGTATTAATATTTACTCTATCTAGTAACCATTTACCAGTACATATTACACTATTGGGGCTCTTGGTGTTCCTTGTTTTTTATGTAATCATCTTTACTACTGGCAGACATGGAAAAAAACAGACAGCACCAACTGTCATAATCTATAACCACACCCCCAAACAATGAGATAGGCTAAAATGTTTTTTGTTTTTGTTTTTTTTAATAGACATACATATGCACAGAGGGATACTGGTTGCTTAGGGGTTGGAAACAGCTGTTATTTCCCACAACGCAACAAGGCTCCCACAGTGTAATGTCAGGAATCTAGGTTCTAGGAAAAGAAGCAGGAGTTTTAGGAGATGTAATTCAGGGTCTAACGATTGCTGGAGCCCTGAATTACCATTACGCAGGGCGTGCAGCATAGCATTGCTGCTACGATGGCGCCCAGCTTTGGCACTCAGCACCATGCACCAAAATAACCTGCTTCGAATTTTTTTCAGCATAACAGTAGGGGCTTTGCGAATGGCAATGAAATAAACCATGTTTAGCATAGGTAAATAGAAGATAAATTAACTGCTTTACATACAAAACAAGGGAGGAGCTGTCTGCTTACTGCTGCTAATGCAGCCCCATACAGTGTGAAGTGTGCTACACTTGTGTTTTTTTTATCAGTTATTTGTTGTACTGCTTTTTGAGAGCAGAGCAATAGGTCATTGATAATAACAGCAGAAATTGGATACAGAGAGGAAAGTAGACAAAAATAACGCATTGTGAATAGGGATGGCCGAACACGTCAGCTGGCAAACGGTTCCTGATGAATGGTCGCGTGCTCACAAGTAGTGTAAACTACACAGGCAGTTCACGCCTGCACTATACTTTATTAATATTATTATTTAGTATTTATATGGTCCCTACATCTTCCACAGCACCGTACACAATCTAATCCCTATCGTATAAAAATAAGTATTTTTGCAGAAACATTTTGCTCTCTCTGCCATGTCACTACCTGGGTTTTTTGTACACTTTGTAAATCTTTTTTAAAAAAAATTGTGGGTGCAGAGATGCCCTGAAGATTGTTGATGTTTGCCTGCCATTAAATTCAATGGGGCTCACCGCAAATTTCTGGTTTCCAAATTTTTGCAGTGAAATTTGCAAATGCCAATTTACGATGTTCGCCCATACATAATGGTCAATTAATTCTATTGTGCCATTGCTGTTACTGTATACTTTTCTTTACAAATTGCTTTTACTTGTTGCTTTAACCTCATAGAATTGTGCTACTATACCATAAGTGTAATAGACTATAAAACTACTACTCCACATGTCTGACGTGTCAGCTGGCATTTCATACATTTCAAAACAGCTGAAAATGACCAATATCAGTATCCAATAGGATCACATTTTCCGTTTTGTTAAGTTTTCCTCAAAACTGTTACCATGCTGCACATTTCTATATTAAGTCAATAAGAATAACCAATAATTACCCACACTTGTCACTATAATTTATATATGAGGTCTAAGCTGATCTGCAAAGGATGATGGTCAGTGGGTTTGGGTAGAAAAAAGACACAAACACTGAAGCAGCCTACAAAGAGTGATATGAAAATAAACCAGAAACAATGTACAGTGGGTTGCAAAAGTATTCAGCCCCCTTGAAGTTTTCCACATTTTGTCACATTACTGCCACAAACATGAATCAATTTTATTGGAATTCCACATGAAAGACCAATACAAAGTGGTGTACATGTGAGAAGTGGATTGAAAATCATACATCATTCCAAACATTTTTTACAAATAAATAACTGCAAATGGGGTGTGCGTAATTATTCGGCCCCCTGAGTCAATACTTTGTAGAACCACCTTTTGCTGCAATTACAGCTGCCAGTCTTTTAGGGTATGTCTCTACCAGCTTTGCACATCTAGAGACTGAAATCCTTGCCCATTCTTCTTTGCAAAACAGCTCCAGCTCAGTCAGATTAGATGGACAGCGTTGCTGCACAGCAGTTTTTAGATCTTGCCACAGATTCTCGATTGGATTTAGATCTGGACTTTGACTGGGCCATTCTAACACATGGATATGTTTTGTTTTAAATCATTCCATTGTTGCCCTGGCTTTATGTTTAGGGTCATTGTCCTGCTGGAAGGTGAACCTCCGCCCCAGTCTCAAGTCTTTTGCAGTCTCCAAGAGCTTTTCTTCCAAGTTTGCCCTGTAATTGGCTCCATCCATCTTCACATCAACTCTCACCAGCTTCCCTGTCCCTGCTGAAGAGATGCACCCCCCGAGCATGAGGTTGCCACCACCATATTTAACAGTGGGGATAGTGTGTTCGGAGTGAAGTGCAGTGTTAGTTTTCCGGTACACATAGCGTTTTACATTTTGGCCAAAAAGTTCCATTTTGGTCTCATCTGACCAGAGCACCTTCTTCCACATGGTTGCTGTGTCCCCCACATGGCTTGTGGCAAACGGGACTTCTTATGCTTTCCATTAACAATGCCTTTCTTCTTGCACTCTTCCATAAAGGCCAACTTTGTACAGTGCATGACTAATAGTTGTCCTATGGACAGAGTCTCCCACCTGAGCTGTAGATCTCTGCAGCTCATCCAGAGTCACCATGGATCATCATCCAGACTGCATTTCTGATCAGCGCTCTCCTTGTCCGGCCTGTGAGTTTAGGTGGATGGCCTTGTCTTGGTAGGTTTACAGTTGTGCCATACTCCTTCCATTTCTGAATGATCGCTTGAACAGTGCTCTGTGGGATGTTCAAGGCTTTGGAAATATTTTTGTAGCATAAGCCTGCTTTAAATTTCTCAATAACTTGATCCCTGACCTGTCTTGTGTGTTCTTTGGACTTCACAGTGTTGTTGTTCCCAATATTCTCTTAGACAACCTCTGAGGCCCTCACAGAGCAGCTGTATTTGTACTGACATTAGATTACACACAGGTGCACTCTATTTAGTCATTAGCACTCATCAGGCAATGTCTATAGGCAACTGACTTCACTCAGATCAAAGGGGGCCGAATAATTATGCGCACACCACTTTGCAGTTATTTACTTGTAAAAAATGTTTGGAATCATGTATGATTTTTGTTCCACTTCTCATGTGTACACCACTTTGTGTTGGTCTTTCATGTGGAATTCCAATAAAATTGATTCATGTTTGTGGCAGTAATCTGACAAAATGTGGAAAACTTCAAGGGGGCCGAATACTTTTGCAACCCACTGTAACACCACTTTATGCAAAGAAAAAAGGTAAAATAGTGCACACTGTATTTCCTTTTTTCACTTATTAGATAACGTGGATAACCTGAATGCTGTCATCACTAGTGGCCAATTTCAATGAGTACCAGTATTCTGAAGTGGTTCTGACTCAATTCTCATAACATGATCAATAAATCGGTTCTTTGACAATAGTTAAGCCCAAAAAGTTTAACATAATTAGTTTGGTTGAAAAAAGACATCCATCCATCAACTTCAACCAGTTGATTGAATCCAAATGCCTCAGAATTTTGCCCCAGCAGACACAGCAGTGTTTATTTACAGTCATCTTTCAGACCACCTGAAGGACTTCTTAATGAATCAGACGAAAAAATATAAAAATAAACACTGATGTTACTCATCCAACTTAAGTGGGCAAGGATTCTAAAGTTCATTTGGAGCAGAAGTTTTGAGGTTGGCCCTATATAAATCCAGTAAATAATACTAATATCATTTTTTTACTTACCTCACATGGATCTCTTTGCTTTGTTATTCCCCCCTACTAAAGGTATGAAAGCTTGGCAGGTCTGAAGAGTATCTAGGCTTCAGTGAGTTTTACATTGGGCCCCAAGCATCATAATTTAAATGGAGCACCAAAACCTGCCAGGACAGCTGCAGTAGAGGAGTGGAACAGTTTATATATGATTGATTACCACTGCTCAAAACATATAGAGAAGTCATCATTACCAGCATGCTACAAATAAGAAGCTAATACAGTAGTTGAAGGAGGGTGTCTCTGCTCCAGGTGTCTGGTGGAGCCGAGTCAATGGTACATCCCATACAGAGTCTTTTCTTGCAATGACACTCTCTTTAAATGTAATATAGGTAGAAAAAAAACAACGTTTTGTAAGAAATAATACCTTTTAATGGCTAACTAATAGAGTTAAATGATGCAAGCTTTCTGGGATCTAGTCCCCTTCTTCAGGCATATTTCCAGATGTAAGCTGAAGTAAAACACTGATGCAGATAATGGTAAACACGAAGATGACAGTTGTGTTGGTTACTGTTTATCCGTTAGGTGTCAGGTGATCAGCAGGCTGGAGCCAGTGAGTTAGTGCAACCATACATGAAATCCAGCAGGTTTCTGAAGATCATGAAGCCAAATCAATCATGTTACATAAGGTGTCATGAATCCTGTTCCACAATTTAAACCTTCTGTTAATGTCTTGAACATTTTCATAAATTTGTACTCAGAAACTTTTCTTGATTGATCATTTTTGAAGTTACCCTTAAGAACAAGTACTTTTAGATCTTGCATGCTGTGTCCTGGTTCACAGAAGTGTTGACCCACTGGTGTGTCCATTTTACCCTCATTAATTTTAAAGCGGTGATGGTTCATTCTTGTGCGCAGTTTTTGTCCTGTTTCTCCTATATACATTCCTCTTGAGGGGCATTTCATGCAGCGTATCATGTATACAACATTGGATGACTCGCAGGAAAATTGGTGTTGTATTTGATGATATTTCTGTGAGTTTGGTATTTGTATTTGGCTTGTGCTCAAGATATAAGGGCAGGTCTCACACCTTGTGTTATTGCAAGGTAATGTGCCTGGAGTATCTGGTGTAGATAATGCACTTCTGATAATCATTTGTCTCAAATTGGGAGGTTGTCTGAAAGCAAGTAGTGGTAAATCAGGAAAAACATCCTTCAGGCGTTTGTCTTTATGGAGTATTGGTTGTAGGGCTTTTGATATCTTCCTCAGTGTCTTTAATTTTGGGTTGTAGGTTACCACAATTGGGATTCTGTTGTATTCAGTCTTTGGGGTGTACTTCAACAGTTCCTCTCTTGATTTTAAAGTTGCTCTGTGTATTTGATCATCAACGATTTGTGGATGATATCCCTGATCTATGAATATTTTACGTAGTGACATAAGTTGTCTGTCTCTGTCCTCTGAATTAGAACATATTCGGTTATACCTCAGAGCCTGGCTGTAAACAATAGATTTTTTTGGTGTGTTCCGGGTGGAAACTCTTCCATTTTAGGTAAATATGCCGGTCAGTTGGTTTACGGTATATGGATGTTTGTAAAATTCTATCTTGTATATAAATTGTGGTATCCAGGAAACTGACATGGGAGGTTGAAAAGCTGAGCGTTAACTTGATGTTCTTGTGGTACTCTGAGAAGTTTTTGTGAAATCTGATTCATTCTTCCTGTGATGCTGTCCAGATTAATAGGATATCGTCTATAAATCTGAAGTAAGCCCATGGTTTAATTTCACAAGTTGAAAGGAAGTTTTCCTCCAATCTGGCCATAAACAAATTTGCATATTGGGGCGACATCCTACTTCCCATAGCACTGCCCATTGTCTGTAGATACATATCATTCCCAAATGAAAAATAGTTGTGAGTTAGTACATACCTGATAAGTTGTAGTGTGGGCTCTGTTGGTAGATCATTTAGCTGAAGGAAATGTTGGCAAGCTGCAATACCGTCCTCGTGTGGAATGTTGGTATAAAGGGATTCAACATCCATTGTAGCCAGGATAGCACCCTCTGGGATTGGACCCATGGCAGTCAATTTGTTAAGAAGGTCAGTGGTGTCTTGGATGTAGCTGGCTGTATTCCTTACCATAGGTTTAAGAATGTTTTCTACCCAACCAGATATCTTTTCTGTTAGTGTCCCCAAACCAGAGATGATAGGACGACCTGGATTTCCTTCTTTGTGTATTTTTGGTAAGATGTAGAAGGTGCCTATTTTAGGATTAGCTGGTATTAATGTAAGTATGTTAGATGATTTTGAGGAAAGATCATTAAGCATATTCTTCAATTCCCTTGAGTATTGTAGCGTGGGGTTTGTTTCTAGTCTTTTGTAGTAGGTGTTGTTGGAGAGCTGTCTGTTTGCTTCTTGAATATAGCTGGATTTATCCAAAATCACTACAGCTCCTCCTTTGTCAGCTGGTTTAATTACTATGTTGTCATTGCTTTTAAGGCTCAGTATTGCTTTCCTTTCTTGAGTATTGAGGTTGTAGAGTGTCTGTTTTTGTTTGTCCAGTATCTCTAATTTGATTCTTTTTCTGAAGTTGTCAATATACTCTTCTAATTTCTTGTTCCGCCCTAATTTTGGTGTCCAGGTACTGCTCTTTTTGTTTTTGCTACTCGCAGGTTCAGTATCTTCGAATGATGAATAATTAGGTCTGTTGTGAAAAAACTCCTTTAGCCTTATCCTCCGAAAAAATTCTTCCATGTCACTACAAAATTCTATTTCATCAAATCTTTTGGTGGGGGAAAAAGTGAGTCCTTTAGATAGAACAGCTAATTCAGTCTTGCTTGGGTTATAGCTGGACAAGTTAACCACAGGTAAAAGATTGGCAGTTTTAGGTTCTGAACGGGGTACACTTGTATTGTTATCTAGAATGATGTTTTCAGCTTTCAGTCTAAGACTGTCGAGTTTCTTTTTCTTGTTTTGGATTAAATGGTGTTGTAATTGTTTGTAGAATTTCTGTAATGTAGATTTAATGCTTTCTGATGATGGTCCTTGCAGTGTAGAATAGAGTAAACAAAGATTATCTTGGGTAATTTTCTTTTTGCTGTAACAAACCTTGATGAGATGATTCCTGATCCTTTCTGATGTTCTGAAGCAGAGTCGCTGTGCAAAATGGGTATTGAAGGTATGTTGAACTGGGTTTCTGATAGTAATACCTTTCGGTATCAGATTTTCTTTCTTGCACTTGGATAGAAAAAAGATGTCACTGTCCAGTTGTGCCAATTTCTTCAGTAAGGTTTTACATTCCAAATGTGTGCGGTACATTATGGTATCTTGCATGATGATAGTAGCAAAAAAGTTTCTGTACCGTGTTAGCCAAACAAATTATATAGGTAGAAAAAAAACAACGTTTTGTAAGAAATAATACCTTTTAATGGCTAACTAATAGAGTTAAATGATGCAAGCTTTCTGGGATCTAGTCCCCTTCTTCAGGCATATTTCCAGATGTAAGCTGAAGTAAAACACTGATGCAGATAATGGTAAACACGAAGATGACAGTTGTGTTGGTTACTGTTTATCCGTTAGGTGTCAGGTGATCAGCAGGCTGGAGCCAGTGAGTTAGTGCAACCATACATGAAATCCAGCAGGTTTCTGAAGATCATGAAGCCAAATCAATCATGTTACATAAGGTGTCATGAATCCTGTTCCACAATTTAAACCTTCTGTTAATGTCTTGAACATTTTCATAAATTTGTACTCAGAAACTTTTCTTGATTGATCAATTTTGAAGTTACCCTTAAGAACAAGTACTTTTAGATCTTGCATGCTGTGTCCTGGTTCACAGAAGTGTTGACCCACTGGTGTGTCCATTTTACCCTCATTAATTTTAAAGCGGTGATGGTTCATTCTTGTGCGCAGTTTTTGTCCTGTTTCTCCTATATACATTCCTCTTGAGGGGCATTTCATGCAGCGTATCATGTATACAACATTGGATGACTCGCAGGAAAATTGGTGTTGTATTTGATGATATTTCTGTGAGTTTGGTATTTGTATTTGGCTTGTGCTCAAGATATAAGGGCAGGTCTCACACCTTGTGTTATTGCAAGGTAATGTGCCTGGAGTATCTGGTGTAGATAATGCACTTCTGATAATCATTTGTCTCAAATTGGGAGGTTGTCTGAAAGCAAGTAGTGGTAAATCAGGAAAAACATCCTTCAGGCGTTTGTCTTTATGGAGTATTGGTTGTAGGGCTTTTGATATCTTCCTCAGTGTCTTTAATTTTGGTCTTTAAATGTAACAAATTCTATTCACCATGTGCTACAGGAGATACTATTGATATTGAAAGGGCAGAAAATGATAATGGCTCACTACTTCCGCAAATCAGGAAGTAGTGAGCGGGCTTCAGACAGATAAGCACAGGGGCATGTGAACCTCGCTTGGATACCGGAGGGAGGTGAGTTTTTTCTACAAGACTTCCCCCTATAACTTATAGCTTCTGCGCTATAACTCTGCAATGGAGGAGGAAGCACAGAAGGGAGGGCCCAAGGAGAGGGAGGGAGGAGTTTGGCACCCCTCTGCATGGCTTAGTCCCAGTGTGCCCGCTGCTCCCCCCTCCCTCACTGCACCCCTGGTGGATACCCACTTTGTCAACACCTAGAAACGGTGCTTACTCGCAGCTTATTGAAATCATAAGGCTGCTTCAGAATTCACGCTTTTGGGGAAAACAATGTATTGCCTGCAGCATTTAGTGCATACTGCATCCACATCTCCATAGTCATGCATGGCACAGCTAGAGGGATTTAGATGCACACTTGCATGAGAGCAAGTGCCGCTGTGTTCATTTCTGAGAAGTAGAAGCGGGACCTAATGACTTCAGAATCATAACCATTGACAATACATTCATTTATTAATAGAATATCTCAAAAGTGGCAAATGGATAACTGTTTCATAAACATACTTGACTCACTTTTGGCTAATCTGCAACTGCAGTCACTAGGTATAATGAACTGTACAGCTTATTATCATGCCCTGCTGGTTTATATTCTCTGCCAGCACACAGCATGTAGCTTATGCTAGCTTCATGTGAACTGTTCTCAGCCAGGACATTGCAATAAATCATTTTTGCAAGGCTTTTCTCAAGTTTTCTGTATTTTTTCCTATTTTGCTGGAAATGACTATGCATCGAAGAAATGATGGCTTCATTTCTGCCAATTGCAGATTATTTTAGAATGTAACACAGAATAAGCAGCATTTTATTTTTCTTATTCCATCTATAGATCTATTTTTCATATGCAGGTATATGTTTTTCTAAAAAATAAATTATGATTCCAGACTGAATGTTGCCAGCATTTCTGCTCACAGTTTTACAGAATGGACTGCATGGTTTATTACTAAAATAAAAAGGCTGAATGTATATATAAAATCTTTCCACACTACTAACAATAGAATAATGACCACCAAGAAACATTACATCAATAATCTTTCTAGGCAACTAGTTGGAGATGGCTACAAATTTCCTGATAACATACACAAAACTTAAGGCCTCTTTCACAGTGGGACGTTTGATGCGACGTTAAGGTCGCATAACGTGCCCCTAATGCCACGCATTGAAAGACTATAACTTGGACGTTATTTAGCCCTACGTTTTGGTGCGCTGTTTTCATCGCACAGTGATGGAATGAAAACGGCGCATGCGTTACATTTTAAAAAAAAAAACCTTACTGAGCATGTGCAACACATATAATGCAGCAAATGTATTGCTAAACGCACAGCATGCAGCACCTTCTAAATATTGCTACACGTTACACACAACGCAACGTGTGCACTGTGAATGTTGCACAGACTTAATATTGCTGTGCGTTAGTCCACGTTAAAATATTTTCTAACGTGCAACTTTAACCAGTTCACCCCCAAGGGTTTTTATCCTAACGGACCAGAGCAATTTTCAGTTGTCAGCGCTCCTCCCTTTTATTCCCTAATAACTTTATTACTACTTATCACAAGAAAATGATCTATACCTCTTTTTTTCGCCACCAATTAGGCTTTCTGTGGATAGTACATTTTGCTAAGAATTTTTTTATTCTAAATGCATTTTAATGAGAAAAACAGAAAAAAAAGAAAAAAAATCATTATTTCTCAGTGTTCAGCCTTTATAGTTTTAAAATTAAACATTCTCCTGTGGATAAAACAAACACGTTTTATTTGCCCAGTGGTCCCGATAATTAAACCGTTTAGATTATGTCCCTACCACAATGTATGGCGACAGTATATTATTTTGAAATATAAGTGGTTATTTTTCTGTTTGTTCTGGCCATAATTACAAGCCCCTATGTAATAAATTAAAATTAATTTTCCCCCATAAAATATAGAATAAAAAAAGCTGAGTCCCTAAGGCAACTATTTATTTATTTTTTTTAAGCTGATTTTTTTTTTTTACAAGTGTTTTTTTTGGGGGGGGAGGGTTGGAAGTGTAATTTTATTAAGGATGTGTATATACTTGAAAATGTATGTATTTTGTAGGTGTAATATACTTTTTGGCCACAAGATGGCGCTAGTGAACACTCATAGGACGTGTTCACTTTTTTTTTTTTTTTTTTTTTTACACTTTATTAAACTGTTACATTTCCTGTTTATGTGAATGGACGTAGCCGCTGTTCGCGGTCACGTCCATTCACTCCAGGCACTGCGATTGGGTAGAGGACTGTTCGGTCCTCTTCCCCAATCGCCCAGCACCGGATCCCGACGGTAATGGCGGCGGTAGCGGCGGACACACGGCGTTAGCAGCGGCGGGAATGCGCGACGTATTAAAACGTCATGTTGCTGTTAATAGCGGTAAGCATGACGTTTTAATACGTTAGGATGGCGGTAAATGGTTAACGTCCCTCTGTGAAAGAGGCCTTAAGGACAACTGAAGTGAGATGGATATGAAGGTTGCCATATTTATTTCCTTTCAAGCAATACCAGTTACCTGGCTATCCTGCTGATCCTCTGCCTCTAATACTTTCAAGCATGCAGCAGGTCAGGTGTTTCTGACATTATTGTTAGATATGACAAGGTTAGCTGTATGCTTGTTTCTGATGTTATTCAGACACTTCTGCAGCAAAATAGATCAGCAGGGCTGCCAGGAAACTGCTAACTGGTATCGCTTAAAAGGAAATACAGTATATATGGCTGCCTTCATACACCTCCCACTACAGTTGTTCTTTAACTCTATAACTTAGCATATATCTATTTATTTGTTAAGAAAATACCAAATTGTTATACTTTCTCTTCAATAGATAGGATAGTGCTTATTAGGGATGAGCGGTAACATTTCCGCTTTCATTTTATGATCTGCATTTTCTAATATCAGCCCCAAATGTAAGAAGCAGTTGATTGCCCCAGAAATCAGAATTTTGATTCTGACTTTTTTCAATGAATTCTTTGGTGCTGAAGTTCAGAGTTGATTGGAAAGCCCCCAACAATGGCTATGAATATTTAGGCCACTTGCGTGAATTGTCACAAAAGACTTTGTAGTTTTTCTATTCTTTTGGTGGGAAACAAGTTTATAAACCTGGAAGGTGGCAGGATTGCTATTTTTTTTTAGCTCATTAGTATTCCCGTGCTTCAAACAACAATAGAATGTTTTTCAAGATGGTGAAGGTGAAATTTTTAAAATGTTACATTTAACCATTTGAGGACTGCGGTGTTAACCCCCCTAAAGACCAGGCCATTTTTTTTAAATAGGGCCACTGCAGCTTTAAGGGCTCACTGCAGGGTCGCACAGCTCAGCATACAAGTGATCCCCCTCCCCAGTTTTCTCCGCACCAACAGAGCTCTCTGTTGGTGGGGTCTGATCGCTCCCCCAATGTTTTTTTTTTTAAACAAATATTTATTTCTTTATTTTCGTATTAAATCACACTGTTTTCTTTTTAATTTTGCGGCCATCCCTCCCTCTCTCCCCCCCGCCAGCCAATGAGCGCGATCGGCTGTGATAGGCTTCAGCCTATCACAGTGGATCACTTTTGTTCGTCTGGAGGGGACAGCCGAGTGACACGGCTGTCCCCTGTACAGTGCTGCCTTAGATTGCAGCGCTGTCTCCGCTGTCTCTTCTCTGCTCTGGGCTCCATGGCTACAGCTTCACTTTACTTCCTGCCGGGGGAAGTTTAAACAGTAGAGGGCGCTCTACTGTTTAAACTTCCTGTCGGGACAGGAAGTAAGTGAAGCCAGCCGGAGCCCAGCGCGGAGAAGGGACAGCGGAGACCAGGGAACTCGTGCCGGCCGGATCAGGTAATGTATTGCCGCTAGCGTCGGTCGTCGGGCATTCGAACACCACTATTGACGCACTCCCAACCCGCCGGCAATTGAGCGAAATCTTCCGCATGGATGGATCAACGGGAACGATCGATTTTGGATGGAAATCAATCGTTCGTTCAGCGTTTGCGCAACGAATTCACAACAGATTCGATCACAGTGATCGAATCTGCTGTATATTGGCGGGAAAATTGTTAAGTGTATGGGCCCCTTAAGATAAAAATAAATTGATGAGATAAACAATAGTTTATGCAGTCCTAGTTCTAAATGGGAATTTACTGGAATCTATATTGTAGTTAAAAGTTAAAAACCATGTTTGAAAAACTCCTCTTATGTACCTAATGTAACAAATGTATTGTTTTTTAGCTGCCATATAGACAAATCTTGAACGGTTGAACATTTTATCTGTTCCTTCCTTGCACATGATTTGATAATTTTTCTCTCAGTCACAACCTGTAATTAGCCTTGGAACCCACTAGCAGGGCTTTTCTAAGCTCTTGTGATTTGTAAAACTCTTGCTAATGTATTGCTATGGAAGATTTTTTAAAAACCACATCCTTCAAGTGGGATCACATGCATAGCATTACATTAGCAAGAGTTTTTTTAAATCACAAGTGCTCAGAAAATCATTGCTAGTGTGTCCCACTCCTGAAAGTTAAACCATAGTTTGTCTGCAGCTCTTTGCAAAGAAACTGATTTATAGCTCTTGATTCTTAAACCTCAGTTTAAGTTCACACTGTATGACTACAACATAACGCAACACACATTCTGCATGTTGAAATGTACATGTTATTTCCATAGTATGTTATCTACCTTATGCCTTGACAAAGGGGACTTGATTGGCCTTGAAACAATTGTTGGCGAACGGTCAGATGTCTTTCAATCTGTGTTTAATGGGACAATAAATGACACTGTTCCTGCAATCAGCCTGTGTGCGAACCCTTCCTTGGATTTTATTTTTGTCATGTTGGCTTGAGGATCCAGCACCAGCACTGACTCCCATGCATGTGTGCAATTCTTTTGAATTGGCTTTTCATAGTATGAACAATTCTTATATTTCGTGTGCTTTTTAGTACGTGCTGGGCCAAATGCACAAAAGTGCAGTAATATTGTGGGGCACTGCCAGTTACGCTTTTAGTGCGACCTGATGCCATGACCATTGCTAGAGTAATGAGCATTATTAATGGTAACGTGGCAACAGTCATGCTAATCGAGTACCGCTTGTCCTGCTAATAGCGTAACTCGCAGTACACACTGCTGATAGTAAGGGTAATATTGCTGTGTGCTGTCTGTGCAGAGCAATATTACCGCAGTTGTGTGCCACTGTAGAAAGTGCATTAGGATAACGTGGAAGGGATATTTTGGCATGTGCCTCCACTGTTTACAATCTGTGCTTGTGCTCCAACTTTTTTACAATCTGTACATATTCCACCTCTATCTACAATTTGTGTCTGTGCCCCCAATTTTTACAATCTGTGCATGTGCACACTTAATAGTGTTGGGCGAACAGTGTTCGCCACTGTTCGGGTTCTGCAGAACATCACCCTGCTCGGGTGATGTTCGAGTTCGGCCGAACACCTGATGGTGTTCGGCCTTTTTAGTTCGGGTTCGCCCGAACTACTCAATGCCCGCCGAACAGGGCCGAACAGGGCCCCTGTTCGGCCGAACAGGGCCCTGTTCGCCCGAATACGGCCCCCCTATGGGGTCGCAGGCATAAGGGGGGAGCATGCCCCGATCGCGGGGGGGTCGGAAATTCCCCCCACCCCCTCCGCTAGCGCTCCCCCCTCTGCCCGCTTCCCCATGAAAAATGTTTGTTGAAAGTTAATAGTACCGGCGTCACGCGTACCCTCGTATGCGTCATCACGTAGAGGACGTGAGGTCAGAGAAAGGGCGGAAGTACCACAAGGGTACTACCGCTGAACCGCCCGCTGCCCGGCCTCAACGCGTCCTAGTCGGACTCCTCCTCCTCACTCACACCACTGCCAGCCAGCCACTGAGCCAGCCACCGGTACTATTAACTTTCAACAAACTTTTTTTATGGGGAAGCAGGCAGAGGGGGGAGCGCTAGGGGAGGGGGTGGGGGGAATTTCCGACCCCCCCCCCCGCGATCGGGGCATGCCCCCCCCTTATGCCCCATAGGGGGGCCGTATTGCGGCATGTTCGGGTCCCCATTAACTTCCATTGAGTTCGGGGTTCGGACCGAACATGCCGAACATCTGGCCCATGTTCGGCCTGTTCGGCCCGAACCCGAACATCCAAATGTTCGCCCAACACTAACTTAACGGGAAGCCTATTGGCCCAACCAAACTGCGGGATCATGTTAATTAAAGCCCCTGCACCCGCTGCGGCTAAGGAGCGAGCGTAAGTTACCAGCGCACGCTAGCTGCGCTACCACAGCATAGCGTGTTCTGAGCGTGTGCTCCTGTCATAAAGCAGCGCAGCTTGATGAATCAACCCAATTATCCCATCAGTTTGTTTTTAGAAAAGCCTATTGATTTGTTCCCCTCTTTTAAATAATACAGATGTCATCCATATCTAAAACATAAATTGTAGATCCACCTTAAAAGCTTTACATTTCATTTGAACTACCTGTTTCTGCCTTCTCATCCCCTGTAACACCTGTTCCTCCTTTAGGTCCAAGTAAACATGTAGATGTCAGGGCCAGTCTTAAGAAATTGGTAATGAATGATTTGTACCTGCTCTTTTGGTCTAACCACTTGAGCCTTTTTCTCAGAAGGGGTTACTTCACAGTATAAACGGAGTTCATCCCTTTGTTCCCAGTCAGCATGCTTATCCTAAACCTGAACAGACTTTTCCAAGAATACAGAAAAGATAAAGTTTATTCCTGAAGTTTACTATTCATTTCCAGACATTTATGACAAAAGTGCTGATTTTCTGCATCAACGCAGAATTTACAGCTGAAGCATTGATCTTCTTCCAAAAGTGGTCATTTATTTTGGGCGCAGTTATCCCTTATTGAACCCTTGCTTTTATTACTAAAGCACATCCAAAAAGACCTCAAGAGTGGATTTATGAGACTCTATTTCACCAGCAACGACAGATCTCATCTCAGAAAAGAGTAGAAACAGTGCTGCAATGATAAGGCCTGTCTGACCCAAATGAATCAACTGTTTCCATTGCATATAATATCTGTAAGGTACATTTACTATTTACAGAGTATAATGGCAATAAACACCATAAACAGTTTTGTACTAGATCGATAAATAAATGACTGCTGTAACGATCGGTGTCAGCACACAGAGAGAATCTGATCGTTGATCATCTGCAGAATCATCAACGATACAGATGTATACCTGATTATGGACGATCTGCAGAATCACCAATAATACAGGTATGACTAACCTCTGGACACCTAATGAGTAATGTGTTAGATGAACTGTAGGCTATCTCCTGAGGAGCAGGAGATATAGGTGACTCGGCCAAGAGCTACCTGGAAGGCAGGTGGCCCTGGGCAGTGCAGAAACTATCTCTAGATAGAAAGGACCTGGTAACCAGGGAAGCAGTATTAGATGGTGAACTGTACTGCAGCCAAAGGAGAAGACCACTGGCTGCTAACAGACCAGACTCTCTTAGGGTGTGGGAGTCCTGGTTGCAGCTGACACCTGGTGGAATGGTGTCCCTGCTAATACTGATCAACTGAACACTCAGGGAGAGTGACAGCTAGGATGGTCGGGCAGGCCAGGTCGGCAACACACAAGCAGATGAGGTACAGAGACAGGAGACTGATTCGGTAACCGGGTACAGGCAGGGTCTGGCAACAGATAGACAGATATGCAAGGTACCGAATCAGAAAGCAAGAGAAAGGTCAACAGAGCAAAAGGTCATAACATATAAATATCACAGAATCCTAGACTGGGGTGTGAGCTCCTTGATCTCGACACCCGGGAACTAGTCTAGAGTATAAGACACAGAGTCCCTAAGCTTGGATGTGAGGTCCTTGGTCACAACACCCTGGAACTGGTCTAAGATATAACACAGCAATGACACAGTATCTCTAAGCTTGGGTGTGAGGTCCGTGGTCTCAACACCCTGGAACTGGTCTAAAGTATAACACAGCAATGTCACAGTATTCCTAAGCTTGGGTGTGAGGTCCGTGGTCTCAACACCCAGGAACTGGTCTAAAGTATAACACTGCAATGTCACAGTATTCCTAAGCTTGGGTGTGAGGTCCGTGGTCTCAACACCCTGGAACTGTTCTAACATATAACACAATAGTAATCTGGCTCAGTGTGAATTCCCAGGTCCTCCTGGTTCTAACACACTGTGGGATCTGACTGGTCTGAGTGCTCACACGTTAGTATTCGCAACGGCAGACAACCAGCAACTGACAGGCAAGAAGCATATATAGAGCAGCGCTCCTCAGCGCCGCCCAGCCCCACTCAGCCAATCACCTACTGCGCTGGGATCAGCTGATCATCCTGATCAGCTGATCCCTCTCCTATTGGCATAAAGGGCCTGCCTCCTAGTGTGCGCGCGTGTAGCTCTCCATCTGTGTGCACTACTAGGCTCAGACACACCAGATGCATGCTGCTGTGCGGAAACCGCCGGTCTGAACGCGGAGACAGCCGCCCCGCTGCCAGACCGCGCGGCGGTGTCTCCGCAATCCTTTACAGTACCCCCCCCCCGAGGAGTGGACTCCGGACACTTCCCACCACGCTTCCCAGGATGTGAGTCATGAAATTCTTTGTTTAATTCCTCCGCATGCATGTGACAATCTGACACCCAAGTTCTTTCCTCCACACCATATCCTTTCCAGTGGACCAGATACTGTACGGAATTCTGCACTAAGCGAGAGTCCAGGATCTTTTCAATCTCATATTCCGGTTGGTCATCAACCAACACGGGAAGGGGGGGGGGGGAGAGGAATCCACGTGCACTGCTGGCTTCAATAGAGACACATGGAATGATCTCACACCTCTCATACTGGCTGGGAGATCAATCGCGTAAGTGACATTATTAATTTTCTTGGACACTGGGAATGGTCTTATAAATCTAGGACCCAGTTTGGGTGACAGCTGCTTCAAGGCCAAATGCCGAGTGGATACCCACACTAGATCACCTGGAGAAAACTTCCACTCTACAGACCGCCTTTTATCTGCCTGGTTTTTCTGGGTTTGAAAAGCTTCCCTAGGTTCCTCTTAACCATTCCCCAAATTTCCTTTAAAGCTCTCTGCCAATCCTCCAGAGCTGGGAATGGTGTGGATGCCACCGGCAATGGAGCAAACTTTGGTGATCTTCCCTACACCACCTGAAATGGGGAAAATCCTGAAGAGGAGCTTTTCAGGTTGTTGTGTACAAATTCTGCGAACGGCAAAAATTTCACCCAATCAGATTGCGCATCTGCAACATAACATCTGAGGAGCTGTTCTAGGGATTGGTTAACTCTCTCGGTCTGGCCATTGGTCTGTGGGTGGTAGCCTGATGAAAAAGCAAGGTCCATATCCAGTTGGTGGCAAAAGGCTCTCCAAAACTTAGAAACAAATTGGACTCCCCGATCTGACACTATGTTTTCCGGAATGCCATGCAGCCGGAAAATATGCTGGATGAAGAGATCAGCCAGTTCCTGGGCCGAGGGGAGTCCTTTCAAAGGAACAAAATGAGCCATCTTACTGACTCTGTCCACTACCACCCAAATCACCGTTTTGCCCTCAGACCTGGGGAGTTCACCCACAAAATCCATGGACACATGGGTCCATGGTTCACTGGAGACTGGCAAGGGTTGCAAAGTACCAACATGGGCCTGACGAGAGGGTTTACTCCTAGCACACACTTCACACTCTCTTACAAACTCCTTACAATCTGTTGCCAATCAAGGCCACCAAGCACATCTGCCCAGTAGATCCTGAGTTCTGGTGGCCCCAGGATGACCAGCATTCTTATGGGAATGAAACAGTTGCAAGAGTTGTAGACGGAAAGGCAGTGGTACAAACATGACCCCATCAGGCTTCCCCTCTGGAACATCCTGTTGGTATGGACTCAGAGTGACTGTCCAATCCTTCCAAGTCTCAGTGGCTGCTAGAACCACCTTCTGAGGCAGAATGGTCTCAGGGGCTGAGGGCTGTACTGTCTCGGGCTCGAAACACCTGGACAAGGCATCGGCCTTGATGTTTTTACTACCAGGAAAACAAAATCTGAATCTCGCAAAGAACAGGGACCACCGGGCCTGACGGGGGCTAAGTCTCTTGGCACCCTCTATGTACTTCAAATTCTTATGAACAGTGTAAACTGTGATAGTATGTTCTGCACCTTCTAGCCAGTGTCGCCATTCCTCAAAAGCTAATTTGATGGCTAAAAGCTCCCGATTGCCTATGTTGTAGTTTTTCTCTGCGGGTGAAAACCTACGAGAAAAGTAGGCACATGGGTGGAGTTTGCCCTGTAAGCCTGACCTGTGAGACAATACAGCTCCCATCCCCACCTCTGAAGCATCAACCTCCACGATGAAAGGAAAGGTGACATCAACATGTCTCAATATAGGTGCGGAACAGAACAGTTTTTTCAGTGTAGAAAAGGCAGCATGGGCCTCAGCTGACCAGTGGTGAGTATCAGCCCCTTTCTTGGTGAGACTGGTGAGGGGCGAGACTATGGTAGAATACCCCTTTATGAACCTCCTGTAGTAGTTGGCAAAACCCAGAAATCTCTGGAGTGCCTTCAGTCCTACAGTCTGAGGCCACTCCAGGACCGCAGAAACCTTCCCTGGATCCATAGAGAGGCCGGATGTAGAGATAATGTACCCCAGGAAGGCAACCGAGGTCACCTCGAAGAGGCATTTCTCCAGTTTGAAATAAAGCAGATTCTGTCTTAACTTCTCTAGAACAAACCTAACATGCTTGCAGTGTTCCGAGAGACCGGATGAAAAAATCAGTATATTGTCCAGATAGACTAGGACGAACTTCCCCAACACCTCCCTGAATACCTCATTAATCAACTCCTGGAAGACAGCCGGAGCATTACACAACCCGAAGTGCATCACCAGATACTCGTAATGCCCGTCGGGCGTGTTAAAGGCCGTCTTCCATTCGTCAGCATCCCTAATGCGAACTAGGTTGTAAGCACCTCTCAGATCTAGCTTTGAGAAAATCTTAGCGTTGGTAACCTGGGTGAATAAATCGTCAATCAAGGGTAACGGATAACGATTTTTCACTGTGATCTTGTTTAAGCCCCGATAGTCAATGCAGGGACGGAGGCCTCCATCTTTTTTTTTTTTACAAAAAAGAATCCTGCCCCTGCCGGTGAACGAGAGGGACGGATGAACCCTTTAGCCAAGCTTTCTCTGATGTATTCCTGCATAGCTAGCTTCTCAGGCCCAGACAGATTATAGAGGTGACCCCTGGGAGGCATACAACCAAATCTCAAATCGATGAGACAGTCCAAGGTACGGTGGGGGGGGGGGGAGTTTATCTGCTGATTTGGGACAGAACACGTCAGCAAATTCTGCATATTGTTTTGGCATACCTTCAATCTGAATCTTGGTGTTACCCACGGTTACTTTCGCTAAACAATGATGATAACAATGGCTAGACCAGCTCGTTAGCTGACCTGAAACCCAATCTATCTGAGGAGAGTGAAGTTGTAACCATGACATGACAAGAATGACGGTAGAGGTTGCCATACGCAGAACCAGAAACTGCAGATTCTCCTTATGTAGCACCCCAACATTGAACCTCAAATTCGGGGTTCGAGACAGATGATGTCTACTTTGCAGAGGAGAGTCATCTACAGCAGTGACCAAAACCTGTTGGTCTAATGGGAGTATAGGAATCCCCAAGTTTTTTGAAAACTCGTAATCTATAAAGTTAGCTGCTGAACCAGAGTCTACGAAAGCTTCAGTGGTAACAGTCTGGCCCTCCCATGTGACTGAACAGGGAAGGAGCAAACGATTGTTGTTTAGAGGTAAAGACTGCGCGCCTAGGGTATTACCTCTGACTACACCTAGGCAGCAGCGTTTCCCGACTTCTAGGGACAATTCTGCACCTTATGACCCTCCTCTGCACAGTATAAACAGAGCTGTTTTGTTTTCCTGCGATTCCTCTCCACCCGTGTCAATTTGGACTGTCCAATTTGCATTGGCTCTGGCGAAGGTGAGACGGGTGGAGGAGAGGCGTAGGAGACATATCTTACAGTGTTCTTACCGCGGGTTTGTTTCTGATAGCGTAATTGGCGATCAACCCGTACTGCTAAAGCAATAGCCTCATCAATAGTTATTGGTTCAGGGTGTCCCAACAGCAAGTCTGAGACTGCGTCTGACAACCCTGATAAAAAACAGTCTAATAGTGCAAATGACCCCCATCTAGCTGACACAGACCACTTCCTGAATTCAGCTGCATAGATTTCTACTGGATCCTTGCCTTGACAGAAAGTCTTGAGCTTCCGCTCAGCAGTAGAGGCAATGTCCGGATCATCATAAATTATGGCCATGGCCTTGAAAAATTCCTCAACTGACGTTAACGCCTCATGCCCTTCCTGCAGGCTATATGCCGAAGTCTGAGAATCTCCTGACAGAAGGGTCTTAATAAAAGTAACTCTCTGTGCCTCAGTTCCTGATGAATTGGGTCTCAGTTCAAAATATGACATTACTCGATTTTTAAAGTTCTGAAAGTCAGATCTATGACCAGAAAACCTTTCGGGTACAGACATGCGTAAGTCTGTAATTGGAGGAGATCGCACTGTGTTTACATCCGTCTGAAGGACATGTATGGACCCAGACAATGCTGTGATCTGGGTCTGATGACCGTCCAGCACCCTGATGAAATTTTCCACCGAGGTGGTGAGTGCATCAAGACGGCTGTTAAGTGCGTTCATTTTGTTTTTCAGGTCTGCCGTTCTGTAACGATCGGTGTCAGCACACAGAGAGAATCTGATTGTTGATGATCTTCAGAATCATCAACGATACAGATGTATACCTGATTATGGATGATCTGCATAATCACCAATAATACAGGTTGACTAACCTCTGGACACCTAATGAGTAATGTGTTAGATGAACTGTAGGCTATCTCCTGAGGAGCAGGAGATATAGATGACTCGGCCAAGAGCTACCTGGAAGGCAGGTGGCCCTGGGCAGTGCAGAAACTATCTCTAGATAGAAAAGACCTGGTAACCAGGGAAGCAGTATTGGATGGTGAACTGTACTGCAGCCAAAGGAGAAGACCACTGGCTGCTAACAGACCGGACTCTCTGAGGTGTGGGAGTCCTGGTTGCAACTGACACCTGGTGGAATGGTGTCCCTGCTAATACTGATCAACTGAACACTCAGGGAGAGTGACAGCTAGGATGGTCGGGCAGGCCAGGTCGGCAACACACAAGCAGATGAGGTACAGAGACAGGAGACTGATTCGGTAACCGGGTACGGGCAGGGTCTGGCAACAGATAGACAGATATGCAAGGTACAGAATCAGAAAGCAAGAGAAAGGTCGACAGAGCAAAAGGTCATAACATAAAAATATCACAGAATCCTAGACTGGGGTGTGAGCTCCTTGATCTCGACACCCGGGAACTAGTCTAGAGTATAACACAGTATAGACACAGAGTCCCTAAGCTTGGGTGTGAGGTCCTTGGTCACAACACCCTGGAACTGGTCTAAGATATAACACAGCAATGACACAGTATTCCTAACCTTGGGTGTGAGGTCCGTGGTCTCAACACCCTGGAACTGGTCTAAAGTATAACACAGCAATGACACAGTATCTCTAAGCTTGGGTGTGTGGTCCGTGGTCTCAACACCCTGGAACTGGTCTAAAGTATAACACAGCAATGTCACAGTATTCCTAAGCTTGGGTGTGAGGTCCGTGGTCTCAACACCCTGGAACTGGTCTAAAGTATAACACAGCAATGTCACAGTATTCCTAAGCTTGGGTGTGAGGTCCGTGGTCTCAACACCCTGGAACTGTTCTAACATATAACACAATAGTAATCTGGCTCAGTGTGAATTCCCAGGTCCTCTTGGTTCTAACACACTGTGGGATCTGACTGGTCTGAGTGCTCACACGTTAGTATTCGCAACGGCAGACAACCAGCAACTGACAGGCAAGAAGTATATATAGAGCAGCGCTCCTCAGCGCCGCCCAGCCCCACTCAGCCAATCACCTACTGCGCTGGGATCAGCTGATCGTCCTGATCAGCTGATCCCTCTCCTATTGGCATAAAGGGCCTGCCTCCTGGCGCGCGCGTAGCTCTCCATCTGTGTGCACTACTAGGTTCAGACACACCAGATGCATGCTGCTGTGTGGAAACCGCCGGTCTGAACGCGGAGACAGCCGCCCCGCTGCCAGACCGCACAGCGGTGTCTCCGCAATCCTTTACAACTGCCCATTAGAGATTAATAAAAAAGAAAGTAATTAAAGCGGATGCGAGATGAAAAACTAACTCTAACAAGTAACTATACATCTTATCTTAAGTTTAGATAGTTTACACAGCATATTTAGCTGCAAACAGCTTCAAAAGTTTGATTATTTATTGCTGTGATACAGTGAGGGCAGCCATGTTCTGTTTGTCACATTGTCACAGGCTGAGGGCTGGAGATACTATCATTTTGCCTGTGTGTAAATTCAGTTCCCTCTCCAACTCCCCTCTGCCTCTAAAATCAATGGCTAGTAACCTCCTCCTCCTCCTGCCCAGACTGAGCTCCCATAAACCCTTGCTACAGTGCTAAGGCACTCTTAAAAGCTGTGGGCGAGGCTTGTTTAGTTTATAGGGAATAAGAGTATTAAAAGAAAACAAAAAAAGCATTTGGCTTGAGGAATGTCCTATAAGCTATATGTAAGGAACACAATTATGCAATGAGTAAACGTTTATCTCAGATCCATTTTAATATGAACTCAACAGTTAAAAATGTCATATAATAGCAATAAAATAATCGGTTTCAAAATAGCGTTGTTTTTGCTTCCTTCGTTTCATTTTCAAATAACAGACATATGTATGTTTCCCTGAAAATAATCCCTCCCCCAAAAAATAAGCCCTAGCTGTATACTGGTAAAACATTGGACACTATGCTAGTGTATGGGGAGGAATGCAATCTCCTACCGCACCTCCCTTGTGGCTGTGTCCCCCTCCGTTCAGTTCACCTGTAAAAGGCTCCAGTATTCTAACTTGATCAGCGCCCTTTGACCCGGTTGCCGCACATGTGCTGTATGCTGGGTCAGCTCCGTGACCGCGCTCCCCTCTCATCATAATCAATGTGTGCGAGCTGTTGCATCCCCGGAACATATTGATTATGACAAGAGGGGAGTGTGGTCATGAAACCAACCCAGCTTACAGCGCATGTGCGGCGACCAGGTCAAAGGACGCCAACCATGTTAGGCAGCCACAATGAAGGTGCGGTAAGATACTGCACACCTCTCTATACACTAGCATAGCAACAGATTTTATTCCCCTCAAAAATATAAGCCCTCCCCTAAAATAAGCTCTAGTACATCTTATGGAGGAAAAAATTATAATAAGACAGTGTCTTATTTTCAAGGAAACAAGGGTAGCTGACATGTCTGTCTGCAGTGATATTTGATCAGGGTTTGCATGGAATTTTTCTCCAATATGGAGGTACCTCAGGTTTCAGACACAGTTTAACTTTACTGGGTTCTTCTTGAAACATATTTGCTATGGTCACAGGAGACAAAAATCTAGGCTGACATACAGCAGTCTATGAAACAATTCCTGCAATTGTACTCTCTATTGAAAACTACAACCAAGCTAGAGATTACAAATAAGAGAATATATAAGATGTATTTTGCTAGAAAGCAGGTGTGTATTTTATTAAAGAATTTTTAAATTAGTATGTTTGTTTCATCTTTCCTTTGAAGACTTTGTATATGAGCAAAATTCGGAAAAGCACAATTTACTTAGTCACCTAAGTGTAGTGTGGTACATCCGTCACCCGCATTAAAGTACCGTATACCTAAAGCAAAATCAAAATTTTAAATCAAGTGCATATTGGCTAAGTAATTCATCCTGAAAGTCTTCCTGCTGATTGTTGTCTTTAGGGCCCCTCCTTTTTCTTGTTCTTATGTTTTTTAATATTCAACTTTCTCCTCAGTCAAATCCTCTCCACAGGAAGTGCCGTGTACAAGAACTTTGAACTGGGCATGAGTTCTAAACCCAATGAAAGGAGGTGCAGGTATCCAAAACAAACAAGTGCACAAGCATTCTTTCATTGGACATGCGTGGTTCAGAACTCGCTCAATGTTTTGAATGCAAGTTGTGTAATCTGCCTGTGTATGGGCTCTGCACATCTGTGCAGCTAGTCAATTCAGGTGCAGTCTGTATTTGGAAGCACTGCCATCTCCTCTTGTTGTACAAAAATGTAAGTCTACTTATGGTTAGCTGCATACAGCTGATCAAGATAATGCCTGACTGGTAGCTACGGCCACAGGGCTCCGGCTGCATCTGTCTTTTTTTCACCTTTCTACCCTTGGACTCACGGGCCAGGACTGCTCCAAAGGTCTCCCTCCAGCTCCGCCACACCATTGAGCAGATGGGAGACACTTTGGCTCCCCAGGCCCCGGCAACGGTGCACACGTGCTGAGGTGCGGCTCAGCTGATGGCCCACGTGGTGCCGGCCCAAGCCGCTCCGCATCTTTCCACAACTGCCTCTTCACCACCACTGTCCAGGCATCCTCACTGCCGCTGCCTGAGCCACCGTGCAACCTGGAGATGTGATGCTGGCCCCAGCTGCTCCGAGGAGCCGGGCCCTGCTGGCGCTGCTCCAGCACTCTATCACCACTGCCCAGGGACATCAATGATTCGCGCTCACCTCAGCTGCCCAGTCTGCCACACCAGTGGGAAGCAGATCGATCTCACAGCCCACGGAATAGTCCCATGCTGCTGCCGCTCCACCGCACAGCTAGTAGTACAGGCTGGATCAAGCACCAGCTGCACCAGTGGCGTAGCTAAGGAGCTGTGGGCCCCGATGCAAGTTTTACAATTGGGCCCCCCAAGCACTCTATATATAACAATTGATACGGCACACCAAAACCTGCCAATGGCAACTACAGTGTCAAAGGTGCAAGAAGGGGATGGGGAACAGTTTATTAATGATTACCAGTATTCAAAGTATCTATAGAAGTGATTATTATTAGCACAGGACCAATAGAGAGCTAATACTGTAGTTGACAGAGGGCCCTTTGGTGCCCCTCTGGCTCAAGGGCCCTGATGCAGTCACTACCTCTGCACCCCCTATTGCTATGCCCCTGAGCTGCACAGCCCCAGCTGTGTCACCAGTGCACCAGTCACCAGTGCAGATGGGACTGTGTTCTGACTGCAGACCAGTGGCATAGCTAAGGAGCTGTGGGCCCGATGCAAGTTTTACAATGGGGCCCCCCAAGCACTCTATACATAACAATTGATACGGCGCACCAAAATCTGCCAATGGCAACTACAGTGTCTGAGGTGCAAGAAGGGGATGGGGAAGAGCTAGATAATGATTACCACTATTCAAAGTATCTATAGAAGTGATTATTATGAGCAGTAGCACATGACCAATAGAGCGTTAATACTGTAGTTGAGGGAGGGCCTATCGGGGCCCCTCTGGCCCAAGGGCCCTGATGTGATCGCAACCTCTGCAACCCCTTTTGCTACGCCCCTGCTGCAGACACTCTACCAGCAATCTACCTGTTGCTGCTTTAGCGGTCCCATGGAGGTATGGGTCCAGGAGGACTCACACATGATAATGGCAAGCTGGCTCTGTAATATCCCCAGCCATATTGCCAGAAGGGGGCAGCTCACAATCAGTCACATAAATCTAGCTGCACTCTGGAGCAGGTAGGGGGATTCTCTTCTCTCACACTCCGATATTTATTTCTGTGGTACAATGAGGGCAGCCATGTTCTGTTTGTCACAGGCTGAGGGCTGGAGATGCTATCAGCTTGCCTGTGTGTAATGTGACAAATGCAGTCCCCTCTCCTCCTCCCTTCTCCACTCTGCCTCTAAAATCAATGGCTAGTAACCTCCTCCTCCTCCTGCCCAGACTGAGCTCCCATAAGCTCTTGCTACAGTGCTAAGGCACTCTTAAAAGCTGTGGGCGAGGCTTGTTTAGTTTATAGGGAATTTGAGTAATAAATCAAAACAAAAAAAGTATTTGGCTTGAGGAATGCCCTATAAGCTATATGAAAGGAACACAATTATGCAATGAGTAAAATTCACTTTAAAGTGGATCCGAGATAAACCTTTACTCATTGCATAATTGTGTTCCTTACATATAGTTTATAGGGCATTCCTCAAGCCAAATACCTTTTTTGTTTTTTGTTTTGTTTTAATACTCTAATTCCCTATAAACTAAACAGGCCTCAACGTGCCTTGACACTCCATGTAGCAAGGGCTTATGGGAGCTCAGTCTGGGCAGGAGGAGGAGGAGGTTGCTAGACAGAGATTTCAGAGGCAGAGGAGAGGAGGGAGCAGGAGAGGCGAGTGACCTGAGGGCTGGAGATGCAGTTGCAGATTTCCTGTGTGTAATGTAACAAACAAAACATGGCCTTTGTCATTGTATCACAGGAATAAATTAACATGAAACTGTTGAAGCTGTTTGCAGCTAAATTTGCTGTGTAAACTATCTAAACTTTAGATAAGATATATAGACAAGTTACTTGTCATAGTTAGTTTTTCATCTCGGATCCACTTTAAAGCAGCCTACATTTGCATAGAGTTACCAGATAAGTTGCAATAGCTTAGAATTATTTGCATCTCACCGACCATCCCCAATCCTGAGCAAGTACTGGAAAGTTGATTTATTTGATATCTTTTATTGTAAGGCATATATTTATATATACAGCATAAAAAAAATTGGTTTGTGCTGCTCACCCCTTGGTAATTTATTTATAATTTTCCCCTGTGAGCCTGCATGACCACGCCCACCTCTAGCACAGTTAAGTATATAAATGAGTGCTTTGCACATGTTAAGAGAGTTCGTTTGGTAGCTAGGTGAAGGGTGAGGTGTTTTTAATTTCCTTTTTTCCCATCTAGTTGACATTTTAGGGTTTTTGGTTTAGTTCCCACTAGACTGCTTATAAAAACTGGCATTTTGCATGGTAGAGTAGGACTCACCAGATTGGGGACACTTTGGCGCAGTTGGTGAGCTTAAGCGCGTTAAAGCGTAACCAAGAGCCCCTGTCACTGTTTTCCTGTTGTGTGCTGCAGCCCCACTGTACTTATATATTTCTTATGGAGTCTGGGGACCTCCAGCGCTGCGTGCATGCTTTGCATAGAATTGCATAAAAAAAATTGGTTTGTGCTGCTCACCCCTTGGTAATTTATTTATAATTTTCCCCTGTGAGCCTGCATGACCACGCCCACCTCTAGCACAGTTAAGTATATAAATGAGTGCTTTGCACATGTTAAGAGAGTTCGTTTGGTAGCTAGGTGAAGGGTGAGGTGTTTTTAATTTCCTTTTTTCCCATCTAGTTGACATTTTAGGGTTTTTGGTTTAGTTCCCACTAGACTGCTTATAAAAACTGGCATTTTGCATGGTAGAGTAGGACTCACCAGATTGGGGACACTTTGGCGCAGTTGGTGAGCTTAAGCGCGTTAAAGCGTAACCAAGAGCCCCTGTCACTGTTTTCCTGTTGTGTGCTGCAGCCCCACTGTACTTATATATTTCTTATGGAGTCTGGGGACCTCCAGCGCTGCGTGCATGCTTTGCATAGAATTGCATAAAAAAAATTGGTTTGTGCTGCTCACCCCTTGGTAATTTATTTATAATTTCCCCCTGTGAGCCTGCATGACCACGCCCACCTCTAGCACAGTTAAGTATATAAATGAGTGCTTTGCACATGTTAAGAGAGTTCGTTTGGTAGCTAGGTGAAGGGTGAGGTGTTTTTAATTTCCTTTTTTCCCATCTAGTTGACATTTTAGGGTTTTTGGTTTAGTTCCCACTAGACTGCTTATAAAAACTGGCATTTTGCATGGTAGAGTAGGACTCACCAGATTGGGGACACTTTGGCGCAGTTGGTGAGCTTAAGCGCGTTAAAGCGTAACCAAGAGCCCCTGTCACTGTTTTCCTGTTGTGTGCTGCAGCCCCACTGTACTTATATATATATATATATATATATATATATATATATATATATATATATATACTGAGCTCCTTCAGAGGCCTAGGAAGTCGAAGTTGGCCCTGGCATGTTTTAGTCAGCGCAACAAGCGGATAATGAAATGCCAAAGGCATGATTTTATTCTTATACTGAAATGCTAGTAGTATACAATATTTATTTCCAAACTAAAAAATAATTTAGCTCAACAATGATTATGAGGCACATTTTTGTCTATAGTGTTTTTCAGGTCCAAAATGTTGTGGTTACTATAGCTGGAGGGCTTAGAGCTTTGCTGAATTTTTGGCAGAGACTCTTCCACAGGAAAGACAATGGAGTCTATTCAAAAAGTGTTTCCAGGAGGAGAATCCAGACAGAATTTAACTATTCATTCATTCTACTAAGAGAAAGCTGTTGATAAAAATAACGTTAGTGCATTGTGTATTTGTCCAGCCAGTACTGATAATTATGTAAAAATTCCATCCCTACCTGCAGTTAACATCAGTTCCAGTTGCACTGTTTGGGAAGTAAGATAATATACATAAAAACAAATGACCTCCGTCTCAAACTCTCCTTACAGCATGGGTGTTTTCTCTCTTCTGTTTCAGACACAAAAATGGTGGACAAGGCCAGATTTATGCAGCATAAAGAAAAATGACCAGCACATCAGCAAAAGAAATTAGACCAGGATGTAAGCTCACTTCTATGGCTCCATACACAGCGTGCCTCTGCCGACACACAACTTCCAGGCAATGAGAAAAGAGAAAGAGATGGCGGGCACTGCAGATAGTATACCATAAAAGCTTTAATTGGCATCAGGTGGTAAACCAGAGGAGGCCCCCGATGGAGAGCGCTCCCCCCTACCTTACAGCTGTTTCACAACGAATGTTGTTTCTTCAGAGGTTAAGCGGGGGTGCAGAGAGGCCAGATTTATACTTCTTCCTCACGTGGGCCAAGTTTCTTGTGATTGACCTTACATGTGCATCTTCCAAACACAGCAGCCATCCGTTATATGGGCAGCATTTCCTTTCCCACTCTACATCCTGCGCGCGCCATCTGGGCACTACCATCTCCAGGTATCTCAGCTGGAGGCCCAACATCTCTGCCACCCAGCGGAAAGCCCAGCAGTAGATTCTGACATGTTTCTACTCCACAACCATTGAATCGATCCTCTGCTCCTCCATCTTGGTCTGGTATGCTGATGCCACCGCCAGTGACAGGCACAAACTACAGAGGGTCATCAGGCTGGCGGAGAGGATCATCATGAGACCCCTGACTTCACTTGCCCTCCTGTACAATACAGGATTGAGCACCATGGCACTAAGGACTGAAAGTGACCCCTCTGACCCAAGCCACTGCTTCTTAAGTCCGCTCCCATCAGGCAGGAGGCTTTGGGCCATCTCCACCAGGACTACCAGACACAGAAACTATTTCTACCCCTCAGCTGTCAGCCTCCTGTACTCCCTCCACATTGCAGCGCTGTACAGCAATAAAAGACGGCAGAGCGGGGATGCGGGTGATCGCCCGCAAACCCACGCCCCAAGGACCTTCCACTGATCTGCGTTAGGCGTTCCTGTGGCTACCACCACGTCCACACCCAGGAGATGACACTACTTAAGATTTGCAAAGAAAAGCAGTACCAAGTTTCCAAGTTTGAAGGAAGGATCATCCTTTTTTCATCTTCCCTTTGGTTCTGGACTGGGCTTGCAATCTTTATAGGTGCTTTTGATTCAAGTTTTGGAAAGAAATTTTGTGCTGGATTCCAGATACTAAAAATTTTGCTGAATATCTGGGAAGTAATACTGGGTGAAGCTGATGTTTACAAACAAAGGTGACTGAGATATAGCATAATGTTAAGGTGGCCATACATCAGGCGACTTGGAGACCGATCAACCATCCAATTCGATTATTATATTCAAATCAGATGAAAAACGGTGCCGCCAAGTGCATGCCGGACCGACAATGTGACCAATTTCAGAACGAAATTGGTTGTATAAGTTGATTGCGCATGCTGCAAGATTTTGGGCCGACTTACTCAATTGGTTGTGCAGCGGTAACGGCGTGCAATTTCTGTCCGATCGACGAACATGACGAAACCCCCCCTCCCCCCGCTGTCCCCCTAATGTTAAGTGTCCCCTGTGCATGTTATACATTACCTGTCCACGGCCTCTGCTTGTCCTCTGCTGCTCCACATTCTACTCTACATACAGGCATCACGTGTATGACAAGTTTGAAAATTTCACCTAGGAGAAAACTCAGGAGAAAAATGTAATTGCATATGGGCCATAATATCTTTTTTGTGATGTTTTTGTCATGTGAACCAACAGATTTTCTTTGACACCATTATCCCTGATGCACGAATCATAATTCAAGTTAAAAACTATTTTGACAAATTGTACAAAGTTTCAAGTGATGAAAACCATCTTCATCGAATGGAAGCAAAACAAACTGTATATTTCTAAGTTAAAAGAAAATTTAGAAGATTATTTATTCCATTTTCTAAAGAAAAAGGCAGTTTTATATCATCCAATCCATTTATTATCCCAAAAGTATGTGATTAATTTTCTTTCCAGAGCTTTGAAAAAAAAATATTTAAATATCCTTCATCTGCAACAAATAAACAGCTCTAAGGCTGATCATAGATATGCAGATGTCTCACTGAGAATGATGGTTGGGGAGGCATCTGAATGTCTTTAAGGTTGTTTGGACCCACGCTATGTTGTGTGTAACCTCTTGGTAGATAATCCAAACTGTTACCTAATTCAAGAGAGAAAACAAAAAGCTAATAGGATTGTTTTATCAAGAAGGAGCAAAGAAAACTAAGCCAAAAGTTGAGTACTTGCCCAGAGTGGTTACATAGGCTTTAGTTGGTTAATGAGACAAGGCGAGCTTTTTATAAAGGGGCAAGCTGCTTGTTTTGCCTTAAAATGTTTTTCAAAATAACACTCTTTAGATCACCAGATTTAGAAAAGAGGCAATCAACTTAAATGATCGCCACTATTAAAATTAAATGGGATTTCCATTTCTGCATGATCGTTATTTAAAGAGACACTGAAGCCAGTTTAAAAATGGCTTTGTACCTTTTATTTATGTGAGGCATGTTTGCCCCTGTTAAAACACTGCTATCCCGTGGCAGAATGAGAGGTCTTTACCCCCCAAATCTGTGGCACACTGCGGGGAGCGCTTCTGTGAGAGGCAGAGCTTTTGGCTGTTGCTCTGCCTCTACACACGTCTATCAGTGCTGATCGATGCCTCTCCCCGCCCCTCTCAGTCTTCCTTCACTGAGAGGGGCAGGGGAGAGGCGGAGATCCGCGGCTCATTGACGCGCATGGAGGCAGAGCTGCAGCCGAAAGCTCTGCCTCCATGAGCAGCAAAATCCACGACCAAGAAAGTTGTGGATTTTGCACAGGGGATTTGGGGGGTAAAGACCCCTCGTTCTGCCACGGGATAGCGGCGGTTTAACAGGGGCAAACATGCCTCACATAAATAAACGATATAAAGCTGTTTTTAAACTGGCTTCAGTGTTTCTTTACTGTTTAGTGTATTTAGTGTCTGTATCAGCTCATTCAAACTGCCTACTAACCTATTATGTCAGCATGCGAGAATGAATTGCTTCACAAAGTAGGTAGTGCAGAGACGTGTGTAAGGTTAGACAATAAAATGTTATTACAACAGGAATTAATCTTGGGAAACGTGGAAAAAGTACACTATGAACTCAGGAATGCACTATTTTGGCTTCTTCTGAAACCCCATCCTTTTGTTGTCTAATTGCCATGTGGTTTGGATTTTAGACCTCCTGATTTAGCAATATTATCTAGATTAGCTTCTGAAAGTCAAATAATATCTTTGAAGTTACACAACGATATTGTCAGTCTAATACTAAAAAATATAAAAACTGCCATTAAACATTTTTGAAGTAAACTTAATGTATCTGCTTTGTGATTGTCTGAAGAGGCATGCCCAGGGCACAGTGTGTAATCTGCAAGACCATTAAAAAGGTCAGAGACTGCATTTTAGCGTTAACGCTTATGTACTTTTGTTGCTGTGCTTTGCTGTAATGTATACCACTATGCATTGTGGTGTCCAACACAAGCACTATCACATTCAATTTAATAGTACGGGGTTCCACTACAGTGAAGATGCACTGCACTATAATGCCCAGCCACTTACATTGCATAGTGTGAATGAAGCCTTGAAGCAAATCTGTGTTAAAAATTAGTTAAAAAGCAAAAATCAATCTACGCATATTGTGGGTGATAATGAGAACAAACTTGCTGTAGATCTTTCTACTTCATGTTTGCCTTTCATGGGGGAACAGGAAATCTGTGGCTATGTGCCCTGACTTTGCTTTCCTCAGTGTATGATTGTTATTTCCCCTGAAATGTTTGTCTTGCATCCAACTGTCATTTCTGTAATACTTGGTGGCAATGGCAAATAAAACAAGAAATATGACTGGTTGCTACAGATAACAAACACAAATGTTTCCCACACATGAAGCCCAGGGCAGCAGTTTTTTTCCTTTCTCACAGGAAAAGCTGTTCTAGATTTACCGAAGGCCGGTGTCCACTAATCTTGCTACCAATATCCCATGATTAGATATAGTGAAAGTTAGCCAATAAAGCAACTTAATAACAATAACAATAATATTTATATAGCGCTTTTCTCCCTGGGGACTCAAAGCGCTGTGACCCTGCATTATGCAGTCTCAAAGGCTCGGGAAAAGAGGTGAGTTTTTAGCCTTTTTTTAAAGCTGTCCAGAGAAGGAGCCTCTCGTACTGATTGTGGAAGTGAGTTCCATAGAGTAGGGGCTGCGTAGGAAAAGGCCCGAGCACCAAATGTTAAGTGTATCCTGGGAATAACCAGCTTCATCTTGTTGGCAGAGCGGAGGGTGCGTGAAGGGGCATAAAGTTCCAATAGATCCGCTATGTATTTGGGTCCCATGTGGTGTAGAGCCTTGAATGTCAGCAGGCAGATCTTAAAATTGATTCTCCATTTTACTGGCAACCAGTGAAGAGTTTGCAGTACTGGGGTGATGTGTGAGCTGCGGGGGGCATTGGCTAGGAGTCTGGCTGCAGCATTCTGTACTAGCTGTAAGGGGCGCAGAGCCTTATCTGTAGATCCGATGAACAGGGCGTTGCAGTAGTCTAGGCGGGAGGATACAAATGCATGAACCAGGGCAGGTAGGTCTTCAGCTGGGATAAGGTGTTTGATTTTCGCTATATTTCTTAGATGGAAGAAGGAAGACTTGACGACAGCTGATACCTGCTGTCTGAGTTTTAGATTTCCATCCAGGATCACCCCAAGGTTTCGCACAGAGTCTTTATACTGTACAGTATCTCCCCCAATTGCTAGTTTGAGGTGGTGAGCGTTTTGAACTTTATCCATCATGTGTGGACCACCTACCACCAACACCTCTGTTTTGTCAGAGTTCAGCCTCAGCCAGCTGGTGTTCATCCAATTTTGTAAATCCACTAGACACGCATTTATGGATGCTGATGGGTCTTGGGTGCCAGGCTTGAAGGACAGATACAGTTGTGTGTCATCTGCATAACAATGGTATCCTAGGCCATAGTTCTGGATTATTTTGCCCAGTGGGAGCATATAGGCTGCAAAGAGTAATGGTGATAGTACAGAACCCTGTGGAACTCCATAGGCAAGTGGCACTGGATTAGAGTAGTGTGTGCCCAGACATACTTGCTGTGTCCTGCCAGATAGGAAGGTCTGAAACCATCTAAGAACAGTACCCCTTAGGCCACAGTAATGAGGCAGAAAGGGGTGTGTACAATTTATGACTCAGGTATGAGTCTTACTTTATACACATAAAAGGCAATTTTTGAAAAGAACTACACTGAAGTGAAACATAAAGCAATCATAAGATTCTAACCACAATAATACAATGAATAGTAATATGATGTTTTTATTCATTTGCTAAACTTTGCAGAATTTGAGCACAGGTTCAGTTTAAGATTATTGCAATGTTTAATTTCTAAAGGTGACATCACAATGAAAAATTTATAATGCTGGGCTAATCCCTTTGCAGTTTACAGGGATTAAAGTGGTCTGAAAGTCAGCATTACTACTTTGCTCTAAAATATTCCTCAAAGCGTAAAACTACTATCCCAGAATTTTTTTTATCAGAACATAAAAATGAAATGGTTAAACCCGGCACTTTGTCTTGCTATTCAGCTTCAAATCTGCATCCAAACTGCAGATAACAGTATATTTGTTTACATTCCAATGCTGATAAATGTGTGTGTAACAAGTAAAAACACTTTCCGAGAAGCTGTCTCTACTTTAGGCACACACAGAGCGCAGAAGAACTCATTAGAAGATTTTGATATACTGTATAATAAAAAGCAGTTGGGATAAAATGCAATGACAGTTTTCAGGGCAAGAAAAACTACATTTCGGAAAAATGTAATTTGTAGACAGACTATATTACTTGTGCAGAAAAGCAAATATGATAACTGTATGAATAATACAAAGTAGAAAAACACATTTTTATTGAATGTTATGTCAGAGTTTCAGACCACTTTAACTGAGATATGCAAGGGAGCAGGCTATTATTAAAACATACTTTCTGGTTGAACTCGATGGACTGTGGTCACCTCTTTTCATTTCTGTTTTTCTTCATCTCCCGTTCAAGCTGGGATGTGCCACCTAGGGTAAAGACGGTGGTGGTAGATTGGGGCATAGCGGCTGAAAAGAAAGCAAGAGATCTGCCAGGCATTACAGTGCTATTGTGCTCCCATTGTCTCTGTCAATTATTATTAATGTTTGCTCCTCCATTCTTTAGGTATGAGACTCCTAAAAAGGACAGGAAGCTGGTAAATTTTTTCAGAAACACGAACAGTAGTGAAAAAAACACACTTGCTAACTATCCATTTTGAAACAGAAAATACTATTACTGTCTGTGTATGTCTGTTGAAGAGCTTTCCCCTCACTTCCTGCCCTTTGTAATACCCATAAGAGCAGTAGGTGGTGACATTCTCCCAAATGTGGACATGTGAACATAGGCGGTGTTAAAACCTGGTAAAATTATTATCCTTCATTGCTCTATTCAAATCCTGAATAAGTAGTTTGGGTGGAGTTAAGCATTAGATGTATGCATTAACTGATGACATACCATAATAAATGCTGTACCAGGACTTGCCACAAGCATGAAAAAAACATTTCCTTAATCCATTTTCCTGCTTTCCTCTATTTTTGTCCATCATATTCCTATACAGGAAGAAACGTGATCAACTGTGGTTTTCTTCCTATACAAATATTTTTTCAACATCTGTTAGTATTTGGTCTGGATTCCCAGCAATTTTAAAATGTCAAAATAAATTATTCACTTCTTAAAATGTCCAGTGATGTAAGTGATGTTGTCTCAGGTTGTTTAGCTTCTGAATTAGTTTTTTTTTAGCATGAATTAAATTAATCCTCTGTGCCCCAGTCCTTCAATCCTGAGTCGAATAATCATTTCAGACTGGAAGTTTGGATTGCATAAAAGTGAAACCAATAGGTATATAAAATTCAAAAATGTTCCTTTGTTAAAAAAGATAAGGAAAATCATGAAACTGTGTTTCCTGGACTAGTAAAACTCCCGATTTGAAGGAACAACATACACTGATATGCATGTCTGTCACCACTTCCATATACTATGTGGAGATACTACATTCTGAATCTGCTGCAACATGTAATAAAAACAAAAAGAGGTCACAATTGTACCTAAAAGTTTAGTAATTTGGTGTAGATTCATTATAGCATAACTGGGGAAAAGAGCAGTGTATGGATAGAATACAATGCTGTAAAGAGCTTACCTCCTGGTACCGGTGATGCAGAGAGCTCTTCCAAGCTCCAGCTTTCCTCTTTCCAGCCATGTGGCATCTGCACTGATGGCTTTCTTGAATGGTCACGTATGCACACTCATGTGTCCTATTCCCTCCGCCACTGACATTAGCAGCCAGAGGGTAATTGATTAGTATAAAGTGACCAATGGATCACTTTGTTGCTTTTGAAGCATTGGGCTGCAGTTGTCCCATCCATTTGCTTCCTGCACCAATAAAGGTGTGCCCTTATCAGTGTGGTCTTGCCTGTGATAGCAGATAGTTTACTAGTGCTATACTGCTGGGTGTATTCTGTTCTGACACATTGGGTAGACATGTTCAGTCTCCCATTCTAGCAGGGGCTTGACTTCAAGTGAAGAGTGTGGTGGAGATTATGATATAGGATCTGAAGGGAAACTGATGAAAGCCAGAGAAGCTTACAAATGCAGTCTGTATGGATCCTTAGTAAGCACGTTTCATACATGTACACCCCAACTAACATACGCAGTGGCTGGATACTGTAATGGTTAAGGACTCTGCCCCTGACATAGTCCACATGGGTTCAAATCAGGCTCTTCCTGATCAGTAAACCAGCACCTATTCAATAGGGGTTCCTGAGCAAGACTCCCTAACACTGCTACTGAGTGCACTCTAGTGGCTGCCTTGCAAGTGCTTTGAATCCAGCAGGAGAAAAGTGCTATACAAATATCAAAATTATTATCATAACTATTTCCACTATTTTTAAAATGGCTTAAAATATGATTATATAATACATGCTGCACTAACCCTTCAATCATGCTTCCCATTGATGGCCAAGTAAATTATCCTGAACAATCAAGAATGGTTTATGATCTTTAATGGCCTACAGTAACATATAGGGTTCAATTTTCCAAGCATCTTCTAAACTGGAAAGCAATGAAGACCATGGGAGGACATAACTGATAAAAACTTTTTCTGGACTGGGCTGGTCTGGACTTTTTATATTTATTTAGAAAACCTTGGGAACTCACTTCTGGGTAAAATCCAAAAAAGGTAAATAGATTTGCACGGTGTTCATAGTTGTGGCTATGATGATTAAAGACCAGACCTGCGTTATCTATGAATAGCTGAGACACATCTTGGTCATATTAGAATATAATGGGATTTGCTGAAACTGTTAGTGCACTAGTGGTTGTACTATTTGCAGTCATATGTATGCCTCATCTGTGGGATATTTTCAGTGACGTAGCTAAGGAGTTATAGGCCCCGGGGCAAATTTTACAATGGGCCCCCCAAGCACGATATACATAACAATTGATATGGCACACCAAACCCTGCCAAAGACAACCACAGTATCAGAGGTGCAAGAAGTGAATGGGGAACAGTTTGTTAGTGATTACTACTATTCAAAGCATCTATACAAGTGATTATTAGATGTACAGGACCAATAGAGAACTAATACTGTGGTTGTGGAAGAGCCTCTCGCCCTCCCCCCCTCCCCCGCCCTTCCCACCGGCCCAAGGGCCCCGGTGTGGTCGCAGCATCTGCATCCCCTATTGCTACACCACTGGATATTTTTAGATAAATCCAAGCCATTCTGGGATTATTCAAATATGTTCTTAAAGTGAATCTCCAGATTAAAAATCTATTGAGCAGTAATGAAAAAGCTTGGTGTTTCTTTAACAGTTTCACAGCATCAGAACTTTGATTTTCTTAGCAAAGCCTTATTTTTAGCTGCACAGAAGCTAAGCTCCGCCCCATCAAAGAAAACTGCCCGGGCAGTTGCAAAGCATGATGGGATTTCTGATGTTGTTATTCTCATTGCTTAGCAAGTAGGAAGGGTGATCGGGACACAGGACAGTTGGAACTGTGTCTCATGCTCCCTGTCACCTCCTTACAACCAAAAATATGGCTGCCCCCATGAAATCAGTGACAAATGTTTGCCTGTTCCTTTAAAACAGTGTGGGTAAGAGATTATATTACCTATCCATTTTACTTAACTTAACTAGTGCAACTTAATGACAGTCTGTTTGTTTAGGATGAAGTTCCCCTTTTAATGTGTTAACATACAACAGTAAAACCACAAACAGTAACTCACTAACTTTTGAGAAATCATCATTATCTTTTTGAGTGACCTAGACATGAATTGAATATTTGTACCATCTAACAGCAGTTTTCAAAAAAAAATTCAGTTCAAGTTGCTGAGCCACTTTTCTTCTCCAGTGTTCTCCAAAACAAAATAGAGAACAAATATAGAGAATACAGAGTAAATCAACCCCAGCGAGCACCGGGGATAAAACATGACAGTCGAGTCTTAGCTAATATATGAACTACCTTCGATGGGAAATAACTATAAATTATACTGTCTAGTATAATATACTTTGCATGCAAACCATATTGGAAGCTAAAGTTCCTCCTAGTTTAATAAATGTTAGCACTTTTCTAGGATGCAGGGCATGCATTTTTTCAGTCTGACAGGGTGGTGTATGCCTGTGCGATTAACCATTCAATTGCAACATGTGTTCAGGGACGCGCAGCCTTTCCCCCCACTTTTAACTTTGTAACTATTTAATTGTCAGGTTAGCTGCTCCCAGCCCCTCCTCTTGAGTTTCCTTTTTGCATAATAAGTAGTAGCAGATTTGCATATGATTTGCATCTGAATTGAATGCAAATTGTGCATAAAATCTATGTAGGTGCTTCACACTGAGCTGGTGGTCATTTCAAATGCAGTCTTAGTGGTATGCATTTTTCTTTGCTTAGCTGCTCCCAAGGTTTTAAATTTAGGTTAGGTCACTTGCCCGGAGGTTTGCCTCACCCTGGCGCAAGTGTCTAGTATAATATACTTTGCATGCAAACCATATTGGAAGCTAAAGTTCCTCCTAGTTTAATAAATGTTAGCACTTGTCTAGGATGCAGGGCATGCATTTTTCAGTCTGACAGAGGCGGTGTATGCCTGTGCAATTAACCATTCAATTGCAACATGTGTTTAGGGACGCGCAGCCTTTCCCCCCACTTTTAACTTTGTAACTATGTAACTGTCAGATTAGCTGCTCCCAGCCCCACCTCCTGAGTTTCCTGTTTGTATAATAAGTAGTAAAAGATTTGCATATGATTTGCATCTGAATTGAATGCAAAGTGTGCAGAAAATCTATTTAGGTGCTTCACACTGAGCTGGTGGTCATTTCAGATGCAGCCTTAGTGGTATGCGCTGGCGTTCTCCTCGCTGTTCAACAAAATGTAAGTTACACACTTTTTTTTGCTTAGCTGCTCCCAAGGTTTTAAATTTAGGTCAGGTCACTTGCCCGGAGGTTTGCCTCACCGTGGCGCAAGTGTCTAGTATAATATACTTTGCATGCAAACCATATTGGAAGCTAAAGTTCTTCCTAGTTTAATAAATGTTAGCCCTTGTCTAGGATGCAGGGCATGCATTTTTCAGTCTGATAGAGGCGGTGTATGCGTGTGCGATTAACCATTCAATTGCAACATGTGTTCAGGGACGTGCAGCCTTCCCCCCACTTTTAACTTTGTAACTATGTAACTGTCAGGTTAGCTGCTCCCAGGCCCTCCTCCTGAGTTTCCTGTTTGCATAATAAGTAGTAGCAGATTTGCATATGATTTGCATTTGAATTGAATGCAAAGTGTGCAGAAAATCTATTTAGGTGCTTCACACTGAGCTGGTGGTCATTTCAGATGCAGCCTTAATGGTATGCGCTGGCGTTCTCCTCGCTGTTCAACAAAATGTAAGTTACACACTTTTTTTGCTTAGCTGCTCCCAAGGTTTTAAATTTAGGTTAGGTCACTTGCCCGGAGGTTTGCCTCACCGTGGCGCAAGTGTCTAGTATAATATACTTTGCATGCAAACCATATTGGAAGCTAAAGTTCCTCCTAGTTTAATAAATGTCAGCACTTGTCTAGGATTCAGGGCATGCATTTTTCAGTCTGACAGAGGCGGTGTATGCCTGTGCGATCCCATATTAGAATATAATGGGATTTGCTGAAACTGTTAGTGCACTAGTGGTTGTACTATTTGCAGTCATATGTATGCCTCATCTGTGGCATAACTTTGTAACTATGTAACTGTCAGGTTAGCTGCTCCCAGCCCCTCCTCCTGAGTTTCCTGTTTGCATAATAAGTAGTAGCAGATTTGCATATGATTTGCATCTGAATTGAATGCAGAAAATCTATTTAGGTGCTTCACACTGAGCTGGTGGTCATTTCAGATGCAGCCTTAGTGGTATGCGCTGGCGTTCTCCTCGCTGTTCAACAAAATGTAAGTTACAAATTGTTTTTGCTTAGCTGCTCCCAAGGTTTTAAATTTAGGTCAGGTCACTTGCCCGGAGGTTTGTCTCACCATGGCACAAGTGTCTAGTATAATATACTTTGCATGCAAACCATATTGGAAGCTAAATTTCCTCCTAGTTTAATAAATGTTAGCACTTGTCTAGGATGCAGGGCATGCATTTTTCAGTCTGACAGAGGCGGTGTATGCCTGTGCGATTAAGCATTCAATTGCAACACGTGTTTAGGGATGTGCAGCCTTTCCCCCCTCTTTTAACTTTGTAACTGTCAGGTTAGCGGCTCCAAGCCCCTCCTCCTGAGTTTCCTGTTTGCATAATAATTAGTAGTAGATTTGCATATGATTTGCATCTGAATTGAATGCAAAGTGTACAGAAAATCTATTTAGGTGCTTCACACTGAGCTGGTGGTCATTTCAGATGCAGTCTTAGTGGTATGCGCTGGCGTTCTCCTCGATGTTCAACAAAATGTAAGTTATACATTTTTTTTTGCTTAGCTGCTCCCAAGGTTTTAAATTTAGGTTAGGTCACTTGCCCGGAGGTTTGCCTCACCGTGGCGCAAGTGTCTAGTATAATATACTTTGCATGCAAACCATATTGGAAGCTAAAGTTCCTCCTAGTTTAATAAATGTTAGCACTTGTCTAGGATGCAGGGCATGCATCTTTCAGTCTGACAGAGGCGGTGTATGCCTGTGCGATTAACCATTCAACTGCAGCATGTGTTTAGGGACGTGCAGCCTTTCCTCCCACTTATAAATTATACTGTATATACTGAATTGAAACAGCAAAATTGTATATATATATATATATATATATATATATATATATATATATATTTCTTTTTGGCAGTCCCAACATGACCTTGAAATTGGCTCTATTATATTATCCGCACATGTTTTTAATTGAACCTCCGAGTGTTCAGTTGGAGCCGCTCTGGCAAGCCTTGCATACAGTAATCTTTTGTCAGGGGTTATGTGATTGAAAGTTGTTTTGAGAACTGAAATACCTACACATGTATTGTATATTCTCTATACAATAGTGGAAATGCTGTTAACATTCAAAAATCATATGATGATCACCTTCTGCATGGCTTAAAAATATAGTTTGTCACTTTAGGGTGCTACAACTGAACAGTTACAGTCATTGTTGATGCTCCCATCAAACAGGTAGAAAAATCAATCCTCTTTCAAACAAAGAGCCTGGTATGTACCTCATCATGACCCTGAGCCAGGCCTTATTTCATGATCAAATTTGCCAAAACATTGCGTGTGGAGCCTTCATATGTCATAAGAAGTGCTATTACATTTAAAAGACCAATAAACCTAAACTACAATCTGGTTTATATTTAAAATGCTATTAACAACATTTACAGACAACTAAGTAAAACTTAAATGTGCAGATCAGAAATAGAGCTATTTCACAAAACTTCCTATTGGGCAAACACAGTAGCAGCCCTTGTGGGCAAATATGAGGATTAAGGAAAAGTTCAGTCAACCTCTTGAAGGAAAACGTTTTGATTTTGACTTTTCTAGGTTTTCCACACTAATTCTGCTAGAGAATCATTACATCAAAATCTGATATAAACCTATCATTTTAAATCTCAGGTACCACTAGATATAGGAGAAATGGCATTGAAATATGGGACAATCATGTCTGATGTAAAACTTTTTGTGAACTTTAACATATAGAGCCTCATATATTGGTCTGTAGAGGGATGCAAGGTTATTTTTGTATTATTCTCCCTGGCATTATGATTGTTTACAGATTTAGGGCTTGATTCACAAAGCGGTGCTAACCTACTTAGCACGTCTAAAGTCTTTAGACGTGCTAATCAGGGTGCTAAGTAGGTTAGCACCGGATTTCTCAATCAGATCGCGCGCTAACTTTGCGCGCGCAAAGTTTTACGCGCGCTAAGTCCCATAGACTTTAATGGACACTTTGCGCGGAGCGCCCTGCGCTCTGTGCAGTACGCGCATAAAGTTTTGTGCGCGTAAAGTTTTATGCGCGAAAAGCTTGTTTAGACGTGCTAAGGGGGTTTTCACAGGCGTGCTAACAGTTAGCACCGCTTTGTGAATCAAGCCCATAGGATCTAAAAGCCATGCATTTTTTCTCACAAGCTTTTAGACCCTAAAAAACATACCACAGAGAGATCTGCAGCAGCTCCTGCATATAACTCACTCAGGCACGGGATTACCTCTCTGAGCTCCGCATTCCCATCTCAAAGGAGGTTAAATGCAGTGAATGCATTTTGTGAAGCCTCACTGTCCACCAGAGACCTCACACTAAAGCCCTTTGCCTTTAACAGAGGAGTACAGTGTATAGCTAAACATATAGAAAGGAATTCTCTTTGGCATTTCACTCAAGTTTTGTTACATTATCAAGCAGTAATTGAAAAAGCTATGAAATTAGGCAGTGACACAAAGCAGCTTTTTCTGTAAGACAAACTTCTTTCTAACGCTGTTTTCAATTTTTGTCTAAAATAAGCCAAGACTTAGAAATTCAAAGGATTAAAATATGAAGCAATATAGAATTGTTTATTAGATTTAAATGAACTCCCCATCCAACTCATTTGTTTTCATTTATTTACTGTGAAATAATTCAAATTGTGCAATTAAAACAAAACTATATATAAACAATATATATATATATATATATATATATATATATATATATATATATATATATATATATATATATATATATATATATATATATATATATATATATGTATATATATATGTATGTGTATATATATATATATATTTATATACATATATATATATATATATATATATTTATATATATATATATATATATATATATATATATATATATATATATATATACAGTGGGTTGCAAAAGTATTCAGCCCCCTTGAAGTTTTCCACATTTTGTCATATTACTGCCACAAACATGAATCAATTTTATTGGAATTCCACATGAAAGACCAACACAAAGTGGTGTACACGTGAGAAGTGGAACGAAAATCATACATAATTCCAAACATTTTTTTATAAATGAATAACTGCAAAGTGGTGTGTGCGTAATTATCCGGCCCCCTTTGATCAGTCAGTCAGTTGCCTATAGACATTGCCTGATGAGTGCTAATGACTAAATAGAGTGCACCTGTGTGTAATCTAATGCCAGTATGTATTTACAGCTGCTCTGTGAGGGCCTCAGAGGTTGTTTAAGAGAATATTGGGAGCAACAACACAGTGAAGTCCAAAGAACACACAAGACAGGTCAGAGATAACGTTATTGAAAAATTTAAAGTAGGCTTAGGCTACAAAAAGATTTCCAAAGCCTTGAACATCCCACGGAGCACTGTTCAAGCGATCATTCAGAAATGGAAGGAGTATGGCACAATTGTAAACCTACCAAGACAAGGCCATCCACCTAAACTCACAGGCCGAACAAGGAGAGCGCTGATCAGAAATGCAGTCAAGAGGCCCATGGTGACTCTGGATGAGCTGCAGAGATTTACAGCTCAGGTGGGAGACTCTGTTCATAGGACAACTATTAGTCATGCACTGTACAAAGTTGTCCTTTATGGAAGAGTGGCAAGAAGAAAGGCATTGTTAACAGAAAGCATAAGAAGTCCCATTTGCAGTTTGTCACAAGCCATGTGGGGGACACAGCAACCATGTGGAAGAAGGTGCTCTGGTCAGATGAGACCAAAATGGAACTTTTTGGCCAAAATGCAAAACGCTATGCGTGGCGGAAGACTAACACTGCACATCACTCTGAACACACCATCCCCACTGTCAAATATAGTGGTGGCAGCATCATGCTCAGGGGGTGCATCTCTTCAGCAGGGACAGGGAAGCTGGTCAGAGTTGATGGAAAGATGGATGGAGCCAAATACAGGGCAATCTTGGAAGAAAACCTCTTGGACATTGCAAAAGACTTGAGACTGGGGTGGATGTTCACCTTCCAGCAGGACAATGACCCTGAACATAAAGCCAGGGCAACAATGGAATGGTAAAAAAAAAAAAAAAACATATCTATGTGTTAGAATGGCCCAGTCAAAGTTCAGATCTAAATCCAATCGAGAATTTGTGGCAAGATCTGAAAACTGCTGTTCAAAAATGCTCTCCATCTAATCTGACTGAGCTGGAGCTGTTTTGCAAAGAAGAATGGGCAAGGATTTCAGTCTCTAGATGTGCAAAGCTGGTACAGACATATCCTAAAAGACTGGCAGCTGTAATTGCAGCAAAAGGTGGTTCTACAAAGTATTGACTCAGGGGGCCGATTTGTTTGGAATGATGTATGATTTTCGATCCACTTCTCACATGTACACCACTTTGTATTGGTCTTTCATGTGGAATTCCAATAAAATTGATGCATGTTTGTGGCAGTAATGTGACAAAATGTGGAAAACTTCAAGGGGGCCGAATACTTTTGCAAACCACTGTATGTATGTATGTATGTATATATATATATATATATATATATATATATATATATATATATATATATATAATTGCGCAAAAGGTGGATCAGCGCAACACCAGGCCGCCACTTGATTAGCCGCACCCAGGCTATGCATATACATAGGTTAGGATTTAGTTAGTGTTAGGCCCCTCCCATGGAGGATTGACTTCTTTGCAGTGGGAGGGACGAGTACTTAATAGGTTGCATGCAAGCTGTTACAGGAAACCAACATCCTCCAGTGGTAGACAGGTCATGTGTATGCTCGGTGTGTATTATATCCCACAAGTGGGGCTTGCACTCTTTTTGCAGGTAGGCACTTGCCTGTTTTTAAGTAGCGCTGTTCATTTCCTTGCTCTATATATATATATATATATATATATATATATATATATATATATATATATATATATGTATATATATATATATATATATATATATATATATATAATGGACAGAGCAAACTTTGTTCTAATTTTGGTTCAGTACATCACCACAATGAATTTTAAATGAAACAACAGCTTTAATATGGTGGGATGAACTAAAAGATTGCATAAAAAATGTGAGGCAACTAAACCATTTTTTTAACATAATTCCTTTATTTCAGTAGCAAATTAAATAACTGGAAGCTATGCACGCCCGAGCCATCATACGGCCACCACCATGTTTTAAAGAAGATGGGGGTATGTGATGCTGTAATCCAGCTAAATGTAGTGTGATGGCTTGGGCATGTATGGCTGCCAGTAGCACTAGGACACTTGTGTTTGTTGATGATATGACACAGGTCAGAAGCAGCCAAATTAATTATGAGGTGTTTAAAGCAAAGAAGTGGAAAATTCTTGAATGGCCAAGTCAGTCACCTGATCTTAATCCAATTTAGCATGTATTTCACTTGTTGAAAACTAAACTCCAGACAGAAAGGCACACAAACAAACAGCAATTGGAACAAGAGCAAAGGAGTGTCCGCAACACTACACTATGATAATGATGATAAGAGTGTGCAAGGGCTCAAAAAACATGTAAAAATTTGCAAGAACAGAAAGCCCATAAACACAGCACCACTCTAATGAAATGGTAACATTTATTCAAAAAATATATATATAATATTGATACAAAATGACATCTTATAGTTCCAAACAAAAAATAAAAACAATTAAAACCGACCAATTGGTCCAAAATGGTTACAGCTGCCTACAATCATGTCTAATGAATATAAAGAAGTACAATCCACCACATGAGTAAAATTGCAAATGTGGCACAGAATAATATCTGTATTATGACCGCCTCAGTGTGCATCTAAACAGAGCACACTCAAGGTTGAACCCGGGTTCAGTAAACACACAATAAATGTACATATCCACATACAAGTGCAAGGGGAATAATAAAACAGTTAGTCCCTGTTAAGAAATAAATATAAATATTAACCAGTGCAGACTGCTATATATATACACTCTAGGAGCAGCCTATGGAAAAGTGCATAGTGAAAATGATAAAAAAGAGAAAGAGGAAGATACTTAGCCCGGGCAGACCAAGAGGGGCGAAGACAGCGCAGCTGAGATGAGTAAGGTCCCTTCAGAACAGTCCCGCAAGCTCCGCGGGCGTCACCCCGCTTTTAAAGGAGAGGAGAGGAACACCACATTGCAGGACGCCAGATCGGCGTTTAAATAGAAGGTGCAGAGAGCGGAGCAGGCGCCCCAGAGATCCCCGCGCGTCAACCGGATGTGACGTCACGGGGACGGAAATAGAATCATGCTGGAATCCAGGAAGAGAAAACCACGTTGGAGCGCAAGCGGCAAGCAAGCCGAGGTGAGTAAACGCAGCTCAATGCCCATGACAACAGATAGACAGCAATAGAACAAGAATATGGAGCAGCCAGGGAATGGCCGAGCAGAGCAAGTGATCACCAGAGAAAGACATATAGGGCTAGATAATACATTGTAAGACAATAATATCACTAAATCATTATGATGTACTAAGCAAACGATCAAAATACCATAATACAATATACATGTATATATAAGCACAATTAACAATGGAAGGGAGTCCAGATATATAGTACTGGGGCATATGGGGGCAAAGTTCATCCTAGTCCAGATCTTTGAAAGGTCAGGCAGTTCTTATTTAATATTAGATAGGATGGGCACACCAACGGGTCCGTCCAAAACGTCCAGAGTCCACATGAGTCCACAGGATTAAGGCATATAATAACCACGGATAACATAGAACAGGTTCAGGAACAGTGGCCAAAAACGTCCATACATCCATAAATCAGATGAAAACAGCATGTCATAAATATAATTCGATCTATATGAAGAAAATATATATTAGTCACCATGGATACATATATATATATATACATATATCACCAAAGAAAATAAACCATGAATCATGTTAAAAAACCTGTCCAATCAATTTCCTCATTCATGCCCCGTGGGGCCATGCTGTCCAGTTGGTAAATCCATCTGGCCTCACGTTTAAGTAGGGCAGCTACTAAATCACCTCCTCTCAAACCTAATCTAATCTGGTCAATCCCACAGACCCGTAGCCCTGTATAGCGACCGCCATGCTCAAAAAGAAAATGGGCTGCCACTGAGGTTAAGACTTGATTGTTCTCCAGATCACGTTTGGCTAGTCTGATCTTAGATAGGTGTTGCTGAATTCTAGTTTTCAACATGTTCTTAGTTTGTCCAACATAAATTTTGCCACAAGTGCAAATCAAGGCATATACCACACCCCTCGCTTTACAATTGATGTATCCGTATAGTTTAAACTGTACAGTTTAAGATGGTACTAAACAGTTTAAACTATACGGATACATCAATTGTAAAGCGAGGGGTGTGGTATATGCCTTGATTTGCACTTGTGGCAAAATTTATGTTGGACAAACTAAGAACATGTTGAAAACTAGAATTCAGCAACACCTATCTAAGATCAGACTAGCCAAACGTGATCTGGAGAACAATCAAGTCTTAACCTCAGTGGCAGCCCATTTTCTTTTTGAGCATGGCGGTCGCTATACAGGGCTACGGGTCTGTGGGATTGACCAGATTAGATTAGGTTTGAGAGGAGGTGATTTAGTAGCTGCCCTACTTAAACGTGAGGCCAGATGGATTTACCAACTGGACAGCATGGCCCCACGGGGCATGAATGAGGAAATTGATTGGACAGGTTTTTTAACATGATTCATGGTTTATTTTCTTTGGTGATATATGTATATATATATATGTATCCATGGTGACTAATATATATTTTCTTCATATAGATCGAATTATATTTATGACATGCTGTTTTCATCTGATTTATGGATGTATGGACGTTTTTGGCCACTGTTCCTGAACCTGTTCTATGTTATCCGTGGTTATTATATGCCTTAATCCTGTGGACTCATGTGGACTCTGGACGTTTTGGACGGACCCGTTGGTGTGCCCATCCTATCTAATATTAAATAAGAACTGCCTGACCTTTCAAAGATCTGGACTAGGATGAACTTTGCCCCCATATGCCCCAGTACTATATATCTGGACTCCCTTCCATTGTTAATTGTGCTTATATATACATGTATATTGTATTATGGTATTTTGATCGTTTGCTTAGTACATCATAATGATTTAGTGATATTATTGTCTTACAATGTATTATCTAGCCCTATATGTCTTTCTCTGGTGATCACTTGCTCTGCTCGGCCATTCCCTGGCTGCTCCATATTCTTGTTCTATTGCTGTCTATCTGTTGTCATGGGCATTGAGCTGCGTTTACTCACCTCGGCTTGCTTGCCGCTTGCGCTCCAACGTGGTTTTCTCTTCCTGGATTCCAGCATGATTCTATTTCCGTCCCCGTGACGTCACATCCGGTTGACGCGCGGGGATCTCTGGGGCGCCTGCTCCGCTCTCTGCACCTTCTATTTAAACGCCGATCTGGCGTCCTGCAATGTGGTGTTCCTCTCCTCTCCTTTAAAAGCGGGGTGACGCCCGCGGAGCTTGCGGGACTGTTCTGAAGGGACCTTACTCATCTCAGCTGCGCTGTCTTCGCCCCTCTTGGTCTGCCCGGGCTAAGTATCTTCCTCTTTCTCTTTTTTATCATTTTCACTATGCACTTTTCCATAGGCTGCTCCTAGAGTGTATATATATAGCAGTCTGCACTGGTTAATATTTATATTTATTTCTTAACAGGGACTAACTGTTATATTATTACCCTTGCACTTGTATGTGGATATGTACATTTATTGTGTGTTTACTGAACCCGGGTTCAACCTTGAGTGTGCTCTGTTTAGATGCACACTGAGGCGGTCATAATACAGATATTATTCTGTGCCACATTTGCAATTTTACTCATGTGGTGGATTGTACTTCTTTATATTCATTAGACATGATTGTAGGCAGCTGTAACCATTTTGGACCAATTGGTCGGTTTTAATTGTTTTTATTTTTTGTTTGGAACTATAAGATGTCATTTTGTATCAATATTATATATATATTTTTTGAATAAATGTTACCATTTCATTAGAGTGGTGCTGTGTTTATGGGCTTTCTGTTCTTGCAAATTTTTAAACAGCAATTGAAAGCTGCAGTAAAGGCAGCACTGTGCATGACATCATGACCACGTTATGCGCATGCACAAAGAGCTCCTTGCAGCGGGCGCAGAATGTAGGATGCGTGCAGACGGGCCAGCCCCTGCGCATTAACGTCCGACCCGGAAGAGGTTGCCGGGGGGCCTCAGGTAGGAAAGGAGGGGGACAGAGGAGAACAGGGGGGAGTGGTGGCCATCAGGACTGCTTGCAGAACATGCTTGCTCCCCCCGTTTCTCTTAGTTAGTTCAGCTCTAGTTTCCTTTAAAGAGGACCCACAATGACCCATAGCAGAACATAAACACTTAGTTACTTCGGTAAATCAACTGACGTTCCTGTTTACTGTAAATAAAGGAGGAAAAAAATCCAACAGTCATTCACTTTGCCAGCAGTAAAGATGCATCACTAATAAACATACTTCTTATTTGTTTATGTTTGCACATATATTAAATTTAAAAAAATGTTGCCAAAGTGCGCATTTAAGTAATTACTCATTTCAGTTGCCTTTATATTTGTGTCTGTGCTATCATAGAAGAGTTTCTTTAGATAAGCGTTCACTTCGGTGTTGCTCAATGTTAGTGTCCTCCTCTCTGGTGCTATTCAGGGTGATGGCAGTCTTTGGTGGTTTATGGATGTTAATATGTGCTGCAGAGGCTTTGCATGCTGTGTCAGATATTTTACATGATGTCTTCCAGAACCAAGGAGCAGAAGCAGCTAAGCATCAATTACAGATTACCACAAAAACATGTACACTATAAAGGAGTCCAGGATGATCAAACATACCAATGAAAGCTCTATATGCCATAACATTATGAAAAAATAAATCCAATGAACAATATTAGTGCTCAGAAAAATGATGTACTCTCAGGTAGGTGAGATGTCATGTAATAATAACTTGATGGGTGAATGTTCATTAATAAAAGTACTGAATGCACTCAGCTCAGAGTTTCTATGTTCTCTTCATGTCTGTGTAGGCTTCCTCCAGGCGCTCTGGTTTCCTCCCACATCCCAAAAACATACAGATAAGTTAATTGGCTTCCCCCTAAATTGACCCTAGTCTACGATACTAGATTGTGAGCCCCTCTGAGGGACAGTTAGTAACAAGAAAAATATACTCTTTACAGTGCTGTGGAAGATGTTGGCGCTATATAAATACTAAATAATAATAATAATAATAATAATAATAATAATAATAATCCTCTATAATAAAACCCATGTGTCCCTGTGTCACGCTGTCCCTGTGTAGTCGGGTCCGTGCTTTTTGCTACTGCGCATGTGTGCAGCACTGACCCAGCCTCACAGAGACAGGAGGACAGAGACGGGGCCAGGGAGCCAGGCGAGCGTGTGAGTGGGCGGCCGGGTGTGCGGCATGTAAGTGGGCGGCCGGGCGTGTGGCGGGTGAGTGGGCGGACGGGTGTGCGGCGTGTAAGTGGGCGGCCGGGCGTGTGGCAGGTGAGCGGGCGGACGGGTGTGCACCGGGTGCGTGCGTGGCGGATGCACACGCGGTGGAGGTTGGTGGGTGCGCGTGGCGGGCGCGCGCACGGTGAAAAACACAGACCTCGAGTCCGTTTTCCATTGTTATAATCCAGCACATCTGACCAATATAAATTGTACTATTTTATTAGTTTGCAGTGTAGGGTAAAATAGATAACTGTCACTTATCACTGGAGAGTACATGTAATCTACAGTATATAATTACATATGCACTTAGTGATTTATATATTCACTTCACAGTACACAGAACATCAGCACTTATCTAGCTTCACAGTCTCTAAATCAAGCTAATTATTGAAGATGGATTAAATATGTGAATCTCTTAGATCAGATGGTTTTATGCAGTAAAAAATCTACGATGACCCTTAAAAGACCGTGCAAATAATTTAGTGTTTTAGTTTAACGTTTGGCATTCCCTTCATTTTAACTTTTCTCTTACATAACTTCTGTAAACACAGCCATTTTACTAGAAGGTAATGCCATAAATCCACCAACTTTTCCACATTTCTCCACAGTCTGCCAACTTGATTTGACATCATGACCTGTAAGAGAATATGAGTTGCTTCTGCACTTTACTTAATCCCTTAATGTACTGGAATGTTTCTCTTATATGTTCCCTCCTGCGTTTCTTCTTTTAGCTATGTAATAAGCTCCTGTTACTGTGCTCCTTCCTGATAAGATATAATATATGGCTCTCTGGAAACAGCCTGCTGCATATACTGCATTTATCTGTTTCATAGACAACTCATAGGTTACTCAGCTTTAGAACAAACATTCTATACAACATATGTCATTGCCACCACTCAAGCCTTTTTGCAATGAATTATTATTAATGATATTGATTTATATAAGGCCATCATCTTCTCTGGAGCTGTTCAAAGTGAGAAACAAACATGGTTTGCGAGTATGAGGGTGGGAAACAGTATCCGACTAATTCAGGCAATAGCTATTAGCTAACAAAACATTCAGCAATTGCTCAAAATAATAGGGAAGATGACACTATTCTTGACTGCTTACAATCTAAAAGGATAGGTAGGTAAGAAAAGGCAAGACATCAAGAGGCAGTGGGCTGCTTTGTCAGATAATGCAAAAGACACAACTTGGTCAGTGGCTGTCGAAGAGTATTACCTACATTTATTATATAATTGTCTGAAATGACAAGTTTTAATCGTCTATGTTGAAATATTACAAGGGTTGGAGAGTAACAAATATGTTTTGAAAGGGAATACCAGACAAACTAATTCGTGTTCCTGCTCTAAATTCAATTACACTAAATCTCTCATACTTATTCTTTTACATTTCCTCTCACATATGCTTTTCTGCTTACAGTGTATGTTATGCTCATGTAATTCCATTTAAAATTTTACTATGGTATAAGGTCTGAGCAGCTCTCTTTGTGTAGATACCTCTCATACACAATTGTATGCTTGAAATGTTTTTTGTTTGTTGTTCTTTATACATGGCATTTTATTTGCAATTTTACTATGGTATAATGTCTAAGCGGCCCTGAGCATATTCTTAAGTTTTCTCAAAGGTACATTTTATTGACCTGATAAAGCAGTTTACACTGCGAAAAGTGCTAAATACATTTTCTATTTTTCACCCACTCTGTGAACCGCGTTCATTAAGGTAAGACCTCACAAGTATATTTTGTACAGAAACACTGTGTTTTTTCAGATATATTATACATATTGTGGGTGCCTCCTATCTACTTAAATAATACTAGCAGTAACCCTTACTAGGGGACCTGCTCCACAAGGGCTCTTGTGAGTCTTGTGAGGTAGATATCTTTTCCTGGAGATGCAGCCGTTTTACCTCTGCCAAAGGCTGAATGTGGACCGTACTTCCCCACATGCCTGCATGAGTGGTTGCTTCCTAGAGCAACCCATGCTTGTGAGTATTTGTGGCCATTGTTACACCTTCTCCAATTATCTGGCTATACTACACCAGATCAGGCTCCCGGTGTCTGTGTGTTTTTTTGGTTCCACAAGTCTTGATCGTTTTCTAGACTGGTGTGGACAGTCGCATCAGTCTTTTATTTGAAACAATTAACAATCACACAAGAGAGATCCCTTACCTTTTATTTACTATAACTTTATAAGAATGCATCAGTCCATCATTGACAGATCAATGAGACGAGAGAGTTGCCATAAAACATAATCATCTATTCAATTATAAGTGGGACCTTGACTATTGTTCATCTGTAGTACATTCTTCCCTTCAGAGAACTAAAAGGGAGCATAAGTATCACGCTGCAAAAAAGTAACATATAAAAATCCTGCGACTAAGAACTGTTTAAAGGAAATGTAAGGCTATTTAAGCTAGGCATGCTCTACTTTCTTCCAGCCCCTTGCAGCTGATATGTCCCCTGCCGCAGCTCCGCTTCCAGCCACCGGCCCAGGATCCCCGCCGGTGCAGAGGCCGACCTCGCGAGGTTGTCCTATACTGCGCATGCATGAGCGCTGCTGGAGTGTTGTGCTGCAGGTGGAGAACGTCTGTGCCTGCGCAGAACACTCCAGCCCACGTGCAAGTTATTGACAGTGGCCCTTGTGCAGGCACAGAAGAGGATGACCTTGTGAGGTTGGCCTTTGTATCGGTGGGGACCCCGGACTGGGAGTGGAGCTGCACTGGGGACATATCGGCTGCAAGGGGCTGGAGGAAGCCCTGGGTAAGTAGAGCTTGCCTAGCTTAAATAGCCCGACATTTCCTTTAAGAATACCCACGGTAGGGGGAAACAGGGAGTTTTACATACCTAAAGCTTCTGCCGCCCTCCTCAGTTGTGCTTCCATGGCCAAGGAACACTCTTTACATGCACAATTTGTGGGTCCATGCAGGAGCAGTCGACACAACAGAGGGAACCTAAAAGACTTCAAGGCGTGTGACAGACTGCAGGGGGCTGGAGCTGCAAGAAGCCCCAGGTAATGGAAATTCCACTTTTTTCCCCGCCTCAGGTTTTCTTTGAAAAAGTTAAGTGTTAGATAACAACAGCAATTGATTATTTATTTATTTATTGTATTTATAAAGCGCCAACATATTACGCAATGCTGGACATTAATAGTGGCATAAAATTTACTGACCAATTATAAAAACTTTACAGAGATTTTAACCCTTTGACATTCTACGTGAAAATAATCCCTGTGGCTGTCTGTGCCACACTTCATGTCCTCCAGCTTTGACTAGTGTTATGTGAGGGCATCAGGACACTGGAACTGCTAAGGTAAAAGGAAAGGAAACTGGAGATGGCTATTGTGGGTTTTTACCTGGGGCTTCTTCCAGCCCCATTAGTAGGTGTGTGAGGTCCCTCGCTGCCACTCCGTTCTCGGGTAAATTCCCCTGGTATTCCATCCAACCGTGCTCTTTTGCACATGCCTGGCTCAGCTGCGCACCCCCCCCCCCCCCCCTTATCGCTCTCCCACAGTTGGGCGCGATCTTCGCCTGCACAGTAGTACTGGGCTGCGCATGCACAGAAGAGCAGGACTGGACAGATTACCAGGGGGTGTTTACTAGAGAACAGACTGGCCAGAGAGGATGGTGAGGGACCCCACGGGCACCTAATGGGGCTGAATGAAACCCCAGGTATGTACACACACAACGCCCATCTCAGGTACAATTTAAAATGTACCAGAGCTGAAGAAATAAGAAAAATCAATGCTTCCCCAGCAGCATAAACATGAGTCTGTCCCTCGCTGTCCTCCTGCAGCCTAAGGGAGGCATGCGCATGTGCAGAAGATCCAGACTAGACGCATCTGAGAAAGTTACTGGGGCTGATCGCGGCTAAACGGCAGACCGTGGGAGGACGGCGAGGGACTCACACTTGTTTATGCTGCTGGAGGAGGCAGTTTGTAAGTATTGACTTTTCTTATTTCTTCATCTATGGGCTACTTTAAAGAGACTTTAAAGAGACATTTTTAGCCTTATTTCTTCTATCCTATAAGTTCCTATACCTGTTCTAATGTGGTCTGTCTTACTGTAGCCTGTCCTAGTTGCACAGTGGCTGTATTTTCTCTGTTATATAATCTAATCTTCTTTCCTCTGATGGCTTTGTCGGGCTCAGGCACTCAGGCAGGAATGTGCTGCTCTACTTGTGATAGGATAGAAGCTATATACACCCTCTCCGTGTCCCCTGCAGGCTCCTCTCAGCCTATCACCCTTTGGTTAGCAGCCATGCCTTTTGTTTGTAAACACTGCCTAAAACTGGCAATTACAAGCCAGGATCGCAGCAGGGAGTGGCAGAAACAGCACAGAGGGGCCCAGGAGAACATAATCAATAGAATGGTATGCTTTTTATTGTAAGAATTTTAGAGTACAGATTTAAGGAAGCAAAATAATCAATATTACTAATGGATTCAAGTGTGAGTAATGGACTGTTTAAGAATATACTTTTTTTAGTTACATTAGTGCATATTTGCTTTGTTAATATAATGTAGGTATAGAATATCTCTAGGGGGTTGTGGACTTCTGCCTTAAAAGGAAATTACATTTTTTTATTACAAAAACCTTTATGTTTTATTATTCATTATATTAATAATATTAATGTGTAAAACACTTGTGCTGTCACAAACAAAGGGAGGGCAGACAAGCACCATGATAAATAACAATTGAATATTTAATCAATTATTACGGGGTACAGAGGGTAAATATTGAACTAGAGCAAAAACCAAGAAAAAGTACCCTAGAAGAACAGCACCACACTGACTAATTGCATAACAGAATAATCAAGAAACCTTTATTGAAACATTAAACAATACTAAGCAATAAAATCAATTAAAAATCACCAGTAAGGGATATGCGTGGTGTCACAAGTATAGTAATTTATAACAAGGAATGTAATATAGTTACAAGATCCACCATCCACCTGATCTAAAAATAATGCAAAAATAAATATATGCACATATATAATATATAAACGATATATGGATGGAAATCACAAGCACGTAATCAATTAAGTATATATATGTGTGTGTGTGTGTGTGTGTGTGTGCGTGTGCGTGTGCGTGTGCGTGTGTGTGTGTGTCTTGACTTAATCAAAAAAGATGTATTTTTTTTAAATTTTCATTTTTTTTATGCAAACGTTTTATGTGGGTAACTATGGGAGAATGTGGGAGGTATAGAGTCAACTTTTAAAAGTATGTGTATGTATTTTTATTAAAATAAATGTATGTAGGTGTAATTTTACTATTTGGCCACTAGATGTCCTCACTCATTACTTTCCAGGGTGCACTAGTAGTACGCTAACAGGAAGTAATGCTTGTATGTATTACTTTGTATTTTTTACAATGACCTCGGCATCTCATTGCAACAGGAACTTAGATCAATGTATGAGAAACTGTGTTCCTATTCACTGATCTTCCTACTAATGGGCGGTGACACAAACAAGCGGGCGAGCGAATGCACGAGTGAGCGGGAACGTGCACAGCAGCAGTCCCCGCGGAGCTAAAATGAACTCTGCAGGGGCATAGATATATTGTATGATATGCATGAAGTGGTTAAATACTGAGGAATAGTGAGCAAGAGTGACCAGTGATTAGTTTTGATCTCAGTGAATCCTATACGTTTCACTTTGTACTAATCAACTCTGTGTATTTATTTCTAAAGATAATGAAGTGAAATAAAAATGCACTTGATATATCAGTAAGATCAGCCAATCCATTGTTATTCTGGCTGAGGGCTGCACAGAAACAATTGAGTGCGTCTTAAAATAACAATTTGTTGCATATGCCAGGCATGGAATTCACTAAATGGCTACTGCCAAGCCAGAAGCGCTGGCTGTTGTGAGACTGAAAGCTTTCTCTTCAATGTACATCTGCTGTTTGTTAGTTGTACTCCAGACTTAATTGTAAAGCAACATATAATGAATTAACTGGAAACATATGTTCTCCTATTTTGTCTAAATGTGATGCTAAATATTGTATGACTGTCATATGCACGTTAAAGGGGAGACAAAAGTTTGTTTCTAAAAACATTTTGGAACAATAAAATTGTTAATGGAGCGTTATACTTTGTTTCGTAAGTATTCTGCAATAAGGGCAAAAATTGTAGGCGAGTAAAAGCAACCCACTGACTCTGCTGATACACCCACCTGTTTCTGCCTTTTTCTGAGCCCAACAACAGTTATAAACTCCTTTTCAACATTTCCATGTACAGATTAGATCTATTCAATTAGCCAAATAGTTATATGGTAAAGATTTAGCTACAAATAGGCAGTGAAACGCTGGGGGAAAGATATATATATATATATATATATATATATATATATATATATATATATATATATATATATATATATATATATATATATATATATATATAATAAAAAAAATTGTGCCTCCCAGGATCAATGGCACTCCAGATAATGGCCTGGAATGCCTTTGGTTAAAAAACGGCCCTGCTTAAAATTAACTTTTCTAAATCCCAAGCTCTGAATATCTCTTTTTCGGTGGGTATGGTCCAAGATTTTGCTTGCTCTTGCGCAGTGAGTTCTCTGAAATATTTTGGAATCCAGATCCCCGTGCATTTAAGAGATATATTTCCTTGCAACTTCTTTCCCTTAGCAAACACCTTGATGGCAGATCTGGATAAGTGGGGAAGGTAGTCAAGTCAGTCCTTGTTTGGCAGAATGGAATGTGTGAAAATGAACTTTTTTATGTCAGTAAAGGGGCCCATACACTGGTCGATTTCAGCCATCGATTGATCGATTCTATGGAATCAAACGATCGATCAGATTCTTTCAAATCTATTGATCGATCGATTTATGGCCCATTTTGATCGATTTCGATGGATTTGATCTATCTGACAGGATGGAAGATCTAGGTCGATCTGCTGCTGGTAGCAAATCCATGGCCCATAGAGTTGCATTGGACCTAATGGTCCAATAATGCATTTAGATAGATTTCCAATAGATTTCATTCTGAAATCTATTGGAAATCTCTTTCTAGTGTGTGGCACACATCAGATAGAATCCTGTCAGATTCGACTTGACAGGCATCTGACAGAAATCTATCTGATGGTCAAATCTGCTGCAAATCTATAAGTGTTTGGCCACCTTAAAGGGGCACTATGGCAAAGAACTGTAACATTTAAAATATGTGCAAACATATTTAATAAAAAGTATGCTTTTTCCTGAGTAAAATGAGCCATAAATTACTTTTCTCCTATGTTTCTGTCACTTACAGTAGGTAGTAGAAATCTGACAGAAGTGACAGGTTGTGGACTGGTCCATCTCTTCATGAGGGATTCTCAGGGATTTATTTATTTTCAAAAGCACCTAGTGAATGGCAGTTGCTCTGTCCAACTGCCAAAAAACTGTGTAGCAAGCAGGGAAGCTGGCCAGCATCATTGTTTAAATCCTTTTTAGGGAATATCTTTATAAAGAATAAAAGCCTTGCTGATAATCCCCTATGAAGAGATGGACTAGTCCAGAATGCAATAGCAAGAGTGGCGATTGCCAAAAGTGACACAAGAGCGAATCAAAGAGCATAGAGGCAGAATGTATGTGTGTCCACCAATCTAGTCGCTACCCAGCGACGGTGAACACACAACAACAGAACCGAAGTGGGAACGCAATCGCAAGAGTGCTGCCAAAAGTGATACAAGACCGAATAGACAGAGCACAAGTGTAGAGAAAGAGCACATAGACAGAATGAATGTGTGTCCACCAATCTAGTCACCACCCAGCAACGGTGAACACACACCCGCAGAAACAAAGTACGAACGCAATCACAAGACTGGCGATTGCCAACAGACACAAGACCGAGCAGGACAGAACACGAGGGTAGCAAAAGGCACAGCAAGCAAGAACAATCAGAACATAAAGGAAAATAACAAACGCTAGCTAAACGCGAAGACCGCACTCATTCGCAACAGCGAACACGTTTAAACACGATCACTGCGCGATAAGCGCCCAGTGATAAGCGTGCCACCCTAACTAACCAATGAAACACAAACATGAAATAGAGACCGTGAACGCTTGCTAAACGGTTGCCTCACCGAACCTACAGCAAGCGTTCGTACCAGACAAGACAGAGAGATGGGGCTACTCGTAGCAACTGCTGCCCTGGCTAGCACCCCTAAGGCAGAATACAGAAGGAAGCACTGCCACTACCACTAGGGCGAATGCAATCCAGACAGAGGGAGCAGAACACAAAATTTGCGAATCCAAGATCGCTTTAGGTTGTGAAACTGACGCTTTCAAAGCGCAAACCTCCGCAATCTGTGGACCAGACTGCAAAGTGTTCAGGACAGAGTGAGACATAGATTTATTTGCAGAAGAAGTTGTGACAACAACAGGAGAAACTTTATTAGTCATATTAACATTACTTTTGAGGCTGCATAGTTTAGGAATTTTTCCCATAGCAGGATCATAGATGGAAGATCATAAAGAATTTCTGGGAGAAAAAGATCTGTTTTTAAATTACAAGGGATCCCACATATCTTTGACAAAACTGACACACTCATGCCGATCACAATCTGCAGGAACATCTGAGAAACAGGCATCAGATCGCACAGACTCAAACTTCACACAAGCAGAAGAGAATTTATCAGAATTCACACAGGTGTCCACAATCGAGGTACACCCATTAATTCCAGGTCGCACAGTGTCTAAACTCACTTGCTTTACCCCTGAAAGACAGGAACAAACATCTGATAACGGTGTCTCTTTATTGGAATCAATTGGTTGGTGTGTGTGTAACTCATCCAAAATCGTCTGCCCCACACAAATCACCGGACCCACAAAACACTCATCACACTCATCAGAGTCTATCAAAGTGTACACAGAATCAACACAAGCATCAAGAATCTCTTCGCTTTTTGCGATGTAAATATTGCAAAATTCCTTCCAATCAATCTCAAACTCCTCAATCAAAGCCCCAATCTCCCACGGAGCAAATCGAGGTTCAAACAACCCTGTATTGAGGTAACAACCATATGGGTTGGGATCAGGAACATGCATAGATTTTTTTACTCCTTTAATATACTGAATGGTTTTGCATGAAAGAACAGCTGACTGATTAGCAGATACATACTCATCAAGCAGTTTAAACCAGTGGGAAAAAAATCAATGTAAGAAACTGATGAAGATTATCATTCCAGGAATTGGTTTTCAATACCTCATAAGCCCACACAAACATATCTCCTTGCAATAGAATATAAGCGAATTGGAGAGCTGACGTGGACGGGTCAGTAATTTGAAACGAAGGATTCAGGAACAATCTTACACATTCAGCAAGGAAGTCTTCCTTGGTTTCAGAGTCTAGTCTTTTGAAGCTCTTAAAAGTATAAGAACCAAATTCGACAAAAACGTACAAACCGGAAACTCCTTCTACACTGGGAAATTCGGTTTGGCTGGTCATACTGTAACGATTGCAGGATTTATTTCCGTGGTCAGCGCACAGGACACGCGCTGCCACTGCGGAAATCCTCCACAAGCGTGTAATAGAGAGAACCCAGATATGGTGCTATGCACCTGTAGAGGGAGATTCCCACCGGCAGATGGAGCTGTGGAGTGCAGACGAGCACAGCCTCTGCACGGCCACAGATGCCAGAGGGAATTGTATGAGTTGAAGCAATGCAGGGCAAGATAGCCCTTAAAGAGAGAGAACACAGAGACAGAATGTATGTGTGTCCACCAATCTAATCGCCACCCAGCGACGGTGAACACAACAACAGAACCGAAGTGGGAACGCAATCGCAAGAGTGGTGATTGCCAAAAGTGATACAAGACTGAATAGACAGAGCACAAGTGTAGAGAAAGAGCACATAGACAGAATGAATGTGTGTCCACCAATCTAGTCGCCACCCAGCAACGGTGAACACACATCCGCAGAAACAAAGTACAAACGCAATCGCAAGACTGGCGATTGCCAACAGACACAAGACCGAGCAGGACAGAACACGAGGGTAGCAAAAGGCACAGCAAGCAAAAACATCAGAACATCAAGGAAAATAACAATCGCTAGCTAAACACGAACATCGCACTCATTCGCAACAGCGAATGTGTTTAAACACGATCACCACGCGTTAGGCGCCCAGTGATAAGCGTGCCACCCTAATTAACCAATGAAACACAAACATGAAATAGAGAACGCAAACACTTGCTAAACGGTTGCCTCACCGAGCCTACAGCAAGCGTTCGTACCAGACAAGACAGAGAGATGGGGCTACCCGTAGCAACCGCTGCTCTGGCTAGCACCCCTAAGGCAGAATACAGAAGGAAGCACTGCCACTACCACTAGGACGAATGCAATCCAGACAGAGGGAGCAGCCAGTAGCAACCGCAGCTCTATCCTACACTCCCAGACAGACAGAACGATTTCCTGTCGACTGCCGCTGACGACAGGACAATCGAGACAGAGAGACAGAACAAGGCAATACAGATAATACAACCTGACTGCACTAGAAGGGATGCCTAGTGCAGTCCCAAGGAATTACTCTAAGATAATCTTAGCAAACAATAGCAAGGCTGATACTCGAAGAGAGTTTTGCAGGAACAAACCATCATGACCAGCAAGGGATTCTGGGAGCAAAAGGTATTTATACTGCAAGCCATGAAAGGAGGCAGCTAGGCAATTTGCATGACAAGTGTATGCAAATTCCTCAGCAGAGCAACTCTGAAACTTGCAAAGCGAAGACAGGTCTCTTTTCCAGAGACCTGTAGCATTCAGACCTAAAGAATGGTCAAACAGCTGTCTGCCCATGCAGACAGCTGAGCAGATCATTACAAGCATTAGTTCATTTATATGGGGCAATAAACCCCCAAGAGCTTAAAGAACAATAATGACTTTCCCCCAAAAACAAGGAGGGTTAATGCTGGGCATACACGGTGCATACATGGTGCGATAATGCACCGGTATTGAGCCAGTGGCTCGATGCCAACGCATCCCCACTCGTACGCGCGTATCGATCCCCGCTCATCCCCGCGGGCGCTCCTTATCTTACGCTTGATTCCCCGCTATTGTCCACCCGTGGGGATCGAGCGGGGAATCTATCCGAGGGGGGTCATCGGATCTGTCGGATATTATCAATCGAGCCATCGGTGGCTTGATTGATAAGGAGCAAACGCTCCGTGTATGCCCAGCATAAGCCTGCCTGATCTGACTAGATATCATCAGGTTTTTCAATTATGTATTAATTGAATTAGTTGAATGGGCAAATGGGAAATCACTTACAAGATGGGTCCAGGTGGAGCAGGCCTTATGTGACATAGATATCAGGGCTTTACACACAAACACAGTTCCACTGCGCTCAATTAAGTGAAATGCCACAACACAAGGTTTCCACCAGGTGCTGCTCCAAAATACTCTGGGACCAAAGTATTGATTACTGGTAGGAAACAGAAACACAAAAGAGAGGAGGAGCGCTCTCTGGTGCATTAACCTTTTTAATTATGCCTCTTTCGCAAGGTAAAAAATAAAACTCTGTATAATAACAATAAAGCTTATAACACTGAAGGTGTATATCATCGTGCCCAGGGGATGGTGTCTCCTGCTAGATCGCCTCCACTCTATGGCCAGTAGGGAATCCAGGAGTCCGGTAGCGCCGGCGGGGCCAGGAACACGGGGTGGTGTCGGCAGCTGCCCTGCGCCTAATACGTCATGACGCGTTTCGACATTCCACGCCTTCGTCAGATGACGTATCGGCGCAGGGAGGGGAACTAAATGTGTGGCTGGTTGCTAAGCAACCCTCCGGGTGCACGGATGGTGGCTCAGGAGGATCAAAAATACTAATTGCGCTGCGAGGGATAGGGGAGGGTTAGGTATCCCAGCAACCAGCCGGACGCGTAGGCTAGGGGAGGGATTAGTATCCCAGCAACCAGCCGGACGCATGAATCGCGGCCTGGGATGGCCAAAAGTGCACAGTTCGCTGCATACAATGCAGGCGTTGGGGACGAATATCCCTCTGCTTGTCTGCTTCAAGCAGCAAAAACCTCTATTATTCCCGCGGGTAAAGAAATGTATAAAAAACGTTATAAAAAATAAATATATATATATGCATATAAAAAAGCGGGTGGAAAATTAAAAGTGCACCCATAGAGCAAGGAGGTGAAAGCTAACTTCGCGCTGTGGTCTGTGATGTTAATCGGGCTGGTATAGCAATACAAAGCAATTACAGTTTATGCCAAGGAGTAAATGTACAATGGATATAAACATTCAAGACAACATTATGGAAAATCTATACACAAATATATACAAAATACATAATATATAAAAAATATGATATATATATATATAAAAAAAATTTATATAAAAAAATATATATAATGGGTATGAAAAATATATATAAAAATATATGCAAAAGTATTCCATCATATATATATATATATATATATATATATATATATATATATGTAGTGTACAATATGTATAAATCTGTGGGAGAAATACATTAAATCCCATAAAATTCTATCTCACTTGTATACATACAGGGATCTTTGAAGCGGGTTGTATTAGGGTTATACGTGAAAAATATTTAATTCCTTTGGGAAAAGTTATAGCATACATATTGGGGCACATAATTGGGTGGTGCACTGGCCTCACAAATGTGTATACATGAGTTGGTGTCTAAAATAAGGAGGCGTTAATGGCAGACAAAGGGGGGGTTTGTTTGGAGGGGGTGGGAAAGTGGAAAGGGAGGGGAGGGGGCGGGAAAGAAAAAAGGGGAGTTGGGAAATGGGTTTTGGGGAAAAAAAGGGGGGGAGGGAAGGGAAAGGGGGAGGAAGGGGGGAAGGTGAAGGAAAGAGGGGGGGGGGGAAAGGGGGGGGAAAAAAGGATGGATGGGTAAGTGTAGGGGGGAGGGAAGGAGGGGGGGAAAAACCATGTTCGCTATGTGAAGCTGTGGGCAAGATCAAGAGCCTGGTGTAAATGGTACTGGAATAAATTCACATCTAGAAGAACAGGATGTGCTTTCCAAACATGGTTCAATAATTAACCAACCAAGAAATCATAATGGGGTCGTGTTATGTGTAGAGGTGGAAGGAATGAACAAACAGGTATCAGAGGGTACACAGTTAAAGGGCATTCACGGATCGCAAGTAGAATCAGATGTATGTGGCTACTTCAAGCCCTTTATTAAGTCCCACTGGTGTTAGAGAATGCAATTTAAAAATCCAGTAGGACTCCCGTTCACAAAGCTTTTTGAATCTTAGGCCTTTGTTCAAATTTCTAGCAATGACTTCGTTCCCCAGTATCTTTAAATTATCAGTAAGACCCTCATGAGCTTCAGCAAAGTGTCTTGGAACAGTATGTTTGGTGCACCCATCTAGTATCTTCCTCTTGTACTCACCCAGTCATTGCCGCAGGGGTCTGGTGGTCCTCCCTGCGTAATATTTATCTGGGCATCCACAGGATAGCACATAGACCACAAAAGAGGAACCACAATTAATGAAATCTTTCACTTTAATGGTCTCCCCATCTCTATCGGAGAATTCTGACACCCGGTGCTGGATAAAAGAGCAACAGCCACATCTTTTCTTGTTGCATCTGTAATTCCCTACTAACTGTGGAAAAAACATCGATGATAGTGTTTTTTCTTGTTTGCGATTTCCAATATTGCTTGGTGCCAGCCTATTCTTAATTGATCGTGCCTTTTTGAAGATGACTTCTGGTTTATTGGGAAGTTCATTCTTCAACCAGGGATCTTGAAGGACAATGTGCCAGTTCTTTTTAACAATATCTTTTATTTTCGTTGCGCTTCTGTTATAAGTGGTGACAAATGAGGGTCCTCTGCTTATTTTCTCATCTCTTTGTGTCTTGCTGACTGGGTCCTCATTTTTCCTTGTTTTCTTCTTGACCTTATCAATACTCCTGTATTCGTCAATCACCTCAGTGATATATTTCTCCCTGTCTCCTTTTTGTAAAAACTTATCCAAGTACAAATCAGCTGTAATAGTCTTACCTTTCTGCGGCGAGTCCCACAACGTCTCAGGCGGTACTCGCTCACGTAGTGGGACTCCCACTCTGCCGTCCTCCAGTGGCATCCCCCATCACCCCTGCGGCGGTGGTTCAGCCTGGGCGCATGCGCAGTATGTCCAGATGGATGTGCGCGGGGCAGAGCAGCCTTTTTAGGCTGAGGAGGCATGTCTGATGGGGTGTCAGCTGTGATGTCATCAGCTGACACCCTTTTGCAGGAGGTTCTGTTAATTCTGGGGGTGGGCTTTTGCTTTGCCTTTTGGGTACTTAAGGCCAGAGTGTTCACTTGCTCATTGGCCTTGATACTAATCAGTTCGCTGGTTCTTGGCCCTTAGCTAGTGAGAATTTGTGAGAGCTACATTTCATATATAGTGCATCAGCGCGATATATATATACTGTAGTCAGTCAGTATTATATATTTGTAATATTGTATATTGATCTGTGTACTGACTTTTGCCTGCCTTTTTACCTCGAATCTGCCTAGCCCCTTTGTACTATTGCCATATGATATCTGTGTATGACTCGGCCTGACTCTGACTTCGCTCATGTTTAATCCTTCCAATACGACTGACATCTGACCTATGTGTATGACTCTGCCTGTTATTTGATTACGATTTTGCTTAGCCCTTCTGTACTGTAGCCATCTGCTCTCGTGAATGACCTCGGCCCGTCTCTGACTACGCTTTCTCACTAGTACTGTGTATTGCATTTTCACGCTACATCTCTTCACGCACCAGCATGATATCAGCTTTATTGAAGGTCCATAAAATGCTATGTAGCAGCTAGAGCCCGCTGTTTGGGGTTACATGCCTTTTTACAAGCTCAGCACTGTGCGGCTCGTAAAAGGTCATGTAACCTGAAACAGCGGGCTGTAGCTGCTATACAGCATTATATGGATCTTCAATAAAGCTGATTTAAACTTGGATGTGGTACGGACCATTACCTTCAAACAGAAGGGATCCATATTACACATTTTTGGGTCTTGTCCACTGCTACATCAGTTTTGGAGTCAAATGCACCAGATAGCCAAATGTAGCAAAATTCGGTTTACACCCGAGACATTCTTACTGTACCTTTTTAAGGGCTTATTTAAATCCTACAATAAATCCATCTTGATAAATGTAATTAATGTGTCCCACTCTCTGATTCCTTCAAAACCTTCCTTCAACTTTGCCTGGCTGCTTGGTTTAAAAAATATCAATTACTATGCTGATTTAAAAGAAGCAATCTCTCAGGACCACATTAACCACTTGAGGACCCACCCTTTACCCCCCCTTAAGGACCAGCGCTAGTTTGATTGATCTGTGCTGGGTGGGCTCTGCAGCCCCCAGCACAGATCAGGGTGCAGGCAGGGAGATCAGATTGCCCCCCTTTTTTCCCCCCTATGGGGATGATGTGCTGGGGGGGTCTGATCTCTCCTGCCTGCTGTGGGTGGCGGGGGGGGGGGGCACCTCAAAGCCCCCCTCCGCGGCGAAATCCTCCCCCTCCCTCTCCTACCTGGCCCCCTCCTGGAGATCCGGCTGCACAGGACGCTATCCGTCCTGTGCAGCCAGTGACAGGCTGTCTCCTGTCACATGGCGGCGATCCCCGGCCGCTGATTGGCCGGGGATCGCCGATCTGCCTTACGGCGCTGCTGCGCAGCAGCGCCGTACAAATGTAAACAAAGCGGATTATTTCCGCTTGTGTTTACATCTAGCCTGCGAGCCGCCATCGGCGGCCCGCAGGCTATTCACGGAGCCCCCCGCCGTGATTTGACAGGAAGCAGCCGCTCGTACGAGCGGCTGCTTCCTGATTAATTAGGCTGCAGCTGGCGACGCAGTACTGCGTCGCTGGTCCTGCAGCTGCCACTTTGCCGACGCACGTTATGAGTGTGCGGTCGGCAAGTGGTTAAACAATATATTATCACATGCGCTACCTGGATTGAGTTCAAATATTCAGATTATTTTATAGAGCTGTGATGGAGGTTTCCAGTTAACTATGGGTGACATAGCTTCTCCCATGAACATTTTCTTTTTCTTATTTCCTTTTTTTTCTACTCTCTCTCTTTCCTTTTTTCTATAAAGGACATGGGGTAGGGGAAAAAACACAAAAAGAGCGCACTCAGAAAACTGATGATAAAAGGGAGACCAGCCGGTCGTAGACAGATCTCACCTGATGTGGTGGCTGATATGCCCTTATGGGTATTATCAGCTTGCAGGCTTTTGTCCCTCTCAGACCAGGGACCAGGTCAGAAGCAGGCACTTTGTACAAAGGGATCCTGTGGCTTGAAGCAGGATATCAGGAGCAGCTGTCTGGTTTGTAGCCGTTGGTGTCCAAGCACTGGCTATACCACCAGAGCTGCAGGCACCTGTGGGCTGTATGAGACTCAATCCCTTAGCAGGGAGAGTCTCCTTCCTGAAAAGTTAGCAATCTACACACTGCTCTGTTCAGATACACCACAGCAGTGGCTGGGTGGTGAGCAGTAGCACTGAAGTGGCTGAAAGAAAGCACAGGAGATCCGTGCTGGAAGTAACTGATTCTTTAATTAATGTAACAAATACAACTAGTTTCAGGAGGCCATTCCTCCTTTCTTCAGGCAAAAACCTTTTTGTGTTTGTGTTTTTTCCCCTACCCCATGTCCTTTATAGATTTCTCTGCCACTGCAAGTGGACCACACAGAGCAGCACCGACTTCCATCACCCAACACATCCTCTACATATAGAAGACTAATTTTATCCAGCTCGCTCCCCCTGTTCTCATTTCAGCACGGGGGTTATTTAAGTTTACCTATCTGTCTTTCCTTTTTTGATGTCTGGGGTCCGTGTACCTTTTTACCTTGATTGTATTAACTAAGCACTAAATCTCAGAGGAGAGCGCTAATACCTCTATTTCCCAGCGAATTGATAGAGCTGTATTTTGTATTGTATTTTCTTCTCATGTTCTGATACAAACGTAATGAGAATTATTTGCAGTTTAGTGTTTTTTTACTTTAATGTTAACAAAACTGTTTATTTGGATTTTATTATATGCGTTTTTTTTTTACCCGGTGGGCCTTTTGTGCAATGTTGTCAATATTCTATTATGTTGAATAAAAAAAAACATTTTAACAGTGATTAAGATATATGCTGTAAAATCCTGCTTTAATCCATCTTAGTACATTCCCCAACATCCTTATCACCAAAGTCAAACCGGGTTTATGTTTTAACCAGTATAAACTATGCCATGGTCCATCGTGCCCCAGCAGTGATATTTGTGCCAGATGAAGAAAAGGTATTTGATGGTCTGAGGCAAGAATATATTCTCAAAGTCCATATGGGATTTTAGGGCAGTTTTATTACATTTGTAAACATTATGTACTGGGTTGTTTTGATTAATAATTATTAATGTCTAGGTTCATACAAGTTTGATGGAGTAAAATACTATTTAATTATTTTTGTGAGATGGGCAGTTTTAAGGTCTGGCCTGTATGAGTGACTTTTCTGGTCTTCTTTATATAAAGCAAAATATTATATCACTATATGTCTCTTCTCTTATTTTATGTACATTCCCTTTGCAGCTGTATTGATGCTGAGTTGGTAGTGGAGTTTAAGAAAACGGACCCCATGTAAACAAGACAGTACTGTATATATAAATCAAGGGTATATTACATTCAGCACTGTAGAAGTTTTCATGAAAAAAAAAACTTTTTGTTAAATACATTTACTCCCAAAATAAACCATGGTTATGACTTCTAGGAACTTCTACAGACCCTGGGAATTGGACCTTTCTAAACCATTGCATAGTAGACAATGGAGTTGAATGAGGCATCTAATGATGGGAGTACACAATGAGGTTTTTTGGCAGATTTACTGTCCGATCAATTACCCAATCGATTTTCCGATTGTTTTTTTCAATCGATTTCCATTCATTTCTATGAGAAAATCGATCAGAAAAACAATCGAAATCAGATTAGACCTGTTGGAACTTATCTATCAAGCAGTCTATCTGCCAAAAAAACTCATGGTGTATTACCAGCATCAGATCCACAGGGATTTAAAGGTGCTATATATGTAATTGTTACATAATAGCTGTAAAAATATTCATGAGAACACTTTATTAAAGGAAACATCAGAAGTGCTGCACCTATGCAGAATGCTCCCAGCTATGGGAGAGTGACCGCAGGCTGCACAGCTGGGCCAGGTCAGTGGCTGCTATGGAGGGGACCCCGGGAGACCGCTTGGAGCGGAGCTGCGGCAAAGGATGCATAGGCTTCCAGGGGCTGGAGGAAGCCCCAGGTAAGTAGATCTGATTTTTTTTTTTTATTTCCCTGATATTTCCTTTAAGGAAAACATATTTAAATTATGATTTTTTTTTAGCTAATTTTAAATTAATTTTCCATAAATTAGGGTGTGGAACATGTATAGTTTATACCAAGCTTAAAGTAGAAGTCCAGTTTAAATGTTTTTAAAGGGAATAAGGAACATTATGTAAGGCTTTTACTGCTGTCTGTAGTCTTGTTAGGCAGATTTCTGAATACATGAAAGTGACAAGAAATCTCCCCAAAGTAATCAGTCTCATCCTGTCAATTTAAGTGCTAATTTTAGCTTACTGTCATGTAAGGAGCAATTAATCAAAATCATGATGTATTATTCCCTTTGTCAATTTTTTTTTGAATATAATAATTTTTATTCAGAATTTTTTTTCAAGAGTATACAAACAGTAAGACAAAAGAAATGATTAGAAGGGAATATACAAGGTATATGACGGTTCATAATGATAGATATTTATCAAATGTAGCATCAGAGTGTTATCAAATCCAATTAACCAAAAAGAGCTACTTATCTCAAGAACCTGTTATGTTATCTCTTGACAATGTGGTCCCTCACTTTTGAAAATCGAAATAGTAAAATTTGGAAGAAAATTTGGTGAGCAAAGGACACCACAAAGGTAGTTAGATTATGTATAGTAAGGGAAAACATGATCCGAGACATTTGATCCCATGTGTGTGTAAGGTATTGATTGAGATGAGACATTATTGACAATATCAAATATCAAATTAGTGTAACAATAGGTATACATGAACCAGTCACCTCTGTACCTGCTGATAATTGGAAGAAAAGAAGAAGAGAAGAAAGAAAATAAAGTGGGAAAATAGAAGAAAGAAAGAAGCAAGAAAAAAACCATGATTAGACCTCAGCCATGATTTTCTCTGCTAGGTCGAACCCGCCAATTCTCCCAGGATAGTAATACCCTTTTTCAATTTTACTACTGGACAAAATAGTCTGCTTTTTGTAGGTTGTTACATTAAAAGAAAAAGGGATAACACCAAACATCAATACGTATTTTAGTTGCTATCTCTGCCTTCTTGCATGGCTAAGAAATATTACTGCTGTTTGTGGAGAGAGTGCTAACTATTTTTACGGTGAGACCGATCAAATGTGAGCAAGAGAACTTGAGTGACAGAGTAGCTGGATTGCTCTTGGTTAACCACTGGAGACCAAGAAGATTTTGGCACCAAAACCTAGTGAAAGAAAGAAGGTGTATTAAGGAAAACTTAAGCTGTGGACTTCTAAAAGGGTCTGCAAATTTTAATTAAACCATATAAAAAATGTGGATAAAACACAGAAAATGAATGTGTGTCGACTGCCAACTTGCTTAAGAATATTGCTTGGATTTTCACTCTAGCATGCTTAGCAAATAAACTGGTGGCAACATTACCAAAATTTAACTGTGGATTTTCCTCTTATTAAATGTGAAATCGGAAGTATTTTTCTGCTGTTGATCAAAATGTGGTTAGTATTTGTTGTATCATGAACAAATCGTAAAAATAGGATTTGCATCTCATAAAACAATGGACATAAAAGAAACTTATATATTTCCATGGAGACTTAGTTACAGTATTTCTTCTTGGTTATTCCTTAGATACCAGAATGTTGAGAAAGTTAATAAGACGTGAAAGATTGACAACATTTCCTTAACAACGTGTTAAACACCTTAAGAAATTAATTTTCCCACTTACATTCAAATTCCATATATCTTGTAGTATTGTAGCAAATAGATTTGTCATCATAGTTTTTGAGAAATATGTATATACTGTGTATCTCTTTCAAGTTGAATATTGTCTTTTATGCCAAATAGTGCAGAGACTCAAATTGAATATTTCCCATATGGTATTGAAACTGAAGAAAAAGTGTTAATTTAATTTTCCATGCGAATATTAACAAATAACTTTTACTAAGAATACCAAGAAGCGTGACAAACAACGAATCATCTGCTGGACAATTAGTATCCTACCCAAACAAACACTGCTGGATTTAATAACAAACAAAAACCATATCCTAGAAATTGCTTTTCCAAAAGGTCACTGGTTAATAAAAATAACAGATTTATTAATGGATGTTTAATAAATATTGTTTAAGTAATTTTTTCTTAGTTATACTTAGTAGAAAAAGTCATGCTTCAACCAGTTGGAAAGTGATTATTATAAGCTAGTAATGATGTTTAATGTTTAAGAAGCAGTAGCAGGTTCCATTATTGGCCAGGACACTATCTACCGTATGTGTAATTTGAATGTTGCCTTGGTGAGTTTCCTCTGCAAATTCTGGTTACCTCCTACATCCCAAAATCTTACTGGTAAATTAAAAGGACCCTACAGACTATGTTACAACACTACACTATGATCCCGTTAGGCTTTGAGCCTCTCCGCGGGACATTTAACATTCAGTGCTGCAAAACATGGTGTTTTATGCAGTAAATTAAATACAATATTATTTGTAATTTAATTTTCTTAAGTTCTTTGTAAAGCACTGTGGAAAATGTATGTTGTAGATTACCATGTATGAATAATAATTTTCAAATGTACCATCAAGGCACACCTGTTCAAACAAGCCTATCATTTGCTATAGCTATAATTTAACCTCCCTGGCGGTACGCAGTTTATGAGGCTGCATCCACGGGAGGGATTTTTGGAATAAGTCTTGTTTTAAACTTCGTAGCTAGCACTAGGCTAACTACCTGTGCTGTGGCCCCCAAGTCCCCCGGCACCTATCTGCTCCCCCCGAGCGCCGCCGGTAACACTCACACGATCCCGCGAGAGCCGCAGCTTCCCAATTAGCTTCAGTCGTCGCCATGGCGACAATCGGACATGACGTCATGACATCATGCGCAGTCCCGATCCTCCCCATAGCGAAGCCTGGAGCTGATATAGAACAAATTTTATTTTAAAAAATTCTCCCGGGGCCATGCGATCCCCTGCGGTGGCTTGCCCGACACTGTGTCGGGCATACCGCCAGGGAGGTTAAAGCTCACTGCCTCATCTGCTAACCCCTTCATCTCTCTCCTCCTCCCCACTACCTAGATTGTCTCCTCCCCACTACCTAGATTTTAAGTTCCCAAAGACAGAGACCACTCCCTTGTGTTTTCTGTTTCTGTGCATTTTAGCAAATGAACATCCATCAGTATTAGTGATGTTTTGCACATGCGAAAAGGCAAACTACACACAAATTGTATGTATTTGTACTTGTTGTATCACTAGTTGTCCTGATTGTATAGTATGTTGTAAAATACACAAACCTGATTTTTAATTTATTACACACAATTGATCCTATCAGAAGTTGTTAAAATATAACTTTTATTAATTAATTATTAAAAAAAATTTTCTATTTGTTTTCATTTTATAATGCATTTGCCAAGCCCAGATCAGGTCCCTAGTACTGTGTTGAGCATCTACACCAATTTACAATTTTTAGTGATCCTGCTCAGAGACCAAATACTGGGTAAATTGCTTTTACTTGCTACATATAAGTTAATAAACCCCCCACCAATCCGACATGTTTCGACCCCTTAATTGGGGTCGTCGTCAGGGAAAAAGTGCTTAGTGCAAAGAGTTGCTAGTGCATATAGAAAGAGAAAGCATTATATATACATTTCAGTAAAGAAAACAAAAATGAAGAGCGTGTGCTCTCCAGCTCTATCAGCATTGAGGACAATGCTGATAGAGCTGGAGAGCACACGCTCTTCATTTTTGTTTTCTTTACTGAAATGTATATATAATGCTTTCTCTTTCTATATGCACTAGCAACTCTTTGCACTAAGCACTTTTTCCCTGACGACGACCCCAATTAAGGGGTCGAAACATGTCGGATTGGTGGGGGGTTTATTAACTTATATGTAGCAAGTAAAAGCAATTTACCCAGTATTTGGTCTCTGAGCAGGATCACTAAAAATTGTAAATTGGTGTAGATGCTCAACACAGTACTAGGGACCTGATCTGGGCTTGGCAAATGCATTATAAAATGAAAACAAATAGAAATTTTTTTTTAATAATTAATTAATAAAAGTTATATTTTAACAACTTCTGATAGGATCAATTGAATGTATAGTATGTTGGACAGCTCATATATCTATGCACCCCATTATTGTATGTTTTCGTACCTTGTACAGCACTATGGAAGACGTGGGCGGTAAATAAATAATAATAACAACAACAATGTATGCAATCCCATGGCTATTCATTCTTGTGCATTTGTTTAGAAGAATGTTTCCACATTTAGTACCCAATACCCTGTGTTGCTGCTAATTATTTCCACAGGACAAGGACCAGCAGCAGTAAGGACAAGGACCAGCAGCAGTATGCATTTGTGGAGATATTATCCAGTCTCCATTCAGAAACCTCCGTACATGTCCAATCAAGATCCCCTGTGATGGTTGCTTCCCAGCACAAAAAGACCCCCCCCAAAAAGGACTGTCTGTACTAGTGAATCAGTCTGAATCAGTCTGAAATGACTGAAACAAGTCTAAATCTGCAGGGCCCCCCCCCCCCTCCAAAAAAAAAAACAAATGTGTATATTAAAAGAATTAATTATGACTTGAGGAGTGTAAGTAATCACTTAACTTCTGAGGGAACTATATTCATAAACAACAAGCTTTATTGGGCACAAAAAAATGCATTTCACAGGACAACATTAGGTTAATCAGTGCCAAAGTAACATGTAATTGCGTCTACTTTGTTACTGATTAACCTCATTAAGAGTTGTCCCTCGCAAAGTTTGTTGATTTTATACTAAACAAAAAAATTTTTTAAGAATACTGGTCCCAAGGGAGGACAGGGATTACTTACACTCCTCCTTTTTAAAGTTGTAATTTATACATAATAAAAATACAGCTGAGTCTCGGTTATCTGGCACCGATGGGGATTGGCTTATGCCGGATAAGTGTGCTTTCTGGTTGCTTAAGACTCAATGGTAAATATAGGCCTAGCTAATACAGTACTATATCCCACTCTATATACATAACATGAACTCTATATTACATGTAAAAATACAATAACTGAAAGTATATTACCCTTGGGGGAGCTGTGAAGCCCAGACTTTAAGCACAGCAAAAGCCACAAACAGCCTAAGATGTTGGCCTTCACCATTGTGAGTACTGTCAGCAATTTGTTCTGGATGGTTGAGACAGCTGGTTAGTGGAGTTTTGGATAACCAGGACTCTACTGTATATATATTCAAGGGTAAACCAGTCAGCTATGAGTGACCCTTTTCCTATTTTGCCACTACCTCAAGTGATGTCAGCCGCTTAACCACTTCGGGACCGGCAGCCTAACCCCCCTTAAGGACAAGGGCAGTTTGCATGGGTGGCAGGCTTTGGGGGGTCGGGCGGCCGGAACCCGTCTGTTCCTGGCTGGGCATGGTGTCCCCCATGGAGGCAGGTGTCCCCTCTGTAGCTGGCAGCTTTCACTCACCTTCCAGGCTCCAACGATGAGCTGCAGTAGCCACCTCTTCTCCAGCCGGGATCTCCGCTCCAAATGATGCTCAGGTCCGGGTCGTGGCTTGATGATGTCATCAAGCCGGGACCCGGCGCTGACGTCAGACGGAGCAGAGATGCCGGCCAGAGCAGAGGGGGGCGCCGATCGTCGCTGGAATGGCAGGGAGGTGAGTGGATCATCTTCTTTCCCCGCTGCCGCCGCCGCTGTCAAAGTGATCACTACGATCCGCCGCCGATCGATGGCTGCTGATCACTCGGGGGAGATGCCAGCTGTCATATGACAGCTTAATCTCCCCCTCCGGGTGCTCACGATCGTGTCGGGATGGTTAGTTAGCGCGGACGTTGACTCAATGTCCGGTCAGAACGGTAGCACGACCTGCTGGACGTTGATTCAACGTACCTGGTCCGCAAGTGGTTAACCAAGGAATCTGTTTAAGTAATGACGAGACCTTTTTAGAACACAAAAATAAAAGGCTGCTTTAAGCTGACTCATTTTAATTAAAGTACATCTCTAGTTAGAGAAGTAAGAGTTTATTGTTTTCCATTTAGCCAGGGTGCAATCCAATGTCCTGTATTAAGATTTTTTTGCTACGCCAGTTGCTGTAAGGATATCTTCTTTCCTCCTGCCTGACCCTACTCTTTACTCAATGTTTAGCACAAAAACAAGAGAAAACTGGATTTACATTATTTCTTTGACATATACTGTAATTAGCTTATGCAAATAAAGAAAGCAGAAGTAACAATAATTAGCGAACACAAATTGCCTCACAATTTATATTTTATTTTCCTGCTATGTTACAAATAATGTGAGCACCTATCTATTATTGTTTCCATCTACTTTTCTACAGTCATATTGGGAACACATGGAATGGATTCTTGAAGGAAATATTTTTATAGATTTTATGCCCATCTGGTTTCTTCTATTGTTACGGCAACTTTTTTATGCTGCCAGCTTCCCTCGTGACATTTGTTGCGCTATTTGAAACTGAAGAGATGAAGCTATTTCAACATTTTAGATTTACAACATATAAAATGACTGAATGTTCTTTCAGTTTAAAAGTGGCAATTTGTTTAAAGATATTTTGCTACTGAACTATAGAAGAGGGTGTATTTTATGATATCATAAGAAAATGAATGGTTTGTTCTGAACAAGGGTGAATGCTACCACAATTCCAAGTCCGTACTGTAGATAACTCTCTCTTTTTGTGAATTTATTTCAGCAAAAATAAAATTGGGAAACTATACCAGGATTTGTGTGAATTTAGTTCATGCTTTTCAAACTCTCCATAGCATCCACAACAGCGTGGATAGTATTTGAAAAAAAAGCGAGCTTTAAACTTTGTGGTCAGATTTTTTAATTTTTTTCCAGCTACCAAACTATGACTACCAACTAAAGCTGCTGCTACCTTTGATAAGTGATTATCTATAATAGTAATTAGCTGGGTAAAAAAAATAGGGGGTTCATTTTCAAAAACCTGGTATGTATTGTAAAGATGCCCAGTGGACACTATTCTACTTTTGATATAATATTCAAAAACTGCAGTTTTGCTCTAAAATATTAAATACAGCAAAACATTAATAAATAAATACAAAAACATACAAACACAGGTATAAGGCCAGTTAATTGATACAATATCTGGTTGCAGATTAAATGATCATATATTTTTTTTACATTTTTACAATTAAGTAATTGCTTAGCAAGTTAGAGAGTAACTGTCCAGGGACGGATCAAGACCAAGTTGCGCCTGGGGCAAGGTCAGGTTTTGGCGCCTAAAGGTCAGGTTTTGGCGCCTAAACTGCCATTCATTTTGCCGCCTTTTTAAGAATTCAACAAACTGCGCCTGGGGCAAGATACCCGCTTGCCCCCCCCCCCAAGATCCATCCCTGTAACTGTCGGGCATAAAATAAAAAATCAATTCTTTATTTTTATCTGGTAAACAAGTAATAAGGATGCTAATCAGGCAATCCAAAAATTAAAATCACTATTACTTTTCTTGTTGATAAATTATCATTCCCCAGTTTACATGACTCTTATCTGGTACACAGAAAATTTGGTACACAAAAGAGAAGTTGCAGGGCATGCTGGGTGGTCTTTTTTTGCTTCTCTACTTCCCCTCAGACTTAACTAATGCAGCCTGATTGGCTGAAGCCTCTTTCCCTCCTGTTTTCCCCTCCCACACCTCTGTTCCTCTCTGATAGGCCAAAATATCTCAGGCTGAAACAATGCACTTTCTATAGTGAAGGGCGGGCAAATCAGGCAGAGGAGACGAAGGGCGGATAGTACATCACGACTGGCTTCAAAATAGCCACAGTAAATATGGAAACTGTCTAGAATAGGATTCTCTACTTTTCCTTTATAAAATTCACAGGAATCATAACGTGGACAGTGCAATACATATGTTATGTAAGTAGAGCAAGTATTTATCTACTTATATACATTTTTTTTTTCCTGAGATAGTATGGCTGAAAGCTCCTCTTTAAGCAAAGTAAGTTTGCTGCTTTGCCCCGGTAACAGAAAAGTCATTTTTGTTTTATTTATTCAGCTCAGTACAACTCAACACTGATAATTTTAAAATGGTACTGGCAATCTCAACTAGCTTCTAAGGAAAGTAAAAGTTTGAATTATTAACCCTTTCAGTAACATAGAAATCTATTATATAATTTTTTTAATTAGTTGTATGTTGTTTTTAATTGCTTAAGACCATAGATGAAATTTGAGTTACATGCTACTTTGAGTAGGCATCAAAAAATATGTTTCTTTAAATTGATATAACAATTCAAAAAGTAACACACAAAAAGAGACAACAGTAATGCATTTTAAAATATATGATATGATGCTAAGTATGGTAGTTAAGATATAAAAAAGTTTCAAAAGATTTCACAAGAAATCTATGCCCATCTTTCAAGACTTGAAGGCTTTCCCAACAGTTTTCCAGATCCCTCTGGATCCGGAGACTACAGAAAATGAAACTGAGCTCCTGGAATCCCCACTAACTAGAATGTCACTGCACCATAGTGACACCCTCAAATCCCAGAAGCCACCTGGCACTAGTGAGCAGCTCCTGCATTTCAGGAAGCGACTTCCCATGTGTTGATGGAGCCACTCACTTACTCTGCTCACTGGTGCCAGGTGGCTGCTGAGATCTAAGGGTCAAACTCCGGTGGGGATGGGAGTTGCTTCTGCCATGAGCTCCGTTTCTTTTTCTGTAGCCGCTGGAGCTAGGTGACTGCTGCTGGGATCTGGAGTAGAGATGGCCCGAACATCAGGCATTGGACTCACTGGTGTGTCTGCAGTAATTAGAGAAGGGAGAGCTGCTGTGCAGAGACCTATAGGGAAAGCTTAGTTAGGCTCTTGTAGGCTTCTTAGTTTGCTCCTTGCTGATTCTTATTGCTAAAAAAAGCACCCATCAACAGCTCTTTTGAGAGCTAATCTTGTTCTTGTGATCTATTTTTTTTCTTTTGTGTGGCCCACTTGCATTATATACAGCCCTGTCAGTCAGTCGCAGCTGGCCTTTGGCCCCTTAGTGGTATAATTATTACTATTGTGCCAGGTGCACATAGTAATACGCATCACTGCATATAGCTACCTGTTGTTCACAGTGCATCCACCTACCTACGTGAGCACACGCAGTGTCACTGTGCCTGTCTGCTACCTGTCTGTGTGTGACAAGTGCACATTGTAATACCCATCACTGCATATACCTACCTGTTGTTCACTTCAGTGCACCCATCTACCTACGTGAGCGCACGCAGTGTCACTGTGCCTGTCCGGTACCTGTCTGTATGTGACAGGTGCACATTGTAATACCCATCACTACATATACCTACCTGTTGTTCACAGTACACCCACCTACCTATGCGAGCGCACGCAGTGTCACTGTGCCTGTCCGGTACCTGTCTGTGTGTGACAGGTGCACATTATAATACCCATCACTGCATATACCTACCTGTTGTTCACAGTGCACCCACCTACCTACATGAGCACACGCAGTGTCACTGTGCCTGTCCGGTACCTGTCTGTGTGTGACAGGTGCACATTGTAATACCCATCACTGCATATAGCTACCTGTTGTTCACTTCAGTGCACCCACCTACCTACATGAGCACACGCAGTGTCACTGTGCCTGTCCGGTACCTGTCTGTGTGTGACAGGTGCACAATGTAATACCCATCACTGCATATACCTACTACCTGTTGTTCACTGCAGTGCACCCATCTACCTACGTGAGCGCACACAGTGTCACTGTGCCTGTCCGGTACCTGTCTGTGTGTGACAGGTGCACATTATAATACCCATCACTGCATATACCTACCTGTTGTTCACTTCAGTGCACCCACCTACCTACATGAGCGCACGCAGTGTCACTGTGCCTGTCCGGTACCTGTCTGTGTGTGACAGGTGCACATTGTAATACCCATCACTGCATATAGCTACCTGTTGTTCACTTCAGTGCACCCACCTACCTACGTGAGCGCATGCAGTGTCACTGTGCCTGTCCGGTACCTGTCTGTGTGTGACAGGTGCACATTGTAATACCCATCACTGCATATACCTACCTGTAGTTCACTTCAGTGCACCCACCTACCTATGTGAGCTAGGTGTGATATTTAATACCACCAGTCACTGTACCTGTTCACGGTACGTGTGTGTGACAGGGGCACATTTGTAATATCCATCACTGCGTATACCTACCTGTTTTGTTCAGTGCACCCACCTACCTACGTGAGTGCACGCAGTGTGATATACCACTCCCTGCATACCTGTTAACTGCACCTGTGTGACTGCACATTGTATTAGTCAAGTCAGTACATACCTTTCACTTTCACGGACAAAACAGGTAGAGGCAGAGGTAGAGGCAGACCCAGCGGAAGGCCGCCCGGCAGCTCTGTGCGGGGTCATGTTGATGTGATTTCGTGCGGCCCTGGACCAAAGTACAGTGCTCAGAAGAAGGCCCCATCAACTCCCAAGATTGTCAGGACGTGGTTGACTATTTAATACAGAACACCTCATCTTCCGCAGCCACCAGCGCTACTACAAGCACCACATCCGCTGCATTTGACAGTTCGCAGGAGTTATTTGGTGGGGAAATAACTGATGTACAGCCATTATTGTTACAACCAGATGAAGGCGTTAAGCAAGTTACACCACCTCATATGTCTGAGTTAGGCGACACTATGGTAGTAACATGTGAGGAGGAGGATGATGAAGTACCTGCTGTTGGTGCAGTTTTGGAGGTGTCTGAGGCAAGCGAAGCTGGGCAGGATGATTATGATGATGACGATGATATGGATGCCACGTGTGTTCCCAATAGAGGAGATGAACAGGGGGACAGTTCAGAGGGGGAGTCAGAGAGGAGTAGAAACCGAAAATCAGAGGTTCGGGCCATCTCTAATCTGGAGGACTGTCAGGGTGGTGTGGGGATAATTTGGTGAAGCAGGAATGATCTATGCCTGCTGTCAGATGAAAAAAGATAATGAAAATATTCTGAAGGAGCCCGATATTTTTTTACTGATGCCTTACTGTACATGTGCTATAAATTATCCTATCCAGCTGACCTTTGTAAACAAAAACATTAACTAATATGTGTTGCTCTCTATTAGAAACATACTACTATGGTTATCCCAGTAGCCTAAATTTTGCTATAGTGCCCCTTTAAATTGACACTGACGCAAAAATAAACTTATGACATAATGAATTGTATGTGTAGTATGGATAATAACCATTTAAACCTTTGTGGAAGAATTTCGTCCAGCAGGAGCCGCCTGGCGGCAATCGGGACAGATATATTCATCCAGCGGTTGTTCTCGGCAGGTGTGTGCTTGTTCCCCATGGATATTACAGGGGATCGATTTGGAAGGGGAACGAGCATTCCCCCGAGCCAACCGAGCCCCTGTGAATAAAACAAAATGCCTTGAATCACGGGGCATGTGGATTCATAAAAATGCAAGTGAAAAATGTTTTTTAAAAAAAAAGATCATACACTTCCTGGTAACATCCAGGAGAGTGTACACCACCATCTAGTGGCCAAAAAGTAATATTAACCACTTGAGAACCACAGTGCTAAACCCCCCTAAAGACCAGGCAGTTTTTTCTGTAATTGGCCACTGCAGCTTTAAGACCAAGCTGCAGGGCCACACAACACAGCAGAGGAGTGATCCCCCCCCTTTTCCCCCCACCATCAGAGCTCTCTGTTGGTGGGGTCTGATCGGTCCCCCAATGATGCAAAACTGAAAAAAATGCACCTTTATTTCCAAATAAAATATTGTCGCCATACATTGTACTAGGGAAATATATATATTTTTTTATTTCAAAAGGTTTTATTAGAACCAACAGTCAATCATAACAGTGTTACAACAGCAAAATTAGAGCAATTACATATATAGTGAACAAAGTTAGATTTCACAGAGAGAACAGCAACCTGGCTAGATCTCAACCTTGTTTACAGGAAATTGCTAACTTAGCCAGGGAAATGTTATATCAAAAAATATTTGGCATCATAAAGTCAGAGACACTTCATTATATGTTGCAGTGGTTCGACTTTACCCCCCCCCCCCCCCCCATCTCCCCCCAACCCCAACAAGCACCCCCAGCCTTCCCCTCCCTTCCTCCTTGCTGCTCTCTCGAGAAATCCAGAAAAATTGGTCTTTATGAAAGGAATCTTTCCATCAAACATAGGTTGGAGCTCATAGGCCTCTTTTTATAACTGTATCATAGCTATTAAAAGTAGACAACAGAACCACCTAATCAAGAAAAGACAACTGAAAAATAAAAAAAACAAAAACAAAGGAATCATTACTTTCTGAGTTACCACTAGACAATCCGCAATTCTAATAAAAGTATCGAGGAAAGGGGTTTGATTTCCATTAAAGCATTATTTTACTGTCGGTCGACTCTTGATAAATGTGCCACATAAGCATGAATTTGCATAAGATAAGGGTCTACATGATGACTCTTTAGCAAGTTTCTCCATCTGTTCAATATAATTCATCTCTTTTTTCCAATCTCCTATAGAAGGGGCAGTAGAAGATTTCCAAAATGTATAAATAACAGGTCTTGCTGCAGTCAAAATATGATGAATCAATGATTTTTTGTATTTCTTAATTGGCATTGGCAACATCAATAGGAGCAGTGTCTCAGGAGTATCATCAAGAGTATAGCCCAAAGCAATCAAAGATTATTTTGCAAATAGCAGACCAAAAGGGTCGGAGAAGTGAGCATGAGTGCCACATGTGTATCACAGATCCCTCCTCTTTCTGACAGCATAGCGGGGAGATATTTGGAGCAATATTATTAAGGACCGTTGGAGTTTTATACCACCGTGAGAGGATCTTGAAGGCGTTCTCTTTACCTCTGCCAGAAATAGAAGCTTTAGTAGTAAAGATATATGCCTTATCCCACAATTTATCAGATAAATCTTTACCCAACTCAGCTTGCCACTTGTACATGTACAGAGCTGGGACAAGGTCCTCCAGCACCCAAGGCTGAGACACCAAAGTGCGCCACTCCATCCCTTCCACCCATCACACAATGATTGCTATTAGACTAAGAGGCACCCCAGGGCCCCCAACACCTTAATCTCTAGTTATTTGGCTTGCAATCCTGCCATGTATCCCCTCTTCTTATTCTCTCTGCTTCAAACACAATAGGGGAATGACAGCAGAGTGAGTTGTGTGCCCCCCTCCTACACTGCACCCTGAGGCTGGAGCCTCTCTCGCCTCTGCCTTGGCCCGGCCCTGTACATGTATGAGGGTTTGGAGTCATAGATAATATTCAACAATAGTTTGTAGTATAAAGACAAAGATTTCAACTCTGGAGGTTTAGTAAAGACCAGTTAAATCTCTAGTCTCATAACCCTCCCTCAGACACCGTCTAAGAAAATGGGATATTTGAAAATATTCAAAGAATGGAAAGGGTAAGCCTTGTCCTTATATCATAAGCTCCTGTCTGGATGGTATAGAACCTGAGGACAATAGATCTCTGAGATGCAGATTGGGCCCTAATGCTGGGCATAGACGAGTCGACCCAGCGGCTCGATTAGCCGCCGGATCGACTTACACCGCGTCCCCGCTCGTCCCCGCAGGCTGCCGGATCGATTCCCACTCGTCCCCACAGGCGCTCCTTATCTTCCGCTCGATTCCCCGCTATTGTCCGCCCGCGGGGATTGAGCGGGGTATCGTTCTGGCGGGTCATCAGCTAATGCAACCCTGTGAGCAGCAGAGACACCCGTCCTCGGCGTACTAGACGCCCAAGGTGCAGGAAGACTGGTAGGCAGAGAAGCAGAAGCAGCTGCGGTGGTAACGCCATCCACCGCCGCTGCCATGTCACTATTCATTACAATGTTGACCCGTCTATGCCCAGCATAAGAGCTGTCTTGCTACATAAGAGTAATTAAAACCCGGGATAAACAGATAATTGTCCCAGATCGGGGTGATCGGGCTTAATTATGATGATACTCTATGTTAGCAGAGGAGGCGGTCCCATAGTTTCAGCATTATACTGGTGATATATGGCCAGCGTCTAGCCAATGGTTTCCTAATTGATCTATTAATCCACTCAGCAGATTTGAGAACTCTTTGTACTAACTCGTTTTCTATATGAACCCATTGTCGTTTCCCAGCTTCCCAGTCTTTAATTCTAGTCAAATGAACAGCCAATTGGTATAACTTATAATTTGGAAGAGCTAGTCCACCATCCTCTTTAAGCTTATGTAAAACTTTCATAGCTATTCTAGGACGTTTGCCCCTCCAAATTGTAACGATTGGTGTCAACACGCAGAAAGAATCCGATTATTGGCGATCTGCAGAATCACCAGTAATACAGATATACACCAGATTATGGATGATCTGCAGCATCACCAATAATCCAGGTATGTCTAACCTCTGGACACTTGAGATATGAGAGTATGATGTAATAGTACCACTTTGAGTAATACTAAGAACCACCAGAGGGGCTGGAGGTAGTAATGAAGGGAATTCACCTCAGACTGTGGGTGAATCCCTGTAGCCAAAGCTCCCTAGGAGAGGGACCTAGGCTAGGTTGCAGGATGCCCTGCTGCTAAAGAGAACAGTCTTGCCCTAACTGAGTGTGACTCTTGATAAACACCCAGTTAGGGCAAGACTGTTCTCTTTAGCAGCAGGGCATCCTGCAACCTAGCCTAGCTCTCTACACCCTGGAACCGGGCTAATGAAATACAAGTACACAATGCTAGTCTTGGGTGTGCAGTGCATAGTCACCACACCCTGGAACTAGCCTGTAGCATAACATAGCATTTACACAGTATCCTAGGCTTGGGTGTGAGGTCCGTAGTCACAGCACCCTGGAACTAGTGTAGAACATAACATAGCATTGACACAGTTTCCTAGGCTTGGGTGTGAGGTCCGTAGTCACAACACCCTGGAACTAGTCTATAGCATAACATAGCATTGACACAGTTTCCTAGGCTTGGGTGTGAGGTCCGTAGTCACAACACCCTGGAACTAGTCTATAGCATAACATAGCATTGACACAGTTTCCTAGGCTTGAGTGTGAGGTCCGTAGTCACAACACCCTGGAACTAGTCTATAGCATAACATATCATTAACACAGTTTCCTAGGCTTGGGTGTGAGGTCCGTAGTCACAACACCCTGGAACTAGTCTATAGCATAACATAGCATTCGGAGGCGGCCTGGTGTTGCGCTGATCCACCTTTTTGCGCAATTTTCAATTTTCGATTTTATTTGATTAGCCGCACTCAGGCTATGCATATACATAGGTTAGGATTTAGTTAGTGTTAGGCCCCTCCCATGGAGGATTGACTTCTTCGCAGTGGGAGGGACGAGTACTTAATAGGTTGCATGCAAGCTGTTAATGGAAACCAACATCCTCCTCTAGTGGTAGACAGGTCATGTGTATGCTCGGTGTGTATTCGACCCCACAAGTGGGGCTTGCACTCTTTTGCAGGTAGGCACTAGTCTGTTTTTAAGTAGCGTTGCTCATTTCCTTGCTATGTACTAATGTAATTCGTTTTTTGTCAGCTGCTCCCACTTAACAGCCATGCTTTTGTTGTATATACAGAGCTTCTGTTTGGGTTCAAGGTGCGTTTGTAGTTCCTGGGGGGGCTCAGCGCATCTCTGATGGAGGCCATTCGGAGGCGGCCTGGTGTTGCGCTGATCCACCTTTTTGCGCATAACATAGCATTGACATAGTTTCCTAGGCTTGGGTGTGCGGTCTGTAGTCACAACACCCTGGAACTAGTCTATAGCATAACATAGCATTGACATAGTATGCGAGAGTAATCTAGCTCAGTGTGAATTCCCAGGTCCTCCTGGTTCTAACACACTGTAGGATCTGACTGAGGTCTGTGTGCTAACACGTAAAGCATTTGCAACGGCAGACAACATGAGACTGAGAGGCGAGTGGTTATATAGTGTAGCGCTGATCAGCACCGCCCCAGCCCCTCCAGCCAATCCGCATACATCCTGGGATCAGCTGACCATGGGAGTCAGCTGATCTGTCTCTGTTTCCCATAAAGCATTTGTCTCTCCGCGCGTGCGTGTATTCCTCAGCCTATGTGCACAGGAAGGCTGTATCACATCAGACACATCCTCAATCACAAGAAAATGTATGCTTGCTCTACACCAAGCTTAACCCTTTCAAGTTTAGCTGTGCAAATCTGGCTAAAATGGCTTACCATGAGACATGCTCACGCAGAAATGCATCTGCTTTCGCATGCCAAACTTTGCAGGGTCAAAAACCAATAGGGACCACAGCGACACCCCAGAGGAGGAGGCTGGGCAGCGCAGACGACCCCCCCAAACGTGGCCGGCGCCGGGGGGGGCCATCCGCACCCATCTCCCAAAAATTTAAAGACAGGCACTTACCTAAACGTCCATTGCGTTCTGCTGCTGCGCATCGACTCGGGGCACTGCATGGGAAAGGAGTGACGCGTGGGTCACCCCGAGCTGTGGGGCTCAGGGCTGGCTCACACACATCACTCCAGAAGGGGGGGGGACAGGCACAGACAGCCCACTCATAGAGCAAGCCATCCACCACCTGCCTCCAAAGGACAGAATGCAAATATGCTCAATCACAAGAAAATGTATGCGTGCTCTACACCAAGCTTAACCCTTTCAAGTTTAGCTGTGCAAATCTGGCTAAAATGGCTTACCATGAGACATGCTCACGCAGAAATGCATCTGCTTTTGCATGCCAAACTTTGCAGGGTCAAAAACCAATACCGCAAAGTGGTTGCCCTGCGGGAATTAGTTCATGCTATACAGCACTATCCAGGAGCGCCTCGGGGAGGCTTCCCATTGCCCCCAATTTTTGGTTTTTGACCCTGCATATTTAGGCATGCGAAAGCAAATGCTTATTTGCATGAGCAATGTCTCGTGATTAGCCAATAGGCCAAATTTGCAAAGCCAGATTTGTCAGGTTCACTTGGTTGATGCACACATGTTCTTTCTCTGTTGTAAATCACATCAGACACATGTCGCCGCACGTAAACCGCCGGGCTGGACGCGGAACTAGCCGCCACGCCGTCCGAGCACGCGGCGGCCATTCCGCAATCCTTCACAGTAGCCCCCTCCCGAGGAGTGGACTCCGGACACTTCCCACCCGGCTTCCCAAGATGTAAGTCATGGAACTCTTTCCTCAATTCCTCTTCGTGCATGCGGCACTCTGGCACCCAAGTTCAATCCTCCACACCATAACCTTTCCAGTGTACCAAATATTGCACAGAATTTTGCACCAGCCGGGAGTCCAGAATCTTCTCAACCTCATACTCAGGTTGATCATCAATCATTACAGGGGGGGGGGAGTGGAATCCACCTGTACTGCCGGCTTGAGCAATGACACGTGAAATGATCTTACACCACGCATACTGGTAGGAAGATCATAAGTGACCGCATTAATTTTCTTGGTGACTGGAAATGGCCCGACAAATCTAGGGCCTAATTTGGGTGACAGTTGTTTCAATGCCAGATGTCGCGTAGACACCCAGACCAAATCTCCTGGTGAAAAGTCCCATTCAGCAGAACGTCTTTTATCAGCCTGTTTTTTCTGAGACTTGAAAGCCTTCCCCAAATTTGTTTTTACCAGAGCCCAATTTTGTTTTAACGCCATCTGCCAATCCTCTAATGCTGAGAAAGGAGTAGATGCCACTGGCAAGGGAGCAAACTTAGGGGACCTTCCTGACACCACCTGAAATGGGGAAAACCCGGAGGAGGAACTTTTCAGGTTGTTGTGCGCAAACTCTGTGAAAGGTAAAAACTTTACCCAGTCGGTTTGCGCATCAGCCACATAGCATCTGAGAAACTGTTCCATGGATTGGTTGACCCTCTCGGTCTGGCCATTTGTCTGTGGGTGGTAGCCTGATGAAAACGAAAGATCCATGCCCATAACATGACAAAATGCCCTCCAGAACTTGGAAACGAATTGGACTCCCCTATCTGACACTACATTCTCCGGAATGCCATGCAGCCGGAAAATGTGCTGGATGAAGAGGTTAGCCAGCTCTTGGGTGGAGGGGAGTCCTTTCAGAGGGACAAAATGGGCCATCTTGCTGAATCTGTCTACTACCACCCAAATGACAGTCATGCCTTCAGACCTGGGGAGTTCACCCACAAAATCCATGGACAGATGAGTCCACGGTTCACTTGGAACCAGCAAGGGCTGCAAAGTTTCCACCGGTGCCTGTCGAGAAGGTTTGCTCCTAACACACACAGCACACTCTCTAACAAATTCCTTGCAATCTGTGGCCAATGATGGCCACCATGCACACCTGGCAAGGAGTTCCTGTGTCCTAGTGGCCCCTGGGTGACCAGCATTCTTATGGGAGTGGAACAGCTGTAAAAGTTGTAGGCGAAAGGACAGAGGCACAAACAACACTCCCTCGGGCTTTCCCTCTGGGACATCCTGCTGGTATGGGGCCAATGTGGCAGCCCAATCCCTCCAGGTTTCTGTGGCTGCCAGGACCACCTTCTGTGGCAGAATAGTCTCGGGAGCCGATGGCTGTGCTGTCTCGGGCTCGAAACACCTGGACAAGGCATCAGCCTTAATGTTTCTACTCCCAGGAATGTATGTAATTACAAAAGTGAATCTGGAAAAGAACAGTGACCACCGGGCCTGTCGAGGACTGAGTCTCTTAGCATTCTCCATGTACTCCAAGTTTTTATGATTTGTGTAAACTGTAATCACATGTTCTGCTCCCTCTAAACAATGTCGCCATTCCTCAAAGGCTAACTTGATGGCCAGGAGTTCTCGGTTGCCTATATCGTAGTTTCTCTCCGCTGGGGAGAACCTACAGGAGAAGTAGGCGCATGGATGAAGCTTACCCTGCAAACCGGAAGGCTGAGACAGCACAGCCCCCACCCCCACCTCAGAGGCATCAACCTCGATTATGAACGGGAAGGTGACATCGACGTGCCTCAGAATAGGAGCAGAACAGAACAGTTTCTTTAGGGTACTAAAAGCCATGAGAGCTTCCTCGGACCAGTGGTGAGCAGAGGCGTATCTATGGAGAACAGCGCCTATGGCAAGCACTGAAATTGCGCCCCCCCCCACACACACACAACAGCAACATAAGACTTAATTCTATAATAACATAAAACACACTAGAGAATCGTCAAGGTTTTTTTTTTTTCTTCAAAGTTTCATTGAAACGAACATGAACAAAATAATGACATTGTAGATGCAAAATCTTAAGAAATCTTAAGAAAAACAGGAAAAATAGTACCATCTTTATCATAATACAGAGTATGTTAACACCTAGTAAAGGCACAGCCCTGGAATTAGCAACATTACAAACATGAGCAAACAACACTTTCATAAAACTGAAGAAGCAAATCCAATTACGTAAAGTAAAAATGTTCAGAACAGTCAGCACACAGAGGCAGACCCACAACTTCCAGAAAGTTTGTATTCTTTTGCTTATTGTCTTTTGCAAATGATGGCACTAATGAAAATTACAATGGCACTTTCCTAGATTTGACTGATGCAAACTGTTCTATGATGTCGTCAAAGTCAGTTTTTTCAGTTTCTTCTCGTTCTATACTCAGCATGGCTAGATCACATAGTCGGCTTTGACCCATAGAGGCTCTCAGGTACGAAAGGATTAATTTTAATTTACTAAATGATCTTTCACAACTGGCGATGGAAACTGCGATGGTTAATAGAATCTGAACAGCAATGCGAAGATTAGGGAAAACACTTTCATCTCCATATTGAACAATAAATTTGAGCAAGTCTTCGGGTTTTGATATCTTTATGTTGGTCCTCCTTGATAACAACATTCTGCAGTCCATGATTTCCTCAAAAAGTTGCTCTCCATCCACATCAGTGCTGTAGAATTCACCAAAATCTTCACACTTTTTCTTTATGTCTAGTCTGTTGGCACTGTAACACAATCCCTCAGTATCAAGAAGAAAACCAAACTTGGCATCAGTGTTATGCAAACGAGAAAACCTTTCATCCATTTCTCTGTGAAGACGGTCAAGTGATCCCTTCATGACTCTTACCATTTCTTCCTTGGCAGTCAACCCAGCATCTCTTGAGTTCTCATCAGCCATTCGCTTTTTTCGTCTCTGACGTCTGTCAAAATCAATTCCCCATTCTTGGCAGAGATGTAGTCCTTCTTCAAGCGACTCACTGACTAACACTTCTCTTTCATCACCAAAATGATCTCGAAGAGCTTTCAAATCCAGAGCAGCATCATGGAAGTTCATGCTAGGATCCTGCAGCCTCTTTTGAACACGGTCAATGTGAATTAGTATTTTGTTCCAGAATCCTAACAAAGTCAGAAAATCATAAGTCAGAATGCGATTGTACAGCTGTCGTGCCTCACTTCTTGTTTCACTGGTCTCATTTTCATTGTCTGTCATGTCCTGCAGAACTTGAAGTATCTCTTCGAGGTACTTGTGGATAGGCTTCACTGCTTCTGTCCTTGCACTCCACCTGGTTTCAGATTCCGACTTAAGGACCACAGGCACAGCATTTTTGAGTTTTTCCCAGCGCTGTGTTGAGCGAGAGAAGAAAACGTATAAAGCTTCAATAGTTCCAAAAAATGTAACCATCATTACATCCTGCTTGGCTGCATGTACACCCACCAGGTTGAGTGAGTGATTGTCACAATTCACAAACAGTGCCCGATTGTTTTTTTCAGCTATTCTTTGATGAACACCACTTCTGTGTCCAGCCATCACAGCAGCGTTGTCATAGCACTGTGACCGACAATCTTGTAGCTCCATCTCATCCATCTCCAGCTTTTTTAAGATTTCACCAACCAAGCTCTCTGCATCCTTCTGGCTTATTTGGATAAAACCAAGGAAGGATTCTTTAACACGGACCATTTTACTTTCAAAATCAACTTCCACGTACCTCACAACTTCTGACATCTGCTCACGGTGTGCCTGATCAGGAGTTGAGTCAAACATGAGACCATAGTACTTGGCTTTATGGATGCTTGTCAGTAAACTTTTGCGAACAGTTGATGCCATCATATGTATAAATTCATTCTGGACGCCCGGTGAAAGATATGATGTGGATCCCGGATGACTTTCCACATGAGTGAGGTGTTCCTTCATGACAGGGTCAAAGATGGAAAGTAGTTTTATTAAAGCAAGAAAATTTCCTACATTGGTGTCATAATCTAGCTGCAGTGACTCCCTATGCCCTCGCAAAGCCAGGTTCTGAGTTGCAAGGAATTTTATGCAGTGCAGTATTCTTGTTAAGATCTCACGCCACTTCTGTTTTTCCTTCTCAATCTGTAACCGAAATTCTGCATCAATTATTCCTCTGTTTCCACCTAAATTCATTTCCATTTCCTTCCACTGCGTGAAGCACTCACGATGATTCTTGGCCTTTTCATGAACATTAAGTCTCTCAGGTGCCTTCCACTGGTTGAATCCATTTTCCTGCTCCAATGAAGACTGATGGTCTGACCGGGAAAAGAGAAGACAACATATACAAAATGCAGACTTTTTAGAAGGGGAATACACCAGCCATGAGCGTGTCACTTCTTCACCACTACCATTTCCTAATTTCCTCTTGAACCAACTTTTGTTCATGGAGCGGTTATTTGTCGGTAGGAATGGCCCCTCACTGTTCTGGAAGTACTTTGACCCAAGCTTTATTATTTCTGTTCTCAGTGCATCAGTCAGAATTGCTCTTCCAGTATCCTGTGCGAACTTCAGAAGTCCAATGTCATGCTGTTTAAAAACCTCTGGTATGACAACTTCAGTCTCTTTGTCACTGTCTAGTTCCTTAGGTTCAGTGCTGTCTGGCAAATTCTTGTCTATAAAGTCAACAGCACTGCTATTAGCGCCACCATCATCTTCGTCTCCTGTCTTGTCTATGACCTCTGAGGCAGCCTCATCTTCCTTCTGATCATACTCAGATGTATCTGACATGGCTTCCTCCTCAGCTTGCGATACATTCGTATTTGATCCTTCCTCAGATTCTATTGAACTTGAAGCAGGTGCAGGTGACTCCATGGAACATGATGCCGACTGACTTGTACCAGGCTTTTGAAAGAAAGGCATGAAGAACTTGCTCGACTTCTTGGCTTCTTCAGCTTCCAACTTTCGTCTCTTTCGTCCTTCAGCTCCACTTTCCTTCTTCTTAGTGAAGGCACGTTTCATTTTCTCCACTTTCACACTATTTTCTGAAATACAGAAAATGTTGTTTTCACTATCCAGACACCCCTCTAACTCTTAAAATGGTATCCAGATTCTCATCTTTTACTTAACCTTACCACAGTATAAGCTCTAAAAACCAACCTCCAAAACGTGGCCAGGAAGATTTGCCTGTCGCTGTCTGCAATGGAGAAAAAAAAACTCAGCGAGGAAGTTGGTAGTCTGGCTAAGCAAGTGATAAGAAATTCTGACAATTAAAAAATTGGTTGCAAAACCGAGTTCCCATAGACAGACTGCATAAGTGGGGGCTACATACACAATAAATAAAACAACTCCATGAAACCCAATCCAAGCACAGCGTTCAGCATCCCTGAAAAAAGGTTCACAATCTCCTTGGAAGCAAAACAGAAATACCCTTGTGTTTTCTCAAGGGAAAAAAGGAAATACTGAGGTGTACCCAAAATCAACCGACATACCAGAGGTACACACTTTCAGTATTTGCGTGCATAGATGACATGAAAATATTACCAAAAACAATCAACAATAGTCACATGTTGCCAATTACATGCAGATTTTACCAACAATAGGCCAATATGTCTATATTACCAACCACAAGCATATAATACAGAGCAGAAGTAAATAACACTAATAACAAGCAAACAGTGTAAGGTAGCCAATATGGATGATCGGTAGAGATACTAATAATTCAGTTGACCAAATCTGAAACTGGACCATGCCCAATTTCCATCTCCATCAACTTGGAATTCTTGACATCTCTCTGACTATCCCTATTAGGTAAACAACATAATCAAGCAGGCATGTTTCCACTCCACACAATTTATATTAAACTGTTGCACTGGCTGATCCTATCCAGGGCTAAACAATATTGATTGTGAACAAAACTTAGAAATTTGCAGCATGGTCCCCACATACCAATTAAGCAGTCATATTCTTCCAAAACTTAACTAAGCAGTTTTTTTCCCCTTTAAATGAAATTCTTAGGCCTGCATGTTCCCTCAAGTACTATGAAGCAGGATGTATGCCCAAATACCATTACTAGACAGAATGTACCTCCAAATACCATAATTAGGTAAAATTTAATCCCCCCGATAAAGCAGTTTTTATCCCCAAACATAATTAGGCAGCATACCTTCCAAATCTCAATTTTGCGTTCACAGCGTATCCCAAGTGTGACAGCCAAGTAGATCTGTAGGTAACTTTTCTTCCATGAGAATGCCATCATTTGGACAATCTGCTCTGACTGTTGCAAAGTCTTTGAGTTCTGTTTGTGATGTTCACAGTTTGTTGTGGTCATTGCTGAACTAGCCTTAGGCCCCTTTCACACTGGTGCGTTTTCAGTGGGTCGCATTACTCAATTTTAGCACAGGCTGATGCTAAAGCAATGAAAGTCTATGGAACATTTCATATCGGATGCGGCGGAAGTTTCCACATTGACCGGAAGTCATGCAAGTCAATGTTGACGCAATTATTTTAAACGTTTTGTCATAAGCATTGAGGTGCGCAATGCACATATATTATCGCTTCAATACGTATCTCCACCACCGGAAGTGAGCAGTAGAGAGCAATGCATCATTGTTGGTGTGTTTTGCCACCATGAATTACATTAACGCTCATTAATGCAGGTATCTAAAAAAACTTGTTTTTTTGCGGTGTGATGTGGTGTAATCCCCTAATTGCATAGTAATTAAAACGCTGGTTACCACTGTGAAACTGGCCTTAATTTTATCACCCGAGTTAGGCAAAAAATATCGTAAGTTTGCCATACACACATCAATTTCGATCACTTTGATTGAATCTGCCAGTAATCTAGTGCTTAAACAAATCCGATTGATTGATTTTGAAACTGAATTTTTGCCTGCAGTTCTCATGGTGCTGGAGGAAGCATAGGACTCCCATTAGATTGCAAAAAAAACCAAACAAAAAAAACCAGGAAGCCTTCCTAGCAACAGGAAGGATTCTTGCTGGTTGTGAGGATCCGTGCGGCTGCCTGCGCAGGCAGGCAGCCTTTTGACCACTGTTCAGGTCTGCATTCTGCAGGTCTCTGGAAGAGAGACCTTTTGTCAGTTCTGCAGCTTGCTGCTGCTGAGGAATTTGCATGCGTTGGTCATGCAAATTGCCTAGCCACATCCTTTGTAGGCTTGCTATATAAGGAGCTATGTTTCCCAGAGTCCTTTGCTGGTCATAAGGATTTAGTCCTGTGAAAGGAGTGTCAGCCTTGCTCTTTGTTTGAAGATTAGCTTAGAGTAATTTTATTTTCCTTGTCTTCTCATTGTATGATTTGCTGTGCCTTTGCTACTCTCGTGCTCTGCCTTGCTGTAGCCTTGTGTCACGTCTGGCGATCGCACCTCTCGCAATCGCGTTCCTACTTCATATCTGCTGTGGTGTGTGCACTGTCGCGGGTTGGCGACTAGTTTGGTGCACACGCATACAATCTGTCTCTGTGCTCATTCTCAATCGCCTCTCTTGCGATTGCGTTTCTGTCCCTCGTGCAATTCCTGTCTGGCGTGTGTGGCAGGGCAGAGGAGCTGTTCCTCTGCACTCCACAGCTCCACCTGTCGACAGGAATTTCCCTCTACAGGTGCCTTGCACCTTTTGCTGGGTTCCTACAAATTATACGCTTGTGGAGGATTTCCGTCGTGTCAGTGCGCGTCTGGTGCGCTGATCACGGAGAGAATTCCACAATCGTTACACTGGTCCACCAAGAACCAATGAGAATCCTTCCTGATGCTAGTGAGGATTCCCATTGGTCTTTTGCATTACAATGGTAGCCCTATGTTCTCAGCTATATACTGGCGCTTGTCCCCAAGCATAGCAGTGGTGCTGGCGGAGGACCAGAATGATAGTGGAAGACACAGAGGATCAGGTATGGAGGGGGATACAGCCATGTGAGATCAGACACTGTCTGTGAGAACTGACACTAATGATTGCATTAGCATCTACAGTGTCTGCGGTCTCTTGAAAAACATGCAGGTCAAGAATGTGCATTTCCCTCCCAATACATGTAAGCATAATGCTATCTGTGCAAGGACTTCGTTCCCCCCTACAATCATCTGTTGCTCTGTAGTTGCTCCCATTCTAGGCCCGACTAGTGTTGGTCGGGACTGTTTGAACCACATATAATAGGCTGTGCACATGTGCAGTGAGATCCATTAATTCACTGTGGCCATGCTCCCCATTGCTGTAATCACGCACACTACGGAGGCAGCCGGAAGCATGGCCACAGTGGTGTAATGGACCCAACTGTGCATAGATGTAGCCTATTATATCCAGTTCAAACTTCAAAGGTACAAAGGTGGGCCCTAGAAGTAGATGATTTAGAAAAACGGAGGCTTGCGAAGGTTGGTTGGAAAGAACAGAGGACACAGTCCAAATCCTGACAGCATTGTGCACACATGCACACATGTATGTACTTTATTCCCTGTTGATTTTTCAGCTCAGGCATTCTTTAACATAGGGTACCAGATGCAATTCACTTTTTCTCCTGAGTTTTCTCCTAGAAGATAATTTTCATATTCTCTTTAAATTAACTTTTAAGCACTTTACAATTGAAAAAAAACAAAGTTGGTAAAAAAGTGCTATCAAAATTCTTTTGAGCATTCTCTTCCTTGGTGGTGGTTTAAAAATAAATTTTATGACATGGTGTGAAAATATCACCTAGGAGAAAACTCAAGCGAAAAAGTGGATTGCACCTGGGCCAGGATCTCTTTATACATCTGCTTATGTGCTGCAGGAATCACAACTTTTTTTTTTTTTTTTACTTTTAAAGGATATCTGAATAAAATTTGAAAATAGTTGAAAATAAAGATTGTTCTTTTACTTACCTGGGGCCTCTTCCAGCCTTGTAGTCTTGTAATTTGCTTGCTGACCTCCTGGTCCTCATTCTTGATCCGCTGTGTGAGCTAAGTCATGCACTACTGCCCATGCGCTGTCCTGGTGGCACACCTACTTGTTCACGCTCCCCCGACTGGGAGTATTCTGCGCTTGTACATAACGCCGAATGGGAGTGCAATCAAGGTGCACTGCCGCCAGGCCGATGCATGCGCAGTAGTTTACAGGGCCGCACAGCAGATCAAAGATGAGGACCAGGAGGATGAGGGAACTACAAGACTGGATTCTGTAAGAAGCCGCAGGTAAGTAAAGAATGTCACATTTACAATCTTTATTTTCAACTGGAGGAATCCTTATGATACACATAAATTTACAATTACCATTCTACAGCATGCCCCTGCTTTCCCATATTTCAGTAGTTTTCATCCATTCTACAGCAGGCCACATCAGGCCATAATTTCATTTCTTCGGGGAAAATCCCAGAACTCATGTGGAAAATCAGTGGCCTGCAGTAGAATGGATGGAAAGTGTAAGAATTGAAATGTGGGAAAGCAGTGGTCTGCTGTAAAATGGAAATAGAAACTTAAATCAAATGTGGAACAGTGGTAAAGCAGTGGCCGTATTGTAACAGCTTGTGCTGCCCCGCACGTTATGCAGCTCCGTACAGGCGTATTGCAGCTCCGTCATCACATTTTCTCCAGAGCATGAACTTTTACAAGCCGCATCATCCCCATTGACAAATCACTGCACATGATTACATTTTTGCTGCTCCACAGTACTTTTGCTCCCCTTTCCCTCAGCCCCCCGCCAGCGACATCACAGCCTTCTTGTCAGCGCTAGGCTCGGATTCCTGCGGTCCCACTTATACACTATATCCGCCAGCAATCTATAATCATGAAAATGTATTAGCTGACAGGGACAGGACGGCAGTGAGTGGGCGGATTCTACAATGTCCTGGGTGGAGGGAGGCAGAGATGTTGAAAATACTTTGGAGCAGCACTATATGATGCATGCGCAGTAATTTGTTGGGAGATGATGGCACTTAAAGCTAATGGGAACCGGGTTTGTTAAAAAAAAAGGTCAGATACTCACCTAAGGAGAGGGAAGGCTCATTCCTAATGAGCCATCCCTCTCCTCTCCCGGTGGCCCCCGGTGCTGCGCTGGCTCCTCCGTTCTCGTTCCACGCCGAGGGGACTTCGGAAGTCTTCAGGAGCCGAGTCCTCCTGAAGACAGGCGGCGCACACGCGAACGTGTCATGGAGGGCGCGCGCGCATGCGCAGTGTGGAGCGGCCCGTCTTCGGGAGCACTCGGGCTCCCGAAGCATCTCCGAAGCCTCCCTTTGGCCAGGAGACAGCAGTATTTGACCGAAAGGGTCGAATACCACTACGGGGGAGCCAGGACAGCAGCGGGCACCAGGAGAGGAGAGGGAGTGCTCTATGGGACCCAGAGCCTCCCTCTCCTTAGGTGAGTATCTGACTTTGTTTTTTTTAAACCCGGTTCCCATTACCTTTAAGTACGTGATGACGAATAAGCAAAGTGTGCCAAGCAGCATAGGGGCAGCAAAACTGCTGCTGCTGCAGAATAGATTCTTTAATATATGTTGTGGGTAGGGTGGTATAAGCAAATACTTACCTTCCGTTCCACTCGTCACCTGACGGTCTCCTGACCTGCAGTAATTGATGTTCTTTTGGCTGACCTGGGCAACTCGCATAACCTAGGACCCGGACATACTGCGCAAAAGCGAATTATGTTACTATACAGGAACACACTCATTCCCCTCGTTCCTGCATACGTGCTCCACTGCAGTGAGAAGTACACGCAGGACAGGAGTGAGCGCACTCCTGTATGGTGACATCATTTAGCGTGGGTATGGGGAGAAGAAAGGACGTACTGCGCATACACAGCGCAATATGTCTGGGTCCTTGCAGGTTATTATGCGAGTCACTTGGGTCAGCCAAAAGAACATCAATTACTGCATGAGAACAGCGAGTGACAGAGGGGAACGGAAAGTGGTATTAACTTATCTAACCTTACACTACATATGCCTGCCTATTTAACCTTCTGCAAATGGTATCTAAAAAACTCTTCCTTTAAGGGAACTTTACTAGTTGGACAGTAGTGGGTGAATGATTGATTAATCACTTAATATATGTAATGTTAGTTTACCTTATATAACTTATTTTCACTCACTGTGCAGCCAGATCGCTCTCTGTAGTGATGGGCTGGGCTGGGCTGGCCACCTAGCTGCTTTTCACACACACAGAGACAGTCAGTGGTGTGCACACTAGTATGTGCACTCGCTGTCTGCGTCACCTGACCTGACCCTGACCGCCTGCTGCAGTGCTACATACACGCACTGTCTCTCCTCCTCTCCCACCCCCATCAGCCCCAGCGGTATGGCAGCCAATCAGGAGGGGGATCGCAGGGGATGACACGCAGGCCGCAGCAAGTCATTGGCACTGGCCTGGCCGCTGCCGCTGTTGCTATGGCGACCATCACGCTGGGAAGAAGAGCAGCAGGCAGAGGCAGCCAGCAGGGGAGGATCTGATCTCTGGAGCAGCTTTGCAGCGACAGCGCATGGAGGAGGAGGATTGCGACTGGCACTGTCTGGCAGCAAGTAGACTCCATGTGGTGCCGACATTACTATGGCAACCAGATGCTGGGGGCGGGCCGGCAGCGTAGCGGGGAGGATCAGAAAGCCCACGCCGAAACAGTCCCGCTCGCTCTCTCCTTCTGTGGGCGCCGGGCGGGCGGGCGACACAATACAAAACAGCGCTGGCGGTGAGCCAGCCAGCCCAGCTATTTGGGAGGGCGCATGACCGCATCCATGATGCATGCCAGCACTCGACGCAGGAAACATACTTAAAGGGGTGATGTAATGATTAATGGGGATGCGCCCCCCCCCAGGTGAGGGGGAGGGGCGCCCATGGCAGGTGCCCTATGTGCACCCCTGTAGATACGCCCCTGGTGGTGAGTATCAGCCCCTTTCTTAGTAAGACTGGTGAGAGGCGCGACCACTGTAGAGTACCCCTTAATAAACTCCTGTAGTAATTCGCAAAACCTAGGAATCTCTGGAGTGCCTTCAGACCTACAGGCTGTGGCCAGTCCAGTACAGCAGAGACTTTCCCAGGGTCCATAGAGAGGCCCGAGGTAGATATTACATATCCTAAAAAAGCAACCGAGGTCACCTCAAAAATACAGTTTTCCAGTTTGGCATACAACTGATTCTGTCTTAGTCTTTCCAGCACATACTTGACGTGTCTCCGATGTTCGGAAAGAGTGGCAGAAAAGACCAGTATACCATCAAGATATACTAATGCAAATTTACCCAAAATTGGTCTGAAAACTTCGTTAATCAGCTCCTGGAAGACGGCCGGGGCATTGCACAACCCGAAGGGCATCACTAAGTACTCGTAATGCCCATCGGGTGTATTGAAGGCCGTCTTCCACTCGTCACCGTCCCTGATGCGCACCAGGTTGTATGCACCCCTTAAGTCCAATTTCAAGAAAATTTTAGCTTTGGTGATCTGGGAGAATAAAATAATAAATAAATCAGAGGAAGAGGGTAACGATTTTTCACAGTGATCTTATTTAGACCCCGATAGTCAATGCAGGGACGGAGGCCTCCATCTTTTTTTTTTTTACAAAAAAGAACCCAGCGCCCGCAAGTGACCGGGAGGGGCGGATAAATCCCTTAGCTAAATTTTCTTTGATGTACTCCTGCATAGCCAACTTCTCTGGCCCGGACAAATTATAAAGGTGACCCCTAGGAGGCATACAACCAGATCTTAAATCAATAGGACAATCAAAGGGACGGTGAAGGGGTAATCTGTCTGCTGACTTAGGACAAAAGACATCAGCAAAATCTTTATACTGTTCTGGCAATCCTTCCACCTGAACTCTGGTGTTACCCATGGTTACCTTCGCCAAACAATGATGATAGCAATGGGTAGACCAGCTCGTTAGCTGACCAGAAACCCAATCAATCTGAGGAGCGTGAAGGCGTAACCATGGCAGGCCAAGGATAATGGTGGAAGTTGCCATTCGCAAGACAAAAAACTGCAGACTCTCTTTATGTAAAACCCCAATGGTGACCCCCAACACTGGGGTCTGAGACAGAGGGTATTTACTTTGCAGAGGAGAGTCATCTACCGCAGTAACTAACACCTTATGACTCAATGGGACAATAGGAATTCCCAATTTTTTTGCAAAATCATAGTCAATAAAATTGGCGGCCGAACCCGAGTCGAGAAAGGCCTCAGTAGAAACTGTCTGATTCTTCCATGAGATGGTGCAAGGAAGGAGCAAACGATCATCTTTAAGAGGTAAACTCTGCGCGCCTAGGGTATTACCTCTGACTACTCCTAGGCGGCAGCGTTTCTCGACTTCTTGGGACAGTTCTGCTGCTTATGACCCTCCTCTGCACAGTACAAACAGAGCTGTTCAGCTTTTCTACGACTCTGCTCGACCCGGACAATTTTGACCGACCAGTTTGCATGGGTTCAGGAAGAGGTGAGGTAGGAGGAGAGGAAGCATAGGAAACGTATTTCACACTATTCCTGCCTCGACTTTGTCTCTGATACCGTAGGCTGACGGTCCACTCTGACTGCTAGGGAAATGGCCTCATCAATAGTCTTTGGTTCAGGATATCCTAAAATCAGATTAGACACTGCATCTGATAATCCTGACAGGAAACAATCCAACAATGCAAATGAGCCCCATCTAGCTGACACTGCCCACTTCCTGAACTCAGCTGCATAAGTCTCTACGGAATCTTTGCCTTGCCGCAACATCTTGAGCTTCCGCTCAGCGGTTGAAGCAAAATCCGGATCATCGTAAATTATAGCCATAGCTTTGAAAAACTCCTCCACAGAGGTCAAGGCCCCATCCCTGGTTGAAGACCATATGCCCAGGTCTGGGAACCCCCAGTTAACAGTGTCTTAATAAAGATAATTCTCTGTGTGACAGTACCTGAAGCATTAGGTCTTAACTCAAAGTAAGATAACACTCGATTTTTAAAGTTTCGAAAGTCAGATCTATGACCAGAAAACTTCTCGGGCACAGGCATACGTAAGTCTGCAACAAGGGGGGATCGCACTGCATTAACAGTCGTCTGAAGGGCTTGTATAGACCCAGACAAAGCATTAATCTGGGTCTGATGACTATCCAGCACGCTGATGCAATTCTCCACCGAGGTGGTGAGTGCAAGCAGATGACTGTCAAGTGCGTCCATATTGTTTTGGTCTGCCGTTCTGTAACGATTGGTGTCAACACGCAGAGAGAATCCGATTATTGGCGATCTGCAGAATCACCAGTAATACAGATATACACCAGATTATGGATGATCTGCAGCATCACCAATAATCCAGGTATGTCTAACCTCTGGACACCTGAGATATGAGAGTATGATGTAATAGTACCACTTTGAGTAAGAACCACCAGAGGGGCTGGAGGTAGTAATGAAGGGAATTCACCCCAGACTGTGGGTGAATCCCTGTAGCCAAAGTGTAACGATCGGTGTAACACAGAGAGGATCTGATCATCGGTGATCTGCAGTATCACCGAAAATACAGATATATACCCGATTATTGATGATCTGCAGTATCACCGATAATCAGATATATTTCTAACCTCTGGACACCTGAGTAATATGAGTGTTTGTGCAACAGTAATACTTTGAGTAAAGCACCCGTATAGAGGGTGCCAGGCAGTAAGAGATACTGCTCAGAGAACAGGTTCCTTCCAATGGTCTGATGCTCCCCAAGGGGCGGAGCCAGGCTGAGAGTGGGAAGGACCAGAGAGTGAGTGACACCAAAGGTGAAGTGTCACTGACAGGTCTGTGAACTATCTCCAAACAGGGAAGATAGTTCTCGAGGTCGGACAGGCCAGGTCGGCAACAGACAGACAGATCAGATACAGAGACAGGAGACAGATTCGGAATCTAAAGACAAGCAGGGTTCAGCAACAGAGTATCAGATATAGCGAAGTACCAAATCAGAGATCAAGAGAGTGGTCAGGAAAGCAGAAAGTCATAACAGATAATAACAATGCCTAGTCTTAGGTGTGAGCTCCGTGATCATCAACACCCTGGAACTAGTCTGATATATAACAGAGTGATAAATCCTAGTCTTGGGTGTGAGTTCCTTGATCATCAACACCCTGGAACTAGTCTGAAGTATAACAGAATGGTTATACAGTTCCCTAGTCTTGGGTGTGAGTTCCTTGATCATCAACACCCTGGAACTAGCCTGAAGTAATAACACAGAAAATATCACAGATACTGACAAGGTCTGAGTGCTACCACGTAGTGATCGCAACGCCAGACACCAGAGAAATGACCAGCACCCAGTATATATACACAAGCACTCTCCGACGCCTCTCCTAAGTGCTGGACCAATGGAACCTGATAGAATTGTCAGCTGATCGGCTGGATCAGCTGACACCCTTCTGACTGTCATAAAGGCTCTGCCTCTCAACGCGCGCGTCCTTCTGAACCTGTGTGGACTATCAGTCCCAGCCACACCAGACATGTGTTGTAATGTATATGCAGGTTTGAACGTGGGGCCAGCTGCACCGCTGTCAGAGCATGCGGCGGTTTCCCCGCGTTCAGCCATACTGCTAGTGGTAGGCCCATGCGTGCAAACCGCCGCGTTGGACGCTGAATCCGCCGCCTTGTTCACTGGGCATGCGGCGGTTTCTCCGCGCTCCGTCAGATTAGTGGATGCCATGTTGGACGCGGAATTAGCCGCCTTACTCTGAGTACTTGCGGCGGCTTTTCCGCGTTTTCTCACACAAAGCTCCCTAGGAGAGGGACCTAGGCTAGGTTGCAGGATGCCCTGCTGCTAAAGAGAACAGTCTTGCCCTAACTGGGTGTGAGATCCTAGCTCTCTACACCCTGGAACCGGGCTAATGAAATACAAGTACACAATGCTAGTCTTGGGTGTGCAGTCCGTAGTCACCACACCCTGGAACTAGCCTGTAGCATAACATAGCATTGACACAGTATCCTAGGCTTGGGTGTGAGTAGTGTTGGGCGAACAGTGTTCGCCACTGTTCGGGTTCTGCAGAACATCACCCTGTTCGGGTGATGTTCGGGTTCGGCCGAACACCTGATGGTGTTCGGCCAAACTGTTCGGCCATATGGCCGAACTAAGAGCGCATGGCCGAACGTTACCCGAACGTTCGGCTAGCGCTGTGATTGGCCGAACGGGTCACGTGTAGTGTTGGGCGAACATCTAGATGTTCGGGTTCGGGCCGAACATGGCCGAACTCCGAACATAATGGAAGTCAATGGGGACCCGAACTTTCGTGCTTTGTAAAGCCTCCTTACATGCTACATACCCCAAATTTACAGGGTATGTGCACCTTGGGAGTGGGTACAAGAGGAAAAAGTTTTTTAGCAAAAAGAGCTTATAGTTTTTGAGAAAATCGATTTTAAAGTTTCAAAGGGAAAACTGTCTTTTAAATGCGGGAAATGTCTGTTTTCTTTGCACAGGTAACATGCTTTTTGTCGGCATGCAGTCATAAATGTAATACATATAAGAGGTTCCAGGAAAAGGGACCGGTAACGCTAACCCAGCAGCAGCACACGTGATGGAACAAGAGGAGGGTGGCGCAGGAGGAGAAGGCCACGCTTTGAGACACAACAACCCAGGCCTTGCATGAGGACAAGAAGCGTGCGGATAGCAATTTGCATTTTGTCGACATGCAGTCATAAATGTAATACAGATGAGAGGTTCAATAAACAGGGACCGGAAACGCTAACCCATCACAGATGTTCATTGTTCATGTTACTTGGTTGGGGTCCGGGAGTGTTGCGTAGTCGTTTCCAATCCAGGATTGATTCATTTTAATTTGAGTCAGACGGTCTGCATTTTCTGTGGAGAGGCGGATACGCCGCCGATCTGTGACGATGCCTCCGGCAGCACTGAAACAGCGTTCCGACATAATGCTGGCTGCCGGGCAAGCCAGCACCTCTATTGCGTACATTGCCAGTTTGTGCCAGGTGTCTAGCTTCGATACCCAATAGTTGAAGGGTGCAGATGGATTGTTCAACACAGCTACGCCATCTGACATGTAGTCCTTGACCATCTTCTCCAGGCGATCGGTGTTGGAGGTGGATCTGCACGCTTGCTGTTCTGTGTGCTGCTGCATGGGTGTCAGAAAATGTTCCCACTCCAAGGACACTGCCGATACCATTCCCTTTTGGGCACTAGCTGCGGCTTGTGTTGTTTGCTGCCCTCCTGGTCGTCCTGGGTTTGCGGAAGTCAGTCTGTCGGCGTACAACTGGCTAGAGGAGGGGGAGGATGTCAATCTCCTCTCTAAAGTCTCCACAAGGGCCTGCTGGTGTTCTTCCATTTTGACCTGTCTGGCTCTTTCTTCAAGCAGTTTTGGAACATTGTGTTTGTACCGTGGATCCAGAAGGGTATAAACCCAGTAATTGGTGTTGTCCAGAATGCGCACAATGCGTGGGTCGTGTTCAATGCAGTCCTAGGCCGAAGAGGTCATAGCCTAGGGTCACAAAACCTGTTTATTGGGCAATTTCAATGGTGGCGAGTCTGACGTACATAAATCGCAGCAATGGCCGTTAGCAACGTCTGAATCTCACGAAATGTCTCATGCAGGTAGAAGACATATTGTTAGACTTGGGCTCCAAAGATGGGTTCCCTACATCTCTGCAAACCAGAGTTACAGGGCTCCAAATTTGGTAAAATCCCCCATAGGCTTTCATTGGGCCTCCTATTTACAGTTCCAAAATCTCACATCTTTTCAAAGGGCAATTACTCAGCAGTGGCAAATTTTCTAGCATTGTAGGGACCCTTAGGGGGAACATGACTGGTGAGTTTCGGGCCCCTAGGCCGAAGAGGTCATAGCCTAGGGTCACAAAAACCTGTTTATTGGGGCTATTTCAATGGTAGTGATGGTGACGTACATAAATCGCAGCAATGGCCGTTAGCAAAGTCTGAATCTCACGAAATGTCTCATGCAGGTAGAAGACATATTGTTAGACTTGGATTCCAAAGATGGGGTCCCTACATCTCTGCAAACCAGAGTTACAGGGGTCCAAAATTGGTAAAATCCCCCATAGGCTTTCATTGGGCCTCCTATTTACAGTTCCAAAATCTCACATCTTTTCAAAGGGCAATTACTCAGCAGTGGCAAATTTTCTAGCATTGTAGGGACCCTTAGGGGGAACATGACTGGTGAGTTTCGGGCCCCTAGGCCGAAGAGGTCATAGCCTAGGGTCACAAAAACCTGTTTATTGGGGCTATTTCAATGGTAGTGATGGTGACATACATAAATCGCAGCAATGGCCGTTAGCAAAGTCTGAATCTCACGAAATGTCTCATGCAGGTAGAAGACATATTGTTAGACTTGGATTCCAAAGATGGGGTCCCTACATCTCTGCAAACCAGAGTTACAGGGGTCCAAAATTGGTAAAATCCCCCATAGGATTTCATTGGCTCCCTATTTCACTTTCCAAAATCTCACATCTTTTCAAAGGGCAATGGCTCAGCAGTACCAAATTTTCTAGCATTGTAGGGACCCTTAGGGGGAACATGACTGGTGAGTTTCGGGCCCCTAGGCCGAAGAGGTCATAGCCTAGGGTCACAAAAACCTGTTTATTGGGGCTATTTCAATGGTAGTGATGGTGACGTACATAAATCGCAGCAATGGCCGTTAGCAAAGTCTGAATCTCACGAAATGTCTCATGCAGGTAGAAGACATATTGTTAGACTTGGATTCCAAAGATGGGGTCCCTACATCTCTGCAAACCAGAGTTACAGGGGTCCAAAATTGGTAAAATCCCCCATAGGATTTCATTGGCTCCCTATTTCACTTTCCAAAATCTCACATCTTTTCAAAGGGCAATGGCTCAGCAGTACCAAATTTTCTAGCATTGTAGGGACCCTTAGGGGGAACATGACTGGTGAGTTTCGGGCCCCTAGGCCAAAGAGGTCATAGCCTAGGGTCACAAAAACCTGTTTATTGGGGCTATTTCAATGGTAGTGATGGTGACGTACATAAATCGCAGCAATGGCCGTTAGCAAAGTCTGAATCTCACGAAATGTGTCATGCAGGTAGAAGACATATTGTTAGACTTGGATTCCAAAGATGGGGTCCCTACATCTCTGCAAACCAGAGTTACAGGGGTCCAAAATTGGTAAAATCCCCCATAGGATTTCATTGGCTCCCTATTTCACTTTCCAAAATCTCACATCTTTTCAAAGGGCAATGGCTCAGCAGTACCAAATTTTCTAGCATTGTAGGGACCCTTAGGGGGAACATGACTGGTGAGTTTCGGGCCCCTAGGCCGAAGAGGTCATAGCCTAGGGTCACAAAAACCTGTTTATTGGGCCTATTTCAATGGTAGTGATGGTGACGTACATAAATCGCAGCAATGGCCGTTAGCAAAGTCTGAATCTCACGAAATGTCTCATGCAGGTAGAAGACATATTGTTAGACTTGGATTCCAAAGATGGGGTCCCTACATCTCTGCAAACCAGATTTACAGGGGTCCAAAATTGGTAAAATCCCCAATAGGATTTCATTGGCTCCCTATTTCACTTTCCAAAATCTCACATCTTTTCAAAGGGCAATGGCTCAGCAGTACCAAATTTTCTAGCATTGTAGGGACCCTTAGGGGGAACATGACTGGTGAGTTTCGGGCCCCTAGGCCGAAGAGGTCATAGCCTAGGGTCACAAAAACCTGTTTATTTGGGCTATTTCAATGGTAGTGATGGTGGCGTACATAAATCTCAGCCATGGCCGTTAGCAACGTCTGAATCTCACGAAATGTCTCATGCAGGTAGAAGACATATTGTTAGACTTAGATTCCAAAGATGGGGTCCCTACATCTCTGCAAACCAGAGTTACAGGGGTCCAAAATTGGTAAAATCCCCCATAGGCTTTCATTGGGCCTCCTATTTACCGTTCCAAAATCTCACACCATTTCAAAGGGCAATGGCTCAGCAGTGGCAAAACTCACCAGTCATAATCCCCCTAAAGGGTCCCTACAATGCTAGAAAATTTGGTACTGCTGAGCCATTGCCCTTTGAAAAGATGTGAGATTTTGGAAAGTGAAATAGGGAGCCAATGAAATCCTATGGGGGATTTTACCAATTTTGGACCCCTGTAACTCTGGTTTGCAGAGATGTAGGGACCCCATCTTTGGAATCCAAGTCTAACAATATGTCTTCTACCTGCATGAGACATTTCGTGAGATTCAGACTTTGCTAACGGCCATTGCTGCGATTTATGTACGTCACCATCACTACCATTGAAATAGCCCCAATAAACAGGTTTTTGTGACCCTAGGCTATGACCTCTTCGGCCTAGGGGCCCGAAACTCACCAGTCATGTTCCCCCTAAGGGTCCCTACAATGCTAGAAAATTTGGTACTGCTGAGCCATTGCCCTTTGAAAAGATGTGAGATTTTGGAAAGTGAAATAGGGAGCCAATGAAATCCTATGGGGGATTTTACCAATTTTGGACCCCTGTAACTCTGGTTTGCAGAGATGTAGGGACCCCATCTTTGGAATCCAAGTCTAACAATATGTCTTCTACCTGCATGAGACATTTCGTGAGATTCAGACTTTGCTAACGGCCATTGCTGCGATTTATGTACGTCACCATCACTACCATTGAAATAGCCCCAATAAACAGGTTTTTGTGACCCTAGGCTATGACCTCTTCGGCCTAGGGGCCAGAAACTCACCGGTCATGTTCCCCCTAAGGGTCCCTACAATGCTAGAAAATTTGGTACTGCTGAGCCATTGCCCTTTGAAAAGATGTGAGATTTTGGAAAGTGAAATAGGGAGCCAATGAAATCCTATGGGGGATTTTACCAATTTTGGACCCCTGTAACTCTGGTTTGCAGAGATGTAGGGACCCCATCTTTGGAATCCAAGTCTAACAATATGTCTTCTACCTGCATGAGACATTTCGTGAGATTCAGACTTTGCTAACGGCCATTGCTGCGATTTATGTACGTCACCATCACTACCATTGAAATAGCCCCAATAAACAGGTTTTTGTGACCCTAGGCTATGACCTCTTCGGCCTAGGGGCCCGAAACTCACCAGTCATGTTCCCCCTAAGGGTCCCTACAATGCTAGAAAATTTGGTACTGCTGAGCCATTGCCCTTTGAAAAGATGTGAGATTTTGGAAAGTGAAATAGGGAGCCAATGAAATCCTCAGGGGGATTTTACCAATTTTGGACCCCTGTAACTCTGGTATGCAGAGATGTAGGGACCCCATCTTTGGAATCCAAGTCTAACAATATGTCTTCTACCTGCATGAGACATTTCGTGAGATTCAGACTTTGCTAACGGCCATTGCTGCGATTTATGTACGTCACCATCACTACCATTGAAATAGCCCAAATAAACAGGTTTTTGTGACCCTAGGCTATGACCTCTTCGGCCTAGGGGCCCGAACTGAGAGGTTGTGCGTACCAGAGCTCCTGTGGACTTCCAGACCCTATTGCTGGCTTATTCCTGGCCCAGCTTGAGAGGAGGTTTTCTGGGTACTTTGGACTACTAGAGGTCCCTGCTCAGGCCTGGCCTGCAGGGGCCTCCCTACTTCTAACCGGCTGCTTCCAGCCATGGAGCAGCCGGCTCATACCCCCCCTGACCTGTCTTACCTAGGGGAAGGGGGAAGCGCTAATGGAGGTAAGCCTGGAGATATCGTGGCAGATGTGGTGACGTGGAACCGGCTGATAAAGTTCCATACCGACCAGTACGAGCAACTTTGTCTGCATTTGAAACAGAGGATCCACCGCTTTGGAGTCCGTTGGAGACCTGAATTCCTCCTAGATGATCCTGCGACTGCGGAACTAAAGAAAAAGGTTGAGGATCAGTGGAGAGTGGTGTCCGATTTAGAGAGGAAAGGTGGTCCTTTTCGTGAGACCCGTCAGAACACGGCCAGGTTCCGCCTGATGACTGTAGAAGCAGTGGTGAAAGGTGCAGTGAGCGGTATCAGACCAACATCTGTGAGACCTGCGACTTCCCAAGCCATAAGCCCTGCGAAAAAGGTAAAACCCATTAATACCCAAGACAGGCGGGTGGTGGAGAAGAGTAAAGCAGTTGTGAAAAAGAAAAGTAGTGAAGGTGCTGAGCCAGTAATCACTAAACTAAATACAGATGTGTGCACGAAAGATGATAATGAATCAGTGGAAAAACTTGAATCATGTGTGGAGGAACCAAATCAAAGTTCAAAAATGAGTGATGACAACATGCCTAAAAAGGTGGAAATCAGTGAATCCAGTGTAAAAGATAAGGAATGCAGCATGGAAACGGAGAAAGTTGAGCCAGATGTGCCCAAAAAAAAAAATGAACGTTTTCCGGCAGAACCAGATGAGCCAGATGCTTTTCCTGACTCCCAGTCTGATATGGAGGCACTGGAAGAATCTGAAGCCTCACAGCAGGCAAATGAGGGATTCTCACAAACCTCAGGCAAACCACCTCCAAAAGCAAAGAAGAGAAAGAGGAGGAACGGTGGAGCAGTCAGAAGAAAGACCTACTATGTTCGCAAGTCTGTGAACATAGTGAGGCAGCGCGCAGCAGAGTTTGCCAGCGTGGCAGTGGCTGGAAGGGCGCCGGCGCAGACCGGAAGTGACGTCAGCGGTACTTCCGGTTGCGCTCCGGCGAGTTTGGCGTGCGTTCCAGCACGTCTGCATGGCGCTCCGGAAAGCTCAGTGTGTACACCAGAGGGGAAACATCCTGTGAAGCCCGCAGGCAGCGCGGAGGCACCTGGGAGGGAGAGAAAGGAGGCAGAGAGCAAAGGAATCCCCCTGGCAAAAGAGCAGAAGCCTATCATCGGAGGAACAGTCGCAGAGCGGCATGAACCAGGAGAGGAAAAAGTTTCTGGGACGGAATGCACAGAAACCGCAGGTGAAAAACGGCATTTACTGCCTGAGGGGGAGGAAAGGAATGAAGAGTGTGATTCAGCTAATCCAACCAGCACTGCAGTTCAGCCTTGTGAAAGGAAAGAACAAGATGGGACTGGTGTTTCAACACAGCAGGAGAGGAATGCAGCAATGGAGGTGAGCAGTAACAACAATGTGGAACTTGCAAATGCTGGGTCTGAGACCAAGACTAAAAGTATATGCAGTAGTGATGGCAATACTAGTGTGCAACCTCATAGTGAAAAAGATATTTCATGCAGTAATGTTGTTGGTGATTCTATAGTCAACCAGGAACTTTTGTATTCTGATTCTAACCCTCAATTACCAGTTGTAAAGGTTAACACTATTTTTGGAGATGTAAATGTGATAAATGCTGAAAATAAGGGAATGATGATTGTAACTTCTGAGGCTTTGGAAACAGGCGACACGGGTGTGCAAACCCAGGAGTGTGATGGTAGTGATGGGTCTGTGGTGTTTAAGCCAGAGAGCTTAGGAACCAAAATAATTGGTGATTTCATAGCAGGAGAAAGGCGATATGTCATTGAATCAAATATGATGTATATTTTAGAAGTCAAAACATGTAAGCTTTTAGACTTCATTCCGATACAGGATGATATTAACCTAGGCAGAATTGAGTCTGCAGGTCAGGGTAATACAAACATTGGTATACAGTCAAAGTTTTTTGCAGGAGAAAAGCTTTTCCTAATACGAAATGAAGTTTTGTTTTGCTATGACAAAAAAGGGAATGAAATCCTAATGGAAGTTATTAATGGTACGGGTGAATGTCACCCATCTGTTCGGACGTCAGCCGGCTCATCTTCCGTCCCTGAGCTAGCTTCCATCTCAAGGGGGGGTGACAGTTCATTACCCATTCCAGGGCCAGCGACTCGAGCACCCGTTGCTCCATCCTATGCACAGGCGACAGGTCAAATGGGTGGGGGACGGGTCGGTGGCAGGAGAATACCCGCTCCCTTGAAGCAGGGGGAGGATGCACCTGTGGCTGGGGGGAGACGGAACGTGGTCCGTCTGAAATGGACAGGGGAGTCTCGGATTCCTAATAAACAAGACTTCGTTCGTCTCCTCCTAGGCACGGGTGTAAAGGCCCAGGACCTATATGCCATCATTGCTCCTGGTGACCCCCCTGAGTACTACGATGTTAGCTTTCTTACATCAGGGGGTCAAGAGTTTTTTATTGAAGAGAAAGAAAAGAGAAGAGCGGAATGGAAACATTTCACAGCTTCTTACATTTCCGGACAACCCCTGGTGAGGAGGGCTAACATCGTGGTAACAAATGAATCCATTCCAGTGCAGGACATTGTCCTCTGGCTCTCTCACTACGTTGATGTGGTGTCCCCTCCTCAGAAGGTCCTGGATGACCTGGATATCTGGTGGGGTGGGTATGAGGTACAAATTAAAATGAAATATAAAAACGGCATTTACTTGCATGTTCCCCGTACAGCATTGCTAGGTAGAGACAAAATTACAGTTTTTTATCCGGGTCAGCCCAGGATCTGTAATCGTTGTGGAGGGAGGGGACATTACAGTTATGGGTGCAAGCAACCACGTTGCGGTTTGTGCCAGGAGTTCGGACATGATGCAAAGGATTGTAACAACATTAAATGTAATTTGTGCCACAGTTTTGGTCATCCGTATAGTATATGTCCGAACTCCTGGGCAAACCTGCCCGAGTCAGTAAAAGAGGCCTTGCTAACGAAGATGGAAGAGGAGGGTATACAGTCTTACGCTTCCAACCTACCCTTGGTGTTACCCTCCCAGTCTGTTTCTACCCAGTCAAATCCTCAGTCTTCTGTGTCAGTCTCTGTTACCAGTGTGTCAAATCCCATGTCTGAATCCCAGAAAGATCTCGGGGCTGTGCCCTCTTCTGATAAGACACCATCTGGCAAGGCCTCTGAAACATCATGGCAGGTAGTGAAGAGAGTCAGGGGAAAGCGCCGTACTGTGAATGTGACCGAGGGAGCGGGTGCTTTCCCTGAGCAGACCGATTTTCAGGATGTTAAGAATCCAGGGGGTAGTTCTCCTTCTGGGAGACCCAAAAAGAGGTTTCTTGGGGGACCTCGGGGTGTATCAGGGGGGGTTTCCGATTCCCAATCACCTGGGAGTGGTCCTCAGACTGCTCTCGATCCTTCCCCAATCCTTCTCCCTTCCCCTCCCCTCCCCGCCGATCCTTCCCTTTCCTCAGACCCCTGTCCACCTTCTTCACCTGATAAAACCCCTAAACCCGTGGAACTTACATCCCAACCTTCCACTTCTGGAGTTCTCTCCTCATCAAGGGGACGGGAAAAAAAGGCGATTGATGTGGAGTCTCTCCATCCGGATGATCTACGTTATCTGGAGGAGAGACTGTACAGTAAAAAGAAACATAAATTCAAAACACTGAAAGACAGACGGGTTCAGAAGCAGAGTGAAGTGGCGGCCAAAAGGTTGGTCCGTCAACTAGCAAATAGGTTCATGGCCTTGAGTGAGGAGCAGGAAGAGTCGCCCTCTGGAGAGAGTATGGAGGAGGGTGATGCTGAACAGGAGAACACTTCCTAATGTTGTCTACATGTTTTGTATCTCTTTTATTTTTTGTCCTGTGTGGAGTAAGCTGGAATTAAACTATCTCAATTACTCAAATGGCTGTTCCCCCACCACTTAAATTGGCGACTATTAATGTTGCCAGTATTAAATCAGTAAGAGCTCGTAACCTGGCCTTATTTTTTCTCAGTAGTTTTGATGCTGACATTTTGTTTTTGCAGGAGACTAGGCTCACTTCCTTGGCCGATATCCATCTGGCCAGGAGGGACTGGAGATCTGGTCCGAGCTATTGGTCTCTTGCGGCCGAGCCTTACAGTGGTGTGGCAGTGCTTTTCAGAACTGAGATGGTAACTTGCCGGCGAGTAATTGAGGTGGAGATGGGGAGATGTCTGGTCCTAGACGTTGTTGTGAGAGGACAGAACCTCAGGTTAATTAATGTTTATGCACCTCAGACTTATTGGGAGAGGAGACGTCTTTTCACAGCGATCAGGCCGTACCTTTTTACGACGCAACCGATTGTGTTTGGTGGTGATTTTAACACCATTGTTAGGGTAATGGACAGGGAAGGTACCAACACTCGGTTGCGTCCTGATAGCGTTTTCTTAAATAAGATAGTTAAAGAGGCGGGTCTGGTGGATGTTCATGTTCAGCATTCACCAGACCTCACTGGGTTCACTTTTCCACGACCAGGGAGACAGAGTAGAATAGATAGATTTTTTGTTACAGAAAATTGCACTGCTTCAGCCCCTAGGGTCCAGGCAGTGGAATTCTCGGATCACTGTATTCTATCGGTGGATCTGGGTGCGTCCTGTGCTCCTCCCAGGGGTAGGGGTACCTGGAAGTTAAATTCGTCCCTGCTGTTGGAAGAGAATGTGAGACAGTCTGTTGAGGAATTTTTTCAGGCACAGATCACTATCCTGGAATGCTTCGACAACAGGTCAGAGTGGTGGGAGGTGGTCAAAAGTCGTGTCATCAGACTTTTCAAGGGCCTAGCCAGGAAGAAACAGATTGGTAGAAATATTGCTTACCAGCAACTGAGAAGAAAGCTTGAGATCCTTGTCTCGGAGAACGGAGATCAGGGGGAGATCTCTGAGGTCAAGGCCCAACTCAAGCAACAGCAATATGACCGTCTGACCTCTCTGTATTTAGAGAGGGATTATGGCAAATACCACTCGCCTGATCCCTATCAGAACTGCAGACAAGGTGCAGCCCTTAAAACGGTTACTGGGCTCAGAGATGGATCGGGTTCTGTGGAAAAATCCAGGCACGGAATCTTATCCATCGCTAGAGATTTTTATGCTGATTTGCTTGGGAGCAAGCCGATTGACCAGGCAGGAATGGAGACCTTTCTAGTCTCAACTCCAGGTCTGGGGAATGCAGATGTTTCTGACATAAGCCTGACAGAAGCAATCACCGCTGAAGAAGTAGTGAGAGCCATTGATAGTCTCACGCCCAAAAAGTCTCCAGGTCCAGATGGTCTGACAGCCGAGTTTTACAAAGCTTTCAAGATCTTTCTGGCACCTCAATTGGCAGATATGTTTAATCAGTGTCTTGCTGAAGGTGACTTACCACCCTCCATGAGAAAGTCAGCGGTCATTCTCCTGTCTAAAGGCAAAGATCCTGAGATGATTGAGAACTGGCGTCCCATCAGCCTTCTCAACATCGACAGAAAAATTCTGGCAAAAATATTATTCTGGCGTCTATCCCAGGTGACATCCCTGCTTTCCCACCACCAGCACTGCTCGATTTCAGGTAGAGGAACTTTCTCAGCACTTTTGTCTGTCCGGGAAGTCCTGGAACGATGCAGGGCTGAGGGTTGGGGAAAGTACTTGCTGGCATTGGATCAGTCTAAGGCTTTTGATCGTGTCAACCATGAGTACTTATGGCGACTACTTTGTGTGTATGGCCTACAGGAAAGGTTTGTTGATTGGCTTCGCATTTTGTACAAAGAGGCGGAGAGTTTCATGCTTATAAATGGCTGGGTTGGCGAATCTTTCAAGGTTCGTTCTGGAGTGCGTCAGGGGTGTCCGCTGAGCTCCCTCCTGTACGTATTCGCGATCGACCCCTTTGTAAGAAGGCTAGAGAGCGGTGCGCTCAGTGGAGTTCCTGTGGGCATTTCTGATGTGCCTCCCCTAAAGGTTGTGGCCTATGCCGATGATGTGACGGTGATAGTTTCTGGGACAGAGGAGGCGGAGGTAGTGGTCTCGGAGATTGCACTGTACTCAAAGGCATCAGGGTCACAAGTCAATCCAGACAAGTGTGAAATTTTCTGGATGGGGAACGATGGTGAGAGCTTCGAGCTTCCTGGCTCCTTTCCCGTGCCTCAACAGAAAATCAAGATTCTTGGCATCGAATTTGGTCCTGGCGATTACGGCCATCAAAATTGGGTGTGTAGGCTAGATGATGTCGACGCCAAAGTAACACGCTGGAAGAATTGGTCTTTGACCTTCAGGGAAAAGGTGGACCTGATCAAGAGTCATCTGGTTCCAATATTGCTTTACGTCAGCTATGTCGCAATTTTGCCCCAATCTCTGTACACGAGGATCTGTGGTTTGTTTTTTCAGATGCTCTGGGGAAACAGATTAAACATTATGCGCAGGAACATCACCTACAAAACCAGACGGGAAGGTGGCCTAGACATGGTCAATCCAATTGTTTTCTTTTCTCTGCTGTTTATTAAACACAATCTTGGTAGTATGCTTGCAGAGGACCCACCTGGTTGGGTAGGCATTTTCCGGGCATGGTTTGGGACTTCGCTCACAAGTTGGGAAAGCGGTGGCTCAGTGAAAAGTCTGGGGTCTCGTCAGGACTATCTCCCGGTCTATGTTGTCACGTGTTTGAAAAAATTGAGACAGTGGGGTTTGACGGTGGAGGATATCAGATCGGTCGGGAGGCGTGACCTAACGAAACGAGTGATAGATTCTCATTTTCATGTCTCACTGGACTTAAGAGACTGCCCAGGCGTGCAATTGGAAGAGGGTTTGAGGATGATTAACTCCCCACGCATTCCGAATAAATTGTGGGATATTGCTTGGCTTTCCTTCCATGGCAAGCTCTATGTTAGGAACAATGTTAAGTACTTGAATGTGGATACACGTGGATGTCCTCGTGAGGAGTGTGGTGGTGTCGAGGAATCCATGGACCACTTTTTGCTTCATTGTCCCTTTAATATAGAGGTGTGTAAACAGGTGGGTGGGATCCTAGGTATCCCCTTTCTGGAGCGTCTGAGTTACGCTGAGTGGGCATATGGAGTTTTCAGGTCTTACCAGGGTTATGATTTATGCACTTTATATTTAGTTAGCTTAGCCATTAGACAGCACACATGGTTGGCACGGTGTCAGTTAATTATTAGACAAAAATCCATCCCTGTCCAGGTGGTGGTGAACAATGTTCTTGGTGAGGTGTCCAGGATTCGGTGCTCGGAGAGGCGTAGGTTGGGCAGGAGTGCTTGGATTCTTGCTTGGCAGAATGTCAGGCCTCCTTAGCTCATCCATGTCTCTCCTGGGTGGGCTTTCTATCTCCTTAACTCACCCTGCTTAGATTTTGATTATTTTCTCAATATTTTTATGTTCGGCCGCAGACATAACTGAAGTCTTCCCTCCAGCTTACTTGGGGGTTCTTTGTTTTGTCTTGTTACAGTTTTGATTATTTCTGTCTCGTGTGTGTTATCCCTCCTGGTGTGAGTGGGTTGCTGCATGACTATGTCTGGTTATATGTCTGGTGTTTGGTCACCAGTGGGTTGGTGTAGGGTGGCGGTTTATGTCGTCTAGTCTTGCGTCGTATAAATGTAGCAAATGCATGGTTCTCCTGTTTCAGGATTTATGCTTCCTTGTGGATGTCCTTTTGGACATAGGATTGTTTTTGGAAATATTTGTTTGCGATATGAAAAGTTGGTTCTTATGTTGGGCGTAAAAGTCCCTTTGTATATAAGAGAATATGCGAAAATGCATTATAGTCAATTTTGACTTTATGAGTTTTTGTACATATTTTTGTGTAAAAGGTTTATGTTTATTCAGATGTATGTAATTCTTTGATTTGTGTGGTCATTTTTGGTCACTATATTTTCATTTATATTATTTATTGTACTGTAAATTTGTATATATTTTTACAATAAAAATCACCATTGAAATAGCCCCAATAAACAGGTTTTTGTGACCCTAGGCTATGACCTCTTCGGCCTAGGGGCCCGAAACTCACCAGTCATGTTCCCCCTAAGGGTCCCTACAATGCTAGAAAATTTGGTACTGCTGAGCCATTGCCCTTTGAAAAGATGTGAGATTTTGGAAAGTGAAATAGGGAGCCAATGAAATCCTATGGGGGATTTTACCAATTTTGGACCCCTGTAACTCTGGTTTGCAGAGATGTAGGGACCCCATCTTTGGAATCCAAGTCTAACAATATGTCTTCTACCTGCATGAGACATTTCGTGAGATTCAGACTTTGCTAACGGCCATTGCTGCGATTTATGTACGTCACCATCACTACCATTGAAATAGCCCCAATAAACAGGTTTTTGTGACCCTAGGCTATGACCTCTTCGGCCTAGGGGCCCGAAACTCACCAGTCATGTTCCCCCTAAGGGTCCCTACAATGCTAGAAAATTTAGTACTGCTGAGCCATTGCCCTTTGAAAAGATGTGAGATTTTGGAAAGTGAAATAGGGAGCCAATGAAATCCTATGGGGGATTTTACCAATTTTGGACCCCTGTAACTCTGGTTTGCAGAGATGTAGGGACCCCATCTTTGGAATCCAAGTCTAACAATATGTCTTCTACCTGCATGAGACATTTCGTGAGATTCAGACTTTGCTAACGGCCATTGCTGCGATTTATGTACGTCACCATCACTACCATTGAAATAGCCCCAATAAACAGGTTTTTGTGACCCTAGGCTATGACCTCTTCGGCCTAGGGGCCCGAAACTCACCAGTCATGTTCCCCCTAAGGGTCCCTACAATGCTAGAAAATTTGGTACTGCTGAGCCATTGCCCTTTGAAAAGATGTGAGATTTTGGAAAGTGAAATAGGGAGCCAATGAAATCCTATGGGGGATTTTACCAATTTTGGACCCCTGTAACTCTGGTTTGCAGAGATGTAGGGACCACATCTTTGGAATCCAAGTCTAACAATATGTCTTCTACCTGCATGAGACATTTCGTGAGATTCAGACTTTGCTAACGGCCATTGCTGCGATTTATGTACGTCACCATCACTACCATTGAAATAGCCCCAATAAACAGGTTTTTGTGACCCTAGGCTATGACCTCTTCGGCCTAGGGGCCCGAAACTCACCAGTCATGTTCCCCCTAAGGGTCCCTACAATGCTAGAAAATTTAGTACTGCTGAGCCATTGCCCTTTGAAAAGATGTGAGATTTTGGAAAGTGAAATAGGGAGCCAATGAAATCCTATGGGGGATTTTACCAATTTTGGACCCCTGTAACTCTGGTTTGCAGAGATGTAGGGACCCCATCTTTGGAATCCAAGTCTAACAATATGTCTTCTACCTGCATGAGACATTTCGTGAGATTCAGACTTTGCTAACGGCCATTGCTGCGATTTATGTACGTCACCATCACTACCATTGAAATAGCCCCAATAAACAGGTTTTTGTGACCCTAGGCTATGACCTCTTCGGCCTAGGGGCCCGAAACTCACCAGTCATGTTCCCCCTAAGGGTCCCTACAATGCTAGAAAATTTGCCACTGCTGAGTAATTGCCCTTTGAAAAGATGTGAGATTTTGGAACTGTAAATAGGAGGCCCAATGAAAGCCTATGGGGGATTTTACCAAATTTGGAGCCCTGTAACTCTGGTTTGCAGAGATGTAGGGAACCCATCTTTGGAGCCCAAGTCTAACAATATGTCTTCTACCTGCATGAGACATTTCGTGAGATTCAGACGTTGCTAACGGCCATTGCTGCGATTTATGTACGTCAGACTCGCCACCATTGAAATTGCCCAATAAACAGGTTTTGTGACCCTAGGCTATGACCTCTTCGGCCTAGGACTGCATTGAACGCGACCCACGCATTGTGCGCATTCTGGACAACACCAATTACTGGGTTTATACCCTTCTGGATCCACGGTACAAACACAATGTTCCAAAACTGCTTGAAGAAAGAGCCAGACAGGTCAAAATGGAAGAACACCAGCAGGCCCTTGTGGAGACTTTAGAGAGGAGATTGACATCCTCCCCCTCCTCTAGCCAGTTGTACGCCGACAGACTGACTTCCGCAAACCCAGGACGACCAGGAGGGCAGGAAACAACACAAGCCGCAGCTAGTGCCCAAAAGGGAACGGTATCGGCAGTGTCCTTGGAGTGGGAACATTTTCTGACACCCATGCAGCAGCACACAGAACAGCAAGCGTGCAGATCCACCTCCAACACCGATCGCCTGGAGAAGATGGTCAAGGACTACATGTCAGATGGCGTAGCTGTGTTGAACAATCCATCTGCACCCTTCAACTATTGGGTATCGAAGCTAGACACCTGGCACAAACTGGCAATGTACGCAATAGAGGTGCTGGCTTGCCCGGCAGCCAGCGTTATGTCGGAACGCTGTTTCAGTGCTGCCGGAGGCATCGTCACAGATCGGCGGCGTATCCGCCTCTCCACAGAAAATGCAGACCGTCTGACTCAAATTAAAATGAATCAATCCTGGATTGGAAACGACTACGCAACACTCCCGGACCCCAACCAAGTAACATGAACAATGAACATCTGTGATGGGTTAGCGTTTCCGGTCCCTGTTTATTGAACCTCTCATCTGTATTACATTTATGACTGCATGTCGACAAAATGCAAATTGCTATCCGCACGCTTCTTGTCCTCATGCAAGGCCTGGGTTGTTGTGTCTCAAAGCGTGGCCTTCTCCTCCTGCGCCACCCTCCTCTTGTTCCATCACGTGTGCTGCTGCTGGGTTAGCGTTACCGGTCCCTTTTCCTGGAACCTCTTATATGTATTACATTTATGACTGCATGCCGACAAAAAGCATGTTACCTGTGCAAAGAAAACAGACATTTCCCGCATTTAAAAGACAGTTTTCCCTTTGAAACTTTAAAATCGATTTTCTCAAAAACTATAAGCTCTTTTTGCTAAAAAAAACACATACATTTGGGGTATGTAGCATGTAAGGAGGCTTTACAAAGCACAAAAGTTCGGGTCCCCATTGACTTCCATTATGTTCGGAGTTCGGGTCGAACACCCGAACATCGCGGCCATGTTCGGCCTGTTCGGCCCGAACCCGAACATCTAGATGTTTGCCCAACACTAGGTGTGAGGTCCGTAGTCACAACACCCTGGAACTAGTGTAGAACATAACATAGCATTGACACAGTTTCCTAGGCTTGGGTGTGAGGTCCGTAGTCACCACACCCTGGAACTAGTCTATAGCATAACATAGCATTGACACAGTTTCCTAGGCTTGGGTGTGAGGTCCGTAGTCACAACACCCTGGAACTAGTCTATAGCATAACATAGCATTGACACAGTTTCCTAGGCTTGGGTGTGAGGTCCGTAGTCACAACACCCTGGAACTAGTCTATAGCATAACATAACATTGACATAGTATGCGAGAGTAATCTAGCTCAGTGTGAATTCCCAGGTCCTCCTGGTTCTAACACACTGTAGGATCTGACTGAGGTCTGTGTGCTAACACGTAAAGCATTTGCAACGGCAGACAACATGAGACTGAGAGGCGAGTGGTTATATAGTGTAGCGCTGATCAGCGCCGCCCCAGCCCCTCCAGCCAATCCGCATACATCCTGGGATCAGCTGACCAAGGGAGTCAGCTGATCCATCTCTGTTTCCCATAAAGCTTCTGTCTCTCCGCGCGCGCGCGCGCGTGTATTCCTCAGCCTATGTGCACAGGAAGGCTGTATCACATCAGACACATGTCGCCGCACGTAAACCGCCGGGGCTGGACCCGGAACTAGCCGCCACGCCGTCCGAGCACGCGGCGGCCATTCCGCAATCCTTCACACAAATAAATTTGGACCATATCGTAGCTAATTGTTTGAAAATGTTTCCCGGTATGTGAATAGGCAGTGTCTGGAGGGGGTATAATAAACGAGGCATGAGATTCATCTTGATGATATTAATGCGACCTGTCCAAGAGTGAAAGGATCCTTTCCATCTCTGAACGTTTATAATAAATTTATCTACAAGAGATTGAAAGTTTTCCCTAAACAGTCTAGTCTGATCTTTAGTAATCTTCAAGCCCAGGTAAATGATATAGTCTTCCTTCCAGGAGAAGGGAAAAGAGTACTAGGGAAATATTTTAAACGTTACTTACAATAACTAGGATAAATGGACACATAAAATGTGTGGGTTTTATGCACAGTGGAACATTTTATTTTAAAACTATAATGACCAAAAACATAGAAATAATGATTTTTTTTCCATTTTTTCTAATTATACCCCTTCAAATGCATTTAGACTAAAATAATTCTTGGAAAAATGTACCACCCAAAGAAAGCCTAATTGGTGGTGATTGGTGAAAAAGATATAGATCGTTTAGGTGTGATAAGTAGTGAAAAAAATTATTGGCGAATTAATGGAAGGAGCACTGACAGGGGAAAATTCCCTCCGTCCTTAAAGAGAACCCAAGGCGGTTCCTTGAGGGGCAGATGGGGCACAAAGGAATGTTCTCTGCCTCATTACATGCCTCTGTGTCCCCACACCGCTGCTCTCTGCCCTCCCCCACCGCCGCGCTATAGCCCCCCCCCCCGAAAATTAGCGACAATATTTTTCACTATTTAAATAGAGGAGAGGGATTCCCTGTTCAAAACGCATGCCAGGGGCGGTCCTCAGGCTTTCCAGAGCTGCCTTTGGGCAGCTCTCTCTCATGGGCCGTGTCCCCTACCTCTCCCCACCTCTCTGCACGCTGGGAGAGAGAGATCTCTCTCCTTCCAGCGTCATGACCCAGAGGTCCTGAAAGTGAAAGTGGGCCAGTGCGGGCCTCAGGAACGGTGGAGAGCAGCAGTTTTTGCAGCTACCTCAGGCCCCTGGGTCACTTTATGAGCCCACCCTGGGCACTCTTTAAAGGGAACCTAAACTGAGAAGGATGTGGATTTTTCCTTTTAAAATAATACCAGTTGCCTGACTCTCCTGCTGATCCTGTGTCTCTAATATTTTTAAGGATCTTTCACACTAAGACGTTGCGTTTGATGCAACATTAAGTACCAGAAATTACAACAACATATGGACAAGCACCATCATCATAGAAATATTAATAATAATAATATTATGAGTAGGATGTGCTAATTGGGCAACCAAAGTATACATTAGCAACCAGAGAGAAAGAACCCAATTATAACAGCACCAGGCCACTCGGAATTATATTCAAAAATACAAATCTTTATTGGTAAGGAATAGTGTTGGGCGAACATCTAGATGTTCGGGTTCGGGCCGAACAGGCCGAACATGGCCGCGATGTTCGGGTGTTCGACCCGAACTCCGAACATAATGGAAGTCAATGGGGACCCGAACTTTTGTGGTTTGTAAAGCCTCCTTACATGCTACATACCCCAAATTTGCAGGGTATGTGCACCTTGGGAGTGGGTACAAGAGGAAAAAAAAATTAGCAAAAAGAGCTTATAGTTTTTGAGAAAATCGATTTTAAAGTTTCAAAGGGAAAACTGTCTTTTAAATGCGGGAAATGTCTGTTTTCTTTGCACAGGTAACATGTTTTTTGTCGGCATGCAGTCATAAATGTAATACATATAAGAGGTTCCAGGAAAAGGGACCGGTAACGCTAACCCAGCAGCAGCACACGTGATGGAACAGGAGGAGGGTGGCGCAGGAGGAGAAGAAGGCCACGCTTTGTGAGACACAACAACCCCGGCCTTGCATGAGGGCAAGAAGCGTGCGGATAGCAGGCTTTGTACCGCCATGCAGTCATAAATGTAATAAAGATAAGTGGTTCAATAAACAGGGACCACGCGGCAACGCTAACCCAGCAGCAGCAGACGTGATGGAACAGGAGCAGGCGCAGGAGGAGAAGGCCACGCTTTGTGAGACACAACAACCCAGGCCTTGCATGAGGGCAAGAAGCGTGCGGATAGCAGGCTTTGTACCGCCATGCAGTCATAAATGTAATAAAGATAAGTGGTTCAATAAACAGGGACCACGCGGCAACGCTAACCCAGCAGCAGCAGACGTGATGGAACAGGAGCAGGCGCAGGAGGAGAAGGCCACGCTTTGTGAGACACAACAACCCAGGCCTTGCATGAGGGCAAGAAGCGTGCGGATAGCAGGCTTTGTACGGCCATGCAGTCATAAATGTAATAAAGATAAGTGGTTCAATAAACAGGGACCACGCGGCAACGCTAACCCAGCAGCAGCAGACGTGATGGAACAGGAGGAGGCGCAGGAGGAGAAGGCCACGCTTTGTGAGACACAACAACCCAGGCCTTGCATGAGGGCAAGAAGCGTGCGGATAGCATGCTTTGTACCGCCATGCAGTCATAAATGTAATAAAGATAAGTGGTTCAATAAACAGGGACCACGCGGCAACGCTAACCCAGCAGCAGCAGACGTGATGGAACAGGAGCAGGCGCAGGAGGAGAAGGCCACGCTTTGTGAGACACAACAACCCAGGCCTTGCATGTGGACAAAAAGCGTGCGGATATAGCAGCAATGCTTTTTGCCGCCATGCAGTCATAAATGTAATACAGATGAGAGGTTCAATAAACAGGGCCCGGAAACGCAACACCATCCCAGATGTTCATTGGTCATGTTACTTGGTTGGGGTCCTGGAGTGTTGCGTAGTCATTTCCAATCCAGGATTGATTCATTTTAATTTGAGTCAGACGGTCTGCATTGTCTGTAGAGAGGCGGATACGCCGATCTGTGACGATGCCTCCGGCAGCACTGAAACAGCGTTCCGACATAACGCTGGCTGCCGGGCAAGCCAGCACCTCTATTGCGTACATTGCCAGTTCGTGCCAGGTGTCTAGCTTCGATACCCAATAGTTGAAGGGTGCAGATGGATGGTTCGACACAGCTACGCCATCTGACATGTAGTCCTTGACCATCTTCTCCAGGCGATCGGTGTTGGAGGTGGATCTGCACGCTTGCTGTTCAGTGGGCTGCGGCTGCATGGGTGTCAGAAAATTTTCCCACTCCAAGGACACTGCCGATACCATTCCCTTTTGGGTACTAGCTGCGGCTTGCGTTGTTTGCTGCCCTCCTGGTCGTCCTGGGTTTGCGGAAGTCAGTCTGTCTGCGTACAACTGGCTAGAGGAGGGGGAGGATGTCAATCTCCTCTCTAAAGTCTCCACAAGGGCCTGCTGGTATTCTTCCATTTTGACCTGTCTGACTCTTTCTTCAAGCAGTTTTGGAACATTGTGTTTGTACCGTGGATCCAGAAGGGTATAAACCCAGTAATTGGTGTTGTCCAGAATGCGCACAATGCGTGGGTCACGTTCAATGCAGTCTAGCATGAATTGAGCCATGTGTGCCAGAGTCCTACCAGAATCCTCATCATCCTCTTGTGAGCGTTGTGATAGTTGTTGTGATGCATCATAGTCGTCACCTTCCTCCTGGTCTGCTTCTGCTGACCATTCGCGTTGAATTGTTGAAGTCCAACGTGCACCGCTCTGGCCCTCGTCAGTGGTGGCATGAAATTCCTGCTCCAACTCCAGCTGTTCCTCCTCCTCTTCTTCGTCATAGCTGCTGGGGCCAGCGTTCCCTGAGGCGGATGGCCTGATGTTGGTACCATCACGCTGATCGTTTTCTCCTTCAGATTCCCCCAGTTGCATCATGACAGCTGTTTCCTTGATTTTTAACATCGACCTCTTCAGTAAACACAGCAGTGGTATGGTAATGCTGACTGAAGAGTTGTCACTGCTCACAAGCAACGTGGATTGCTCAAAATTTTGGAGGACTTGGCAGAGGTCCAACATGTTGGCCCAATCGGATCCACAGAAGCTTGGCAGCTGGCCGGATGCGCCTCGGTACTGCGCCGTCATGTACTGGACCACTGCACTCTTCTGCTCGCAAAAGCGGGCTAGCATGTGCAGCGTAGAATTCCAGCGCGTAGGGACATCACACAGCAAGCGATGGTGGGGGAGATTGAAGCGCTCCTGCATCTTGGCGAGTGCCCCCGAAGCAGTACTGGAATTTCTACAATGTTTGGACACTCGACGCACCTTCAACAGCAGATCGGGCACGCCTGGGTATGTCCTCAGGAACCGCTGAACTACTAGGTTCATCACGTGCGCCAGGCAAGGGATGTGTGTCAGCTTAGCCAACCTTAAAGCGCGAATGAGATTACTCCCATTATCACACACAACCATGCCCGGTTTCAGGTCCAGCGGTGCCAGCCACAAATCCGTCTGTTCCTTTATTCCCCTCCAAATTTCCTCCCCTGTGTGCTGCTTATCCCCAAGGCAGATTAGCTTCAGCAACGCTTGCTGACGCATGCCAACAGCTGTGCTGCACTGCTTCCACGATCCTACTGCTGCTGGGTTAGCGTTTCCGGATGAGGTACAGCTTTGAGATGCGTTGGAGGAGAAGGAGTCAGAGAGGTAGGTGCTGCTGTTATCCAGTGGGAGGGACGGCGGTGCAGCTGTTTGTGGCGTGGGCAACACCCGTGCCGTAGCAGGTGAGGAATCGCTGCCAGGCTCCACAAGGTTCACCCAGTGCGCGGTAAGGGAGATGTATCGACCCTGGCCGAACGCACTCGTCCAGGTGTCAGTGGTGAGGTGAACCTTGCAGGCAACGGCATTCTTCAAGCTTCGGGTTATTTTGCTGACCACGTGCTCATGCAACTCAGGCACTGCAGAGCGTGCAAAGTGGTAGCGGCTGGGAACCACGTAACGTGGGATGGCCACTGACATCATGCCCTTGAAGCTGTTTGTCTCCACCAATCGATATGGCAGCATTTCGCAGGCCAGAAGCTTGGCTATGCTGGCTGTTACTGCCACGGCCCGGGGGTCATTTGCTGGCAATTTCCTCTTGCGCTCAAACATCTCCGACACAGACAACTGAACCGTAGCGCTGCACACGGAAGGGCTGTTGGTTGTTGTGTTTGATGAACACTGGGAGACCTCAAGAGCACTACTCCGGAAAGTGACAGTGTCAGCGTCGTCTGATGTTTGTGAATGTTGTGAACCACGCAATGGCTGGGCTACTGCTGCTGCTGAGGCGGGTCTGGTGAACCCAAGGGAGGCAGTGTTGTTTCTGGTACCCTGTCCTGACGCGTTTGCCCAAAGAGTGGGATGTTTGGATAGCATGTGACGGCTCATGCTGGTGGTGGAGAGGTTGTTAATATTTTTCCCCCTGCTCAGGCGGGTCTTGCACACCTTGCAAATCGCCATGGTAACATCCTCAGTGCAGTCTTCAAAGAAAGCCCAGACTTTGGAGCACCTGCCTCCTTGCTGGCGATTTCTGTTTGCTCCTCTTTTGCCTCTCACTTGAACTTCCACGCTTGTGGTGCCTGAAATTGCGCGCCGCCTACCTTGTGGCACAAGGCGAACTCGTGCAGCAGTGTGTTCTTCAACAGACTCATCTGTGCTGCTGCTACGACGGCGATGTTCTCGTTCACAAACAAAATCTGGGTCTCTGTCCACATTGTCCATACCCTCCTCTTCCATCTCCTCAAACTCGTCATATGTCATTGTGGGCCACCGCCGTGGAGTAGAGCTCCCCACAACAACCTCTGCGCAGCACACTCCAACGTCGTCTTCCAGATCTTGTCGGCCGACCTCCTGCAATTGCAACCCCTCCTGCCCAAATTGCTCTGGGATTTGGGTTTCCGAGTCCTCTTCGGACTCGCCTCGTATTTCAGTGCGCGGTACATTTCCCACAGTTAACGGTTGTGAATCCAGGCACAACATTTCTGGCTGTTCCTCCATTGACCTTTGAAAGGTGGAAGTTTGTTGGGCTGGGAATAGCTCCTGCGAATACCCCATTGTGTCCTGAGGTAATTCATCGGACTGGTTATCTGGCAGTTGTGTGCGTGGTGTCGCTGCCGGTTGTGTCAGCTTTGTGCCCACTGGCTCCTTGTAACTGGCTGAGGACTCGGACCTCGTGCGTGATGTGCTGGTGCTGCTTAACCCACTGCTGGACGCTTGAGAGGTCATCCAAGTAATTATCTGGTCCTGTTCTTTTGGATTTGTGAGGGTTGTTGTCCTGGACAACATGGGTGGTATTGAGTGGGTTTTCTTGGGTGCTCCCCTGTGGCCTGTACGTGAACCGTCAGGGGAAACACCTCTTCCCTTGCCCCTCCCTCTTTCACCGGATTTCTTCCTCATTTCACTTATCCTTACAGTACACGCTGACTGGCAGCAGTACAGTGGCAGTACAGAAATGCTATACAGTACCACTATTCCCAGCAGCGACACAGAGCACAATGCTATACAGTGACGGGTGAGCGGTGTACCACTATTCCCAGCAGACACAGAACAGTGAACAGAATGCTATATAGTGTGGCTGAGCGAGCGGTGTACCACTATTCCCAGCAGACACAGAACAGTGAACAGAATGCTATATAGTGTGGCTGAACGAGCGGTGTACTACTGTTCCCAGCAGACACAGAACAGTACACAGAATGCTATATAGTGTGGCTGAACGAGCGGTGTACTACTGTTCCCAGCAGACACAGAACAGTACACAGAATGCTATATAGTGTGGCTGAACGAGCGGTGTACTACTGTTCCCAGCAGACACAGAACAGTGAACAGAATGCTATATAGTGTGGCTGAGCGAGCGGTGTACCACTATTCCCAGCAGACACAGAACAGTGAACAGAATGCTATATAGTGTGGCTGAGCGAGCGGTGTACCACTATTCCCAGCAGACACAGAACAGTAAACAGAATGCTATATAGTGTGGCTGAGCGAGCGGTGTACCACTATTCCCAGCAGACACAGAACAGTGAACAGAATGCTATATAGTGTGGCTGAGCGAGCGGTGTACCACTATTCCCAGCAGACACAGAACAGTGAACAGAATGCTATATAGTGTGGCTGAGCGAGCGGTGTACCACTATTCCCAGCAGACACAGAACAGTGAACAGAATGCTATATAGTGTGGCTGAGCGAGCGGTGTACCACTATTCCCAGCAGACACAGAACAGTGAACAGAATGCTATATAGTGTGGCTGAGCGAGCGGTGTACTACTGTTCCCAGCAGACACAGAACAGTACACAGAATGCTATATAGTGTGGCTGAACGAGCGGTGTACTACTGTTCCCAGCAGACACAGAACAGTACACAGAATGCTATATAGTGTGGCTGAACGAGCGGTGTACCACTATTCCAAGCAGACACAGAACAGTGAACAGAATGCTATATAGTGTGGCTGAGCGAGCGGTGTACCACTATTCCCAGCAGACACAGAGTGGCAGTAAACAGAATGCTATATAGTGTGGCTGAGCGAGGTACACAGAGTGGCAGTAAACAGAATGCTATATAGTGTGGCTGTGCAAGCGGTGTACTACTATTCCCAGCAGACACAGAGTGGCAGTAAACAGAATGCTATATAGTGTGGCTGAGCGAGGTACACAGAGTGGCAGTAAACAGAATGCTGAGCGAGCGGTGTACTACTATTCCCAGCAGCGACACACAATGACTGGGGGGGACCCTGGCTAGCGTGGCTGGAGCGCGAACTACCCTGCCTGCCTACCCAAAGCTAAACCCACAGACAAATGGCGGAGATATGACGTGGTTCGGGTATTTATTTACCCGAACCACGTGACAGTTCGGCCAATCAGAGCGCGTTCGGGTCCGAACCACGTGACCCGTTCGGCCAATCACAGCGCTAGCCGAACGTTCGGGGAACGTTCGGCCATGCGCTCTTAGTTCGGCCATATGGCCGAACGGTTTGGCCGAGCACCGTCAGGTGTTCGGCCGAACTCGAACATCACCCGAACAGGGTGATGTTCTGCAGAACCCGAACAGTGGCGAACACTGTTCGCCCAACACTAGTAAGGAAACAGGCAATTTTTAAAAAACATTATTAAAATTAACCAAAGGTGAAACCGGCGGTGTAAATAAATACCATAATATTTCAATCGTACAAAAATTCAAGTCCTCACAAAGACCCCCATGGTATTGGTAATATTATTGACCTTACTAATGTGAACAGAAAAAGAGTGCCCTAAGAGTAACTAATGTGGGTAAACCCAAATTGGGGAGGTATTGATTGGGCAACACAAGTGCTTAAATAGTGCAATATATATACAAGAGGCAAGATAAATACCTCCTGGAAGTCCTAATGAGGAAAGCAATATGAACCCACACTAAGTGTGGGTTCATATTGCTTTTGGTCTGCACCTTAGTGTGGGTTCATATTGCTTTCCTCATTAGGACTTCCAGGAGGTATTTATCTTGCCTCTTGTATATATATTGCACTATTTAAGCACTTGTGTTGCCCAATCAATACCTCCCCAATTTGGGTTTACCCACATTAGTTACTCTTAGGGCACTCTTTTTCTGTTCACATTAGTAAGGTCAATAATATTACCAATACCATGGGGGTCTTTGTGAGGACTTGCATTTTTGTACGATTGAAATATTATGGTATTTATTCACACTGCCGGTTTCACCTTTGGTGAATTTTAATAATGTTTTTTAAAAATTGCCTGTTTCCTTACCAATAAAGATTTGTATTTTTGAATATAATTCCGAGTGGCCTGGTGCTGTTATAATTGGGTTCTTTCTCTCTGGTTGCTGATGCAACATTAAGGTCGCATAACGTGCCCCTAACGCAACGCATGTTAGTTTTGAAGTTGGACGTTATATTGAACTGCGTTATGCGTCTCTTGATGCATACTTTTTGTCGCATACTGATAGAACGAAAACGACGCATGCGTCACATTTAAAAAAAAATCAAAAACATTACTGAGGATGTGCAAACAGTCCAACGTAGCTAATAACGCAGACAACGCACAGCATGCAGCACTTTCTAAATATTGCTACACGTTACACACAACGCAGCGTGAGCACTGTGAATGTCACACATACTTTGTGCTGCTGTGTGTTAGTCTGCGTTATTACTTTCTATAACGTGCAACTTTAACGTCGCACTGTGAAAGCAGCCTTAGCCACAGCCCCTCAACAAGCATGCAGATCAGATGCTCTGACTGAAGTCAGACTGGATTAGCTGCATGCTTGTGTCAGGTGTGTGATTCAGCCACTACTGCCACCAAAGAGATCAGCAGGACTGCCAGGCAACTGGTATTGTTTAAAAGAAAACATCCATATCCCTCTCAGCTTAGGTTCCCTTAAAGGTGAAAACACCTGCGGTCTGAAGTGGTTAATAGAACATTACCAGAAAATAAAAAAATCTAATTTTTTTTTTATTTAGCTTTATTTATGACATTGCCCAATTCTGTCATATTTGCAGTTTAGAAACCACATTCTGTATTTTAAGCTGTAATATCGAGCAGAGCTAATGGCCTCTTAAACTTTCCTGCAGTAAAACCTTATCTCAAACTGTCTCTCACTCTTTCTTGGCTGTTTAACCATTTGAGGACAACAGTGTTAAACACCCCTAAAGACCAGGCCATTTTTCTCTTAATAGGCCACTGCAGCTTTAAGGCCAAGCTGCAGGGCCACACAACACAGCACACAAGTGATCCTCCCTCCTTTTCTCCCCACCAACAGATCTCTCTGTTGGTGGGGTCTGATCGGTCCCCCTGTGTTTATTTATTTATTTTTTTTGTAAATATTTGTGTCCTTTCTTTTTTAATAAATATAACTATTTTTTCCCCTCCCTGCAGCCAGCCAATCATGGCAATTGGCTGTCATAGGCTTCAGCCTATGAGAGCTGATCGCTCTATTGTGCCCCAGGGGGACAACCATGTCACACAGCTATCCCCAGTCAGGGCCGGCTCTAGGCAGGGGCGAGAGGGGGCAGAGCCCCCTTAAATAAATGTTGTGCCCCCTCAAATATCTGGGCGCCCGGCGCACGCAATGAGACCCGATCTCTCACTGTCCCTCTGCCACCAGTTTTCTTTTGCTGCGCAAAAACGGCAGCCCAGGCACGCAGAGAGAGAGATGTCAGCCTGGGTGTCAGCTGACAGGTAGCACAGCAGTGGCAAATGAAGAGAAAGATCCGCACCACCTTCAGAAAAGCTTAGTCTGTTTTATTGGAAAAAAGCATACAAATTTAAAAAGAACTTTAAGGCAGGACAGTCCACTGTTTCGGGCTCCTGCCCATCTTCATGCTGCCTAGTTCTGAAGTAACATACAAAAACACCAACATATATACAGAGAAACAACCAATCACTGAGTATATACTAATTAGAGGACCTGATGGGAAACAGCCTATTTACATATCTAGTCACACCTCCAACTCCCCCATTGGTGGATCTGAGCAAGATCCAAACATTCAAAAAATAACTGTCAATAATGGCTGAATAAAAAAATATCAAAATTAGGCATGCCTCTAAGATGTATTGGCAAGATATCAGCCAAAACGCCATGGTGGAATATGCTGAATAGCAGAAAAAAGAAAAAATCCAAAAAGTAACATTTTATTAAAGAAAACAAAACATCAAAATCCGCATGGAAATGACACATAAACGCATCAATACGACGCGACGCCATACCCGCATACGCGTATAGATGACGTAATAATGCATATCCTCTATCTAGACTACTGACGATCAAAAATACGCATCTATGCCGGACGTATATACACATGAGACAAGCGCTCAAAAAATGACGCATAAACGTATAAAAAATTACGTATCAATAAAACAATCGCCTAGAAAGTGCCACATGAACGCGTCCTAACTATACGCAATCTTTGCGACTAAAAATACGCGTAAAATTAACCAAACACCAAAAAATGCCGAAAAAATGCCGAAAAATGCCAAAAAAATGCCGAAAAAATGTCAAAAAAAGCCAAATAAATGCCAAAAAAATGCCAAGAAAATGCTGAAAAAATGCCAAAAAATGCCAAAAACATAAAAATGCCATATATGAAAAAATCATGCCATATATGAAAAAAATCAATTCAGCACTTTCCACCAATGGTATATCAGATGATTGGTAGTATAATAAAAAATATCCAATAAAAGAAAGCTAATAAGGCCTATAAATATCTATGAGTCTATCAGTATCACCAATCTAGTCTCAAATCATACTCTTTATTTAACCCACTATTCACAGTGTCAAGTTCTCTGATCCATTTAGATTCTAACTTCAATAATCTAGACAATCTATCACCCCCTTTATTATCCTGTTTAACCCCATCGATGACACAAACCCTAAGCTGACTAACATTGTGTCCAAAGGTAGTAAAATGCTCTGAAACGGCCTGATCCATATTCTTTTTGCGAATGGTAGATTTGTGCGAGGCCAAACGATCTTTCAATCTCTGTGTCGTTTGGCCAACATAGCACTTACCACATGGGCATTTAAGCATATAAACCACCCAACGAGAATCACAAGTGTACCTATCTCGTATGGCATATCGTTTACCACTCATAGGGTGAAAAAAGGTATCACCCTTAATGAGGCTATTACAAATATGACATTGTAAACAGGGAAAAATGCCACATTGCTTTGGTTGTTTATTAATACTGATATCAGAATGAACCAATTTACTCCTAAGGGAGGGTGCTCTTTTGTAACAGAACATAGGGGGGCGATTAAATTCCTTAATATAAGGTAATGAATCCCTAAGAATATTCCAATGTCGTTTAATACAACGTTCCACTTGACTACTGACTACACTATAAGTGGAAACAAATGCAACCCTATCTTGTTTGTCTTGTCTACCAGAGCCTCTCCTTCTCCTACCCCCACCTGGTCTATTATCAAGTTGGTTAAGAAGTAATTTGGTAGGGTATCCCCTTTGCTTAAAGCGTACCACCATTTCGGACAACCTCAAGTCTTGTTTGCCCTCCTGGCTGACAATTCTGTCAACCCGTTGGAACTGTCCACCAGGGATATTATGGATCATGTGCTGCGGGTGAAAACTCCTGAAATGTAAAATAGCATTCCTGTCGGTCTCTTTACGAAAAAGATCGGTCACCAAGTGTCCATCTTCCTTGATAACCATGGTGTCTAAATAAGAAATCATCAACTGATGATAATTGATGGTCAATTTAATGAAGGGACACTTCAAATGCAGGGAACTGACAAAATCAACTAGGGCCGAGTGTGGCCCCGCCCACAGACAAAAAACATCGTCTATGTAACGAAGCCAACATCTGGCATATTTCTGAAAAAAAGAATTGGTATAGACAAAGGCTTCTTCATAAAGACCCATAAAAAGGTTAGCATAGACAGGGGCCACACTTGACCCCATCGCTGTTCCCCTGCATTGAAGATAAAAAGACCCATCAAAAAGAAAATAATTTTCTCTCAAAATAATATTCAAGAGCGCCAGCAGGAAAGCCCTTTGAGAGTCGTCAAAATCAGACGATGTGAACAAATAATGCTCGACAGCCTCCACACCCCCATCGTGTGGGATGGAGGTGTAGAGGCTCTCAACATCCAGGGTCACCAACAACCAATGATCTTCAACATCAGTAAACTTACCGATCTCTTCCAAAAAGGCCCCAGTGTCTTTAATAAATGATGGCAGGCTACAAACAAATGGTTGGAGAATTCGATCAAGAAAAGAGGCTAAGGGAGAAAAAACAGAATTAGTAGCAGCAACAATAGGTCGTCCTGGGGGAAAAAGAGTATTCTTATGTATTTTTGGTAAAGTGTATAGCAATGGAGTGGATGGGCACCGATTGATAAGAAACTTAGATAAATCATCACCAATTAATCCACTATCATGGGCTTGTTTAACTAAAACATCAATTTTGCCCATGATGGAAACAATCGGATTACCATCCAACCTGCAATACACTCTAACATCAGATAATTGTTTCTCAATTTCCTGGATATAATAATCCCTATCAAGTATGACCACTGCTCCTCCCTTGTCCGCTGGGCGAATGATGATTTGTAAATTCTGTTCTAAAGATCTAATGGCATTCCTTTCATAAGGATATGATCGAGCAGGTGTTGTCCCACGGTCAAGTAGATCACATGTGGCTCCTTTCCTTTTTTCAGATGATGTGGAGTTTACCACTGTGTGGGCGAAAATATGGAATAAAGCCTCTTTTGACTCGATGGTCCATATGGTAGCTCGTATACACCGAGAACTTCCTAAACTGGAGATTAAAATGAGTATGTTGGAATCTGAGCTTAAAGATATCCTCAGTGATGATGACTTTCAGGTTTATCTGGAGACTTTAGACACCAAAATGAAGTCTTTTGCTGTTGGTCTGGAGGACTCTAAGAGATCTAAGTTTAAAAGGGACCGAAATGACTATACTAATGGCTATGTTTACAGCTGGCAGAGGCGGACCCTTCCCGGCAAGAAACCGTTCCAACCATCCCCTAGAGGGAGAGGTAGACCGGGTAACATTAGAAAGAACCGTAGACCACAGCATCAATCTGGTGTAGATACATCTGGAGGATCATCTTCTGATTTTTTATCCTCCCGGGACCACTCTCCAGAAACAACAAACGTAAGAACAGACGAGGTGGTAAGAAACACAGGAGGAAATACAATCAAACAGAAGAGTCCAATGCAACTCAGGAAGCGACCTTGACACCCTCACTGGTCGTGAATATATCTAAGTATCCATTAAAAGATTCTGAGAAGAAGGTTCTCGAATATGGACTTTCTTTTTGCCCAACTAGTTTTCCGGACTTTTTTTCACTGGATGTCGAACTAAATCGTTTTTTCAGGGACTCCCCGATCTGAGAGTATTTTTCACTTCACTGCTCCTGCCCGAGATGAATGTCTTACATTACAGGGTTTGGGCCTTAGGAACAAAAGTGCATTTACCCCAAATAGTCACCCGGCCATTGATTTATTTTCTAAAAGGGTCATGGGGGATATTGGTAAGGTTGAGAAGATAGTGAGAACGGGAAAGCTAGTTGTGAATCATAATTTGAGTTCAGATGAAAGGAATGCCATTAGATCTTTAGAACAGAATTTACAAATCATCATTCGCCCAGCGGACAAGGGAGGAGCAGTGGTCATACTTGATAGGGATTATTATATCCAGGAAATTGAGAAACAATTATCTGATGTTAGAGTGTATTGCAGGTTGGATGGTAATCCGATTGTTTCCATCATGGGCAAAATTGATGTTTTAGTTAAACAAGCCCATGATAGTGGATTAATTGGTGATGATTTATCTAAGTTTCTTATCAATCGGTGCCCATCCACTCCATTGCTATACACTTTACCAAAAATACATAAGAATACTCTTTTTCCCCCAGGACGACCTATTGTTGCTGCTACTAATTCTGTTTTTTCTCCCTTAGCCTCTTTTCTTGATCGAATTCTCCAACCATTTGTTTGTAGCCTGCCATCATTTTGTAAAGACACTGGGGCCTTTTTGGAAGAGATCGGTAAGTTTACTGATGTTGAAGATCATTGGTTGTTGGTGACCCTGGATGTTGAGAGCCTCTACACCTCCATCCCACACGATGGGGGTGTGGAGGCTGTCGAGCATTATTTGTTCACATCGTCTGATTTTGACGACTCTCAAAGGGCTTTCCTGCTGGCGCTCTTGAATATTATTTTGAGAGAAAATTATTTTCTTTTTGATGGGTCTTTTTATCTTCAATGCAGGGGAACAGCGATGGGGTCAAGTGTGGCCCCTGTCTATGCTAACCTTTTTATGGGTCTTTATGAAGAAGCCTTTGTCTATACCAATTCTTTTTTTCAGAAATATGCCAGATGTTGGCTTCGTTACATAGACGATGTTTTTTGTCTGTGGGCGGGGCCACACTCGGCCCTAGTTGATTTTGTCAGTTCCCTGCATTTGAAGTGTCCCTTCATTAAATTGACCATCAATTATCATCAGTTGATGATTTCTTATTTAGACACCATGGTTATCAAGGAAGATGGACACTTGGTGACCGATCTTTTTCGTAAAGAGACAGACAGGAATGCTATTTTACATTTCAGGAGTTTTCACCCGCAGCACATGATCCATAATATCCCTGGTGGACAGTTCCAACGGGTTGACAGAATTGTCAGCCAGGAGGGCAAACAAGACTTGAGGTTGTCCGAAATGGTGGTACGCTTTAAGCAAAGGGGATACCCTACCAAATTACTTCTTAACCAACTTGATAATAGACCAGGTGGGGGTAGGAGAAGGAGAGGCTCTGGTAGACAAGACAAACAAGATAGGGTTGCATTTGTTTCCACTTATAGTGTAGTCAGTAGTCAAGTGGAACGTTGTATTAAACGACATTGGAATATTCTTAGGGATTCATTACCTTATATTAAGGAATTTAATCGCCCCCCTATGTTCTGTTACAAAAGAGCACCCTCCCTTAGGAGTAAATTGGTTCATTCTGATATCAGTATTAATAAACAACCAAAGCAATGTGGCATTTTTCCCTGTTTACAATGTCATATTTGTAATAGCCTCATTAAGGGTGATACCTTTTTTCACCCTATGAGTGGTAAACGATATGCCATACGAGATAGGTACACTTGTGATTCTCGTTGGGTGGTTTATATGCTTAAATGCCCATGTGGTAAGTGCTATGTTGGCCAAACGACACAGAGATTGAAAGATCGTTTGGCCTCGCACAAATCTACCATTCGCAAAAAGAATATGGATCAGGCCGTTTCAGAGCATTTTACTACCTTTGGACACAATGTTAGTCAGCTTAGGGTTTGTGTCATCGATGGGGTTAAACAGGATAATAAAGGGGGTGATAGATTGTCTAGATTATTGAAGTTAGAATCTAAATGGATCAGAGAACTTGACACTGTGAATAGTGGGTTAAATAAAGAGTATGATTTGAGACTAGATTGGTGATACTGATAGACTCATAGATATTTATAGGCCTTATTAGCTTTCTTTTATTGGATATTTTTTATTATACTACCAATCATCTGATATACCATTGGTGGAAAGTGCTGAATTGATTTTTTTCATATATGGCATGATTTTTTCATATATGGCATTTTTATGTTTTTGGCATTTTTTGGCATTTTTTCAGCATTTTCTTGGCATTTTTTTGGCATTTATTTGGCTTTTGACATTTTTTCGGCATTTTTTTGGCATTTTTCGGCATTTTTTCGGCATTTTTTGGTGTTTGGTTAATTTTACACGTATTTTTAGTCGCAAAGATTGCGTATAGTTAGGACGCGTTCATGTGGCACTTTCTAGGCGATTGTTTTATTGATACGTAATTTTTTATACGTTTATGCGTCATTTTTTGAGCGCTTGTCTCATGTGTATATACGTCCGGCATAGATGCGTATTTTTGATCGTCAGTAGTCTAGATAGAGGATATGCATTATTACGTCATCTATACGCGTATGCGGGTATGGCGTCGCGTCGTATTGATGCGTTTATGTGTCATTTCCATGCGGATTTTGATGTTTTGTTTTCTTTAATAAAATGTTACTTTTTGGATTTTTTCTTTTTTCTGCTATTCAGCATATTCCACCATGGCGTTTTGGCTGATATCTTGCCAATACATCTTAGAGGCATGCCTGATTTTGATATTTTTTTATTCAGCCATTATTGA